>NC_090265.1:1557676862-1558302362 GCF_040414725.1 Anabrus simplex
TCAAAGTTGATTTAAAACTTTAACAAGGTTATATTTTCTGAGTTGTAACAATCAATAAGAACAAAATTTAACAGGATCCAAGAATTTTAACTCTCTTGGGCTACAAGCCCCTAGTTCTACAATTTCTAGCTCCAAGCTCCACGCCCAAATTTGTTCAAGGGCAGAAATCCCCTAATAACATGGAGCATTTGCTCCCACTTTACAATGTCAAGCCTCCCAGAGGCATTTCATCAACAGTAGAAAAGAGCTGACACGCTCTCAGTTTTTCAAGCCTATTCAAGGCAATATCAGAAACTTACAATTACTGTCCATCAAGGCACAACATACAAAAATGAAACAGGGGTACCTCGTACCCAGACTACAGGGCCTTCGTGTAGAAGAAATAACAGATAAATAAATGACCCGAAAACAAAAGGAAAGGAGGCGAATACTAGCACTCCTCGACGTAACTTCTTAAAACCTAACGGGAACTAGGCCGATGAAACAGGGGCTATTCCCAAACTATGGAGGTGACTCGTATAATGAGGAAATTTAAAACATTACGGAAGTGAGAAAATCAGTTACAAAATGTAGTCACCTCAAACCAAAATGAAGGGGTGCTCGAGAGGGTGAATCACACTCTATCCCCGAATTACACTTACAGATTTTATGAGATTTTACATTAGCCGGCAGAACTTACATTTTAGAGACGTTGGTTACATATTAAGGTTTCGGACCTTTCCCGCGGGTTAAACTGCTGAGCTAGCAAGAAATAAAGATGTTAAATGGCCATTACCTTGCTGAAGACATGCTGCCTGACGAAAGAGGCACCACCCGCCTCCTGCTTCACATCCACACACTTAGATAGATATTAATCAAAAAGGCCAAGTGACGTGAAAATCCGCGGTTTATAAACCCTCGGGGAAAGTTCGAGACCGTTCATGAATAATCAAGCCACACTCTCTCACTTTTATTGGTAGATGAAAATGTCACACACAAAATCGAAGAAGAAACCTGTGATAGGCTGAAAATTAATTACAGAAATTAGGGATTGGCTGAATTCAAAACTGGTGGAAAGAAAAGGTCAATATTGCCAACCCAAAAATGAATGAACATAATTTAGTAAAGGACAAACTTATGAATACAAAATTTCTTCAAAAACGTTCCTTAACTTCGCACCAGGGTGCATGATCATAGTTTTTAGCAGAGACATCTATGAGAGAATGTCCACACTTATTGAAGAACGGAAAACAAAACAAGCTGAAATGCACACAGTTCAGGAAACTTCACCATAAAAAAACTTACTGTAGTGACATCTTCTGAGGAAAAGTTTAAGTAAGTCAAGTTCCAAGTTCGGTGTTTCTCCTGTAGAGGAGGTTTTATTGGCGCAAGATTTGAAAGTGCGGCGTAGGGGTGTACCGCCCGGTACAATTATTATTATTTCATTTGTATATTTATCTATATAAATAAAATCGTAACGTCCGTGTGTCTGTACATTGGCTACTTTGACGAAATTTCCGTACAGTTATCCGTTTCAAGTGTAATAATGACCATCCGCACGAACTAATTGCTGAAGTTTTGTTTTTGTAGTTGGTAAACGTTTTCTTCCTGAGGATTTTTTTGCCAACACTTCAACTCGTTCAACCTCTATTGTAATCTGCCTATCACATGCTTGTAACTATGTTCTCTAGCCAATCAAACCCGGGCGTGTGTATGGAAATTCAGCCTATCAGCATATTTTATTTTAATTTAGTCTGGAACTTTCCTCTACGGAACTATTTAGGAAAGCACTTTAGGGTCGTCTTGTCTGAGTTGCTCCAGTTCTTGAGAGTGCGACTTTTCAGAGGCCAAAGAGGGCTAGGGGGCAGGCTAGAAGAAGAACCAACGCTACAAGGTAATGGCAGAATTTACGTAAACATGTGATTGTGCCTGCGGGTAGGTCGAGGGGGAGCTTTCAGTTGATATCTAATATGTAATCTTTACTTTTGGGGGTGTAATGTAGGACCTTCAGCGCAGTCTTCGGGCTCTATTTCTCTTCCCTAATAGGAAAACATTTAATGTAAGAGAGCACGAGTGGTGACCCTCAGATTTCTCCCCTTCATATTTTGAGCTGGGTAACTAAAGATTTCAACCTCTAAATTTTGGAAATCTTGTCTCGGTTTTTAAATTCTCCCCCTTTGGTCACCCTTTTTAATATAGGATTAGCCCCTATGTCATTGGGCCTTAAGCCCACTTATGTTCTCGTATCTTTCAGAATGGTCATTTAGGAGTGCTGATATTTCGCGTCCTTGCCTTTTGTTAATGGCGTGTTGTGTGCTACATTATATTTTTATTTTTAAGGCCTTGTAGTATAGGTAATTATGACCCTGTTTATTCTTTATTTTTTTAGGGTAACCGTGTCTACGTTTCGGTTCCCTTTGGGAACAGGTCTTAAACTAATTGTAGAACCTTGTAACAGATAAGCCCACCATGTGGCAAACAGAGTATGAACACTTCGAAGTTGGGCCATCCTAAGGGTTGCCAAGTGTAATTAAGATTGTAAAAAACAACTGATTGCCTGTTTGAGGCTAGCCTCTTGTATCTTGGAGCTGAAACTCCTCTAATTTTGTTCTTGTCTGGAGCAATTATGCTCTTTCGAATGTAATTTAACGACTGGGAGTTTCTCCCAATTTCTTTTGTACCTGATTTAGGACTTCTAAGCCTAATGCATTGCTGGAGCTGTCGGGCTTGTTAATAATATTCTTAACTGTTCTTTGTTATACCATTAAATCGCTCTCTCTCTCTCTCTCTCTCTCTCTATCTCTCTCTCTCTCTCTGAATTTTAAGAAAGGAAATGGAATTTCCAAAATGTTAAAGTAAAAGTGCTCCAAGTAGTCCCCTGTCCAGCCATACAACACAGGCGCTTTCTATTCCTCTGTGAGCCACGGAATAGCATTACTTTTTTTTTTTTTTGCTAGTGGCTTTACGTCGCACCGACACAGATACGTCTTATGGTAACGATGGGATAGGAAAGGCCTAGGAGTTCTAAGGAAGCGGCCGTGGCCTTAATTAAGGTATAGCCTCAGCATTTTCCTGGTGTTAAAATGGGAAACCACGGAAAACCATATTCAGGGCTGCCGACAGTGGGATTCGAACCTACTATCTCCCAGATGTAAGCTCACAGCCGAGTTCCCCTAACCGCACGGCCAACTCGCCCGGTATTATTATTATTATTATTATTATTATTATTATTATTATTATTATTATTATTATTATTATTATTATTATTATTATTATTATTATTATTATTATATTTATGCAGTCATGGACAGGGTACAGGTACTGAGAGGAATATCATCGAGTGGCTTTCAGTTCCTCACCTCCATAGCCAAAGACCAGTCCCCAGTCATTTCTATCGGTATTTTATCAGTTAGCCGTAAGCGGGTGCAGTATTTGCGAAGAAATTCTTTCATTGAAAGCTAATTGCAAGAGAACACTTCAGACTCGTATAACGGTTATTTTTCCTTTTCTTATTTCAGGGATCACTTTCACCGGCACTGCTCCGAAGGAGAAACGTAACTATTAGCACATTCATCACTGTCACGCTAAGGCACAACAGACAAAGAAATAATTCGTCACGTACCATGACCTCCTACTACAGTTTCAGACAACAGGTACTATTACACTTCCTTTGACCGAGTGAGTTTGCCGCATGGTTCGGGCCGAGTAGCTGTCAGCTTGCATTCGGAGGATGGTAGGTTCAAATCTCACCATCGGCAGCCTTGAAGATAATTTTCCGTTGTTTTCGATGGCGGTCGATGTGTTTGTACGATGTTAAACCAATCGAAATAAAAACACCCTTTAACAGAAGACGGCAACAAATTCCAATCCTATGGTAATGTATTGTAAAGTATGAACTTGTTTAAAACTGCCCACTTTTTATTAAAATAAGAATGAGTGTTCAAGGATCCTCCCTATGTACGGTATTTTCTAATATTGGAGATAGATGAACCTAGTCTCCCTCATGCAATCCTACCCCTGAGCAAAGTAAAGTAATCTCAGCACAGGTCTTGAAGGCCCTTGAAGGAGTGGAAGGACTTCACCATATGTAACTTCGGCACGAACGTAAGTGGGACCGAGTGGTTAGCACTTGGCCCGGCTGCTTTTGTTATCTAGAAATGAACCAGCAGTTAGTATTTTCTGCAAAGTTGAGTGACACCCAGCACTATGTACCTCTCCAGGAGTAGGAATTATGTTTCTAAATGTCGTCTTCCTTGCGAAGAATCGAACGCACGTCCTTCTGAATGAACAGTGCACCCATTTACTGTCTCGGCTAACCAGTCCCCCTATAAACGCATAGTACACTATATGTATAAAGGAAGATCCATAGATAAGTCTCTCTCTTGATATGACATGAGAAAATTTTTATAAAATTGTTCTATTTAGATGCCGGCCCCGTGGTGTAGGGGTAGCGTGCCTGTCCCTCGCCCGGAGGCCCCGGGTTCGATTCCCGGCCAGGTCAGGGATTTTTCTCTCGACCTGAGGGCTGGTTCGAGGTCCACTCAGCCTGCGTGATTAGAATTGAGCAGCTATCTGAGAGATGGCGGCCCCGGTCTCGAAAGCCCAGAATAACGGGCGAGAGGACACGGCCCCTCGTAATCTGCAGGCCTTCGGGCTGAGCAGCGGTCGCTGGCCAGGCCAAATCCCTTTCAAGGGCGTTAAGTGCCGTAGGGTTTGGATTGGTTGGTTCTTTTTAGATACGATTCCATTATCTTTACATAACTCGATAAATATTGTTAAAATAATTTTCATGGTATAAAGTCTGAAGATAAACATATTTAATTTGAATAACCGTTGCATCCTTCTTTGAGAAAACATAAAATTAATTCACTAATTTCACTGACTGTCTAGGTCTTACAGAAATCGTCAAGAATCAGGGGTACTTCTGAACATTCAGCATTGGACATTTGCTCTCTACCCTGGCCTAGTGACAGATTATTCATCCTCAACTTGTGATCCGCACTTTTCTTCTTCTTCTGCTTCTTCTTCCACTCTTCCCACGCCCTAGCGTCCTGGGTGCGAACTACGTCACACCCACACGTGAACTTGGCACGGTTTCTCGGCCGAATTCTCTTCCTGCCACCAGCTCTGTGTTCACTACTGCGCGTTTCTCTCGTGGTAGGCAGTGTGGTGTGTGTAGAAAAGAAATAAATTAGGATAGACACAATTCCGAGTCAGAAGAATTAGCCAAGCTGCGATTAAAATTCCCGATCAAGTCTGAAATCGAACCTAGGACTTTCTGAATGGAGGGTCTAAAAGGTGATCATTCAGCCAAGAAGCCGAACTTTTGGATTTATAAGTGGCAGTCAAATGCAATCCGAACACCCTCTACAACGTAACCATGGAATGGTTTATCCAAAAGTAATTACCAAAAGCGTTAATACATTTATCCTACTGCGAGATGAGACGATCAATTCCAGTTTTATAGAAAGAGGTAGGTCGCTGACGGATCAACTCTTGCACTTCCTCTTCCGAATGAAACCAACGTCCACGAATGTCTTTCTTTAGGTCGCCAAAAATGTGAAAATCTTAAAGTGAAAGATCCGAGCTATATGGAGGAGTTTGAAGTGCTTCGCAACCAAATCGCTGAAGCGTAGTCTTCGCCAGATTGGAAGTATGGGGGCGAGCATTATCGTGCAACAGGATGACTCCGTTCGACAGCATTCCAGGGTCTTTTGACTTTATGGCCCATCGCAGTTTCTGCAAAGTGTCTTCATAGCGCTGTGCTTTGATTGTGATTCCACGCTCGAAGAAGTCGACAAGCAGAGGGCTCCTGCAGTCAAAGAAGATCATCATGTCTTTATACCGGAACTTGTGTGAACAGCTTTGAATTTCTTTGGCGTAGGAGAATTCCGATGTTTCCATTGTTGGCTTTACCGTTTGCTCTCGGGCTCGAAATGGTGGTAAGACATTTCGTCCCCTGTGGCGATAGGGGACAGAAACTGATACTCTCCCTCGTGGTACCGCTGCGGTTGACTCAGACATGACGCCATTCTCTCAATCTTTTGTCCCTCGGACAGTCGATGCGGAACCTACTGCTCGCAAACTTTGTGGAAATGCAAGTGGTCTTTGATAATGGCATGCACACAGCCATAGCTAATACCGACCTCAACACGAATTTCTTCCTCCGTGAGTCGTCGGTTTTCCCGGATAAGGTCAACAATACGCCCCACCACATCAGGAGTAATGGCACGATGGGCCTGTCCTGGGCACGCGTCGTCTTGCAGCGATGGGTATGATGCGCAAAGGTATCACCCAAATATCACTATAAAATTTGTCACAAATGGAACATAATAATTGCTTTTACACATATCAAGTGAAAAATCCCTGGCAAATTAAGAAGTACCGTCGTTATTTGAGAAATATGAAAACATACTTAAGGCTTGTAGACAGGACTGGTTTATGTCCAACGAGCTAGAAAGAAAATGTCGTACTACGCTGCTGGTGTCGTCATTTGTTACTTTATTCAGGTCCAGGGCTAGCACCGTGGAATGGGAGTGCTATGTCTGTAGATTCTCATTACTTTGGCCAGTACAAACAGCAAAATGGAGGTCAAAAGAAAAATAGCATGATCCCTGGACCAATAAATATTTTTATTTCTGTTCGAACGAAAGTAGCTCGATCCCTGGACCAATAAATCACTAGTCCACTGAATTTTTCTTATGTACATTGGCCATATCATTTTGTCGCCTATTAAATATTGCATATCGCGATACAATTCATGAAATGATGTCATTGACAAGTGAAGAATGAAACGAAAGCAAAGAACTTCAGTGAACACAGATATCACACACGAAATTGTTCAAAGTGTAAGACAAAAGACATACGTGTGTCACTATGAGCGCAACACCAAATGTACTTGCAAAGTAGTAAAGTACGTATTAATATTCTCCAAAAAACATATATTTCTTAATTTGCCAGGGATTTCACTTGATATGTGTAAAAGTAATTATTATGTTCCATTTGTGACAAATTTTATAGTGATATTTAGGTGATACCAATGCGCACTATACCCGCAGCGATCTCTCATACCGCTCGTGCACACTCGTCATGATGAGTTTTGCGTACTAATAATAATGTTATTTGTTTTACGTCCCACTAACTACTTTTTAAGGTCTTCGGAGACGCCGAGGTGCCGGAATTTAGTCCCGCGGGAGTTCTTTAACGTGCCAGTAAATCTACCGACACGGGGCTGTCGTATTTGAGCACCTTCAAATACCACCGGACTGAGCCAGGATCGAACCTGCCAAGTTGGGGTCAGAAGGCCAGCGCCTTAACCGTCTGAGCCACTCAGCCCGGCATAGTTTCGCGTACTCCAGCACCTTCGGCCACCAGAAAACGAACCACACTTCTCTGCTCTTCTTTGCTTGCCTCCATTTATACAGCTGGACGAACACCCCTAGACCAGTTTGCGCACCAACAAAGACATAACCCAACAGCTTCGTGCACCCGTGAGTTGCCACTATGCACTTCTCCTACCACAGCGATGGCAGTATCGATACGTAACAACAGTGTTGTCACCTTTCGGGCGGAATGTGTGTAATGGTGGGTGTTTAGTTTTAATTTGACTGCCCCTAATGTAACGGATCAAACACCAGAACAATCTAAATTCTGACAAGATAAATTGTCGTTATGACCTTGCTCCTCGATGGCGATCGTAATTAACATACCCACGAATCACGATATAGATAATTAACAACAATTGCAAGCTGGGCGCCAGGCTTCGAAATTAAATGTAATTTGAAACCGAATTTAGTTCTAAAAAATACTAAACTTAATTTAATGAGACTATCCCGGTCGTGAGGTATAAGGATACTAACCATTAAATGACATGTGGAAAAGCATGGAACCTGCTAAAAAGTAAATTATTTAACGATGTACAAAGAAAAAAGTTTTTATTCCATAAAAGGATGAAATTCCGCAAAAACGAGTTATTCCCAAAATCGAAAATTAGACTGATAGATTACAATTAAACACAACACGCGCTGACTTGCGATAACAGGGCTAACTAATGCTCACCGGAGGTTGATCTTTTCGTCGTCTGCTTCCGTGGTTGATAGTTGTCGTACCTCTTCCAACAGCATCATCCTTGGCATCTGCTTCATGGAATGGATTCCACCCTGAATCTATCACTCCCTATTGTGCTAAAGTACCAAAAACATAGTACCAGCCTTACAATATGAAATTCCACATCGGAATTAATTGGATAGAGAGGACTGAAAACATCCTGTCCTTCTATATTATATGAACTTGTCTTTCTAATTAATCTGAGTAAGTCTCACAGAGCCGATAAGAAATATTGAGTGTGCGCACATCATAAGCGATGCACTCAGATAGCAGACTGACTCTCTAAAAGCCCGTGGACTACCTGAAAATGGAGACTCAAGAGAGCTGGATGCAGAATGATCTTCACCACGCAGTGTAGATCTATGTAAATCCTCTTCACATTCCCACTTCCTCCCTCGATGTCACATGACATGTCGTTCCAACGAGAGCTGATATACGTCACCACCCTGTCACCCTGTCACCCTGTCGATATATAGATGTAGTGCCTGTCCTTGACAGAAAAAGCCCTTCTGATAGGAGAACGTGATATGGGGTGATTTAGCGTCCCAACAACAAAATTATGTATCTCCCTCTTGGTGTTTCGTACGTTTTCAAGAACCATCCAAAATTAACCTTCCTGGACTATTGCGAGACACCAAGTAGCCTGTTAGCGCAAGACCTATTGCCTTAACATTTCAACGGAGTATTCTAATATATTACAATTAAAAACTATTTTTCGTTCTTACGTACCAATTACATAAATGATGATGATGGACATTAATAATGAATAAAATTACATATGATACATGATACATATATATACACACAAGTAATTCGGTTGGGCAATCAAATTATGTAAATATCGTGGCGACCACGATATTACACTTATATAATGTGGTATGCCTTTGCTGACAGGATGTAGTGTTTACATGTCTTCTGCTATGGGTTAGGATAAATTTGTTACTTTCAGTGACCAGTCTCAGTCACATCCTTGGCTTTGACGATATGAAAGTGACCGAAATATGAGCGACTCTAGTAATACCGTTCTTTATGCAGCCAGTCCCTGTTATGAATGGTGTGAAAATATCGCTCATAGGGTCGGTTAGTGCATGCATACCAGTGGGCTTGACAGACTGATATATAATAGCAACTTCTGGCTCAGTGAGGAAAGCAACGGGGAGCAACCTCACCCGTCATTTCCCTAGTATGCCTCTTCAGGACACCTAGGCGCTCTATGACAGCTGTTGGTGTAGCTGTAGAGGATCAAACCAGCCTTCGGGCTAAATGCCCAACATTACAATATAATGAGAGATCCGGGCAGGGAGACTGGTAAGTTTTACTAATAAACAAACAAGACGAATGGTTAAGTACTTGCCTTAGTATTTCAATGTGTGAAAAATACATGTGTAGGAAATATATGTTTATAATTATGCACAAACTGTAAAATTCGTTGCAATATTACGCCCGAAAACTTTAAATGTAGTTGGTTTTCTCCAGGTAGAACAATACTGAGCCGTGCCGAGACCATGTGTTAGGAAGGCAGACAAAATAAATGCATCCAGGACGACGGACATTATTTCAACAGTTGCTTTGGTGAAAGGTAAGATCTACATTTGTTTTTAAACCCTATTCCTTATTAACTCATAACTAATAATTAAGGCCTACCGTAATGAAACTGAACACCCGCCCGCTTACCGGTGAGTCTAGCAATGGATTGCGGGCAGTCTGTTCCCCCGACGTCCCCAACATAGTGCAGAACTTTTCACTGCCCATCCCTGTATTATTTGATTAGTAATAATAATAATAATAATGATATTTGCTTTACGTCCCACTAACTACTTTTACGGTCTTCGGAGACGCTGAGGTGCCGGAATTTAGTCCCGCAGGAGATCTTTTACGTGCCAGTAAATCTACCGACACGAGGCTGACGTATTTGAGCACCTTCAAATACCACCGGACTGAGCCAGGATCGAACCTGCCACGTTGGGGTCAGAAGGCCAGCGCCTGAACCGTCTGAGCCACTCAGCCCGGCTTATTTGATTAGTATCAAGTTTTGTTTGTCCAACCCTTGTCCCGTTTCACTACGGGGTCGGGTATGAGGTGAGATGAATTTGTCGTGGCGGTTTTTTATGACCGGATGCCCTTCCTGACGTCAACCTCATCAGAGGAGTTAATGAGAGATGAAATGAATGACGTGATATATGATAGTAGGGAGAGGGTGAAACCCGGTGCCGGCACATAGCCTACTCCTGTCGAATAGCACCAAGGGGTCTGCTCAAGGCTTAACGTCCCCATCCGACGGACGAATCACCATCAACAGCGTCATATGCCCTCACTCCATATGAGCACTGCGGAGAGGTTTGGAATTTAATCCAGGCTTTTGGCACGCAATCTAGTGATTAGAAATTGTATACCACCACCTCCCCTACCCTGCCGGCCAACATTCTGATGGTGAAAATTTTTTCGACCATCGGGACTCGAACCGGCTAACCTCGGTGTTAGACCGTTTTAGACTTCAGCGCCTTAACGATCATGGCCACCAGGCGGGCTATTTGATTAGTATCAAGTGTCGTAACAATATTAACGGAACCAAAGCAGGAAAAGTCAATCTTTTATTAATATTAGCTGAATCAACAACTGTATAAACTGAACATTGTGCAAAATATGTTTACGTTTCGTGCTGTTTTTTTTTTTTTTTTTTTTTTTTTTTTACCGTGCGAGGAATAATAACGGAGATATTCGTGATTGGGGTGAGTCTCATATAGCTGTATATATTTATCTCGATCTTCTAGATTCCATTCTTTTCTCAGTTATTTCCTCCAATTTTTTTTTTTTCTTTTCAGACATTCACTTCAAAACAAATTAAACAATTAAACTACATCTGATGAAAAGGAATACCTATTCAAATTACGAATGTTCCCCTTAAAGCTACATAAGTCATTACCCATATTACTAATGAACAACAGAGCTCGATAGCTGCAGTCGCTTAAGTGCGGCCAGTATCCAGTAATCGGGAGATCGTGGGTTCGAGCCCCACTGTCGGCAGCCCTGAAGATGGTTTTCCGTGGTTTCCCATTTTCACACCAGGCAAATGCTGGGGCTGTACCTTAATTAAGGCCACGGCCGCTTCCTTCCACTTCCTAGGCCTTTCCTATCCCATCGTCGCCATAAGACATATCTGTGTCGCTGCGACATAAAGCAAGTAGCAAAAAAAAAAAAAAAAAATAATGAACAAACATAAATTATCAATCAAGTTGCTCGTCTACACAGATAAGGATACCAACTCCCAGATCAACTCAAGAACATTGGCTCCTGTAGGAACGACGAAATAGTTAGACATCAACCACAGCAGTTTTGATGTGTTATTTTTAGTTTCAAGTTGGGATATGTTGTTCGGATCTCATTAATGTTTTAAATTAAGACTGTAAATTGTGTCATACCAGAGTGTTTATATCATTATTGGTTATAAGTGTGCTTATGTCTTCCAATTGGAGCTTGGCTGAAGATGACCCAATTTATATGGGGTCGAAACTAGACCCAGTTTTATAAGAAAATATACTCTACATTCTAATGGTATTGAATAGGTGGACCCTTTCTACCCTTTGATAGTGATATTGATAGTACCAAATGTCTCCAGAAATATCCGTTCAATCTATACATTTAGAGCGTCCTTAAAGGACCGCGTAGAGCCATGGAGTAAGTAAGTAAGCAAGATAGCTTCGCTACGGGATTCTCAGAAAGACTGTCTTTGTGGATTTCCTACCTGAAGTCGTCAGAAGGAATGTAGTGATTAAAAGCAATGTTATATAAAATAATCGATCAAATTAATAAACCACACATTTTCTCACTTTTAACGAAAAATACTACGGTGCCGATCTAACAGTCCAAAGTTCCAGTGCTGCAATGACCAGACCGCAGACAGCCGTGAACACTTCTCTGCCATTATTCCGTTAAATATGCACACTGCTCATTCCAATCAGTGCCTCAGAATAGGAATTGAAAAGCTCGAATTCTATGATGAACCAGTTTGTTACGTATCAGTAGTATCAGAAATGTATCTAACTCCCCAGCTACTTCCCGCCAATTTTCAGGCAAGCTGTTATACTCGGTACGACCGAGTGAGTTGGCTGTGTGGTTAGGGGCACATAACTGTGAGCTTGGATCCGGGAGGTAGTGGGTTCGAACTCCTCTGTCGACAGCCCTGAAGATGGTCTCCCATTTTCACACCAGGAAAATATTGGGACTGTAACGTAATTAACGTCAGGGTTGCTTCCTAGCCCTTTCGTATCCCATCGTCGCCATGAGTCCTATCTGTGTCGCCGCGACGTAGAGTAAATTTTTAAAAAACTCGGTATACAGCAGTAATCCCATCTATTGGAGATGAATGGCAACAGAGACACAAAGCAAATCATAACAAACAATGGTCAATGTAATGTTATTGTTGATCAATGTTAGGAGCTTTCTGTATTGTAGGTCTTCACATTCAGTTTTCTTTCGACTCTGTAATATTAGACCGTTTTATAAAATTAATTATAGCGTAGACTGTAGTTCCTTATTACCCGGCTTTACATACCGATTTTCATAAAACTCTATTTACCCATTTTCTCGTGACGGCGCTGATATGATCTTAGCAACAAAAACCCATATTCATGAATATCTCCGTTATCATAGCCGGTACGGTCAAAATGTATAAGACATAAATGATCGGAAATTTAATACTATGTAACTTTATTTGTATAGTATTTGTCAATAAGACCACTAATAACACAAATATTCGAAAATTAAAATTTGGGCCTTCCCCTAAACTACCATTTCGCTCAGCGTGAATACAGTTATTTATGGCCTAGATTGTAGCGACTTATTCCCCGACTTTGCATACCGATTTTATTTACGATAGGACAACTAAGAAAAATATTTGAGAATTAAATTTTAGGCCTTCCCCTAAACTACCATTTCTCTCAGCGTGAATAAGATTATTTATGGTGTAGATTGTAGCGACTTATTCGCCGACTTTGCATACCTGCTGTATTTTAATTGAGATAGGACCACTATTAACACAAATATTTGCGAATAAAATGTTAGCCCTTCCGCTAAACTACCATTTCGTTCAGAGTGAATAAGATTATTTATAGTTTATATTGTAGCGACTTATTCTAGAACTTTACATACCGATTTTCATTAAATTCTCTTCAGCCGTTTTCTCGTGATGCGTGTACAGACAGACAGACAGACAGACAGACAGACAGACAGACAGACAGACAGACAGACAGACAGACAGACAGACAGACAGACAGACAGACAGACAGACAGACAGACAGACAGACAGACAGACAGACAGACAGACAGACAGACAGACAGACAATTATAAAGTGCATTTCCTTGTTACTATGGACATGACTGATACAGAAATACCAACCTTTTTAAATTTTGTGCAATGTACAGACAAAACTCCTATTTTATATATATAGATGTTATAATCTATCACTCACTTGAAGCTCGTACGGAAGAATTTGAATGCTTTTAATCCTATCTTATTTAACATCTAGGACGTAAAAGCGACCAAACTGTGACATTTTGATTTTGTACGTCGAGCAGTAATAGAGGAATGAATACCTTTTTAAAGGGTGAATGTTTTGAAACATTTATTACATCTACGATATAGAAGACCACCCTTCATAAGTTACGTTTGTGCCTGAAACGGTTTTGGAAGAATGGATATTGTGTTTTTTAGAGTCAACTACCTTCTAAACCTCTTAGGGGAAAAATGTTTTGAAGCATACGGTATTTTACACCTAGGACATAAAATAAGACCCTTCTCGTAAATTTACAACTTTGTACACCAAACGGTTTTGGAGGGATGAATAATTTAGTTTACGAAGCTAACCTCATTTGACACTTTAGCGGTAGAAAGTTTAAAAATATTTTTGTCATCATTCCACATCCCCCAGTCAAAACCCCTTAGAGGAGTGTAGTTTTAAGCCCACTTCTTATTTGTATCCTCATAAAAAATAATTCAACTCCATTTACAGCCCCTTATGTAGATTCCTTCACCCCCCAAACAAAATCGCGTGTTTCGTTATTTTTAAAGGAGATTACAAATACCAATTTTCACGTCCGTAACATCCTTCGTTTTTTTGATACAAGTATCCTTATACAAAGAATTAAACTCATTTTTTCAATTCATTTATCCACCCTTAGTTGGATTTTCCAAAACGAAAGAATGCATGTTTCTTTATTTTTAAAGAAGATTCCAAATACAAATTTTTGTGTCTGTAACATCTTCAGTTTTTGAGATATAAGTCTCCTCATAAAATAATTCAACCCGTTTTCAGCCCTTTAATTGGACTTTACGAAAATAAAAAAAGTACGTGATCCTTTATTTATAAAGGAGAATCCAAATACTAATTTTCACGTCTGAAATATCTTCATATTTTCAGCTACCAGTATCCTAATACAAATAATTCAATCCCTCTTTCAGTCCTTTTTACACCCCCCTCCCCCAAGTGATTTTTTCCGAAAACAAAGAAGTGTGTGTTAATTTATTTTTAAAAGAGATTATAAATACATATTTTTACGCCTGAAACATGTTCCGTTTTTTGAGATATACTCATTTAAATAATTCACCCCCTTTGCCAGTACTGTTCTTCCCCCCGAGTAGGTTTTTGCAAAAAAAAATACGTATGTCTGTATTTTTAAAGGAGATTCCAAATAAATATTTTCATGCCTGTAAAATCTTTAGTTTTTGAGATATAAGTATCCTCAAAAAGGTATTCAACCCCTTTTTCACTTGTTTCACCCCCTTTAGAGGATTTCTCCGAAAATAAATATGTGTTTCCTTATTTTTAAAAGAAATTCCAAATACCAATTTTCAATTCTGTAACGTCTTCGGTACTTGATGTCTAAGTATTCCCATAAAAAGAATTCAACTAAGTTCACTTCTCTTCACCACCCCCTTAAGTGGATTTTCCAAAAAATACGTGTTTCTTTATTTTTAAACGAGATTCCAAATATCAATTTTCATGTCTGCAACATCTTCAGTTTTTGAGTTATAAGTATCCACATAAAAAAAATCAACCCCATTTTTCACCCCTTTTTACCCGCCCCCACTGAAGTGCTTTTTTTTCAGAAAACAAACATAATGCGTGTTACTTATATTTTTAAAAGATTAAAAATACCAATTTTCACGTCTATAACGTGGTCTTTTATATATACTGTATATATACTCATTTTAAAAAGTTACCCCCTTTAACACTTCCTCTTAAGTGGATTTTCATAAAACAAATTATGCGTGTTCCTTTACTTTTACAGGAGATTCCAAATATCATTTTTTACGTCTGTAACATTCGACGTTCTTGAGATATAATCATTTTAAGAATTCGCCCTCCTTTTCACTCCTGTTCACCACCCCTTATATAGATTTCCCAAAACCAAAAAAATACGTGTTTATTTTTAAGGGAGATTCCATATACCAATTTTCAGTACTGTAACATTTTCAGTTTTTGAGATATAAGTATCCACACAAGAGGTATTCAACCCAGTTTTCACCTTTCTTCACCCCTCGCCCCTTAACAGGATTTTCCGAAAACTAAAAAATATGTGTCTCTTTATTTTTAAAGGCGATTCCAAATACCAATTTTCATGTCTTTAAACTGTTCAGTTTTAGAGATGCAGGTACACTCATTTTAAAAATTCACCCCCCCCCCTTTACCCCCTTAGTGTCGGAATATCCAAAAATCCTCACTTAATAAGCACCTATATTGTAAAATGAATGTATCCCCAAAATGTCATTTCTTTATGTCCAGTAGTTTTGGCTCGGCGATGATCAGTCAGTCAGTCAGTCAGTCAGTCAGTCAGTCAGTCAGTCAGTCAGTCAGTCAGTCAGTCAGTCAGTCAGTCAGTCAGTCATGACAAATTTTATATATATATATATGAGTTAAGAAGTAGTGGAATCAGAGATAAGGCTTTTTGCGGATGATGCCATTCTGTATAGAGTAATAAATAAGTTACAAGATTGTGAGACACTGCAAAATGAACTCGATAATGTGAGATGGGCAGTAAGCAATGGTATGACGATAAACGGGCTTAAAAGTCAAGTTGTGAGTTTCAAAAATACGAAAAGTCCTCTCAGTTTTATTACTGCCTTGAGGGGGTGAAAGTTACTTATGGGGATCATTGTAAGTACGTAGGTGTTAATATAAGGAAAGATCTTCATTGGGGTAATCACATAAACGGGATTGTAAATAAAGGGTACAGATCTCTGCACATGGTTATGAGGGTATTTAGGGGTTGTAGAAAGGATGTAAAGGAGAGAGCATATACGCCTCTGGTAAGACCCCAACTAGAGTATGGTTCCAGTGTATGGGACCCTCACCAGGATTACTTGATTCAAGATCTGGAAGAAATTCAAAGTTTGGTCTGGGAAGACTTGGGAGAAAGGAGACGACCTGCTCGGCCAAGTGGTATGTTCCGAGCTGCCAGTGGAGAGATAGCGTGGGGTCACATCAGTAGGCGAATAAGTTTGAGTGGTGTCTTTAAAAGTAAGAAAAATCATAATATGAAGATAAAGTTAGAATTCAAGAGGACAATTTGGAACAAACGTTCTTTTATAAGAAGTGGAATTAGGGATTGCAATAACTTACCAAGGGAGATGTTCAATAAATTTCAAATTTTTTTGCAAACATTTAAGGAAAGGCTAGGAAAACAACAGATATGGAATTTGCCACCTGGGTGACTGGCCTAAATTCAGGTCAGTAGCGATTGATTGATAACGAAGTTCACCATCGAAATGGGAAGAAAAACGTGAATAAACGGTCACTCGAAGAATAAGGGAAAGGGGACCATAAAGCAAGGAGGAAATGAAACATGCAATTAATCTCGATCTCCCTAGTAGTCAAAACTAAATGTGATGGCCTACAATGTCCTTGAGGTCATGGTAGTGACTGACTATTGTTGTTAATTGAGATGTACTCTGCTGCCTCTCATCTCCGCTAGATGACATTACTGCTGTAATTGCAGAAACTAACCCGTCGACGACGGCTACACAACAGCTTGTTCTACATATAAAGATTCATTTAATTTTAAAACTGTGTATTCCTAGCTACCTGAAGGCTGGCCATGACCGAGAGACCTGCTACTATTTCAGAGTAACTGGTATCATAACTATCAGGACCTCTTAAATGGCTGTCCAACCGTTGTCCATGATTTAGAATATCTATGCGTATGGCTTTTAGTTCAGGGAGTGTCCGAGGACATATTCAGCTCGACAGTTCTGTAAATTCTATATAACTAAATGTTCGTAATATTAGTAATAACAGTACTGTTACATTTTTCCTGGAATGGATGAGCAAGCCACATCGGAGACCTCCCAGCGGCCCGAGGACATGCCGCGACCTCTTCTTCTATTGTCCTTTCGTCTGGTTAAACGAAACGAGAATGTTCCGTCTCTATACGATCTCCGAAGATTCCAGCACTCCATCACCAGGATATACAAAGGAGGCTAGCCGCGAACAGTCAATTGAGGAATGGGACTGTGACGGCTCTTGTCAGTGTCCCACTGGATTTGGAGTACGGTGTGTGTACGCCCTCGGAGTACTGTATGTGTACCGACGTGGAATCAATTTGTGGGACAATAAGTTGATGTGGGTAAAGTTGGAGCAGTGTTGATTGTCGTTGTCGAGAGGAATATCGTAGTGGACTTAAGCACTGTTAATATTTTGCCGTTATGTGACAGCTGTTTTTAGTGGTCCGTCCTGACCAGTTTACTGTGTGGAGTGGCCATGTGCACTGACTGTGTTGACGGTGTGAGTGGCGAACTTTCTCTGGAGTCAAGCCAAGGAACTGCCATGTGTTATTGTGGTCAGCAGCCCTCTGTTCAAACCTGTCTGCGTGCATCTGATGTGTGTGCAGTGACTGAGCGTGTGAGTCGAAAAATGAAAGGTGAAGACTGTCAATAAGGATTATAGGCCGTACCAGTTGGAGTCCTGCAGTGGGAGACTTGTTAATATACAGCAATTAGTGCAGTGTGGTCATTCATGTTTGAATATAATTGTGTGTGTACTAATTGAGTCGTCCTGAATTGAACTAGATCGATAAAACAGATAATGTTTTTTTCCTAACAATACCTAACGTTAATGTTCAGCGCTTCCGTTTTAATTATTCTCCTGATGAAAATGTACAGTGTGATTTCTGTTTCCGTTTACTGCGTACACTCACGTTTCTAATAAATGTGTTACCTTTCATAATTTTGGTATCAGCTGTTCACATTCAGTCACGGTACTAACACTACTCCAGCTACTCGGTGAACTGGCAAGTTAGGAATATATTTGGTATTACTAATGTCTGGAAAGAGCTATTCCAAATTATGAATGTGGTGCGGGATTAGTGTTGTGGTATAGCTGCTGGATTTCCACACCGACGGTCAAGGTTCGAATTCTAATGGATTGTGGGCAGGAATTTTCACAAAAAGTATAACGTGGAATCAGGAAGAGATTCTTCTTCTTCTTAATCTGTTTACCCTCCAGGGTTGGCGTTTCCCTCGGACTCAGCGAGGGATCCCACCTCTACCGCCTCAAGGGCAGTGTCCTGGAGCTTCAGACTCTGGGTCGGGGATACAACTGGGGAGAATGACCAGTACCTCGCCCAGGCGGCCTCACCTGCTATGCTGAATAGGGGCTTTGCGGGGGAATGGGAAGATTGGAAGGGAGAGATAAGGAAGATGGGAAGGAAGCGGCCGTGGCCTTAAGTTAGGTACCATCTCGGTATTCGCCTGGAGGAGAAGTGGGAAACCACGGAAAACCACTTCCAGGATGGCTGAGGTGGGAATCGAACCCACCTCTACTCAGTTGACCTCTCGAGGCTGAGTGGACCCTGTTCCAGCCCTCGTACCACTTTTCAAATTTCGTGGCAGAGCCGGGAATCGAACCCGGACCGCCGGGGGTGGCAGCTAATCACACTAACCACTACACCACAGAGGCGGACCAGGAAGAGATTAGTAGATTTTTTTATTTATTTATTTATTTATTTATTTATTTATTTATTTATTTATTTATTTATTTATTTATTTATTTATTTATGTATTTATTTATTTATTTATTTATTTATTTTTTGCCGGCTTGACATTAGGTGAGCACGCAAGATAACTGAACGCATTGAAGCGCTAGTCAGTGTAGTGAATATTCGTTAACTCGCGAGTGTGCTCGAATCGTATCGATGACCATTGTACCGGGCGGTACACCTCCACTCCGCTAATTTAAAATGTGCGCCTGTTGAAACTCCTCTGCTGGAGGAGGGCTGAACTTTATCTACGCTGTTAATTCTTTACCTTCTCAGAAGATGTCACCACGTGGAAAATTTTGAGTTTTTGAACTGTGTCATTTTTGATGTGGTTTTGTTTCGCCTGAAGTAAGAAGTGTGAACTTTCTCTCCTAGAGGACACTACGGAAGATCAACAATAGTGCACCCTAGTGCGGAGTCAAAGAACTATTTTTTTGGAGAAAATTTAATTTCAAGAGTTTGTTCTTTGTTAAATTTCTTTCTGTCTTTGTTTAAGTTGGCAATATTTACCCCTTTCTTCCCCTTGTTATGAATGTATCCAATCCCGAATTTCTTCTATTAATTTCTGACCAATCTGGTGTATCTTCCCCCAACTTGAATCTGTTGCGGGGTCCTACCCAATAAAGAGTTTGTGGGAGGGTGTTTTCTTTCCCCTAACGCCTAGAACCTTCCGCGAGAGGATATAAACTGCTGATTTTAGGGTCTCCGGGCCACTTCTGTTCCATCTTTCAGTGTGTTAAGTACATAGCAGGGGGCGGGAAGCGCCTCTTTCTTCAGCAGCGGTCAACAACAAGGTAATGGCCGATTAATAACTTCTTTCTTTGCTAGCTCAGCAGTTTAACTTTCGGGGCGGGTTCTAAGCGTTCAACTATGTAACCTTTTCCTAAAATGTAAAAACAACTGGTATCTATTCTATTTTCAAACGACATATCGGGATAGAGAGTGCTTAACCCTCTCGAGCTCCCACTCACATCGTCTTGAGGTGAACTTATTTTTCTCAACCAATTCTTCCGTAATGTAATGTAAATTGCTATTAAGTCACCTCTGTAGTATGGGATTAGCCCTTGTATTAACGGCCTAGTGCCAAGTAGGTCTTAAGCAAAGTGTATTGGGAGTGCAAGTTCGCCTCCTCTCAAATTGTATTTTAGAGGTCATGTATTAACCCTCTTATCATTTAAAAGACCTCAGTAGGTTGGGTATGTTACCCCTGTGTATATGTCCTTTGAGGACAGCTTAAAAGTGGAGTTTGGAGTGGCCTATGATAGGCTTGGATTTTAAGGGGGAAGTTGCCCTTTCTTGAAAATTGTGTTTCTGCCTCAAGGAGGCTTTTTGGGTGTAATTGGAAGCAAATGTTTCTGGCATGTTTGGGGGTTTTCGGCCCCTTTGTTGTATGGTGTTCATTGTAAGGTTGGGCTTATTGCTCAAGAATTATGTTTCTGACTTTTGAAGCCCCAAATGGGGTACCTATGTAAATGTATTTTTCAATCGTGTTTCGGCTACTAAGTACCTGTTCTATTTGTTGTTACCTAATTTTGAAAAGAAAATATAACCTTGTTAAATTTTAAAATTAATTTCACTTTAGTAGCTTGAGACCTATTCACCACCCAGCACCTTCTTTCATGCATAACTACCACCAAAACACGGTAACAACCATAATTAAAATTATCTCTAATTTCAGTTACACAACGATGTTGAGAGGATACCGTTTTCAAGACTACGATGTCGCCTTCTGAATCCCATCTTCAGCGAGTTACAAAAATGCACATCAAAATAAGCACTGGAGTTCCACAGGTTAAGCCGTTCTTACATGAAACATTGGCTTGGTGTCTCAATTTCACGATCTCGACAATCGCATCATCGGAATAAAATGTAGGTTACTTTAAAATGACTTTGCTCAGGCAGGTAAATCAGTAAATATAACTTGAGAGCAACTTTCATTTTAAAAGGTATATTTTGCATTACACTCGCTTAACAACTGTTTTATAACGAAGAAAAAACGGAAAATATCATCACCCTGGAATGTTTGGGGAGAAAGGAAACTACAGTACTGTCCGCCTCTGTGGTGTAGTGGTTAGTGTGATTAGCTGCCACCCCCGGAGGCCCGGGTTCGATTCCCGGCTATGCCACGAAATTTGAAAAGTGGTACGAGGGCTGGAACGGGGTCCACTCAGCCTCGGGAGGTCAACTGAGTAGAGGGGGATTCGATTCCCACCTCAGCCATCCTGGAAGTGGTTTTCCGTGGTTTCCCACTTCTCCCCCAGGCGAATGCCGGGATGGCACCTAAGTTAAGGCCACGGCCGCTTCCTTCCCACTTCCTTGTCTATCCCGTCTAATCTTCCCATCCCCGCACAAGGCCCCTGTTCAGCATAGCAGGTGAGGCTGCATGGGCGAGGTACTGGTCATCCTCCCCAGTTGTATCCTCCGAACCAGAGTCTGAAGCTCCAGGACACTGCCCTTGAGGCGGTAGAGGTGGGATCCCTCGCTGAGTCCGAGGGAAAAATCCGAACCTGGAGGGAAAACAGATTACGAACGAACGAAGGAAACTACTGATGTCCTACAGTACAGTAACCTTCGTATAAAAATTTATTGGCAGGGCTTTATGTATAACCTATTAATATTGTAAGGATACATTTATTTTAACCGCGAACAAATCGAGCACCGTAGTTCTAGCTGCCTGGGTACAAGTAGGCTGTGCAATATGAAAAGGTTAGTTATTATCTTTCGATTGTGGATTTTACGTCGCACCAACTCACACGGGTCTTATGGCCAGGGCAGGGCTAGAATTGTGAAGGAAGTGACCGTGGCCTTAATCAAGGTAAAGCTTCAGCATTTACTTGGTGTGGAAATGGGAAACCACGGAAATTCTTCTTCAGGGCTGCCGAGAGTGGGGTTCAAACTAACCTCCTGAATGTTAGCTTATGACTACGTGACCCGAACCACGCAGCACGGTACACATGGCTTTAACCCGTACTGCGCACATTATTTTATTATAGTCCAGCTCCATGGCCAAATGGTTAGCGTGCTGGTCTTTGGTCACAGGGGTCCCGTGTTCGATTCCCGGCAGGATCGGGAATTTTAACCATAATTGGTTAATTCCCCTGGTACGGGGACTGGGTGTATGTTTCTTCTTCATCACCATTTCATCCCCATCACGACGCGCAGGTCGCCTACAGGAGTCAAATCAAAAGACCTGCACCTGGCGAGCCGAAGTCCTCGGACAGCTCTTGACACTAAAAGCCATTTCATTTCATTTTATTGTAGAAATATAAACACCGAGTAAGTGGCTGCGCGGTTTGCGTCACGTAGCTATGAGCTTGTATTAGGGAGAGAGTGGGTTCAAACCTCCCTGTTTTGAGGATTGTTTTCAGTAGTTTTCACACCAGGCAAATGCTGGGGCTGTACCTTAATTAAGATCATAGTCACTTCCTTTTCACTCCTAGCCCTTTTCTATCCCAACGTCACCATAAGGCCTATCTGTGTGGGTGCAACGTAAGGCCACTAGCAAAAACAGTAATAGTAATGTTATTGGTTTAATATCCCACTAACTATTTCTACGGTTTTCGGAGACGCCGAGGAGCCAGAATTTTGGCTAAGAGGAGGTCTTTAACGTACCTGTAAATCTATCGATACGAGGCTGACGTATTTGAGCATTTTCAAATACCACTGGACTGAACCAGGATCGAGTCCGCTTCAGTGAGAGAGTGAGCAATCTCACAGTGAAATGCAGATTATTTTGAAAGTCACATTACAAGTGAACGAGCTATGTAAATATTTACAGACGTTATCAATGACTGTACAGTCGAGAACTTTTGGTATCTCGTGGCCAGAAATACTCGTTTCAGGCAAGAAATCAGTACAGCCCTCAGAACTGCCCAGTACCTGCTTACACATTCTCTCTCTCATTGGTTACATCCATTAGACGCGTAACACATGTACACGTCTGAAGAGTGAAGGGGAGGTGGAGAGAGTGAAGTACGGGATATCTAGCCTGAACGAAACACGCGGAGGAGAAGGTACTTGCTCCCCACCTGCCCACACGTCCCTGCTGGCTTGGCAACGATGAGAGAGGGAAGTGAGGGGAGTCCTTGAAGGCAACAAACATACTGTGTATATCAACTCATTGAGGGTCAAATTCTCCAGTACCGGGCGAGTTGGCCGTGCGCGTAGAGGCGCGCGACTGTGAGCTTGCATCCGGGAGATAGTAGGTTCGAATCCCACTATCGGCAGCCCTGAAGATGGTTTTCCGTGGTTTCCCATTTTCACACCAGGCAAATGCTGGGGCTGTACCTTAATTAAGGCCACGGCCGCTTCCTTCCAACTCCTAGGCCTTTCCTATCCCATCGTCGCCATAAGACCTGTCTGTGTCGATGCGACGTAAAGCACCTAGCAAAAAAAAAAGTTCTCCAGTTTCTTTGTAATTCTTGTGTGCGAAGGCTGGCTGAAATGATAGCGGTCTCAGCCATGACTTTATCATCACCGCGCTCAACCACTGTAAGAAATAATGACCCAGATTTTCGTCAATATTGGTCCTATTAAATAAAACTACTTTAATACTCATGCTGACATTGTCAAAAGAAGAATTAATGTACTTTGCACTAAAATATACACGGATATCAAATTTGAACGCAACAAATTAAGATGAAAGAAGGTAACTGTTTCATATAAAGATTTATATGGGATTTACATGGGATAGAAATTAAATGGGATAGAATAACATGTAAAAATACAAGACAGAAATTGTTGTATGTCCGGCGCTCCCTTTCTCGCCCCGCCAGCCAGCTGCACGCGCGCCTGTGTATCATTCTGCTAGCTTCGACGCGCAGCCCTCAGTGCGCGTGCCTGACCATCGAGTGTACTATAAATAGGAGCTCCCGGCCTGCTCACTCGCCCACTTGCCCCGGTGTCCAGCTCCAGAATACACCCTACGTCGAGCACGGAGGCTACTCCTCTTGAAAATGTGCTTCGACCAGGTGGACTGAATTTCTGGCAGTACGAGGTTTCACCTCTGGTCACCGCTCCCTTACCTGTTTCCGCTGCCTATGTTCCGTAATTCTTTTACAAGCCATTTTCATTCCCTAACTTATGCAAGATCCCTTAGTTTCGCTAGGTGGAATTTCTTCAATCAATTGAACTTGCTTTTTAGGAATTCAGGCACTTCAACAAACAAGGACTCTCATAACATTTATGTTAGTGTGCCAGATAGTTCTCGACTATCAACGTGTCAATTCACGAAGACTATCTTTTCAAGATAGAAGTGTATATAAAGACTGCAAACCTGTACATATTGTATAAAGACAGACTTTTCTCAAGATTCAATATTCCTTTTTGCTTCAAAATAAATTTCAGTTATTTGTGTAAATATTATAAAGTGAAGCAAATAAAGTTGTGTTCTGTAAACTTCAACCTTGGTTACAACAGAAATAAAAGACATGTAAATGAAGAATATTATTCGCAATCCAAACATATAATGGTAGGTAATAATAAAAATAAGATATTCTCACAATATCGCGGTAAAATGTCTTAAAAGAAACAATGGAGTGTATTTTGTAAGAAAAATATAAATAAATCAAATAAACGCTTCCTGCACACGAAAATAATTGTATTTGTATAATCTTAAACAGTGCACTAGTTTTCCTTAAAAAAATAATTTTCTAACAATTTAAATGATTGAAGGAAACTAATTAGAGAAAAACAGAAAAAATGGTTCTTCATTTCTTTGTTAATAGCAAGGATGTTTGGAAAATCATTCCTGTGGAGTTATTGTCAGCACTGATCAAACAATGAAATGCCACACGTATTGAGGCGGAATTACATCGTGCATATTTTTCACAAGTAAATTACAGTTAACTGTTTTCCTTGATTAGGAGAAGCCAGAATAAATAACCATGGGAACATCTGAATCAGTTACCGAGAAAATGGTGTTGGGGGTGACCTCTGAGTGCTTAACGGGACAGGCCACGCCTCCTGGACGACGAACACATGTGACGTTGCCTTGGTTACTTCTCGTTCATCCTCAGGGTTGGACAAAATCTCCCCCCCCCCCCCCAAACGTTACCTGTTTCCTTTTCCACCCGGAATTCTTGTACAAGGTGCCATAAGCATAGAATATAAACTTATTTATTTTCTAAATTTGTGATATAACCCACTCTCACAATGAACCACCTGTCCGACTCGTTAGCTGAATGGTCAGTGTACTAGCTTTCGGTTCAAAGGGTTCCGCGTTCCATTCCCGGCGGTGTCGGAGATTTTAACCTTCGTTGGCTAATTCCAATGGCCCGGGGGCTGGGTATTCGTGGTGTCCCCAACATCCCTGCAACTCACACACCGCACATAACACTATCATCCGCCACAATAACACGCAGTTACCTACACATGGCAGATGCCGCCCACCCTCATTGGAGGGTATGCCTTACAAGGGCTGCACTCTGCTAGAAATAGCGACACGAAATTATTATTATTACTGAAGCACTTCATTAAATAAATTAAAATTTAAAAAACTAAATGTTTTTATACAACTACATAAACGTTTTTTTTAAATCTAGTTTATTTGCACTGCAATAAATGTTGCTCATATGACCTCAGAGTGCGATAGTTTTCTTGGTAGAAAGTCCAGAAGAACTCTCATTTTTTGCTCAAGTCCACTCCTGTGACCCGGACTTAACTCATTACGGAGGACTTTCGCTCTTTGACAGACCACTGGCCGGCTGGTTCCTCCTGGGTAACCTTGCAGCTCTTGCATCACGCAGTGTTATAACGGGATTCGACTTTAGAGGGAGAAAGTGACCACCAGTAAAGTTATTTTTCTTCAGCGTACATTGTGTAAGAGAAAAGTGGCTTTCTACGCCCAATATCCGCTTTATGTTCTGCCCACAAACTCGTTCTGCCTAAAATGCGCTCACTACAGCGTCAGAGCAACACATTGCACCATGAAAATGAATCATAGACTGGATCTTGTTTTTTTTTTTTTTTTTTTTTTTTGCTAGGGGCTTTACGTCGCACCGACACAGATAGGTCTTATGGCGACGATGGGAAGGGAAAGGCCTAGGAGTTGGAAGGAAGCGGCCGTGGCCTTAATTAAGGTACAGCCCCAGCATTTGCCTGGTGTGAAAATGGGAAACCACGGAAAACCATCTTCAGGGCTGCCGATAGTGGGATTCGAACCAACTATCTCACGGATGCAAGCTCACAGCCGCGCGCCTCTACGCGCATGGCCAACTCGCCCGGTGGATCTTGTTTACAGCAGAATGAACTCAGTTAGGTGGACCTCATCACTTATAAAAATCACTCGGCTGTGAAGAAATTGAGTCTGACATTTTGTGTTCCTTCATAATTTTGTTTTCTGCGTCCGGCTCCATGGCTAAATGGTTAGCGTGCTGGCCTTTGGTCACAGGGGTCCCGGGTTCGATTCCCGGTAAGGTCGGGAATTTTAACCATCATTGGTTAATTTCTATGGCACGGGGGCTGGGTGTATGTGTCGTCTTCATCATCATCATCATGACGTGCAGGTCGCCTACGGGAGTCAAATCGAAAGACCTGCACCTGGCGAGCCGAACATGTCCTCGGACACTCCCGGCACTAAAAGCCATACGCCATTTCATTTTGTTTTCTGCAACGACATTTACTTCGAAAATTAGACAACCCCGCCTTGTATTATACGTAATATTTCTTCCTTTACTGTTCACTTTGGCCGTGGTGTAGGGATAGCGTGCCTGCCTCTCGCCTGGAGGCCCCGGGTTCGATTCTCGTCCAGGTCAGGGGTTTTTCTCTCGACCTGAGAGCTGGTTCGAGGTCCACTCAGCCTACGTGATTGGAATTGATAGTGCGTTGGCGGCTCCGGTCTCGAAAGCCCAGAATGACGGCCGAGAGGATGCATCGTGCTGACCACTCGACCCCTCGTCATCTGCAGGCCTTCGAACTGAGCAGCGGTCGCTGGGCAGGCCAAGGTCCTTTCAAGGGCGTTAAGTGCCGTGGTTTTTGTTTCTTTTTTACATTATCATCATCATCTGTTTACCCTCCAGGGTCGGCTTTTCCCTCGGACACAGCGAGGGATCCCACCTCTACCGCCTCAAGGGCAGTGTCCCGGAGCTGCAGACTCTTGGTCGGGGATACAACTGGGGAGAAAGAGCAGTACCTCGCCCAGGTGGCCTCACCTGCTACGCTGAACAGGGGCCTTGTGGAGGGATGGGAATATTGGAAGGGATAGGCAAGGAAGAGGGAAGGAAGCGGCCGTGGCCTTATGTTGGGTACCATCCCGGCATTCTCCTGGAGGAGAAGTGGGAAACCACGGAAAACCACTTCCAGGATGGCTGAGGTGGGAATCGAACCCACCTCTACTCAGTTGACCTCCCGAGGCTGAGTGGACCCGGTTCCAGCCCTCATACCACTTTTCAAATTTCGTGGCAGAGCCGCGAATCGAACCCGGGCCTCCGGGGGTGGCAGCTAATCACGCTAACCACTACACCACAGAGGCGGACTTTTTTTTTTTTTTTTTTTTTCACAACAGCCAAACGAAATGAGATGTCGACCAGTTTGATCAGTTTGTGAGGAAGACTCTGAGGTGGTCGTTGCAAGTTCATTATGGTGCCTACGTTGGATAGTGCTGTAACTTTTAAACGGATTACTGTAACAGGCAAAGCTAACGAGCGCTGAGCTCTTTCTTTAAGTCTAAGTGAACAACAAATTAGGAGGTGGATGTGTAATGAATGAACGACTACAAAGGCAACTAACAAGGGAGCATTCCCTACTCGTCACCACCGATTTCGCTCAAATTTATAGAACATGCAGGGCTTGGCTAGAAATGAAAGTACCTGAAGTGGGAACTCCAGATGGCCAAGCCTATAGAAAATAAAAATAATGATGTTGACGCGGTTCTCGCACCGTATAAGCCATTTACGTTAACGCGAACGCCGAGCAGTTGTTGGCGTAGCGGTAAGAGCTTGGACTAGTAATTGAATGGTCGTGGGTTCGGCTCCACGGGTGCGGAGTATTATTTCAATTTTTATATTATTCATTTATTTTAATTTATTTTATTTATTTGTATGCAAGAGGCATATAGGATGTCATTTTTGTGATGAGCGCACAATTGTAGAAAATTTGGAGTTGTGAACTTTCCCGACATGTTCAAACAGAAATTCTTCTTTTTTCTCCTTTATTGGTTATCTCCCTCCATGGAGAATGTGCCATAAACGTAAATAGTTGTTTCGCTGTAAGATTCGTTTTCACCTCATAAGTGAAGGTTGCTTCTGGCGGCTGTGCACAAACAACAGATAGAAACAACAGGTAGAAAAAAGTCTGACAATTAAATCCTATTTTATTAAATTTTCTATGCCTTTTGCGTATAAACAAACAAACAAATAAATAAATAAATAAATAAATAAATAAATAAATAAATAAATAAATAAATAAATAAATAAATAAATAAATAAATAAATAAATAAATAAAGAAAGAAAGAAAGAAAGAAAGAAATAAAATGAATTATTGTCCGCCTCTGTGGTGTAGTGGTTAGAGGTCCGGGTTCGATTCCCGGCTCTGCCACGAAATTTGAAAAGTGGTACGAGGGCTGGAACGGGGTCCACTCAGCCTCAGGAGGTCAACTGAGTAGAGGTGGGTTCGATTCCCGCCTCAGCCATTCTGGAAGTGGTTTTCCGTGGTTTCCCACTTCTCCTCCAGGAAAATGCCAGGATGGTACCTTACTTAAGGCCACGGCCGCTTCCTTCCCTCTTCCTTGCCTATCCCACCCAATCTTCTCATCCCTCCACAAGGTCCCTGTTCAGCATAGCAGGTGAGGCCGCCTGGGTGAGGTACTGGTCATTCTCCCCAGTTGTATCCCCCCGACCCAAAGTCTGGAACTCCAGGACACTGCCCTTGAGGCGGTAGAGGTGGGATCCCTCGCTGAGTCCGAGGGAAAAACCGACCCTGGAGGGTAAACAGATTAAGGAGAAGAAAATTAATTATTCACCTCTTTGCTTAATGAATACCGGTAATATAAAAGTTGACAGACCGAGCGCGATAGCTGCAGTCGCTTAAGTGCGGCCAGTATCCAGTATTCGGGAGATAGTGGGTTCGAACCGCACTGTCGGCAACCCTGAAGATGGTTTTTCGTGGTTTCCCATTTTCACACCAGGCAAATGCTGGGGCTGTACCCTAATTAAGGCCACGGCCGCTTTCTTCCTATTCCTAGCCCTTTCCTGCCCCGCCGTCGCCATAAGACCTCTCTGTGTCGGTGCGACGTAAAACAACGACGTAAAAGTTGACAGGAAAAATCAGTCTCCACACGAAGAGTTGAACCCACGACCATCGAATTACCCGTCCGAGCTCTTACCGCTACGCCAACAACTGCTCGGCGTCCGGACTAACGTAAGGGTCTTATACGGTGCGAGAGCCGCGTAAACATTTTTATTTTTCTTTCTTTCTTAATCTGTTTACCCTCCAGGGTCGGTTTTTCCCTCGGACTCAGCGAGGGATCCCACCTCAACCGCCTCAATGGCAGTGTCCTGGAGCGTGTGACATTGGGTCGGGGGATAAAACTGGAGATGGGGACCAGTACCTCGTCCAGGTGGCCTCACCTGCTATGCTGAACAGGGGCCTTGCGGGGGGATGGAAAGATTGGCAGGGATAGACAAGGAAAAGGGAAGGAAGCGGCCGTGGCCTTAAGTTAGGTACCATCCCGGCATTTGCCTGGAGGAGAAGTGGTAAACCACGGAAAACCACTTCCAGGATGGCTGAGGTGGAAATCGAACCCACCTCTACTCAGGTGACCTCCCGAGGCTGAGTGGACCCCGTTCCAGCCCTCGTACCACTTTTCAAATTTCATGGCAGAGCCGGGAATCGAACCCGGACCTCCGGGAGTGGCAGCTAATCACGCTAACCACTACACCACAGAGGCGGACATTTTTATTTTTATTTTCTATACGCTTGGCCTTCTGGAGTTCCCACTTCGGGTACTTTCATTTCTAGCCCAGCCCTGAATGCTCTATAAATCTGAGCGAAATCGGTGGTGACGAGTAGAGAATACCCCCTTGTAAGAAGCAATATTCGTCAAACACTTGGCAGTGAGGAGAAAATAATCCACAAGACGACGGCCTGGGAGATGTGCCTACTGCCCTCGAACGATATTAAGGTTCTATTTTCTATACCGTTCTTCTTCTTCTTCTTCTTCTTCTACCGGTTTTCCCATGCTAGTGAGATCGAAGGTGCGAACTGTGTCGCACATGCGGATTTAGTCCTGTTTCACGGCCGGATGCATTTCCTGACGCCAACCCTCAGTATTGCGTGCTTCTGTCCAACCCGGGACCCTCTGAACCGAAGGTCTTACCTCTGACCATTCAGCCTAGGAGAGACATTTCCTGTCACTGAAGTCGAGACAAAGTACAGGTGGAAATGTTCCAAGTGAAATGTAAAACGCCGATTAATATGTTATGGTGATTATCGTGCGTAATCTTTTGCCCGTTCCAAAATGTATTGAAGAGGCAAATTGATGGTTGATTTAGTGAGGAACATGGCTGCTTGTTCAACTCAGTTACAAGGTAGGTGTATATTCATTTGTTCATCAGAACCAGTCATGTTTATGTGTCAGAAAGGCAGTTTTCACCAGCAACAGTTAAATCCTCCGATTAGAGGAGAAATGTGGAAGTTTAGCCAGAAACGACGAGGAGGACGGGAATCAATTCGCACTTTAGAACTTGGTAATGAATATAAGGGACTGTTGCCTGTAGCTCCGGAAAAGAAGAAGGAGCTGTTGTCTTTATCATCATCATCATCATCATCATCATCATCTGTTTACCCTCCAGGTTCGGTTTTTCACTCGGACTTAGCGAGGGATCCCACCTCTACCGCCTCAAGGGCAGTGTCCTGGAGCTTCAGACTCTTGGTCGGGGGATACAACTGGGGAGTATGACCGGTACCTCGCCCAGGCGGCCTCACCTGCTATGCTGAACAGGGGCCTTGTGGAGGGATGGGAAGATTGGAAGGGATAGGCAAGGAAGAGGGGAGGAAGCGGCCGTGGCCTTAAGTTAGGTACCATCCCGGCATTCGCCTGGAGGAGAAGTGGGAAACCACGGAAAACCACTTCCAGGATGGCTGAGGTGGGAATCGAACCCACCTCTACTCACTTGACCTCCCGAGGCTGAGTGGACCCCGTTCCAGCCCTCGTACCACTTTTTAAATTTCGTGGCAGAGCCGGGAATCGAACCCGGACCTCCGGGTGTGGCAGCTAATCACGCTAACCACTACACCACAGAGGCGGTGTTGTCTTTATGCGCATTTAATCTTTTTCCAGAAATGTATTAATATTTCTACAAAAATCTGAAAACTGCTGTAGCCGAACCAACTGAATCAGGCACAATTAGTGACTAGTGGTCTCGCAGTTCAGTCGGTTAGGTTTTTATGTTTGTATTTTACAAAGAATAAAAATGGAAAAGGTAAAAATCATCATCATCATCATCATCATCATCATCTGTTTACCCTCCAGGTTCGGCTTTTATCTCGGACTTAGCGAGGGTTCCCACCTCTACCACCTCAAGAGCAGTGTCCTGGAGCTTCAGACTCTTGGTCGGGGGATACAATTGTGGAGAATGACCAGTACCTCGCCCAGGCGGCCTCACATGCTATGCTGAACAGGGGCCTTGAGAAGGGATGGGAAGATTGGAGGGGATAGGCAAGGAAGAGGGAAGGAAGTGGCAGTGGCCGTAAGTTAGGTACCATCCCGGCATGCCTTTGCTGGCGAGATGTAGTGTTTACAGTGCACTATGTCTTCTGGTATGGGCTATATCAAATTTGTTACTTTCATTGACCTGTCTCAGAATCATCCTTGGCTTTGACAATATGAAAGTGACTGAGGTATGAGTGATGCTAGTAATACCATTCCTTATGCAGCCAGTCCCTGCTATGAATGGTGTGAAAATATCGCTCATAGCGTCGGTTGGTGCATGCATTTCAGTGGGCTTGGTAGACTGATATGTAATAGCAACGGCTGGCTCAGTGAGGAAAGCAACGGGAAACTACCTCACTCCTCATTTCCCTAGTACGCCTCTTCAGTAACGCCTAGGCTATTTATGACAGCTGTTGGCAGAGCTGAAGAGGATCAAACCAGCCTTCGGGCTGAATACCCAACATACACACCATCCCGGCATTCGCCTGGAGGAGAAGTGGGAAACCACGGAAAACCACTTCTAGGATGGCTGAGGTGGGAATTGAACCCACCTCTACTCAGTTGACCTCCCGAGGCTGAGTGGACCCCGTTCCAGCCCTCGTACCACTTTTCAAATTTCGTGGCAGAGCCGGGAATCGAACCCGGGGGTGGCAGCCAGAAAAGGTAAAAATAAATAGTAATAGTCCGGCCACGCGGTGTAGGGGGCAACGCACCCACCTCTCACCCGGCGGCTCCGGGTTCGATTCCCGGCTGGGTCAGGGGTTTTTACTTTTAAATGATTAACATGCCTGGCCTGGGGATTGGGTGTTTGTGTCGTCCTTAACGTTTTTTCCTCACATTCAATACTCTACACTTCCGCAATTCCAATTACACGCAGGTTCATATCATATGGTGCAAGTAGTGGCAAAAGATCTCTAGAGGTCGACGCCACGAACAAATATCATTTAAAAAAATAATAACTATCGGTAATAATTTTTAAAGATACCCTTATCCCTCCAAATCGCCTAACTTGTAATTTGGTCATTTATTCTGAAAGACATATCCATGGTCAACTATGTGTTTCTCACAGGCAACAATCTCAAGAGTGTTAAGTTCAGTCATTTTTTATCCTTTTAGCTCATTTTCAGGAGTAAAAATAAAATTTAATTTAAAAAAGACATAACTTGAAGTTGATGGTCATTATTGGATTAAACTGTCCAACTTGACTTACGCAGTTAGTTGTTCAGACATAACATAACTTCATTACATACGATGTTCTTCGTTGGATAATTCCAGTTCAGTAATATCGTAAAAATACCAAACCCCACGCCACTTAACGCCCCTGAAAGGGCCTTGGCCTGCCCAGCGATCGCTGCTCATCCCTAAGGCCTGCAGATAACGAGGGGTTGTGTGGTCAGCACGACGCATCATCTCCGCCGTTATTCTGGACTTTCGAGACCGGGACCGCCATCTCACCGTCAGATAGCTCCTCAGTTCTAATCATGTAGGCTGATTGGACCTCGAACCAGCCATCAGGTTGAGATAAAAGTCCCCGACCTAGCCGGGAATCGAACCCGTCGCCTCCGGGCGAGAGGCTGGCAAGCTACCCCTACACCACGGGGCCGGCTTCAGCAATATCATAACTACATGTAAATGGGTTATTTAATACAATAAAACATCCTTCATGGGGCAAAATAAACCAGGTAGTAAATGCATTCCATAGAACTCACAATCGTTAATATCAAAACCTCTCTAATTTATTCGATATTTTCGAACCTTTATACTGCTCCCTTCAACATTTTACTTTATGCAGATACGATGTTCTTAGTTGGAGGGTTCGATATATCTCTAGGTCGATCACACTAGCAACCACCAGAGAAACTCCACGTAGAGTTGGCGTCAGTGAGAATATCCGGCTGTGAAACAGGACCCCGTCTACATTGCGTTACTACCAACGCGTGGGAATAGCGGCAGTTTCTCGAGGCTTAGAACATGGAAGGCATGTTAAAACAATGATCATAACCAGCATCTTAAAAATATAACAGGTCACTAGTACTGAATTTCAATATATTATAAGGAACATTATAAAACCTGGTTCCTGAATGGCACCTGAACAGAGGAGTAGACAGCATTTCGGAATGTTCAATTAGTGCAGAGGAAACTGTTCTAATCACGCAGTTCCCGGCACGCAATGACGCGTTTGGTCCTGCCTCGCCTGACGAGACTTTAGACCAGCGTTTAAATTGGATTCATTCTTAGAACAGTATCGATCGTGATTCATATTCACAGAACAGAACATAGCTTAACTCATGCTGAGGACGGACGTGCAGCTTTCAACTTCCTGTGCTTTATTGATTGACTAATCGTACCTATCGTGGATGGGTCGGGTTTTGCACAACTGCAGCACTAATGCTATCTCTCGCAGACAGGTGGCAGCAAAAGAGATTTAGCACATCACAGGTATATTTATAGTCTGTTAGTGTTGAGGGTACCGTACAGCAGTAGTTCGTCCCTCTCGTGTTTGATCCTTTCTCTCTCATTCTTCGGGTGATTCTTCCTTCACTTTTCCATTTTCATTTTAATAGCCATCTTCATTACTTTCCTGGTTATGTTATGTTCACTTGGTTTTGCATCTCACTGAAACAGCCACAATAGTAAGCTGCTTATCTTATCTACCAGAATGTAGACCTACAGCTGATAGCGGAATTAGAAGACTATTGAAGACATAAGTATAGAAACGGATATAACTAGAATGGTAATAAAATATTGGTTAAGATTAAGAAGGGGAGATTGGAGCGAATACTGAATTGAGCATACCAACACCAGATGAAACATTTAAATGATGATTGTTGGGTAATGAAACTTAAAAGGGTGCTTGAGATAAACGGAATGGGAGACTACTGGTGAAAAGAGATTCAGAGCAAAGATAAGAAATTCAGCAAGAAAGTAACGATTAGAGTGAAATATATTGAGAAGTAGATGATAATGACAGAACACCATCGGAATTCTGCGAAATTATCCAAATATCTCAATAAGGTAAGAAAGGCTTCCAAACCGACAAGTAAGAGGTACAGTGTGGTGGCTAATAGGGATTTATAAAAATAAATATCAAAGAGAGAAACATAACGAAAATCGTTGTTTATTCTGTGGAGAAATAATGGAAAAGGTGCAACTATTAGGAGCAGGTAGAGAGACTGGCGCACTTAAGAGTTAAACATTTGCGTAATGAATATAAAACAAAAATAGAAAAAGAGAGAAACAAATCTATACAATTGTTAAATTATTAAACATAGAGTGGATTACGCGGGGAAGAATAGCAATTATTGTGTTGCGAAAGGAAATAAGATAAGATACAGGTTTGTCCTAGAATATGTGGCACTGTACTACATTTAGTACAAGAAAGAAAGTAAAAATAAAATAAATAAGGGATGATAATTTGTGGAATGTATATAAACATTATAATTCTTCATTCTGACTATATTAGGCCGTGTAATGCTTACAATATGCTTGCGATCTGTTAAAGATCCTATTGGTTTAAACTGTACTGGAATATATATGATTTCTTGCTCCTGTGGATTGGTTTATGTAGGCCAAACATCTACTAAGGTAGCAATGAAAGTTAAAGAACATCGCAGGCACTTGTGTCTTTGCCAGCCAGAGAAGTCTGCCCTGGCAGAACATAATGATCATCAAATCATTTTTGATGCAACTTCTGTCATTTATAAAGAGAAACATTTTACACCTAGATTCTTTCGTGAGGCGATAAAAATTGCTCAACACCTGAATAATTTTAACAAAGGTAACGGCTTTATACTGAGTAGATCATGGCTACCCTCCATGGTTAACTCGTCAACATCTTTTTCCTTGACTCTGGAGGCCGTGGAATGAACTACAATATAACAGGGTCTCTCTGTACTAAGTCTGGTTACTATAAACACTGCGGAGAGACTTTTGGCGTTCAATCTAGTGATTAGGAATTGTATACCACGACCTCCCCTACCATGCTGGACAGCATTCTGATGGTGAAGTATTTTCCACCGACGGGACTCAACCAGTTAAACAGAGTCTCAGAGTGGTGGTGTTGGTGATGATTATTGTTTTTTTTTTTTTTTTGCTATTTGTTTTACGTCGCGCCGACAGAGATACGTCTTGTGGCGACGATGGGATAGGAAAGGCCTAGGAAGTGGAAGGAAGCGGCCGTGGCCTTAATTAAGGTACAGCCCCGGCATTTGCCTGGTGTGAAAATGGGAAACCACGGAAAACCATCTTCAGGGCTGCCGACAGTGGGGCTCGAACCCACGATCTCCCGATTACTGGATACTGGCCGCACTTAAGCGACTGCAGCTATCGAGCTCGGTGTTTATTGTTTTAAGAGGAAGTACAACTAGGCAACCATCCTCCATATAACACTAATCAGAGAGAAAATATAGAAGGGATCCGACACTTCAAAAAATTGAAAGTATCGGCCAAAGAAAGACAAGGGCCGTGAAGGGCGTGAAAATGAAAGACTCCCTAGGCCTCGAGTGCTCTAATACCGCTGGGGTCGGAAAAGAACAAGAGTTGACCAAGGGAGGTCGGATATGATATATGAAAGTGAGGAGCCTGTCACAAGTAAGTGGACTCAGGTTAGGGTCCGTTGTAGCCAACCCATGCTCCCATGTTAAGAGCCCCTGGACCGCTTTTAGTCGCCTCTTACGACAGTCAGGGGATACCGTGGGTGTTATTCTACCGCCCCCACGCACAGGGGGACAGAGTCTCAGACCACAAAGAATTGATGCTTTAAGGATCATAGCCACCAGGTTTTCGGCGACGCAAGGATGTGAAGGTAGCGTTCGTGGCCTTAATTAAGATACAGCACCGGCATTTGCCTGGTGTGAAATTGATAAACCACGGAGGGCCATTTTCAGGGCTGCCGACGGTAGGATTCGAACCCGCCATCTCCTGAATACATGCTCACAGCTACGCGACCCAAACCGCACGGCGAACTCGCCCTGTTTATGATGAACTGTCCTAATTGTGGTTGTGACTGTATTCACAGCATCTAGCTACATTTTTATTTTTCATTTATCAGTTACACTTTTCCTAGTCAACGGATATGAACAATCCATGAAAGACAAAGCACGCAATTCTCGATTACGATGTGACTATCTACAACACCATAAATTGATAGAAAACCCGCCCTCAGCGGTGGCAGTGACAGTGGTCTAGCCTCACTGGCAATGGTCATTCTAATAACGTATGTTCTTTCCATAGCACAATCCTCATGATGTGAACCTTTGAACACCATTCGTAAGCCTCATGCTCATAAGGGCAAGAAGCAGGGCCGTATGTGTCCTGCACGGTAGCTTGCAGTTATCCTGTACCAGTGATACGGGGCGTAAAGCTGAATTCGTCTCGGCCCGCTATGCTGGCTACAACTTTCTTTTCCTCGACCTTCCCAGGTCAAGAACTCAGGCAGGCGTGACTGGATGTCGAGGTGACGGCCGAACGGCAATACGTATCTGAACACTACTGTTATATAATATGGTTAACACTCGAACCGGTAGTTGGTTTACCTCTAACCATCGGTGTGTATAATAGATTTGCGGTACGTGTTCCACTGTACGTGCCACTCAAATGCGTATTAGCAACGCTTCAAAAACTTAAAAAGCCGTGACGTTCGTAAGGTTCGCAACGTGCACATAGGCTGAGAGGAACGTGAACAAGAATAGTCCACGTGGAAATATTTACGTAGAAGTATCGTTTAATTCAATTTGATCGTACCTGAAATCAAGCGTTACTGATTATTACGGCGTTTATGAAATAGCTCGTAATTTTTTTTTGCTAGTTGCTTTACGTCGCACCGACACAGATAGGTCTTATGGCGACGATGGGACAGGAAAGGGCTAGGAGTGGGAAGGAAGCGGCCGTGGCCTTAATTAAGGTACAGCCCCAGCATTTGCCTGGTGTGAAAATAGGAAACCACGGAAAACCATTTTCAGGGCTGCTGACAGTGGGGTTCGAACCTACTATCTCCCCAATACTGGATACTGGCCGCACTTAAGCGACTGCAGTTATCGAGCTCGGTAGCTCGTAATTTAATAGCCAGAAGAACAAAATACGAGTACATCTATATATATATAATAACATGTTCTGACTGACTGATTCATCATCGCCGAGCTAAAACTACTAGACAAAGAGAAATGAAATTTTGGGGATTCATTTATACCAGAGTGTAGGTGCTCACTAAGGGAGGATTTTTGGATATTCCGCCGCTAAGGGGGTGAAAATGGGGGTGAAGTTTTTAAGTGAGTATATCTATATCTAAAAAACTTAAAAGTTTACAGACGTAAAAAAATGGTATCTGGAATCTCCTTTAAAAAGAAACACGTATTCTTTGTTTTCGGAAAATTCCATTAATGGGGATGAAAAAAGGTGAAAAGGGGTTAAATACATATTATGATGATACTTATATCTCTACAACTGAGGACATAACAGACATGAAAACTGGTATTTGGAATCTCCTTTAAAAATAAAGAAATACGTACTTTTTAGTTTTTGGAAAATACAAATAATAGGGGGGTGAACAAGAGGGTGAATTGTTTAAAAAAAGACCATATCTACAGTATATCTTAGAAACGTAACATGTTACAGACATGAAAATAGTATTTGGAATCTCCTGTAAAAGTAAAGAAACATAGATATTTTTTTTCGGAAAATCCACTTAAGGGGAACTGAAAAAGGTGGTGAATGTTTAAAATGAACATGTATACAGTGTATCTCAAAAAACTTAACATGTTACAGGCGTTAAAATTGGTATTTTTAATCTCTTTTAAAAATCAGTAAGCATGTATTTAAAAAAAACACTTAAAGGAGGGTAAAAAGGACTGAATAGGAGGTTGAATTATTTTTATCAGGATACTGATATCTCAAAAACTGAAGATGTTACAGACATGAGAATTGGTATTTGGAGTCTCCTTTAAAAATAAAGAAATACGTATTGTTTTGTTTTCAGAAAATCACCTTTAGGGATTGAAAGAATTGAAAAATTAGCCGAATTCCATGTATGAGGATACTTATATCTAAAAAATTAAAGATGTTACAGACGTGAAAATTGGTATTTGGAATCTCCATTAAAAAAGAAACATGCATTTTTGTTTTCGGAAAGTCCACTTAAGGGGGTGGGGTTGGAAAGAAGTGAAGGAGAAGTTGAATTCTTTCTATGAGGATACATATATCTCAAAAAGTGAAGATGTTACAGACGTGGAAATAGGTATTTGTAATCCCCTTTAAAAATAGAGAAATGTTTTTTCCGACTTGAATGAAGACTCTGTTTCTCACATGTACAGTTCTATGTTGCATGGTCATCTTAGTCCCAAAAGGCAATACCACAAACATGGTTTACAAAGAGTTTCTAAGGTAAATGGTACTCAATTTTTGGATGAGTTTTTATACTTTAGGGATTTCCAAACAATGTCTTAATATCGTACCGAGGAACGATCACTTTTTCTACTTACGAAATTCACGCCAGCGAAGCCGCGGGTAACTGCTAGTTCTCCATATAATGTCATTCTTATACCTGTAACTAGTAATGCATTTCCGTAAAATAATAGAATCTATTTATTATATTGTCTCGTGGATCAAAGGAAATCCAGGAAAGTTCTCCATTTGATACGTTCTTTAGCCAGGTTCTTTACTTCATACTACGTTTCCCGAATCTTATCACTATCTCCTCTCTAAGTGTTCGTCTCCAAGAGTTACTGTGTCTTCCATGCTTCCTTTTTCTCTGGAATTTCATTCTAAAACTAACTTTTCAACTGCTCTGTCCCGTTTTTTTTAGCGTGCAGCCTACATATTCCCAATTTATTTTTCCGATTTCTACATCAATGGGTTTCTGGTTAGTTTCGAATGTTGAGTTTTAATTCTTTCTTACAATTCGCTTTATGTCGCACCGGCACAGATTGATCTTATGGTGACGATGGGACAGGAAAGCGCTAGGAGTGGGAAGGAAGCGGCCGCGGCCTTAATTACGGTACAGCCCCAGCATTTGACTGGTGTAAAAATGGGAAGCCACGGAAAGCCATCTTCAGGGCTGCCGACAGTGGGGTTCAAAACAGAGGCGTTACGACTATGCCACGGGCCCGCCTGCAGGAAATAAAACTGGACCCCCTCAAAGAAATGCATAAAACCTATCAATAACACATGTAAAATTAACTACTGAAGATGCAAGCATAAGTTCAATGCAGTCTATATCCGTTTAATATATATAAAGGAATTACTGTTACAAAACTAAGCAATTTATATTATTAGATTTTATTTTTAAACTAAAATAGTTTGTAGGGATTGAACTACAACATTAACAAATGTATGTTTCTATCTTTTGTTTTTCAATTTTTAAAACTAGCCTATGCTTACTCACAGTAGAGTCTAAAGAAACTGGACGACGCAGTGTACCGGTACTTTCTGGGATTCAAAGGCATTGACGATTTCAATGGCATCAGTGGATGTCATATTCGATGCTGAGGAGGCTGAGTTTGCTGAGTCTCTCTGGGTCATACCTTTTCGCATGTGTGTGTGTGTGTGTCCTCATCCCGAGTTGGTGCAGTTCTTTTCAGGTACACCCCCAATGGAGGTGAGCTGCATGTACCATTTTAACCACATACCAGCCCTCCTACCATTCTTACATCTCTGGCAGTACCAAGAATCGAACCCGGGCCCCCGAGGACGGCAGCTAATAGTGCTGACCATTACGCTACGGAGGCAAGTCTCAGTTTCGAAAACTGGTCGTTTTGCGGAAGAAACATTAACAGGAATAATTAGGTCAAAAATATGGTATTTTGGTACCAATTTTCATTTGTTTTACTTATAATAACTTGACGCTGGTCTTGTCAAGAGAGAGTGGCGCTCGTGTTACGAGAGAAGGCCGTGCTAGCCTCAACGCAATAACAATAACTGCAGCAAGTTGCAGCCACTTGGCAATTACTTTACTTTCGAATTGTAAAAACACATTTTTTTTCGACCCATACTACAACAACAGGATGTATAGTAGCATTCGGGTAAAATTATGGATTACGTTTTTTCTGTGGTAGTCTGCGGGCCCCTTAAGCATTTTAGGCCTTGTAGACCTTAACGTTACGCCACTGGTTCGAACCCACTATCTCCCGAATGCAAGTGATAACAGAGACATACAGGAGACAGGAAACATTCGTCTGTCTTTAGTTAGCACTAAGCCCACTTAGTGACATGTGGTCGCAGTGTTGACCGGGAGCACTTCCTCACTATGAGGTCTCTGCGCCCGGCAGCGTTTTAATTTCTCTTGTTAAAGGTTTCACTAACTCATCGAAAGTTTTCACGGACGCAAGGATGGGAAAGGACTAGGAATGGGAAGTAAGCAGCCATGGCCCCTGCATTTACCTGGTGCGTTTTAATTTGAAAGCCCTGTAGTTTCAAATGCCGTTCTTCTTATTTCAGTCCTAGATATCACTATTCCAACCACCTTTCGAGACTCTATATCTTTGCGATGTGATAAAATTCCATAGGGTCAAGTCCCTTTTTTGATATTGAAGAACTTAGATAAATCATGAGCCGTCAAGCAGCAACTGAAGCAAGCGGTCAACATGCTATTTAATTCTGGTGACATTATCTTGAAACTACTCACCACATCTTCACAGGAAACCTTGTTATATTTTTAAAAAGCGTGTTTATTTCTAGTTATAATGACGATTTGACTATCTCTGCGTAGTCCTCAATTTATGAGTTGTCTCGAGGCAACAACCCTTATTCAAGCTGCGAATGTTTTTTGATTACAGGTTGAGTTGACAGACTATATTATCTTCGATTAGAAAGAATTCTCGCCCGTAGAACTCTTCTTCAGATGGTGATGTAGGGTTTTCTGCAGGTCCTGAGAACCTTTTTGGCGGGTATCTTGGCCTTGGAAATTTTATTGGTTGCAGGCTGAGTTCTTTAATATTTTCTTTACGCTGAGAAAACAACCTCTGGAAGCGTTCATCCCGTCACATTAGAGTAAGAGTGTTTGGCACCATTTTCACTTGACTCCAACACTCCACGAAGAGATTTGTCGTGCAAGTTTTTATTCAACTATTCTGGATATGCAATAACTTCTCTTCCTAAAATAAACCCAAGGTAAGTGGTTCCACCACAGGTGGATGTTGCATGACGAAATCCGAGGAAGCTTTCTTCGGGTTCAAAGTTTTCACTCACCCAGCGACACATATATTTTCTTGTTCCATCACAGTTTAATAGAAGTACCAATGGTTCAGTGGAGTTTTTGTGACACAGGATTTTAATTATTTCGTGTCCAAATACTTCTAAAATGTTGTTGTGTACTTACCAGTCATCTTCCTACAGTCATTTTTAGCCAATTGACCATGTAAGGAACATCATGACTTCTAAAATCAAAAGCTGTATCAAATTACCTTCTGAATGTGAATGGATTCTAATTTCCAGTCCCTGTTTAGCTAGGTATTTAAACAAACTACTTACAACCAAGGCCCGCCAATCTGTTTTCACTTTGTGCCTTAATTTGTTCTGAATTCAGCTTGGCTATGTAATGAAGGCTTTTCATAGATTTTTAACTTTTCAATCGTATGTTTCCAGTTTTGAATCCTCTTGATGGTGAGAGATTTATCCAGTTTTTCACTAAATTATTATTTGGACACAATATTACGAAATGGAGGTGACAATAACAACAGAAAACTATATCAATACCGTTTATTACATGCCATTTTAAGTCTTGGTACGAATTAGTTTGAAACCTAAGGCTGCGGCCTTTCAATTCTGGGACTAAAAACCATCAGGAAACTTTCCAGTCGGTCAGGATTGAGAGAGACTATATCCTGACAATGGGATGCTTGCATAGGAGGGGAATATGCATCTGGATTTTCTTGGCTAGATGAACCAGATATTGCAGAATATTTCCAATTTTGCGCAACTGTGGTGACCGTTTCTGTTACTGGAGTTATCGGAAACGGCTCAGCAGTTATTGTTGACTGAGGACGTTTATTTCCTCGTATACCAAATTTATCCATTATTGGATTATAATATATTAATATTTTGATAGCAGTAGAACAAACAGTTTACCTTTTTACATTTATGGCACTCATTCACTTAGCGCTATTATATATTATCAATCACATTTAAGCAAACCATAAGACACGCTGTACGAGAAGAGACACACATAGTAGATACGAAACGCGACTGCACGTCCAAAATCAGAAGGAGAATGGACTGAAAAGAGAGTAATTGTATTTCACCTGAGCGTGCGCAAACATAATGACTGTCGTCGACTTATTCGTCCCTACCAACTGTCCTGGCGACAACTCACACACAAGAGTTTTCCTTATTTTACAAGTTGCTTTACGTCGCACCTACACAGGTAGGTCATATGGCGACGATGGCATAGGAAAGGGCTAGGAGTGTGCAGGAAGCAGGCATTGCCTTAGTTACGGTACAGCCCCAGCATTTGCCTGGTGTGAAAATGGGAAACCATGGAAAACCATTTTCAGGGCTGCCGACAGTGGAACTCGAACCCACTATCTCCCAAATGCAAGCTCACAGATGTGCGCCCCTAACCACACGGCCAACTCGCTCCGTCACAACAGTTGTTTGTTTATATCTGTAACTAGCAAGATACCCGTGCTTCGCTACGGTATTATACTGAAATTTATAATTGAATGCTTATTGTTTTAGATATATAATCCGCCAAAATTCGCGATCTGACTCGTTTTCGGCGAGAATCCACCAAAATTCCCGATCTGACTCGTTTTCTATGAGATTACGGCATGTTTCCTCCCATTTTTCAATCTTCCTTTCCAGCAATCGATTTCGTACTTCCCGGGCTAGGCTCAGGTATTCCTCCCGGTCAGTTGGGTCCCTAAATCTTTGCCATATTTTCCTATAATCATTTTTAATATGGATAAAATCCTTCAGGAGAACCGGCGTGGTGTCATATTGGTGCCTTGGCGGCACTAAACCCGCGGCCGGACTGCATTCTTAGTCATTACCAGTCCAGGAGCCGTTTCCAGCGCAGTCCGCACAACTGACGACAGTCCGGAACATTATTATTATTATTAATATTTATATTATTATTGTTTCTATTATGTGTTGCTGTAATGGCTGATGACAGGGAAAACCGGAGTATCCGGAGAAAAACCTGTCCCGCCTCCGTTTTGTCCAGCACGAATGACACATGTAGTGACCGGGATTTGAACCACGGAACCCAGCTGTGAGAGGCCGGCGCGCTGCCGCCTGAGCAACGGAGGATCCTTATAAGTACATTAAGAACAGTAAAATCAATTGGTCTCACCTCCTTCTACACCCCACCGCCGTTAAGTATATTTACCGCCTCCCCCCCAAAAAAAATTAAAAGAAGGCTTGTTTCTTTATGTTTAAGGGAGATTCCAAACACCAATTTTCACGTCTATTACCTTCAGTTTTGAGATATAAGTATCCCCATAAAGGAAATTTACTTTTTTCACTTCATTTCACACTACCCCCCCCACTAAGTGAACTTTCCCGCAAAAAATACTTGTTTCTTTAATAGTAAAGGATCTTCTAAATACCAATTATCACGACTCTAACTTCTTCAGTTTTTGATTTATGTGTCCTCATGAAAGGAATTCAACTCCTTTACACTCCCGCCCTCCAAGATGGTTTCCCGCCCAAAACGCGTTTTTCTTTGTTTTTAAAGGAGATCCAAATACGAATTTTCACGTCTGTAACAACCTTAGTTTTTATTAGATGTATGTATTTTCATACAATTAAGCCAATTAATTTTTCAATTCTTTCACCCCCACCCCCCGCTTCATTGGATTTTAAGAGAATACGTGTTTCTTTACTTTTAAAGCAGATTGAAAATATCAAATTTCACGTCTGTAACATCTTCATTTTTGATATATCAGTAGCCTAATTAAAAGAATTCAACACCATTTTCAGTCACTTTTACGCCCCCCCTCCACCCAAGTGATATTTCCGAAAACTAAAAATACACGTCTCTTTATGTTTAATAGAGATAAAAAAATACCATTTTTCACTTCTGTAACATGTTAGGTTTTTTAGATATACTGTAAAAATTCTCATTTTAAAATTTCACCCCTTTGGAGTTCCCCTTAAGTGGAGTTTCCAAAAACAAATCGCCTATGTTTCTTTACATTTACAGGAGATTCCAAACACCCACTTTTTACGTCTGTAACATTTTACGTTTCCAAGATATTCTGTAGATATAGTCTTTCAAAAAATTCACCCCAATTTGTCACTCCTGTTTAACCGCCATTAATTGGATTTTCCAAAAACTAAAAAATACGCGTTTCTTTATTTTTAAAGGAGATCCCATATACAAATTTTCAGTTCTGTAATATCTTTCGTTTCTGACATATATGTATCCTCATTAAAGGCATTTAACCCATTTTTCACTCTTTTACACCCCTCCTATTGGGATTTACAGGAAACAAAAATACGTGTTCCTTTATTTTTAGAGGAGATTCTAACTACCAATTTTTACATCTGTAAATTTTAAAGTTTTAAGATGTAGACACACTCATTTTAAAAAATTCACCCCCTTTTCACCCCCCCGATATTTGGATTTTCCAAAAACAAAAATATACGTGTTTCTTTACTTTTAAAGTAGATCCCAAATACCAATTTTCAGGTCTGTAATATCTTCAGGTTCTGAAATATAAGTAGCCTCATTAAAGGCATTCAACCCATTATTCACCCTTTTACACACTTCCTATTGGGATTTTCCGAAAACAAAAGAATACGTGTTTCTTTATTTTTAAAGGAGATTCTAAATACCAATTTTTACATCTATAAACTTTAAAAGTTTTGAGTTATAGATACACAAATTTTAAAAAATCACCCCCTTTTCACCCCCCCATTAATTGGATTTTCCAAAAACAAAAAAATACGTGTTTCTTTTTTAAAGGAGATCCCAAACACCAATTTTCAGGTCTGTAATATCTTCAGGCTCTGAAATATAAGTAGACTCATGAAAGGCATTCGAAACCTCCTTCAACCTTTTCCACCCTTCCTATTAGGATTTTCCGAATACAAAATATACGTGTTTCTTTATTTTTAAAGGAGATTCTAAATACCAATTTTCACATCTATAACCTTTAAAAGTTTTGAGATATAGATACACTCATTTTAAAATATTACCCCCTTTTCACCCCCTCCCTTAATTGGATTTTCCAGATACAAAAAGGCACGTGTTTCTTTATTTTTAAAGGAGATCCCAAACACCGATTTTCAGGTCTGTAATATCTTCAGTTTCTGAGATATAAGTAGCCTCATTAAAGGCATTCAACCCTTTTTCCGCCCCTTTTCACTCCTCTATTGCGATTTTCCGAAAACAAAAATATACGTGTTTCTTTATTTTTAATGAAGATTCTAAATACCAGTTTTTACATCTGCAAACTTTAAAAGTTTGGAGATATAGATTCACTCATTTAAAAAATTTACCCCCTTTTCACCCTCCCATTAATTGAGTTTTCCAAAAACAAAAAAATACGTGTTTCTTTATTTTTAAAAGAGATCAAATGTACCAATTTTCAGGTCTGTAATATCTTCAGTTTCCGAGATATAAGTACCGGTATCCTGATTGAAGGCATTCAACCCATTTTTCCCCATTTTCACCCTTTTTCACTCCTCCTATTGGGGTTTTCAGAAAACAAAAAAAATACGTGTATCCTTATTTTAAAAGAATCTCTTTTAAAAATAAAGAAACTGGTGTTTTTTATTTTTGGAAAATCCAATTAATGGGGGGTGAAAAGGGGGTGATTTTTCAAAATGAGTGTATCTATATCTCGAAACTTTTAAAGTGTATGGATGTAAAAATTGGTATTTAGAATATCCTTTAAAAATAAAGAAACACGTATTCTTTTGTTTTCGGAAAATCCCAATAGGAAGGGTGTAAAAGGGTGAATAATTGGTTGAATGGCTTTAATGAGGCTACTTATATTTCAGAACCTGAAGATATTACAGACCTGAAAATTGGTATTTTGTATCTACTTTAAAAGTAAAGAAACGCGTATTTGTTCGTTTTTGTAAAATCCAAATATTGGGGGGGTGAAAAGGGGGGTGAATTTTTTAAAATGAGTGTGTCTACATCTTAAAACTTTAAAATTTACAGATGTAAAAATTGGTAGTTAGAATCTCTTCTAAAAATAAAGGAACACGTATTTTTTTGTTTCCTGTAAATCCTAATAGGAGGGGTGTAAAAGGGTGAAAAATGGGTTGAATGCCTTTAATGAGGATACTTATATTTCAGAACCTGAAGATATTACAGAACTGAAAATTTGTATATGGGACCTCCTTTAAAAATAAAGAAACACGTATTTTTTAGTTTTTTGGATAATCCAATTAATGGCTGTTAAACAGGAGTGACAAATTGGGGTGAATTTTTGGAAAGACGATATCTACAGAATATCTTGGAAACGTAAAATGTTACAGACGTAAAAAGTGGGTGTTTGGAATCTCCTGTAAATGTAAGGAAACATAGGTGATTTGTTTTTGGAAACTCCACTTAAGGGGAACTCAAAAGTGGTGAAATTTTAAAATGAGAATTTTTACAGTATATCTAAAAAACTTAACATGTTACAGAAGTGAAAAATGGTATTTTTGATCTCTATTAAACATAACGAATCGTGTATTTTTAGTTTTCGGAAATACCACTTTGGTGGTGGGGGTTGGTAAAAGTGACTGAAAATGTTGTTGAATTCTTTTAATTAGGCTACTGATATCTCAAAAATGAAGATATTAAAGACGTGAAATTTGATATTTGCAATCTGCTTTAAAAGTAAAGAAAGACGTATTCTCGGAAAATCCAATGAAAAGGGGGGGTGTGAAAGAATTGAAAATTTAATTGACTTAATTGTATGAGAATGCATACATCTAATAAAAACTAAAGTTGTTACAGACGTGAAAATTCGTATTTCGATCTCCTTTAAAAACAAAGAAAAACGCGTTTTGGTGGGGAAACCATCTTGGAGGATGGGAGTGTAAAGGAGTTGAATTCCTTTCATGAGGACACAGAAATCAAAAACTGAAGAAGTTAGAGTCGTGATAATTGGTATTTAGAAGATCTTTTACTATTAAAGAAACAAGTATTATTTGCGGGAAAATTTAGTTAGGGAGGGGGGGGGGAGTAATGTGAAATGAAGTGATAAAAGTAAATTATTTTTATGGGGATACTTATATCTCAAAACTGAAGGCAATAGACGTGAACATTGGTGTTTGGAATCACCTTTAAACATAAAGAAACAAGCCTTCTTTTAATTTTTTGAGGGAGGGGGGGAGGGGTGGCGGTAAATAAACTTAACGGCGGTGGGGTGTAGAAGGAGGTGAGACCTATTGATTTTACTGTTCTTAATGTACTTATAAGTATTCTCCGTTGCTCAGGCGGCAGCGCGCCGGCCTCTCACAGCTGGGTTCCGTGGTTCAAATCCCGGTCACTCCATGTGACATTCGTGCTGGAAAAAACGGAGGCGGGACAGGTTTTTCTCCGGATACTCCGGTTTTCCCTGTCATCAGCCATTCCAGCAACACATAATAGTAATAATAATAATAATAATAATAATAATAATGTTCCGGACCGTCGTCAAATGTGCGGACCGCGCTGGAAACGGCTCCTGGACGGGTAATGACTAAGAATGCAGTCCGGCCGCGGGTTCAGTGCCGCTAAAGCACCCAATATGACACCACGCCGGATCTTCTGAAGGATTTTATACATATTAAAATGATTATAGGAAAATATGGCAAATATTTACGGACCCAACTGACCGGGAGGAATACCTGAGCGTAGCCCGGGAAGTACGAAATTGATTCCTGGAAAGGAAGATTGAAAAATGGGAGGAAACGTGCCGTAATCTAATAGAAAACGAGTCAGATCGGGAATTTAGGTGGATTCTCGCAGAAAACGAGTCAGATCGCGAATTTCGGCGGATTATATATCTAAAACAATAAGCATTCAATTGTAAATTTCAGTATAATACCGTAGCGAAGCACGGGTATCTTGCTAGTAGATTATACAAGTACTCCCCAAATAGGGAGATATCAGGCCCGTTCCGTGCACTAACGGCGCCTTTGGACATAGTGCACTGAATACCTCATCAGAGACCTTTCCTGATACCTAAGCGAAATCCCTGAAATTAGATTCTTCCTGGCGATAAGAAAAATTAGAGGAATTCAGATTCCCATTCAGAGGCTTAAGCACACTTCATTATTGGTTGTACATCTCGTCCGAGACATCTCCGATTTCATAATAGCGCCGACAAATTTAAACTCACTTGCCTTTTTCTCTGTAGTAGGTTGGTGAGTTCTTAGGTCACCTCCTCTTTGCACTGGGACTGCAGTTCGTGCCACCCCCATCGCAGCTAGAATCAAGCCATAGCACTTCATTTTAGAGAGTGCTTACAGGAGCCCGAATTTTTAGGCATTATTATGTTAGAATGCAAACTTACTGAAGCAGTAGCACGTATATCATCGCTGCCGGGACACAACCTCCTATGTGAAATATTTTAGCTTAAAACTTTGGCCGGTAAGGTTCTGTCATAAAAGGTGCAATACTGTGTGAATGTTGTCAAGGCATTCTCGCTCTTCATAATGTATGTGCTGCGGGTCAGTATATCTCCAAAAATATTATCACATAGGAGGTTTTGTCCCGGCAATGACGATATACTAGCCCGGAGAAGAGTTCTGGTATGAGGTTTGCATAAATAGTAGGGGCCTGGCCTCTTAGAACCCCTGACAGATATGCCACTCCACGTTACATTACAGAAGAACTGGCAAGACTACACCGTGCCACCAGATAGTAATAGCGCCCTACCTACTCCCCAGCTCCCCAAACAGGCAGTGCCACTGCTTGAAGCAGTGTAGTTACGGATACAACGAGAACAACAAAAGCTTGACAGTAGGGAAGCGACCGTAGTCTGGAAATGACAAACCGCGAAACACCATTTTCAGGATGGCCAATGGTAGGACTCGAACTCACGGATTACCTGAGTCCCATCCCATGGGTGAATGGGCCGTTCTAATAATAATAATAATAATAATAATAATAATAATAATAATAATAATAATAATAATACATAACATTATTAGTGGGTGTTCATAATTAATATATTATTATTATTATGTTATTTAGGACGTGATGACTGATTGACATTGTCACGGGTTTCTTGCCAAGGTTGCTGTGGATCGAATCCCGGCCGACGTTGTACGATTTTTGAAACGAAAGGCACGTTCCTACCGTCCGAGTTCCACGCGAAAACTAGTGGTCCCATGGCTATGATCGCCATATGAACAGTAACTCAAAACTCCGAGCGTACTTTTTAAACATGATATTGGTTTTTACGTTCCACTAACTACTTTACGGGATTTTGGTGATTCCAACAAGCCGAAAATCTTGTCCTGCAGTTCTTTTACGTGCCGGTAAATCTATCGACACGAGGCTGACGTATTTGAGCACCTTCAGATACTACCGGACTTAGCTCGCATCGAACCCATCAGCGCGGACTAAGAAAGCCAGCGCCCTGCCAGACGTACTTGAAGTGTCGAAGGAAGATAACTGAACTGTTCTTTTACTAACAAGTCACGCTCTACTGTCTCCACCTGGAACACCTGAATGTTCAAATCGCATTCAAACGTCTAGACATCAAGTTAACAGAAATCACTTTGGAGACAATCACCCAGACCCGTTTCTCACTTTACGTAATGTGAACTTCCTCATATAACAGGAAATAATGTGTGTGTGTGTCTCTGTACAAGGTGAAAGTAACAAACCCTCCTTCTAATATGTGCATATGCACGCTTTGGAAAGTAAAGCAAGGCACTGATGCATTTTGTGACCTACTCTATTGGTATGGGCTTCACTTCGCACCCAGCATCAAACTCACTACTTCAGCCTCACGTATTGATGTTACGACTGTGAATATGTTCCCCATATAAAGACAAGTAAATACCTCAAATGTGTTACTAAAATTAAAATATACCTTTTTTAAAAATTTAGTCAGGTCTGGTTTCTCCCTCTCAAGGGCACTGACCTGGAGTGTGAGCCATTTGGTCGGGGATGCAACTGAGATGGCTATGCCTTTTGGGGTCCTTGTGTGAGATGCCTCTGACTGTCTGCGGTGTAGTGGTTAGTGTGATTAGGCCCGGGTTCGATTCCCGACTCTGCCACGAAATTTCAAAAGTGGTATGAGGTCCACTCAGCTTCAGGAGGTCAACTGAGTAGAGGGTGGTTCGATTCCCACCTCAGCCATCCTTGAAATGGATTTCCGTGGTTTCCCACTAATCCTCCAGTCAAATGCCGGATGTTACCTAACTTAAGGCCTCGGCCGCTTCCGTCCCTCTTCCTTGTCTATCCATTCCAATTTTCCCATCTCTCGACAAGGCCCCTGTTGAGCATATCAGGTGAGGCCGCCTGGGCGAGTTACTAGTCCTCCTTCTCAGCTGTATCCCCCGATGCAAAGTTTCACGCTCAGGACACTGCCCTTGAGGTGGTCGAGGTGAGATCCCTCACTGAGTCCGAGGGAAAAACCAAACCTGGAGGGTAAAAGGATTAAGGAATAATAATAATAATAATAATAATAATAATAATAATAATAATAATAATAATAATAATAATAATAATAATCCTAGCCTGATGCAGCCTTTATAGGGCAGACCCACAGACGAAGGTGGACGGTATCTGCCGTGTATAGGAAACTGCGTGGTATTGTGGAGGAGGATTGTGTTATGTGCGGGGTAGTGTGTGAGTTGCAGGTATGTTGGGGACAGCACGCATATCCAGTCCCCCAGCCAAGGAAATAAATCGTTTAGGACTAAAATCTCCTACCCGGTCGTAAATCGAACCCGAAGGCAACTGCACTGACTATTCAGCTAAGCAACTGAGCAGACAGAATTAGAGCTGGTAATACATGCTACTAGGTGGTGCTGAATATTTTAAGGAAGAGGTGTATATCTCAGCGTCTTAAAATACAGTCATAAAAGATAGTAATAAAACCTATAGTAGCACATATGGTAGCATGGACAATGAAAGGAGATTGAATAAATGCTTGGATCATCGGTAGGGAACATCTTAAGGTAGATATATGGACCACTTCGAGACAGCGGTCAATGACTAAAAAGAAAGAAAGATTTGTATTTTCTGTCCAATGATTTAACGTCGCACTAACGGATCGAAGTTTATCGGTGACGCAAGGATTGGAGAGATTTAGGATTGGGAAGGTAGCGTCCGTAGTCTTAATTAAGGTACAACCCCAGCATTTGCTTGGTGTGAAAATGGGCAACCACGGCTTCAGGGCTGCCGACGGTGGGATTCAAACCCACCATCTCCCGAATGCAAGCTCGCAGCTATGCGACCCTAACCCAACGGCCAACTCGCTCGGTTGAGCAAAAAGAGATTTCAGAATTGTTCTTATTGTGGTATGTTCAACCATGCATCTACTCGATTAGATATGCCGGTGCACTGCTAGTTTGTCTTTGTCCCGATAAGAAACAATAGCTAAAAACAGGAGAAGGAATCCAAGAGGTACGTGCTGGCTCCATTTTTGCGAAAGAAAATGGTAAACTTAAAGAATTACTTATTCTTATAAGAACACTTAAAAAACAAACATCTGTTGCATGCCTCTAACTTTCTCCGTCGTCAACACCTGACATATCAAGTTATTAGTCTCATAAAATGGAAGCTGGTGACCATTGATGTGCTGCTATACTGTCACAGGACAAAGGGGATCGGTGAAGTTACTGAGCAAAAACAGGCTTCAGAACTGTTCTGATTTTGTGGTCGTGAGTTGTACACAGTAGACATAACTTATAAGCTGTTCAGTCTGTCGAAACACGAAATGCAATACTTAGAACACTATAACATACCTGAACAATAACTGGACGAAATATTATACTTAGAACACTATAACATACCTGGACAATACCTGGGCGAAATGTAACACTTAGAACACTATAACATAGCTGAACAGTACCTGGACTAAATGTAATACGTAGAAGACTATAGCATACCTCTAATAATACCTGGACGAAATGTAATACGTAGAAGACTATAGCATACCTCTAATAATACCTGGACAAAATGTAACACTTAGAACTCTATAACATACCTGGACAATACCTGGATAATTGTATGGAGTTCTAAGTGTTACATTTTGTGTTTCAACAGTCTGGAAAGCTTATAAGGTCTATTACCTGTGTGGACACTGAAAAAAATGGCTTACTTCTTAAAAAAACAAACTAACTAACTAACAAATAAACAAAAGTCAATTGTACACTGGGTTCAATTGTGTATTTTTTAAAAAGGGGTCATCTCAATTTTATATTTCGAAACCTGTGGCAATTGTACAAAGAAGGGACATGTTAAGAATTGCATAAATAAATTAACAACTTAAAAATAACAACCTCGGTTATACTCGGAAGAATAATGCAACTTCAAAATACACAAAAATAAACGCTCAAACTCAAAAACCATAACAGTATTTATCATTTTATGAACTTCCTCCTTATTTGACCATGGAATCCAGCTCAAATTAAGTCTTGAAAAATGTGTCTTTATCATATTTAAAACATTCACTGCCTCAATTTTAAGTATTTTTTAAAAATGAAACCATCTGCAACTTCGGTCCAAGACTAGGGGGCCATCCCAAAGAGTCGACAGACACTTCTCCAGGCGAGTTTTGTCAGGACCATTATTTCTGAACTACACGACATTTCCCAGTGAAATAAACGACAATCGATAGACGAAGGATCAGTATTGAACGTGACCTTGGAGTTGATCACATCACCTAGCGTGGCGTTTTCTGCATTTTGATCATGCTATCAAATCGGGACGTAACGACTGTGACATGGGCCCACCTGCCAAAATGAAACTTCGGCCCTGCTAAAATAAAATGTAAAACCTGTAACTAACATAAATTTAATTCCAGCAAATTGTATCTTTTTTTTAAATTGTTTTAGGTCGCACCGACGCAGATAGGTCTTATGGTGACGATGTGATAGGAAAGGCCTAGGAGTGGGAAGGTAGTGGCCGTGGCCTTAATTAAAGTACAGCCCCAGCATTTGCCTGGTGTGAAAATGGTAAACTACGGAAATCCATCTTCAGGGCTGCCGACAGTGGGGCTCCAACCCACTCTCTCCCGGAATCAAGCTCACAGCTGCGCGCCTCTAATCTCACGGCCAACTCGCCCAGTGCACGTTGTCTAGTAACAATGTAATATATTGTCAAATTGTATAAACAAGGGGATTATTATTATTACTGTAAGATGTCCGACTCGTTGGCTGTGTGGCCAGCGTACTTGCCTTCGGTTCAGAGGGTCCCGGTTTCGATTCCCGGCCGGGTCGGAGATGTTAACCTTCATTGGTTAATTCCAATGGTCCGGTTGATGATGATGATGATGCACTACACATCAGATAAGTCTTTTTTAATGGAAGTATAATATTTTGCTATCAATTTTCATTGCTGTAATAATTTTTAAATAATTTGGCGCAGGTCTTTTGTTGGGAGACTGTTACGGTGATGCGAGAGACAGCAACAGCAAATATTGTATACAGCTGTACACATTTATAATAACTGTTGCTAGATTAAACTACGTACAAATTGTAAAACAAACTACTTCGAATGATTCTACAAAACCGCCCTCACCAGTTCTATGCAGATTGACATTAGGCTAGATATGCATATTTTTTCTGTCTTTGCTAGAAGTCTGTGGGACCCCTTAAAGACCCCAGCCCACCTTCAATGCAGGCCCTGCAGGCCCCTGGTATCAATCTTCAGAACGCGGAATATTGTATGCTGGATCATTGTTGTGTGGTGACTGTGGCTGGAAAACAGCGCGGCTCTAACCAGTTACTTGATGATGATGTAAATTACCTTACGGACGCATTGTAGAAATATATCGATAGTTCTATGTTAAGTTACAAGAACACTTCATAATGAAAATGAACTTTGACAATACAAACAGAATTTCACGCTATTTTTGCCTCTTATTTAAGAAATGTGTTTACTTATATTACAGTGTAAGTCAATACGGAACGCAATATGAAATGTATTACATGTAATGCGTTCACAACCTATGTAATAACAGCAGACGTGGAGCGATGTTCTGATATCATATTGATCCTCCTACCAAGTTGCATTGTGATCCGTCTGGACCACTTCCCTTCTATGAAATTATTCGTGCCATGAAGGAAGGAAGGAAGGAAGGAAGGAAGGAAGGAAGGAAGGAAGGAAGGAAGGAAGGAATATTAATATTGAGATATTTTGTTCCGATTATGAGGGCAAGGCCATACCCGGGGGTGGGAGATTAGGGGGGAGGGGGGTTCAAACCCCCTCCGAAATAAAAGTGAACTTGAAAAATTTAAACAGCATAACGGGGTTTGAAATAACCTACAATAAATTGCAAACATTATAAAAACAAGCCTTTGCAAAATAAAGCAGTGAATTTAACCTATATAATCTGGGTCATCATTAAAAGCTTCTCTATGAATATATTTAACAAATTTACTAAAAACATAAATAGACATTTTAATTTTCATGAGATATACGGATTGTTTTTTTAATGTTCTTAATTTTGCATTTTACATCATAACAATCGATTTCAATAAACATATATATTAGAAGTATGTTCATATTATCGAGCCTCTAGAAAAAATTTTAGAAGTGAATCAAACCTCCACATATGTTTAATACTTACAGTGAAACATATTGTAACCTCCATGTTTCATCAAATCTTTGTGTCACACTGCACGCACGTTCTGCCCACCCGTTGAGTTGTAAAAGGTACTGCTCAAAAGCTCAAAATTTTCTTTCTGTGAAATCTATTTGAAAGTACAAAATATTTGTTACTGAAGTTTTTGTTTTCAGAAGTCCCCTCCCCCAAATGCTAACCCCTCCGAAAAGAGAATCCTGTGTACGACCTTGCTGGAGGCAATATTTATTTTCATACAAAGACAAATATTTCGAAGGAGCTTTACAATCGGCTCCGCTGCTACTATATTGCTGCCATACCTATAAAAAGTCACCATCAGTACAGTGGAGCTTCTTTCCTTTTGGCCCATAAACCATAATATTGTCTAATGAATATGTCTCAGCTATCGTCACATCATGATGTACCAGTGGAATGTTAGTTAAATGCTAATTGCTGTGTGGGTGGACTTTATTGAAGGGTGTTGTCATTCTGTTAGCTATTGTGAAGCAGACCGGGCGTGGTGACTGAACATGCTCCGTGACACACAAATTGTTCGGTAGCCCAGGTAACACAGCACTTCCTACTGTGTATGGACATGGAGGGCACACAGCACTTCCTAGTGGACTCACAATGTGGAGAAAGTGCTGCCAATCTTTTGACCCTAGAAAAGTTTATATAATTTTGACCGTGGGGAAGAAAGGCTTCCAAACAAAGTATATATGAATTCAAAAATGAGATTAGATGGGTTTACTTCAAAGTTAAAACCAATATCCCAGGTCGTGTTCAATGATGGAATTCAGCTGTGAAGGTTTACTCACCCCCACTTATACAGTTTGGGGTAAAGTGGTTGCTTGACCAAAGGGAAAACGAAGAAATCAATTTGGTATCTCCTACCTGACATTCAATTTCCTATTTTCAAAAACCATAAGGGCCACATAACAAACACAGCCTATTACCAAAATTACAAGCATATATGCACCATATATTGTGGACAGAGTATAAATAAATGTGGTCAAACCGCGTACAGTGGGTGAAAATTCAATCGCACACTTAGTCTCTACACATGTTCTGTAACTTTTAGACAGCCTCTTACACCCTACGCTTGTTTTAGAAAACAACTCTTAGTATATGTAGCGCCAGGCCGTTCAGTGATAAAGAGTCCATTACCGAGCGAGTTGGCCGTGCGGTTAGGGTCACGTATCTGTGAGCTTGCATTCGGGAGATGGTGGATCCGAATACCACGGTCGGCAACACTGAAGATGGTTTTCCCTTTTCTACCATTTTTACAACAGGTACTTGGCTGTACCACAATTAACGCTACGGCCACTAACTTCCGAATCCTAGAATTTACCTGTCCTTGTGTCGCCGAAAACCTTCCATGTGTAGGAGCGACGTTAACCTTCATCCGCTCGCACGGCCTGGCGTCACGTTTGCGCTCTCGCTTCCAGATTGACCGGCGTCTTGTTGGTCCTGTTTGGACGCATTTGGTAATAACGTCACCATAGTTCACGTGGCCGTATTTAAAGCACGACACGACTGCCACACTAATCCCTTTGCCTACTAATACTAAAAATGTTTTCATTCCTCCCCTGAAGGGGGAGGCGGGCCTCTTAGACGGTGACGGGTATAGTGCGCATTGGTATCACCCAAATATCACTATAAAATTTGTCACAAATGGAACATAATAATTGCTTTTACACATATCAAGTGAAAAATCCCTGGAAAATTAAGAAATATTTGATTTTTGGAGAATATTATATATACGTACTTTACCACTTTACAAGTACATTTGGTGTTGCGCTCACAGTGACACACGTATGTCTTTTGTCTTACACTTTCAACGATTTCGTGTGTGATATCTGTGTTCACTGAAGTTCTTTGCTTTCGTTTCATTGCTTCACTTGTCAAACATCATCATTTCATGAATTGTATCGCGATATGCAATATTTAATAGGCGACAAAATGGTATGGCCAATGTACATAAGAAAAATTCACTGGACTAGTGATTTATTGGTCCAGGGATCGAGCTACTTTCGTTCGAACAGAAATAAAAATATTTATTGGTCCAGGGATCATGCTATTTTTCTGTTGACCTCCATTTTGCTGTTTAAACTGGCCGCTCTAGTCATATGGACAAAGATAATGAGAATCTACAGACATAGCACTCCCATTCCACGGCGCTAGCCCTGGACCTGAAGAAAGTAACAAAAGACGGCACCAGCAGCGTAGTACGACATAAACCAGTCCTGTCTACAAGCCTTAAGTATGTTTTCATATTTCTCAAATAACGACGGTATTTCTTAATTTGCCAGGGATTTTTCACTTGATATGTGTAAAAGCAATTATTATGTTCCATTTGTGACAAATTTTACAGTGATATTTGGGTGATACCAATGCGCATCGTACCCGACGGTGACACCATCTCTCAGGCCGGAAGATTTGTTACGGTGAAGGAGATGCTCGGAGAAGGTGAGGGGTTAGCGGCCGTGACATATACTAGGACATGTCCCGGCATTCGCCTTAGTGCAGGAGAATGGAAAACCACGGAAAACCATTCTCAGGACAGCCGACGCTGGGATTGGAACCCACTCGTCTACCGAATGCAGAGCTTGGCTACATAGTCGCAGCTCGCATGGCCAGTCTTCTCAGTGTATTATTATTATTATTATTATTATTATTATTATTATTATTATTATTATTATTATTATTATTATTATTATTATTTTGCTATTTGCTTTACGTCGCACCGACACAGATATGTCTTACGGCGACGATGGGATAGGAATGGTCTAGGAATTGGAAGGAAGCGGCCGTGGCCTTAATTAAGGTACAGCCCCGGCATTTGCCTGGTGTGAAAATAGGAAACCACGGAAAACCATTTTCAGGGCTGCCGACAGTGGGGCTCGAACCCACTATTTCCCGATTACTGGATACTGGCCGCACTTAAGCGACTGCAGCTATCGAGCTCGGTATATTATTATTATTATTATTATTATTATTATTATTATTATTATTATTATTATTATTATTATATACAGTAATGTTATTGGTTTTAAGATCCACTAATTACTTTTACGAATTTCGGAGACGCTGAGGTGCCGGAATTTTTTGTAATTGCACTGAGATACCTGGCAAATGGAAGGAGTTTCGAGTATTTAAAAAAATGTCTAAGTCCTGCTGTTCGTTTTCATTTATTCATCTGTGAAGAATGGGATTAATCCAACTGTTCGTGAAGAGCTTCAGATTCCTCTTCTTTATTTGGGCAACTGTTGCATTTAATTTTCAAAGCTAAAATGTCGCAAAGGAATTAGAAGTAAGAGTAGCGATTTCTAGACCAATACAATGTTTTCACAAATTTCGGGAAAGCCACGATTGCTGAGGGGAGTAGTCAGTGATTTCTCTCCAACGTGGCCACGATTTGAATTCCGGCTAACGTATGTGGGAATTTTGAAATGGAATGTCATGTCCCTGTAGTTGAGATTCCACATAAACCTGGAGGCCACGATGATCAACAGTCGTACAACTTACTTTCTTCAGATATATTTAGTTATCAAATACATTTCATTGATGTTTGATAAAATGTTTGAATACCTTAACTTCCTATTGTGAAATACCAAACACAAATAAAGCAATTAAATGTTGTTCAAATTTCTTACATAATTTGATTTCTTTCATATACTAGCCTATATATTCAGGCACTAATTTTGTTCATCCTTTATACTGAATCACAAAACATCTAATCCAGTAAACCTAAAGCCGGAAAAATATGAACGTAAATCATACTAAGATTTCAATTTCCATAAAAGAAATCATGAGAGAGGGACAGGGGCAAACCTGCTCTACGGTATATATATTTTTATATTTAATGTAGTATTAAAAACTGACATTAATACACATACACATTTATGATGTGAGTGTAGCATCCCCATGTTTACCTGTCTTTTATTACTTGACAACTGAACGTACGGTAAGTTTGTATAATAAAAGTAAACTCACTTTTATTATAGTTCCTATTATCGAAAACTAGAGGACTTTTGTTATTGGTAGTGGTTTACAAAATGATTAGGAAATTAGTCAGCATCCAAATGAAGCATATTGTACTTTGATAATCCAAATTTGAATGCCAATACATTGTTTACACTCTTTAAAGTGTTCTACCAGTTAAGTATGGCCGAAAACTCAATATGAAATACCATGCATATTTTAAGTTTTTTTAAACAATGAACTGTGCATTCAGGCAATCAAGATCTGACATTTGTGACTTTTGCTGTGGAGCGACTACAAGACTTAAATCAGAAGAAAATAACCAAACCAAACCAAACCAAACCAAACCCCATGGCACTACAGCCCTTGAAGGGCCTTGGAAGTAGATAAATATTGTTACTTGGGTAGTAAAATAACTAACGGTGGTAGAAGTAAGGAGGACATAAAATGTAAACTAGCACAAGCAAAGAAGGCCTTTCTTAATAAGAAAAGAAATTTGCTTGTTCACTTCCAACATTGATATAGCAATTTTGAAGACTTTTAACTGGAGCGTGGCATTGTATGGAAGTGAAACATGGACGATAATTAGCTCAGAAAGAAAGAGGGTAAAAGCTTTTGAAACGTGGTGTTACAGAAGAATGCTGAAGGTGAGATGAATAGATCGAATCACGAATGAAGAGACATTGAATCGAATTAGTGAAAGGAGATCGATTTGGTTAAGTTTGACCAGAAGAGGAGATAGAATGATAGAACACATCTTAAGACATCCAGGACTTGTGCAGTTGGTTTTTGAGAGAAGAGTAGGTGGTAAGAACGGTAGGGGTAGATCAAGATATGAATATGACAAGCGGATTAGGGCAGATGTAGGATGCAATAGTTACGTAGAAATGAAAAGTTTAGCACAGGATAGGGTGGCCTGGACGCTGCATCAAACCAGTATATGGACTGATGACTCAAACAACAACAACAAGTGGTTTAACGTCACAATAACGCAGTTTTTCGGTGATGCTAAGAAGGGAAAGGGCTGGGATTAGGAAGGTAGCAGTCGTGACATTAAGGTGCAGTTCTGCCATTCATTTGATGTGAAATTGGGAATCCACGGAGAGCCATTTTCAGACCTGTCGACGGTGGGATTCGAATCCACTGTCTCTTGAGTGCAAGTTGACACCCACACGACCAAAAAACGCGTATCCAACGCACTCTCTCAAAATTAGAGGAATAAAATAAGTTTGTGCCCACCTTACTGTCTCATTGGTGAAGCTGATTAAGAATATTCAGTGAGGCAATTCATTAGCACTCGCCCACGTCATTGACGGACAATGGCGCACCTTACTGAATATGTAAAGGTAATTGAAGTCATTTGCAATCGGTTAATTGATCCTAGAGGAGAAAGTACCTTTCTTTATAAAAAAATAAATTCTAGTATGATCGATGAGGAGAAAGCTTAGTTAGTTTGACGCAACAGAACGGAAGTTCCCAGAGAAAAATATTGCTAATAATAACTAGGACTGGGTAGCAAATTTCTTATTTCCTTTTTAACATCAGTATAGGGTCACCCGGAAAGACGTGTGTTCATTTTCCCGCCAGGAAGCTGAAAAATTTAGAAACGAGAAATCCATCGCTGGAGGGGCATATAGCCCTAGGGTTCACTCAGCATATACATGAAATGAGTACTTACCAAGTTAATTCCTGGGGCCAAAGGCAGCCGGATTACAGCTAACCACTCTCCCTCACTTGGTCCTGGAGTTACAAACTGTAGACGCTTTTACCTTCTATTCCTCCAGGGACTATCTTGGCCAGTGCGGAGATGACTTCCCTTATCATTGTTTTACTAACAAAGATACATTTTCATCGAAATGAAATTGATTTTACGTACCAGTAACTATCTTTACAGTTTTCGGGGACGACGAAGTGCTAATAATTTGTTCTGCAGGAGTTATTTTACATCTACAGTTTTAAAATTAATAACAATGAGGTCCGAGCCCACTATCTCCCGAATGCAAGTTCACAGCTACGTGACTCAAACCGCGCAGCCAACTCCCTCGGAATTGGATTTTAAAATGGCAACAAAGTGAATCATAATTCCTAAAAACAACCATATTCTGAACACAGTCCGGCTCCTTGGCTGAATGGTCGATGTACTGGTCTTCGGCTCAGGGGGCCCCGGGTTCGATTCCCAACTGAGTCGAAGATATTAACTGCGTGGCTAATAGCTCTGGTTCGGGAACTAGGTGTTTGTCTTCGTCGCAATACACTCCCCTTCATCTAAACAACGCAATACACCACACTAGCAACCGCCACATAAATACACTATTAGGGTTGGCGAGCCAAATCCACACGAATTTTGTGCCCAAGGAAGTTGGTAAAAGGCCAGGGAGTGGGGTTGAACCCACTATCTTCCGAATGCAATATCACAGCTACAAGATCTGAACCGCACTGCCTTCTCGCGTGGACAATAAATTGTATTTAGGGTATTTAGTAGAGACCGCATTTATGCAGTAATAGGATAGAATGCAAACTTACTGAAGCGAGTAACAAGTGGAGTCTACCTGCACGACGGTTCGGCCCATCAGAACCCCTAATGTTTATGCAATCCTCATAACATTACCGTCGTGCAGGTAGACTCCACTTGTTACTCGCGTCAGTAAGTAGCATTCTAACCTATTACTGTATAAACATCCGGGCCCTAGTATTTCGATATTTCACAGGGCATCGCTGGCATGACAGAGCGGGTTGTGGGCAGCACACCTTCCATTCGACACTTCACATACTTGGTCTCAGACCAGCTCAGAAGTTATGAAGGAAAGGAGTCTCTGTGGCTGTGAAGTACGTTACTTCAAGACTACATGCGGTTCCTAGTAAATTCACAAAGTATCAAGGGAAATCCCCAGTATACTGTGGAAGAATCGGATGTCCATCTTGTTTTCTTTAACTTTCTCTCTAATAGTTCGGTTGCTGTGTGGCCTCTTCTTGGTCCAATAAACAGTAATGTGAGCATTGTTTAGACATTTACTCTATTTGTGAACCGAAGTGTGACATTTAATAAGAATTTGAAAGTATTTGAAGCGAAATAAGTTCTAGAATATATGCGACACGACAGTATCCTTTATCTCATCTTAAAGGTCAGGGGCCAGTGCATAACGGTATGACGTAATCTGATGATGTTTGAGGTAGTAAAACCACCGAGCCGAGCGGCTAACAATTGAGGAGTGTCTGGTCTAAAAGTGTTTCGTCCTCGTGCATTGCAGTAGTTGAAAGCTATCGAAAACCAACCATGTGCTTTTCTTTCTTAATCTGTTTAGCCTCCAGGGTTGGTTTTCCCCTCGGACTTAGCGAGGGATCCCACCTCTACCTCCTCAGCGGCAGTCCTGGAGTGTGAGACATTGGGTCGCGGGATACAACTGGGCAGGATGACCAGTACCTAGCCCAGGCGGCCTCATCTGCTATGCTGAACAGGGGCATTGTGCAGGGATGGGGAGATTGGAAGGGATAGACAAGGAAGAGGGAGGGAAGGGCCGTGGCCTTAAGTTAGGTACCATCCCGTCATTTGCCTGGAGGAGAAGTGGGAAACCATGGAAAACCACTCCAGGATGGCTGAGGTGGGAATCGAACCCACCTCTACTCAGTTGACCTTACGAGGCTGAGTGAACCCCGTTTCAGCCCTCGTACCACTTTTCAAATTTCGTGGCAGAGCCGGGAATCGAACCTGGACCTCCGGGGGTAGCAGCTAATCACACTAAACACTACACCACAGAGGCTGACACGCCATGTGCTTGGCAGACCAAAAATGTGTAATTTATTGTGTAAACACACCCCTCACAACATGAACCGGGTCAACAGATACTATAACCGGGCTGAGTGGCTCAGACGGTTGAGGCGCTGGCCTTCTGACCACAACTTGTCAGGTTCGATCCTGGCTCAATCCGGTGGTATTTGAAGGTGCTCAAATTCTCAGCCTCGTGTCGGTATATTTACTGGCACGTAAAAGAGCTCCTGCGGGACGAAATTCCGGCACCTCGGCGTCTCCGAAAGCCATAGTAGTAGTTAGTGGGACATAAAGTAAATATTATTATTATTATTATTATTATTATTATTATTATTATTATTATTATTATTATTAAAAAAGATCCTATATGCATTGTGAGCATCGGTGTGCGTTCGAAATTACCGAATGAAACATTCGGAGTATTTCCTTATCTTTGTGGGTGGTAAGAAAGGTATTCCCATCCAAAAGGCCGTATTTCCTGTGGATTTCATTGATGAACACGGAGGCGTATGTGTGGCGACACCTGTCAGCAGGCAGGTGTACCCTCGGCCGCAAACACACGGTATGACACAATACACTCGTAGTTTGGTTGTGCCTTACTGTGGTCACTACACGATCGTACCTTTGTGATGGTAAAGTAATACCATTGTGTACTAATGGTGAGGTAGATGTCTCTGTTGATATTTTGTGGTAAGCTAATTTAATGCGTTAGTGGACCGTATGTAACAAAACATTGTACAATGGTCATACGCAGACATTGTGGAAATATTGACTGTGATTGATTACAATAGTCCGCCTCTGTGGAGAAGTGGTTAGTGTGAATAGCTGCCACACCCCGGATGCCCGGGTTCGATTCGCGGCTCTGCCACGAAATTTGAAAAGTGGTACGAGGGCTGGAACGGGGTCCACTCAGCCTCGGGAGGTCAACTGAGTAGAGGTGGGTTTGATTCCCACCTCAGCCATCCTGGAAGAGGTTTTCCGTGGTTTCCCACTTCTCCTCCAGGCAAATACCGGGATGGTACCTAACTTAAGGCCACGGCCGCTTCCTTCCCTCTTCCTTGCCTATCCCTTCCAAACTTCCCATCCTTCCCCAAGGCCCCTGTTTAGCATAGCAGGTGAGGCCGCCTGGGCAAGGTACTGGTCATCCTCCGCAATTGTATCCCCCGACCCAGAGTCTGAAGCTCAAGGACACTGCCTTGAGGTGGTAGAGGTAGGATCCCTCGCTGAGTCCGAGGGAAAAACCGGAGGGTAAACATATAAAGAATAAGAAGAAGAAGATTGATTACAATAAGCTGCGGGTGACATTGTGGAGGAACGGACTGTGATTACATTGAAAATGATGTGTGTGACGGTCGAGTATTAGCGTACAGCTTATCACAAATTGTTATAAAAGTAGGTAAATACGATGTAATTGTTGCTGTTTTGTCGTGTACTATTCCCTCATTACCACTCAAAAGGGGTTATTTCCGATGTGTCTAAATAAAAAGGGCTGTTTGTGTGATACCCGACAGAAAGGGACTATTTCCAATTTGTTTATATTCATATTGGCGTTAATATCAACGATAGAACATCAATCATGTACACGTGGAATCATAGTTCGTAACAGTTGTACCATACCCGGTCATGGGTACGTCCCACGTGACGCGCGGGGAAACCAAAGAGAGGCTGTCACTATGCGGGAGCTTACCGGGCGAGTTGGCCGTGCGGTTAGGGTCGCGCAGCTGTGAGCTTGCATCCGGGATATAGTGGGTTCGAAACTCACTGTCGGCAGCCCTGAAGATGGTTTTCCATGGTTTCCCATTTTCACACCAGGCAAGTGCTGGGGCTGTACCTTAATTAAGACCACGGCCGCTTCCTTTCCACTCGTAGACCTTTCCTATACCATCGTCGCCATAATACCTATCTGTGTCGGTGCGACGTAAAACAACTAGCAAATAATAATAATAATAATAATAATAATAATAATAATAATAATAATAATAATAATAATAATAATAATAACACATACATACATACATATATTATCATTATAGACTGTTATGCCTTTCAGCGTTCAGTCTGCAAGCCTCTGAGAATTTACTAAATGTCGCCACAATCCTCGATTTGCAACTAGTGTTGTGGCCTCATTTAGTTCTATACCTCTTATCTTTAAATCGTTAGAAACCGAGTCTAACCATCGTCGTCTTGGTCTCCCTCTACTTCTCTTACCCGCCATAACAGAGCCCATTATTCTCCTAGGTAACCTATCCTCCTCCATTCGCCTCACATGACCCCACCACCGAAGCCAGTTTATGCGTACAGCTTCATCCATCGAGTTCATTCCTAAATTAGCCTTTATCTCCTCATTCCGAATACCCTCCTGCCATTGTTCCCACCTGTTTGTACCAGCAATCATTCTCGCTACTTTCATGTCTGTTACTTCTAACTTATGAATAAGATATCCTGAGTCCACCCACCTTTCGCTCCCGTAAAGCAAAGTTGGTCTGAAAACAGACCGATGTAAAGATAGTTTCGTCTGGGAGCTGACTTCCTTCTTACAGAATACTGCTGATCGCAACTGCGAGCTCACTGCATTAGCTTTACTACACCTTGATTCAATCTCACTTACTATATTACCATCCTGGGAGAACACACAACCTAAATACTTTCTAGCTTTGTATCACCAATCTGACATTCAACTCTGTTGAATTTCTTACCTACTGACATCAATTTAGTCTTCGAGAGGCAACACTTTAATAATAATAATAATAATAATAATAATAATAATAATAATAATAATAATAATAATAATAATAATAATAATAATAATAATAATAATAATAATAATAATAATAATAATAATGTTTTTCTTTACGTCCCACTAACTACTATTATGGTTTTCGGAGACGCCGAGGTATCGGAATTTAGTCACGCAGGAGTTCTTTTACGTGCCAGTAAATTTACCGACACGAGGCTAACATATTTGATCACCTTCAAATACCGCCAGTCTGAGCCAGGATCGAACCTGCCAAGTTGGGGTCAGAAGGCCAGCGTCTCAACCGTCTGAACCACTCTGTCCGGCTCCACGATCACCAGTCAGTCAATAAATAAGACTGTTTATAAAAAAAGAACCAGTACTAACTCAGGAAACAAAATGGGCCTCCTCCTCAAAGAAAATGTGTAAAACCTGTCAACAACACACATACATTTTACTGCAGCAGATACAAGCACAACTTCAATGCAGTCTGTATCCATTTATTAATATAATATTATACATATTATATATATAATATTTTTAAATGCTGCAAGATTACAATGGATTTTGTTTTTAAAATTAAATATTTTGTAGGGACTGAAATACAGCATAAATAAAGATATGCCTCTGTGTTTTTTAAACTTCGCTGTACTCATATCAGAGTCTAAGGAAACTGTACCATGTGACATGTAAAGGTATTAATGATTTCTCTGACATCATATTCGATGTTGATAAGACTGAGTTCACTGATTCTTTATTTAATCATAACATTTCTTAAAAATCATCTTTCTATGGAAGAAACAGTAACGGGAAGTGTCAGAAATAGATAAAACGCCATGCATGTCTTGAAATTATGATTGAGTTATCTACTAGGCCTATTAACAGCTTTAGAATCAGCTTCAGAGGTTGTCAAGGCAACATTTTTTACAGCGTTTTATTATGGAGTGTGTTGCTCGTGTTACGAAAGATGTCTGTGTTAGACTCAGTACAATATTAATAACTGCATCGAATCACGTGACAATTCCTCTAATTTCTTCCTTTCTCTATCCGTTTACTTTCCAGGGTTGGTTTTCCCTCGGACTCAGGGAGGGTCCCACCTTTACCGCCTCAAGGGCAGTGTTCTGGAGTGTGAGACTTTGGGTCGGGGGATACAACTGGGAAGGAAGACCAGTACCTCGCCCAGGCCGCCTCGCCTGCTATGCTGAACAGAGGCCTTAAGGGGGGGGGGGAAGATCGGGAGGGATAGACAAGGAAAACGGAAAGAAGAGGCCGTGACCTTAAGTTGGGTACCATCCCAGCATGTGCTTGAAGGAGAAGTGGGGAAACCACGGGAAACCACTTCGTGGATGGCTGAGGTGGGACTCGAAACCCCTCCTTACTGATGTGTCCTCCCAAGGCCGCATTCCACTTTTCAAATTTCGTGGCAGAGCCGGGAATCGAACCCGGACCTCCGGGGGGTGGCAGCTAATCACAATAACCACTTCACCACAGAGGAAGAATTCCTCTACCTACGAAATGTAAACCTTTTTTTTTCAAACTATCCAGCAAAAATATAGTGTATAATTGCATTCAGGCGAATATATTTAAGTAATTAATTAATTTTTATTTATGCCTTTTTACTGCGGTGGAAGTGTGTACAGGGCCGTAACTTTACACTACTTTGCGTGTGAGTGAATGCACCAGGGAAATGCTGAAGGGTTCTTTTTTCTCTTCTCGTTCTCGGGACACACGCTTCGTCCTACATGGATCTATGTGCGAGTAATTACAGTTACGTAACGACAGACCCGACAAGAACAGGTCGGACATGTATAAGCACAGGTAACAAGAATCATCTAGTACTATAACCGGAATGACTTCGCACATAAAACTGAGGAGGAAATAGTTATGATGTGCATGACAGATGCTCCTAATTAATACAACCACTGGACCGCTACAGTCCACATCCTTGCATGTGCTATCTTCAATAAGTCAGATTTTACAAATAGACATTTTTCTATTTCCGCCGAGCGTGTTGGCCGTGCGGTTAGCACCGCGCAGCTGTGAGCTTGCAGCCGGGAGATGCACTGTTGGGAGCCCTGAAGATGGTTTTCCGTGGTTTCCCATTTTCACACCAGGCACATGTTGGGCCTGTATCTTAATTAGGGCAAGGGTCCTTCCTTTCCACTCCTAGGCCTTTCCTATCCCATCGTCGCCATAAGACTTATTTGTGTCGGTGCGACGTAAAACAACTATGAAAGAAAAGTTCAATACACGCGCTGCGTAAGTCACGAAAATTCTTAAATTTGATGTTTGTGGAGGGACGAATACTTTTCCAATGCAGTGTTGACTAAATGGTGATTATCGACGGCATTTCCTAGTCTTTTCCACTCAATATTCCTACGGTACTGTATACTAATCAAATAATACATAGCCTAGTGGCCACGCTGGCTGTCTCTGTTTCGATTAATTCCGTCGAGCAGATTTTTCATGATGTCTCGACAGACAAGCAAACAATCAAACAGATAAATACTGAACTGAATCTTCTTTCGACTTCCGAATACCTAATCCGAAATAAATACGAAATATGTGGCAAACATTTGAATTGTATGCTCAAAATCATCTTTCTTTATGTAGAAGGGTTCCTATCACCTCGCTACAGCTGGGTATTGAAGAAATAATTGTTTCTGAAGCACTGTTTTCTTCTAGTCGCTATTGACTAAAATTCCCAGGTTCTTGTGGAACAAATTTGAACGGGTGCATTCAGAATGCTACCAAACTTAATCGGTAGAGTTAATATCGTTGTTAAATACTGCATTTTTTAAATTTTTCGTTCAGGCCGTCTATGTACCATGTTTGACAATCTTTGCAGTATTTTTAGCCTGCCTTCACTCTCTGCCAGTGGCTTTTCATCCTTTCTCTAACTTCCTTCTTCTGCTCTTCCGTATAGGACCTCCCTTTCCTCACTAGCGATTCTCTAGTCCCCTGGAAACCACGAAACTTTTAGACGAGTTGTCTAAATTGATTTCTGTCCATAATATCATCTTCCGGAACCCTGAAATCCTTCAAGTCCAACTTCACTTCTCGAAATCATTTCAGTTCTGTCTCCTTCTTCCTGAAGAATTCAAAGATTCTCTTCGTCAGTCTGTTACTGTCCATCCGCAACAGGTGTCCATAGAAATGTAACCTTCTCTTTCGCAATAGTTCAAGCACTCCTTCAGTTCTTTGATACAGATCTTTGTTAGATTTGAGTCTCATCTCCCCATTTTACATTACTATTATTATTATTATTATTATTATTATTATTATTATTATTATTATTTCCGGCTCCATGGCTAAATGGTTATCATGCTGGCCTTTGATCGCAGGGGTCGCGGGTTCGATTTCCTGCTGGGTCGAGAATTTTAACCATCATTGGTTAATTTCGCTGGCGCGGGGGCTGGGTGTATGTGTCGTCTTCATCATCATTTCACCCTCATCACGACACGCATGTCGCCTACCGGCGCCAAATCAAAAGACCTGCATCTGGCGAGCCGAACATGTCCTTGGACACTCCCGGCACTAAAAGCCATACACCATTTATTTTTCATTATTATTATTAATTTTAAAATATATATATTTTATACGAATTGTATTACTTCCGGTATGTTGAATATATCCTGTAAACGCCAGAGCAAAGAGTGCAGTTCACAACACACTGAAGTGCAGTGAAAGGCTATTCCCATTCTCCAAATTTGCAACCTCATGCAACATGCCTTGAGGTACACTAGAAACGATAAGCGATCGGATTGTACGGAAATACTTTCTCTGGACTAAGATATGGCGGGTTATTTACAATATCATTGCGGAGTACCGACGTACTGATGTGGAGGAGTATTTTTTGGGAGTGCCTGCCCGTGGGGGCTGTTACGCAATCACTCGTGCACACCAGTCTAACCATTAATCAAGAACTGGCTGACACCTCGAGAAAAATATTAGATCACTCCCCTTCGCGTTAACACTAGTGAACACCAGTTTTCAGACAATATGAAGGGTTCAGTACTTCTATATTTGAGGTGTCTGATCAAGCTGTTGTTGGGAGTATCTGTGGCAGCTTCTGGATCCCAAGCTCGCGGGTTCGAAACCGCACAGGTAGTCAAATCTTTGAAGGATGTTAAAAATCTATTTCGATACTCCATGTCGTACGATGTTGGCATGTAAAAGTTCTGTAGTGACACGTTCGGTTTATCCGAACATCAGTTAAAACTCAGCCATAGATCGCCCTGAAGGGTTCCGGTTTCTCTGTTATCTGGTAGAACGTCGAAATTGACACGCAAAAGAAGAAGCAGCAGCAGTAGCAAAGCTTTCTCAGTATAGGCGATGAAGGCAAGGGCGTAGCCAGTGGGGGTTTAATGGGGGTTAGGCCCCCTCCCCCCAATGGAAATTTTACAAAACGAAAATAGTCATAAACTGACAATAAATGATAAACTAAACAAACATTCAGAGACAAGAAGTGAAGCTTCCACGGTGTGCAGAATTATTTAGTTCGGTACGGAATGTACAGAAAACAACAACACGGTTGAACCCGGAAGAAGACCTAAATAATCCAGAAACAAAATTGTAAAACCAACGGATCTGTTGAATCTGTTTTCTAAGAAGCCTCAAAAATTGGATTTTGGATTGTAAACTGAACATACAATTCGCTGTAAAACAGTTGACCCTTATCGTATTGTTCTTATTCTGTATTTTAATGTAAGATTTTGTTGTGGACTGCAAGCTGAAAATCAACATAATCCACTGTATCAATGACAAGTCCTGCATGCGCGCACCTTCATTATGTTTATCAGCATTTTGTAACTATAACTCTCCTCTCGTTCAATACCTTGGCTGTAATATACTGTATTTAAATATTTAATTTATTCGTGGATAACCACTTTGCGAATGCGGATATTATTTTGTATATCTGCGCACGACTCTACCCATAAGGGAAAGTGGAAATCTCTTTTCGAATTATGTCGACTTTCTGGCGGATAATCTAACCCGTGTCCTTCCAACTTTACAACTGAAACTGACACGCAGACAGCATAAGTGGCGTTAGATCAAAATGTCAGCACACGCTAGCTGATGCCATACGGTTATTATTAACATACTGAGACATTTCCAGCAGAACTCATGTGACTTCCCGTGCAAGTAAATACACAAAGGAAGAAAATACAACAACATTTCCGTAGTTCACATGTATGCCTAGATTACAATCTGTTAACTCTTGTGGGTACGCACGAACAATATCTACCTGAGCATTCTCGACGAGACAGACATACTCTGAGTTAAAATATACCCTAGATTGACTCTGATGTACGGAATCGAAAGCTGGGTAGATTTTAATTATTTTAGGTATACGAGAGATGTAGATGGCAGATATTAAAATATCGAAATTGCTTCTACGATTGAAGAGGGGAAAATAGGAGAATGGAGGAGACCACGAAGATGTAAAGTGAGTTTTTCATGTAGGAAGTATAATTAATAATGATTATAATTCCTTAGATTTCGCGATGAGGGTGCCATAAAGCAGCAGTTCCCAGGCGAAGGCGTTGGCCTGTCTATCGCTCGTGAGGTCAAGGAGTAGCCATATGGGACCCGTAACAAATAGGGCTCATCAACAAACTGCAGATAGTAAGGTAAAAGACTGGAAGGTTTGTGCTTAATTATTTCAATCTTAGAAGTAATGTGACAAAAATTATGGAGGAATTGGTGTGAAAGACGCTGGCAGCTGGAAGGAAAAGAGCACGATTATGTGCCATGTACAATATTAATGCCCATAATTCAACTTCGGGAGAGTTGAACATTCGAATAGAAAAGGCCTGTTACAGAAAAAATGACCGATCATTCAGGTAAAGTAAAATATAGATTTTAAAAGTTAACTATGATAATTAATTTGTAAATCGAGGAATTGATAATTACAATCTATTGACTGCAGAAGTCTTTGAGCCTTTTCCCAATATATTAAGATGCTTTAAGAAGTTCTTGTAGTGCTCAATGAACCCGTGAATGTTAAGTTATCGCAGTATTAAACTATTGGAAATATTTACTATCTGTGAATTTGTATGCGTTTGAATTTGCAAACTTTTGATAGTTAAGTTGAAGAAGACTAACATAACATTTAATTAAAAGTACGGAAGTTTTGTGAGGAAACCAACGGAAAACTACCTCAGTCCTCATTCCCCTAGTACGTCTCCTCAGTGACGCCTAGGCTATTTATGACAGCTGTTGGCGGAGCTGTGGAGAATCAAACCAGCCTTCGGGTTGGACACCCAACACAACACACTTAAGTTTAACATTTTCTTCAGCTCACCAGAGGAGTTGATATATTCACTCATGTAGCTCCCACCGAAGTCTCAGTCCCATTTATGGATGGAAGCCGTTGAGGTATGTGTGGTGCTGAATTATGCGTTGACATTCGGAGTACTAGTGCATCTGGATATTATATAAGTTGTTACTCACAGGATTGGTCGTGCTGCAATAACACATTCTGGCCCGATGAGGAAAGCAATGGCAAACTACCTCACTCCTCATCTTTCCTGATACTCCTCATTATGGCACCACCATCGGTTTATTTGCGGTTTCCCAATAGCCGTATAAATCTTTGCTGGTGCTATTTGAGGATCCAACCAGCCCCCGGGCTTAACTGACATATGCGAGCAATCTTTGTAACCATGTGGTTACATTACGAAATCTGCATGATCCGTGTGGACTCCCACATCTTATTGCTCAAATTCAGTTATATATCGATAGAGACTGTAACAAAACTCTACGTTTATCACCAGGGCCAGGATTTTGATGACCAGAAAGTGTTTAAAAAGTAATCTATAAAATGGCAACAAAAATCCAAACTATCTTTACATCGGTGTGTTTTCAGATTAACTTTGCTTTATGGCAATGAAAGCTGGGTGGACTCAGAATATCTTATTCGTAAGCTAGAAGTAACAGACATGAAAGTAGCGAGAATGATTGCTGGTACAAACAGGTACTGGATATTATCGCAAGTTTAATTGAGGAGGGTACTCGGAATGAGGAAATAAAGGCTAAGCTAGGAATGAACTTGATGGATGAAGCTGTACGCATAAACCGTCTCTGTATTCCTCTTCACACAATGTTGCGATAATATCCAATACCACACGCGTAAATGCTTCAAAGTGACTCAAAAAGTAAGTGTAATAAATTTCATAAAGTCATCAAATAATGATGTATAATTTTATAATTTTATAAAATGACCTAAATGTACAAAATAGCAAAAAATGACCTAATAAATGAGCATTTCTACAATGTGTGAACTATGATCAGGATTTCTGTACAAGTTAGCAATGTCTGTTGTAAACCAATTCAAAGAAGACATGTCATCAACATCCTAGCCCTGGTTATCACATAGTTCCATCAAGGGACTGATGAAACAGATGTATGAAACCCCTTATATGAATTTGGTCTATGATCGAGCCATTGAACTTAGCATACTTGGTTTCTGCTGCCACGTGCCTTTAAACATTCAGCTAACCAGATGCTCTTTATTCCTCAAGAAAATATGTACCTAATCAAATGAATTATTTAGCGGGCATTGAGGAAAGAATCATAATTTACATCACATTAGAAATATTTCAAACGGAGCAAATGACCTTTACCACAGGCAATAAATCGAAATTCGTACATCGTTACCCACTTCCTCTCGTGGCTTACGAACTCAGTCTTGTTCTACAGTTTCACAAGAGAGAGGTGCTAGTTTCTATAATATATTATAATAAATGGGCCCAGCTGTCAGAGTTCTAACATCCCGATGTTAGTCACGTTCGCTGGTCAGGCGAACACCGTTTCACCTTCGGCAACCCAGGTGTGCATTTCCTGAGTCTTCGCTAAGACTTTCCTTACCAGGAGTGTCTTACGACAGATTCACTAGGCCGCAGCGACCATCAGCTTTGCCAACTTGTCTGGTTAATAATAATAATAATAATAATAATAATAATAATAATAATAATAATAATAATAATAATAATAATGTATATTGGGTATTCAACCTGAAGGCTGATAATGATCCTCCACAGCTTAACCAACAGCTGCCATAAATAGCCTAGGTATCACTGAAGAGGCGTACTAGGGAAGTGAGGAGTGAGGTAGTTTCCCATTTTTTTCCTCACCGAGCCAAAAGTTGCTATTAACCTACATATCAGTCTGCAAAGTCCACTGAAATGCATGCACCAACCGACCACATGAGCGATATTTTCAAACCATTCATAACAGGGAGTGGCTGCATAAGGAATCAGTCACTTTAATATTGTCAAAGCCAAGGATGAGACTGAGACAGATTGCAATAATAATAATAATAATAATAGAGTTAAGAAGCACGTGGTCCATCGTAGGCCTAAACGAATAATAAGAATAAGAATAATAATAAGAATAAGAATAAAGAGCCTCCGTGGCTCAGGCGGCAGCGCGCCAGCCTCTCACCGCTGGGTTCCGTGGTTCAAATTCCGGTCACTCCATGTGAGATTTGGTTTTCCCTGTCATATTTCATTCAAGCAACACTCTCCAATATCATTTCATTTCATCTGTCGCTCATTAATAATTGCCCCAGAGGAGTGCGACAGGCTTCGACAGCCGGCACAATTCCTATCCCCGCCGCTAGATGGGGGCTTCATTCATTCCATTCCTGACCCGGTCGAATGACTGGAAACAGGCTGTGGATTTTCATTTTGAATAATAATACCAAAACCAATGGCTCAACAGCCCCGAAGGGCCTTCGCCTACCAAGTGATCGCTGTTCATCCCGAGGTGTCGTGTGTTCGGCACGAAGAATCCTCTCGGTCGATATTTTTGTCTTTCTAGACCTAGGCCACTATCTGACCGTTAGTCAGATCTTCAATAGTGATCACATAGGCTGAGTGGACCTCGAACCAGCCGTCAGATCCAGGTAAAGTTCACTGATCTGTCCGGAATATTATTATTATTATTATTATTATTATTATTATTATTATTATTATTATTATTTAAAATAGGGTATTACAATACAGTTATTAAACCAGAATGAACATTAAACACTTGTTGAACAAGAAAGCAGATATCGAAAATCCTGAGACAAAACACAAAAACATAAGGAACAAAACCCACAAACGACGTACATATAGATTGAAAAACAAACAGGAAATTAAATAATACCCAAACATTCGCAGTGACATTAGAAAACGCAGATTACATTTTTACGGACACGTCGAAAGAATTGGCAAAGATCAACAAAATAGGGTTATCTTTAGACTACAAATTCACAAATGGCATTGACCAAGAGCACAGAACGGAGAAAGCATTCGGAAAACTTGAAGGAAAGAGAGGCAAATAGCCCACAGGAAAAGAATGTATGAAATATGGATGCGGAGGAAGACAAGCAAACGCCTACAAGTACTTTGCTGTGGGCTGTTCACAGATCTTTATAATCCCGGCCTTTTTTCTTTTCACATACCTGGGATCGGCTCCTTCTATTGATTTAGCCCAGTTTCACGGTCGGATGTCTTTCCTGACGCCAACCCCATGAGAAGGAATGCTTTATTGCGTGTTTCTGTGGTGGTTTGTAGTGTTATCTCTTGTACGTTTATGAACATGTGTATTAGGACAAGCACAAACACCAGCTTGAGGAATTAACCAGATGTTATTAAAATCCCCAGCCCGTTCGAGAATCGAACCCGGGACCCTCTGAGTCGAAGGCCACTACGCTGACCATTCATCCAAGGAGCCAGGCGAGCTCACTTAATAATAAAAATAAAATAATAATAATAATAATAATAATAATAATAATAATAATAATAATAATAATAATAATAATAATAATAATAATAATAATACCGCGCATTAGCGCTCGTTTACATTGGATGCACGCTTGTACGAGTAATTGGTGATGCGAGCGTGCACAAGTGGCTTGCATGTGCGTGAACTGGTTGTACTGTATGCAATGCTGTCGCGAGTAGGTTTCCAAAATTGATTCGTCGGACGACGAGAGTTTCGTAATGGAAAATAGCGTTCTAAAGGACACGCAGTTCTGGCTGGCGCTAACAGTGAACCTGTTCGCACTATTCAGGATTATTTTTTGACTGTTTACAGTTGAACGGAAGAAGAAGAAGAAGAAGAAGAAGAAGAAGAAGAATATGATGATGATGATGATGATGATGATGATGATGATATTGGCTTTACGACCCACTAACTACTTTTACGGTTTTTGGAGACGCCGAGGGGCCGGAATTTTTTCCCGCAGGAGTTATCGTGGAGCCTCCGTGGCTCAGGCGGCAGCACGCTGGCCTTTCACCTCTGGGTTCCGTGGTTCAAATCCCGGTCCCTCCATGTAAAATTTGTGCTGGACAAAGCGGAGGCGGGACAGGTATTTCTCCGGGTACTCCTGTCATCTTTCATTCCAGCGACACTCTGCAATATCATTTCATCTGTCAGTCATCAGCCATTGCCCTAGAGGAGTGCGACAGGCTTCGGCAGCCGGCATACTTACTATCCTCATCGCTAGATGGGGGTTTCATTCTTTCCATTCCTAACCCGGTCGAATGACTGGAAACAAGCAGAGGATTTTACGGAGTTTTCTTTCGTGCTGGTAAATATAGCGACACAGAGTTGACATATTTGAGGTCCTTCAAATATCATCGAACTGACCCAGGTTCGAACCTGCCAATTTGGGCTCAGAAAGCCAGCACCTTAACCATTTGAGCCACTCAGCCCGGCAAGAAGATGATGATGAAGAAGAAGAAGATATATACGTAAAATCGTTATAATTATTTACTTAGAAAGGTTTCTCATTTCAAAATATTACTAAAAGTGTAAGTTATCCAAAATATAATTTTAATAATATTGTTATTGATTTTACATTCCGCTAACTACTTTTAAGGTTTTTGGGGAGTCCGAGGTGCCACGATATTGTTGTCGCAGTATTTCAACGTGCCAATAAATCTACCGACACAAGACTGGCGTGTGTGAGTCCCTTCAAATACCACCGGACTGAGTTGGGATCGAAATAGCCAACTTGGCTCAGAAAGTCAGCGCTCTGCCGTCTGAGCCACTCAGCCTGGATGCGGCCCAGGAAAGCATCCCACGTGTCACTAAGAGACGATTTTCAGTTGCCTACAATAGAAACAGGAAGTCGGATCAAAAGAGCGCCACCTGTTAGTTAAAATTATAACCTATGAAACACCTCACATTAAATTGAAATCAAAAGATATACATATTTCTTCCTTCCCTTGAACTTGGATTGCCATTTTCCAGAAATGAGTAAAAATTATGTTAAAGTTCGATAAATGATGATGATGATCATCATCATCTGTTTACCCTCCAGGGTCGGCTTTTCCCTCGGACACAGCGAGGGATCCCACCTCTACCGCCTCAAGGGCAGTGTCCCGGAGCTTCAGACTCTTGGTCGGCGATACAACTGGGGAGAATGACCAGTACCTCGCCCAGGCGGCCTCACCTGCTATGCTGAACAGGGGCCTTGTGGAGGGATGGGAAGATTAGAAGGGATAGGCAAGGAAGAGGGAAGGAAGCGGCCGTGGCCTTATGTTAGGTACCATCCCGAGATTCGCCTGGAGGAGAAGTGGGAAACCACGGAAAACCACTTTCAGGATGACTGAGGTGGGAATCGAACCCACCTATACTCAGTTGACATCCCGAGGCTGAGTTGACCTCGTTCCAGCCCTCATACCACTTTTCAAATTTCGTGGCAGAGCCGGGAATCGAACCCGGGCCTCCGGGGGTGGCAGCTAATCACGCTAACCACTACACCACAGAGGCGGACTCGATAAATGATAAAACATGTAATTTTTCGGATAAAGAAGTAAACTTTTCTAATCATGTTCAGAATTGAGTTCCATACTGGAAGGAACAAACCACAGAAAAATGAGTTTGGAAACATGTGGCGTGGCTTTTTTTTTTTTTTTTTTTTTTTCATGTAGGTATAGGGGACATTAACTCGCGATTGTCCGGCTCCATGGCTAAATGATTAGCGTGCTGGCCTTTGGTCACAGGGGTCCTGGGTTCGATTCCCGGCAGGGTCGGGAATTTTAACCATAATTGGTTAATTCCGCTGACACTGGGGCTGTGTGTATGTGTCGTCTTTATCATCATTTCATCCTCATCATGACGCGCAGGTCGCCTATGGGTGTCAAATCAAAAAAGACCTGCACCTAGCGAGCCGAACTTGTCCTCGGACACTCTCGGCACTAAAAGCCATACGCCATTTCATTTCAACTCCCGATTCACGACAACAGTACCAGAAACTCAGGCCTTCACATTCATTTATGAACTGAGCGGTATTATACACGTTAGCCCCATACACACAGATTTAGAGGTCAGATGTTCCTTTTTTCGTTATGAATAGAGACAGGATGTTGGGCTAAATGCCTATGCTTTATTTCTAAGAATATAATAGAAACGATTTCATGTAAGTTTATTAAGGAGTCTTAGGGTTGTATACAACGAGGATAATTTTGACTATGTTTGCTTGTTTTAATGTATAATGGCTATAGATGCTTATTTGTCTTTTTCTTTTCGAAAGTTTTCATTGGCTTTCTTCAGGGCAAACAAAGCATGTGAAGGACTGCTGCTGACAGTAATCATAACTAAAAATGAAAGAATATAGATCGACTGGTATCGTTGTAATTCTGAAAATATTTAAGTTAAAATTTGAAAAATTAATTACAATGAAATTTAAAGCAGAGTGCTTATTTTAATGCCCGATTTAAATACATTTTGCCGCGCTGGGTGGCTCACAAGGGTTAAAGCACTGGTTTTCTGAGCCCGAGTCAGCTGGTATTTGAAGGTGCTCAAATACGTCAGCCCCATGTCGGCAGATTTAGTGGCACGTAAAGTAACTCCTGCGGGACGAAATCCCGACACCTCTGCGTCTCCGAAAACCGTAAAAATAGTCAGTGCGACGTAAAATTAATGACATAAAAGTAAATATATTTAGTTCCTAGTATCCGGTCTCTAGTTGCAGAATCGACAAGGTATTTGTCTATTGTGAAGGACACTTACTGTTTACCGCCCACGTCTCCCCCCGTATCAGGCCTTCTAGGAAGATTTGTAGATCCTGGCGACATTCCGATCGTAGATGACCTTGCTCTTCTGCACGTGTGATCCTGGTCCAGGACTCTGCCAGGACTCGAGGTTCCCACACAGCTAGTACGCTGTCGAGATCTGTGAAGTGCACTTGACCAGTAGCGAAGGTCCCATTGTCCGCGGAGACCCTGCTGGCTAGGGCCACCAACAAACACGCACACCAATACATAGCAGCTGACTGATGACAAGCTCTTGCTTCGTGCTCGACCGTCCAGACTTTCTACACGCCAGTGGCGGTGGTGGTGGCCGTCGTGAGACGAACATCTCCGCAGGCTACTTGACCACAAGGTCCAGTAGACTATTAGCTGCTCGTGACGCAACATCTCAGACGAAATGTGGCTTCTTTTTTTTAGCATTAAATTTCGCATTTTGACTTTTATATTTAGTTGTTTTCTTTTTCTATTTGTATTAGGTCGCAGCGCCTAGATAGATCTTATGGCGATGATGGAAGAGGAAAGGCTTAGGAATGGGAAGGAAGCGGCCGTGGCCTTAATTAAGGTACAGCCCCAGCATTTGCCTGGTGTGAAAATGGGAAACACCGAGCTCGATAGCTGCAGTCGCTTAAGTGCGGCCAGTATCCAGTATTCGGGAGATAGTAGGTTCGAACCCCACTGTCGGCAGCCCTGAAAATGGTTTTCCGTGGTTTCCCATTTTTTTTGCTAGGGGCTGTACGTCGCACCGACACAGATAGGTCTTATGGCGACGATGGGATAGGAAAGGCCTAGGAGTTGGAAGGAAGCAGCCGTGGCCTTAATTAAGGTACAGCCCCAGCATTTGCCTGGTGTGAAAATGGGAAACCACGGAAAACCATCTTCAGGGCTGCCGATAGTGGGATTCGAACCTACTATCTCCCGGATGCAAGCTCACAGCCGCGCGCCTCTACGCGCACGGCCAACTCGCCCGGTATTTCCCATTTTCACACCAGGCAAATGCTGGGGCTGTACCTTAATTAAGGCCACGGCCGCTTCCTTGCCACTCGTTGCCCTTTCCTGTCCCATCGCCGCCGTAAGACCTATCTGTGTCGGTGCGACGTAAAACAACTAGCAAAAAATGGGAAACCACGGAAAACCATCTTCAGGGCTGCTGACAGTGGAATTCAAACCCACTATTTCCCGAATGCAAGCTCACACTTGCGCGCCCCTAACCGCACGGCCAACTCGCCCGGTATTTAGTATTTTATATCGTTTATAAATTTGTATTATAGTGTATTGAAGAAAATAATATTTAATTTTAGCCCGACTCATTATCTGAATAGTCAGCGTTGAGGGTCTCGGGTTCGATTCCCGGGCGGGTCGGGGATTTTAATCGTATTTGATTAATTTTTCTGGCTCGGCGACTGGGTGTTTGTGTTTGTTCCAAAATGTTCCTCTTCATATTTAGACAACATACCACACTACCAACCACCACAGAAACACTCAATAGTGATTACATCCTTCCATATAAGGTTGGCGCCAGGATGGGCATCCGCCCGTAAAAAAGGGCCAAATCCACATTTACGACACAGTTCGCACCCGTGACCCTACATGTGTGGGAAAAAGCTGTAGGAAAAGAATAAGAAGAATATTTAAGTTAATTTTGATACATAGGTAACGTCTTTTGATATAGGCTATACATACATACATACATACATACATACATACATACATACATATTTCATACATTCTTTCTTATAGACTGTTATGCCTTTCGGCGTTCAGTCTGCAAGTCTCTGTGAATTTACTAATCGCCGCCACAATCCTTTATTTCTAGCCAGTTTTGTGGCCTCAATTATTTCTAGGCTACATCTCGTATTTTTAAAACCGTTAGAAACTGAGTCTAGCTATCGTCGTCTTGGTCTCCCTCTACTCCTCTTACCCTCCATAACAGAGTCCATTATTCGCCCCATATGATCGCACCACCGAAGCTGGTTTCTACGTACATCGAGTTTATTCCTAAATCATCTCCTCATTTCCGAGTACCCTTCTGCAATTGCCCTCACCTCGTTGTACCAGCAATCATTCATGCCCGTTACTTGTAACTTATGAATAACATGTCGTGAGTCCATCCAGCTTTCACTCGCGTACAGCTAAGCCAGTCTGAAAACAGCCCGATATAAAAATTGTTTCGACCGAGAACTCACTTATTTCTTGCAGAATAACGTCGATCGCAATGCCGGCTTACTGTATTAGCTTTTCTGCACCGTGATTCAATTTCTCCTAATATAGGTACTACTATCCTGGGAGAATACACTTCCTAAGTTCTGTTCCTGTTCCATATTCCCCACATGGCATTCAAACTACCATTACATTACATATTTATTTGAGATGTCTTTCACTATCTACAATGTTGGCAGGACCGATAATAAATTGCAGAACTACTTGACCAAACTCTGCATGAAGTTCCAAGGGTGCACAAACTCCCCAGTTTAAGTTCTCAAGGGAAAATAAAAAACATATAGGCTATATAAAGTTTTGTTTAATAATAATAATAATAATAATAATAATAATAATAATAATGTCCGGCTCCATGGCTAAATGGTTAGCGTCGTGCTGGCTTGTGGTCACAGGAGTCCAGGGTTCGATTCCCGGCGGGATCTCGAATTTTAACCATAATTGGTTAATTCCCCTGGCACGGGGACTGGGCGTATGTGCCGTCTTCACCATCATCATCATCATCATCATCATCATCACCACCACCACCACCACCACCACCACCACCACCACCACGACGCGCAGGTCGCCTACGGACGTCAAATCAAAACACCTGCACCAGGCCTCTGCGGAGGCCACACGCCATTAATAATAATAATAATAATAATAATAATAATAATAATAATAATAATAATAATAATAATAATAATAATAATAATAATAATAATAATAATAATAATAATGTTTTGGCTTTACGTCCCACTAACAAACATTTAGGGTTTTCGGAGACGCCGAGGTGCCGGAACGTAGTTCCGAAGGATTCTTATGCGTGCCAGTAAATCTACCGACACAGTCTGACGTATTTGAGCACCTTCAAATACCACCGGACTGAGCCAGGATCGAACCTGCCAAGGCAGAATTAGAAGGCCAGCGCCTCAACCGTCTGAGCTACTCAGTCCACCAGTTTAAAAAAAAAATCATAGTATACATTCAGCATTTTATCGCGCCCTGGTACCAAAACACATTTAAAAGTGGTTTACATATCGTAAAACATCTTTAAATTTTTCGTATCGTATCGTAATCTGTTTACCCTCCAGGGTGGGCTTTTCCCTCAGACTCAGCGAGGGATCCCACCTCTACCGCCTCAAGGGCAGTGTCCTGGAGCTTCAGACTCTGGGTCGGGGGATACAAGTAGGGAGGATGACCAGTACCTCGCCCAGGCGGCCTCACCTGCTATGTTGAACAGGGGCCTTCTTTAAGTTGTTAATCTGTCGAAACACAAATTATTATTATAATACTATAACATACCTGTAAAAATAACATACTAATAAACAAAGAATGACAGGTTTCGTTGTACAAGAACATCCTTAAAGTCTAACACACGAAGATACAAAAGTACAAGCCTTTAAGTTAGAAATACTTCGCGAAAAATGACCAGCCGTAACAATAAGATGTCAAGACCGCAGTGAGTGTGTCCTCAAGCGAAGGAGCTGAGTGTTTCACACAGCTCTGAATGTACAAGCGGTTCCCTAATTGCAACACGGTGGTTGTGACAACTACGTTCCCTTGTTACAGGGGCGCGAAGCTGTGAGCTTGCATCCGAACCCCACTTTCGGCAACCTTGAATATGGTTTTCAGTGGTTTCCCATTTTTACGCCAGGAAAATGCTGGGACTGTACCTTAATTAAGGCCACGGCCGCTTCCTTCTCTTTCCTATCCCATCGTCGCCATAGGACCTATCTGTGTCGTGCGACGTAAAGTTGTTTGTAAAAACACTCACCCTATGGTCTCACAAGTTGTGAGACGTACTGCAGCGACTGCGTACCTTCTACTTACCTGCGCCAGCCTTGTACCGTCTATCTTTCCTACCCGAACTCCGCCGCTCTATTGTCATTCTTCTCTGACTCTCGCCTTTCATGACTATTTCCTTTCTTTACCCGATAATCCCACTCTTCGATGGCTCGAAACTGTTCCCATGTCTTATTCGATTGGTGTAAGATAGTCCGGCTTCTTTGCTGAATTATCAACATAGTGGCATTCGGTTCGAGGATTCTATTATTATAATATTAAATGGTTAATTCTCCTGGCTCGGGGACTGGGTGCTTGTACTCTACCCCATCATCATTGCACCTCATACATCACACACAACACTATCCTCCATCACAATAACACGCAGTTTCCCCCTACAGAGCAGAAGGCACCTCTCCCCGCCCCCTCCTCCGTCCGAGGGCTGCAGCAGGCTACCAATAGCCATACGAATTTATGATTATAAAGTATACTGAGTGGCCAAAACTCATGAGAAGGGGTGTCCCGTAAGAAAATGTGTCGTGTATTACCCCTGAGCGTTGTGGCTAGCTGCGGCGTAGTTGAGCCGTCTGTCACAGACCCCAGTGTCGTGAAGATGACAACACCTCACGAGTTAACGGACTTTAAACGTGGGATGATCGTCGGCGCACGGCGCATGGGTCATAGCGTTGCGGAGATAACACGCGAATTCGGGTTTCCGAGGTCAACAGTGTCGAGGGTGGATCTTCAAAACCGCGTAAACCGCCGCACGGGAAGACCACACGTGTTTAACGAACTGACTTCGCGTCGCCTACGTAGAACCACACCGAGCGCTCGATGGGCTACTGCGAGTCAGATCACTGCCCAGTTGAAGGTTGGGAGTCAGGAACCCATTTCTACCAGGTCTGTAAAGAGGCAACTTCACCGCATAAGCTTCACCAGCCGACGACCAAGTCGCGTCCCTTTGCTGATACCTGGACACAGAGCTCAACGACGTGTATGGGCCTGCGAACATCGGCAATGGAATATGGAACAGTGGTGGCGAGTGGTATGGTCCGATGATTCCCGGTTCCAGCTGTGTCGAGCTGATGGGCGCGTGAGAGTGTGGCGTATGCCCCACGAAGCTATGGATCCTGCATGTCAACAAGGTTGTGTCCAGGCGGGAGGTGGCTCAGTTCTGGTCTGCGCGGCGTTCTCATGGTCGCAATTAGTCCCCATTGTCCGGCTGCAGAGAACGCGGACAGGTGAACGTTATGTGGACATTCTTTTCTGTCCCTAGATTTCCCTGATGGAGATACCATGTTTCAACAGGACAATGCGCCATGTCAGCTCTCTGTGGTGGCGCGCAGATGGTTGGAGGAGCACTTCAGTGAAGTTACGACCTGGATTGGCCCTCCAGATCCCCCGATCTTAATCCAGTCGAACATTTATGGGACGCTGTCAATACTGGTGTACGCTCCACGAACACCGCACCAACTCCACAAGACCAACTGTGTGTAGCAGTGTAAGATGCGTGGGTCCAGATCCCTCCAGAACGATTCCAATATTTTGTAGAGTCGATGCCTCGCCTTATTGCTCCGATTTTGAGGGCTCTAGGAGGCTCAACTCGTTATTGACATCACATTCAGTGTCTTCCCATGACTATTGGCCACTCAGTGTAAGAGAGAATGACACGTCTTATCCGACTCCTTGGCTTGAAATGAAATGGAGTATGGCTTTTAGTGCCGGGAGTGTTCGAGGAGAAGTTCGGCTCGCCAGATTCAGGTCTTTTGATTTGACGCCCGTAGGTGACCTGCATGTCGTGATTATGATGAAATTATGTTGAAGACGACACATACACCCAGTCCCTGTATCAGCGAAATCAACCAATTCCTGACCTTGCCGGGAATCGAATGAGGGACTCCTGTGACCAAAGGCACGCACGCTAACCATTTAGCCATGGAGCCGGACACTCCTTGGCTTAATGGTCAGCGTTGAGGGTCCCAGGTTCGGGTCCCAGCCAAGTCAAGGACTTTAACCGCGTCTGGTTAATTCTTCCAACACGGGGACTGGATGTTTGTGTTTATCCGAATATACACACAATACATGTCACTAACAAGCACCGCAGGAACACGCAATAGTGAATGCCTCCCTCATTAACGCTAGGAAGGGCATCTAGTCGTGAAACAGGACCATGTCCACATGTGCGACATTGTTAGCGCATAGGACTCCTCCAGGGAGTGGGAAAACCGATAGAAGGTCTTGATCTATTGAGTGGTACAAACGTACTTTTATAGCCTATCGGCAGAGAATCTAGCACGCCGTAATATAGACATACAAGGTCAGTCAGCAAAAATGCTGGGCTGAAAAACCTCGTAAACCGTTAAGGAAATCTCTTTTCACCTCCACTAATCAATCAATCACTACTGATCTGCATTTAGGACAGTCGCCCAGGTGGCAGATTCCCTATCTGTTGTTTTCATAGCCTTTTCTTAAATGATCGCAAAGAAATTGGAAATTTATTGAACATCTCCCTTGGTAAGTTATTCCAATCCCTAACTCCCCTTCCTATAAACGAATATTTGCCCCAGTTTGTCCTCTTGAATTCCAACTTTATCTTCATATTGTGATCTTTCCTACAGCTCGGAACATACCACTTAGTCTCGTCTCCTTTCTCCCAAGTCTTCCCAGCCCAAACTTTGCAACGTTTTTGTAACTTTACTCTTTTGTCGGAAATCGCCCAGAACAAATCGAGCTGTTTTTCTTTGGATTTTTTCCAGTTCCTGAATCAAGTAATCCTGGTAAGGGTCCCATACACTGGAACCATACTCTAGTTGGGGTTTCACCGAGACAAATATGCTCTCTCCTTTACATCCTTACTACAACCCCTAAATACTCTCATAACCATGTACAGAGATCTGTACCCTTTATTTACAATCATATTTATGTGATTACCCCAATGAAGATCTTTCCTTATATTTATACCTAGGTACTTACAATGATCTCCAAAAGCAACTTTCACCCCATCAACGCAGTAATTAAAACTGGGAGGATTTTTCCTATTTGTGTAGCTCACAACCTGACTTTTATCCCCGTTTATCATCATTACCAAGGGGCTCATGCAATATGTAGTATTTTACAAGAGTGTCAGTACCTGCCAAGATAACGATAACAACTTGTTCTTCTTAATGGTACCAGCTTGTCTTCTACATCTAGCATCAGAGTTATAGACATCACAAATTCAAAGATGTAATTAATTTCAAAATCCGACGAGTACTTTTCTGGAAGTGTCTTCAAACGTGCTTCATTTGCCAGCCGTACGCCGTTCTATTCGAATGAATCACTACAGCCAAGTTTAGCAATACGTCCTTGGTTCACCATTTACAAATTCAGTAGAAGACGTCTGACTACAATTATACGAGGTCATGGTTGTTACCCCAATCACCTATATCGAATTAGAATAATCGATTCTAATGAGTGCCCATCAGAACCACACAACATACCAAATATTTTCATGTTCCAGATACCAGCAGCAACAACTTTCACTCTACAGATGGCTACAGAAACCCTCTATATCTTTTCTTGAACGTATAACCAGTATATTACTAGGACAAGACCAATAATATATTTTACCCTTGTTCGGTAGGTCTACTTGCGTGGCGCAAAAATTAAAATATGCAGTTTGAGTGTATGTGCGTGTGTGTGTGCATGTGGTTTTTTACTAGATACAATCGTATTTTCTGCAAGGTGTTTGCCATATGATCTATCGCAAGAATTCAGTCGTTGTTGTTAAGGAAGAATGTAATTTTCAAGAGTGATTCCAACTTGTTAGGTTCTTCATAGTTAATTTTGTGTCCATAAGTCTTTCTATACCGTATTTATTTTATATCACCACACTGTGGTGGCCAATGCCCAAATGTTTATGCCGTGTCGAGAAAATAAGGTGAAATTCTGTACGTTTCGCAGAGAACTTTGCTTTGCGTCATCAGAAGAAAATCTCGACTGTCCACGTGAAAGGCTTCTCAAACAATGACACGGCATAAGCCCAAAAGCCTATATCATGTCTTTAAGTACGGGCCGTGAAAGCATCAATAGCAACAATGGGGATGATGTCCCGGGGGCTTTGGAGTGCGTTGAAATTTTAATCAATGAAAAAGAGAACGTAGGCCTACTTTTGAGCAATAACGAAATACGAACATTGTGATTTTTCTCTGACAAAGGATAATTTTTTTTAACCTAATCACAACGAAACCTTTTCTTACTGAGCCAAGTTCTTACCCAGATGTTTACGGTGCATTCTGGGGAAAATTGAAATTACATACCGTAAGCATTCAGTTTGTTAGCGGACAAGGAAACAGAAATTTATTCTGCCCTACAAAAAAAAAAAAAAAATATCAGAATTGTGCCGTGGAAACGGGGAGTATTTGTCACCGGAAAAAGTCGCCGTTGACTTCCAACAGACGATACACAGCTGTTCTTTAATACATTTTACTTCCTGTCTTATAAATGTAACATAAAAAGAGAATATTGTGATCGTGAACACTGGCTGTACGTCAAGGTACCCAGTATCTCCAGACCATTTTACTTTAAAGGGCTTCTGTCTCAAGAACGCTACGGAACTTAGTGTGACTGTGGAAATATTGTACACAGGTGGTCGGCAACAATGTGAAGCAGGTACATGAGCGTTAGTGGGTTGGTCATACTGATAAGTCTGACACCGTTATCTGAAGTTAACCAATCATATCACTTCGCGGGCGAATTACAATGGGCTTTGCGTGGCGATGTTGCCAAATCTGCACGCGAATTAATAACGGCGTGAGAGCCATGCCTAGGAATCAGCATCAAAAACAAACACGCCATTGGTTTCAGCCACTGTCACAGTAGCGTACTTGCTAGGAGGTCTGCTTTCAAACCCCTCCCCTGGCGACTGGCGCTCCCAAGTCGGTCTTAAGCCATGCACGCAATACTGCCTCGCATGGCCCATTTGAACTCTCCCGCGAAGTGATCTGACCGGCTAACTCCAGCAGCTGATAATAACGATGTAAGATATCCAATTATTTCTTTCAAGTTATTTATCGGCATGACAGTCCGACTCGTTGGCTGAACGGTCAGCGTACTCGCCTTCGGTTCAGAGGGTCCCGGGTTCGATTCCCGGCCGGGTCGGGGATTTTAACCTTAATTGGTTAATTCCTACGGCACGGGGGCTGGGTGTATGTGTTGTCTTCATTATCGTTTCATCCTCATCACGACGCGCAGGCCGCCTAAAGGAGTCAAATAGAAAGACCTGCACCTGGCGAGCCGAACCCGTCCTGGGATATCGCGGCACTAAAAGCCATACGACATTTCATTTCATCGGCATGACAATCAATCACTCACTACTGATCTGCATTTAGGGCAGTCGCCCAGGTGGAATATACCCCATCTGTTGTTTTCCTAGCCTTTTCTTGAATAATTTCAAAGAAATTGGAAATTTATGGAACATTCCTTTTGGTAAGTTATTCCTATCCACAACTCCCTTTCCTATAAACGAATATTTGCCTCAATTTCTCCTCTTCAATTCCAACTTATCTTCATATTGTGATCTTTCCTACTTTTAAAGACACCACTCAAACTTATTTGTCATCTAATGTCATTCCACGCCATCCTATAAACTCTCAGAACGTTTTAACATCCATGGTTGCTTCCTAACTCTCCAGCAGAGCTTCCTCAATGCCAGAACTCAGCGTGTGGTTCTTGATGGGTTCAGTTCGACTCTTGTTATGGTACATTCTGGCGTCCCACAGGGCAGTGTCCTGGGTCCGCTTCTTTTTTGTCTTATTTATTGACGATCTCATTAATACTATATCCTCCGTTTCTTGTGAAATTCTACTATTTGCAGATAACTGTAAAATATTCAAACAAATCGATTCATTATCAGACGTAAACTCCTTACAGAGTGGGCTCAATTCACTCTCTGAATGGTGCTCCACATGGCGTCTTAAGCCTAATCCTACCAAGTGTTCCTCTATTTCGATCACGCTTCGTAAATCCCCGATTCTCAGTAAATACTCCCTCCTCGGTAACCCGTTCCCAAGTCTAACAGAACAAAATGACTTAGGAGTGATGTCTGACAGTAAATTGTTATTTGTCCCCCATATACAAAAGATAACCGCACGAGCAATGTCACTTCTCGGTTTGTTGTATAGATTCTCTGACATCACCGATGTCCACGCCCTCCGAGCCTACTATGTATCTTGCATCCTACCGATTATTGAATCGAACCCAGGACCTTCGGGTAAGAGGCAGGTACGCTACCGCTACACCACGAGGCCGGCTAGGTAACTGCACCAACGGCACGTGGTGCTCCCAAGCGGTCACCAATCCAAGTACTGACCACGCCCGATGCTGCTTAACTGCGGTGATCGGACGAGAACTGGTGTATTCAACATGGTATGGCCGTTGGCTGAAAGCTATATAACAAAAGTTATATATGGCAACTGTTACACTGTGTTGGAACATCCACCGTATAGTCCTGATCTATCGCCATACGACTTCCATATCTTTGCCCTGTTAAAAAATAAGACATTGAAGGGTCGCCGCTTATATTGGGACCATGAAGTCATAGACAATATTCGCAACTGGTTCCAATGTCAACCAAAGGGAGTTCTACGAGCCAAGTATTCACGGCTTTTGAAATAAACCTCTTGTGTCCCTCGTTTCGTTTCCATTTGATTCGCCCTCATATGTAATCCTGACATAATCAATCAATCAATCAATCAATCAATCAATCAATCAATCAATCAATCAATCAATCAATCAATCAGACACGTTTCCTCTCCCTAACTTACATTAATTCTCTCCCATAAACACAGATATATACTTTCCATCCCCCATCGAGCGAGTGGCTGAACGGTTTGAATCACGTGGCTGTCAGCTTGAATTCGGGAGGTAGTGGGTTCGAACCCACTGAAGATGGTTATCCGTGATTTCCCTTTTTCACAGCAGGTAAATATTTGAGCTGTGCCTTAATTAAAGCGGCGACCACTTCCTTCCCATTTCTAGCTTTTTCCTACCCCATAATCGCCGGAAGTCCGGCTCCATGGCTATATGGTTAGCGTACTGGCCTTTGGCCACAGGGATCCCGAGTTCGATTCCCGGTAGGGTCGGGAATTTTAACCATCATTGGTTAATTTCACTGGCACAAGGGCTGGGTGTATGTTTCGTCTTCGTCGTCATTTCATCTTCATCACGACGCGCAGGTCGCCTACGGGTGTCAAATCAAAATAATACCTGCATCTGGCGAGCCGAACATGTCCTCGGACACTCCCGGCACTAAAAGCCATACGCCATTTCATTTCATTTTTATCGCCGAAAGACCTACCGTATGTCAGTGCGACGTACATTTTCTTTCTTTTTTTTTTGCTATTTGCTTTACGTCGCACCGACATAGATAGGTCTTATGGCGACGATGGGATAGGAAGAGCTTAAGAATGGGAAGGAAGCGGCCGTGGCTTTAATTAAGGTACAGCCTTGCCTAGTGTGAAAATGGGAAACCACGGAATACCATTTTCAGGGCTGCCGACAGTGGGGTTCGAACCCACTATCTCCCGGATGCAAGCTCACAGCTGCGCGCCCCTAACCACACGGCCAACTCGCCCGGTAAATCAGATTGTAAAAAATATATATATATAATACCTCTCTCACCCATCATAAAATCTACTCCATTTCTATCTCTTTTGCCATCTCATTGTGACTGTTTTTCAACATAATTCAGATAGAGACAGTTGGTTAATTTAAATTGAAAAGCTATTCCAAAGCAGAGCAGACCGGCAATAAAAGCCTTTCTTGCCCTTCACATGAGCGTGTACCCCTCTTTCTAAGAAAGCATAAATCATTATTTTATCCTAAAGTCTCAATTTTCTAAAGTCGTGTGGGCCTCCACCAGACTACACAGACTATTCTGATGGTGGTTCTTCCAATGCTTTGTTTCGCTAGATGACCAAGGTACGACTTGTAACAATAAAAAACATTCCATTCCTCGTAGTATTCCAGTAAAAGCTCTCCAACTTTCTCTCGGGCATGTTAGACACGGTGGTTGAAATACTTGTACAGGACAAAGGAGAGTATTTTTATGGATCATATTTGCACAGATGAGACTTTCAATACATTCCAGCTGATTCGTTCCTCTTTACATTGCCACAGACTACAAGGAATGCCAATGAGCTGCAAGGAGTGTCAATGGGCGCACTCTGCCGAAGCCAGTAAACACGAAGAACACTTTCTCGTGCTGATCCCAGCGTGACTATCATGCTAGTGTCCAAATAATGTGCACCACTTACTGATAGCCAGCAGAGTGTATATATCACCCCTCAGGCTCGGAGAAACTCCGGAAATAGGCGTGCATGACCTGCAGGACTACTCTACTAGGAATGTACTGTTTTAATTGACTTTCGCAGTGAATTCACGTCGACAAGGTCAACAGCTGTGCAGGAGAAATGTCTCGTGAGGAAGTGTAAATAGATGTATGAAACCGCATGGGAATCTGTCGTGAAATGTTCAGCAATTCCCCTACTGAGCGAGTGTAGCTGTGAGCTTTCATTCGAGAGCTAGTGGGTTTAAATTCCACCGTCGGCAGCCCTGTACATGATTTTCCGTGGTTTCCCACTTTCACACCGGACAAATGCGGCGGCACACCTTAATGGAGACCATCCCGTCACCGAAAACCTTCTCCATGTTAGTATAAAGTTAAATAACTAGCAAGAAACTCAAACGTTCATCAGTCCTGATTGCTGTGCTCATGTTAAGGTTACTGTGATTGCTCTCATGAAATTGTATCCGTCGTGTAATTCTTGTTGTTTAAAGGGGCCTAACATCTAGGTCATCGGTCCACCGTCGTGTATTTAACCTCACATCTTCACTGAGGGAGACTAGAATATAGGAAAGCTATAGTATTCTCTAGCTTCACTAGTTCTAGTAGATAGCAGACTGTTACAACATCTAGTTTTTCATATTCTCTTCTTTTGTATTTTTATACCAAAGTGCCTTCTTTTACACGAATATATACTTATGTAAGTCATCTCCGTACAGGCCATGAAGGCCATTGGAGGGGTGGAATTTAAAGGCTTCCATGATCCGTAACCTCGGCTCTTGGTAAGGTAGAGTTGTTAGCTCTTCGCCAGGCCAACGCCTTTGATCCCCCCTCGCCCCCTCCCCCCCCCCCGGAAATTAACACGTACTCATTTTTGGTGTACATGAGTGAACTCCAGTGCACCTCTGGAAGTGGATATCTCGTTTCTTGAATATTTCGACTTCCTGACTGGTAATCGAGCCCCCGTCCTTCCGGGTGATTTTTACCACCTCGGCTAGCCATCTCCTATATATGAGTTAATTTTAAACTGTTTTGTGATTTAAATGTGATACAATTTTAGTGCCTGATAAACAAGGAAGAACTTAGTTAATATTAAACTGTTCTGAGATTTAGGGATTAAAGTTTTAGGTTCAAAAACGTGAATTTGAAGTTATGTGATAGTCGACTAATCTAACCTACCATCCATCATATATGGGGCTAAAATAGATAGTAAACCATGAAAGTTGCGGTAGCAGATTGTGCGATTTAAAAGGGGTCGAGCGGATGAAGGTTAATGACATAATATGCATGTTCAAATTCTAACATTAGCCTAACATTAGGGATCACAAATGGTTGGCAATGGCTCAGAGCGAGATCTTAACGTTTCTTCTTCTTCTTCTTCTCCTCCTTTATCTGTTTACCCTCCAGGGTCGGTTTTTCCCTCGGACGCAGCGAGGGATCCCACCTCTACCGCCTCAAGGGCAGTGTCCTGGAGCTTCAGACTCTGGGTCGGGGGATTCAACTGGTGAGGATGACCAGTACCTCGCCCAGGCGGCCTCACCTGATATGGTGAACAGGGCCCTTGTGGGGGATGGGAAGATTGGAAGAGATAGACAAGGAAGAGGGAAGGAAGCGGCCGTGGCCTTAAGCTAGGTACCATCCCGACATTTGCCTGGAGGAGAAGTGGGAAACCACGGAAAACCACTTCCAGGATGGCTGAGGTGGGAATCGAACCCACCTCTACTCAGTTGACCTCCCGAGGCTGAGTGGACCCCGTTCCAGCCTTCGTACCACTTTTCAAATTTCGTGGCAGAGCCGGGAATCGAACCCGGGTCTCCGGGGATGGCAGCTAATCACACTAACCACTACACCACAGAGGCGGGCCGTTTCCTCTCCTTCGAGGCTGAAATCAGCCCGTACCGATATCTCATATCAGTCACGGCATTTTTTACTTCCACTGGTTCTCAGCTTGGAAGGGAGGTTGGCGACCACGGAGTCCTAGCTGATTCTGGCGCATTATTGCCACTTATGTCAACTTTCCTATTCGATTCTCTTGGTCAACATTTGCTCTCCTTCCTTCCCGAAGGTATTAGTTCCGCGAGGTCTCTTTCGTTTTCCTAGCCCTCTCCTATATTTTACCGATACCCTTATTTTCGAGAGATCGAACCTCTTCCAGTTTTCCTCTGATTAGTTTGTGAGAGGAAGGTTATCCAGTTGTAGTTCCCCTCAAAGCCATAATCACCTTCCTCAAATCAGTCTTCAAAAGAAATTAAACCCAGGTCGATCAAAGAACCTTAGACCATGACCACATCTTTTGTGTTACCATAAAAAAACCCATGGCGCTACCGCCCTGCTGGACTTTGGTCTACCAAGTGACCACTGCTCAGCCTGAAGGTTTGCAGACTACGAGGTGACGCATTGTCAGTGCGATGAATTATCTCGGCCGTTGTTATTGGCTTTCTAGACCGGGACCACGATCTCTCCGTCGATTGTAATCACGTACGCTGAGTGGACCTCGAAATAGCCCTCAGATCAAGGTAAAAATCCTTGACCTGGCAGGGGACCGAACCCAGACTTGCTACCCCTAGACTACGAGGCCGGATTTTGTGTTGACATTCTTCCAAAACATTTTAAATGGAAACCTCCCCGGAAAAAGGACGTAACCAAAAAATCAGTCATTTTTCAGAAAAGAGCAAAATTATTTTTGGAGTTTATTTCGTGGTAGCCTACTTGAACCAATTGCATATGCAAGTGTATGGATGAGTTCATCTATTAAAACAATGTTTTATTGTTAAACTTAAGGTTTAAAAAATAACGTATACATTAGGTGATACAATGAAAACTAATCTGCAAGGATGTCTTACATTTGTATATAACAGAAGAGAAATCCTGTATATGGATTTGGAACACAAATTATAGCAAATATTATTAGTGTAATAATAAAAATAACAATATAAATGTCAAGAAAATATTTTAAAGTATAGATATGATTTCGTCTATGGCCTATTACACCTGGTGATGAATCAGCGCAAGCACTGTCCACCATCTTGACTGATGTTCCATGCTTACACTACGGAGGACCAGCTTGGAGTTCATGTCTGTCTGTTAGGTCATCAGCCCAGAGGCTGGTTGGATCCTCAAATAGTACCACCAAAGGTTATGCGGTTATAAGGAAACCCCAAAAACCAATTGCAGCACCAAAATGAGGCATACTAGGCAAAATGAGGAGTGAGGTAGTTTGCCATTGCTTTCCTCACTGGGTCAGAAAGTACTATTGCAGCACGACTGACCCTGTGAGCAGCACCTTTCATAACACTCAGATGCACTAGTCATGCTCTGAATGTCATTACTCAGCACCACTCATACTCCAGCAGCTTCCATATTGTCACAGCCATGGATGTTGACTGGGACTTCGGTGGAAGCTACACTTACTCTGGCCTGTGCCAAGAGATGGATGCAAAAGTACTGTATCCATTAAGAAATGACAGCAGGCAGATTGGAGTTCATATGTAAGACATAAGATGACACCGCAACATAAAGTGCCTTTTCCCAAAGAAATCTCACTTTTCAAAAATCTATTGTTAATGTTCTTATTCCGGTGAGGCCTTCAATTACTACTCAGACTTCTTCTCGGTTTCTAACAGTGTGTTTGCAGGTAAAATGGAAAAATAATTCGGTTAATAATGACTTGAATTTTAAATAAGCAAGCTTGTAGCTTTGACGTCACTGTTGATAGTCACGTAACCTCAATTTTACATATGATCTAAAACTCAGCGACATTGGCTGTGATTCGAACCTCGGCCGCCGTGGCAAGAAGCCAGTGGATATCATCTGGCCACTGTTCCCACCATTTCATAGGTGGCAACTCCTCGCTACTTTCCTATTACCTTCAGTGTGTAAGGTTTCCAGAGTTTATCCAACTGCCCCTCAAATCCGCCCAAAACACACGGTGCATACATTACTTCCACTTTTCAAAATACGCTTGACAGCTATAGCGAACTCACTGGACATTCTCTGTTTCACTTTTATTGGACTTGTGTCCATAAACTATTTATCCTGGCAGTATGCACCACAAATGATTCATAAGGAGAGCTAAGACTAAGAATACGTCGGAAATATCTGTTTCTCACCCTAGGATCTAGTTGTTGGTTCATGAACTACTTTGTCATAGCATCAAACTTGGCTACTTTCTATTTTTATTTTTTATTTTTGCTACGGACTTTACGTCGCACCGACACAGATAGGTCTTATGGCGACGATGGCATAGGAAAGGCCTAGGAGTTGGAAGGAAGCGGCCGTGGCCTTAATTAAGGTACAGCCCCAGCATTTGCCTGGTGTGAAAATGGGAAACCACGGAAAACCATTTTCAGGGCTGCCGATAGCGGGGATTCGAACCTACTATCTCCCGGATGCAAGCTCACAGCCGCGCGCCTCTACGCGCACGGCCAACTCGCCCGGTTTTGCTACTTTCAGAAAATCGAAATGTTTATGTTGAAATGTTGGTAAGTAAACTCGAGTCCTCGTCCAATGGAGGTGAGCTGTATGTACCCTTTCAACCACATACCAGCATACGGGACCTCCCGCCATTCTTAAATTTATGGCAGTACGGGGAATCGAACCCGGGCCCCCGAGAACGGCAGCTAATAACACTAACCGTTAGGCTACGGAGGTGGACGAAATGTTGGTTATTTTATTTCTCTGATCATTTTGTACCAAATACCTGTTTTAACCGACTTGCTTAAGAGATTTTGGGGTTACCACTTCAGTAATCGCTTCTGCTTCCATTGCTTACTTTAAACTTTCTCTGTGTCTGTACATATCCTACCGTGTTCAAATAACTCGGAGTTTAAAGCAAATGGAGTGCACTTTCTTCACGGAATACTTTTGAGGTTTCTGTTTGAGTTCCGTTGTAGGGTCAAGGATCACTGGAGATGTCAGCACCGTGAGAAGTCGGAAACACCCAGTCGTATTTCGCGGCAAATTTTGCCGTTCAATTTTTATAATAATATTTCCTCCCCCCACCCTCACCGCCAGGATTCCACAAACTATTACAGATAATTACAGTATTAATACCTCGCGTCAAGATCTAGGACCTATTAACCAGTAGTGTAGTTACCTTGCTATTAAGCAATCGTTGTACCTATTAAATAATTACAAATGTACACAAACAAGATAGCACAAACATGATATGACCGACCTTCTGAATGAGATACATTAAAGTGATAGGATTAATGGTAGGGGCTAGACTATAATAGTCTAGTAGCCAAGATCAGCCGGTTGGAGTTATAGTTATAGGACACAATGGAGGTGCTTGTGCTTGTCAGCTGCGCGCATGCAAGACTTGTCATTCATTATAAGGACACTGATACACGTGAATTATGTTGATATTCAGATGTCAGTACACGACAAAATATTGCAATAAAGTACGGTACAAAACAAGAACAATACGATGAAGGTCAACAATTTTTCAGCGCATGGTATGTCTGCTGACCATCTAAAATCCAACTTACGAGGCTTCATTCAACCGTGACCGATAGAGATTCAACAGATCTGTTGGTTCTACAATTATGTCTCTGAATGTTTATTTAGTTTATTGTTTATTGTCAGTTTCCTTTTATTTTATTTTTGTAAAATTTTCCAAAGGGGGCTTGTAACTCCTCCTGTACCCCCCTCTCTTTGCTAAGCCCCTGGACTGTAGGGACTATTCCTTGATTCACAGTAAATTTCTGGAAGCTATTTAATTTAGACTTTCCAGAATTGCAAACTCTACCACAGTTAACTTTCTTCTTGTACCATATCCTCATTGGATACGGCTGTCATCAGGGCGATCTGGTTCTTATTCTCACCAACTCAGAAAAGAGTGGGGGGTACTGAGCCCATACGATTCTCATAGAATCCGTAGCCGAGATATTCTCAATGTTACCTTGGAAGATAAGCTAAAGGAGTCTATGTTTATAATTTCTAAGGATATTGCCATAGTACACAAGTTCTTTTTTTTTTTTATGTCGTACATGACTTAAGCTCTTTGTTCAGGCGTTGAGTGTTATGTATCCTGTCAACCCATGATATTCTGAGCAGACGTCGGTAGCACCACATCACAAAAGATGGAAGTTTTTTGGTGGTGTTCTCTGTTAGGGTCCAAGTCTCGGCACCATAAAATAAGGCAGAAAATACATAACACCGAAGTAAACGGAGATTGATCTTAAAGTCCTGTTACAGAGAAGTCTGTTCATTCTCTTGAATACAGTCCTTGCTTGTTCAATTCGGGACCTTTATTTAATGCTATTTATTTGGGGCGTCGACCTAAGAAGACTTTTTGCCCTTACTTTGTACCATATGTTATGAACCTGCATGTATTTGGAAATTGCGGAAGTGTCAAGTGTTGAACGTGAGGAAAGGAACATTAAGGACGACACAAACACCCAGTCCCCAGGCCAGGGATATTAATCATGTATATTTTTTTTAAACCATGACCCGGCCGGGAATCGAACCCGAGGCCTCTGGTTAACAGGCGGACGCGTTACCCTCTACACCGCGTGGCCGGACAATCCGTGGCCTAATTTCAACTAAACTGTTCCAGCTGTGACCAAGTACGCTGGCGAGATATTTAAAGCGTTGGACTTGTTCCGGAGATGTGCCAGCTACTGTCAAGTTAACAGGTTGAATGACATGTTTGCTAATGACCATTACTTTGGTCTTTTTCGTGTTTAAACGCAGACCTGCTGCAGCACTGTGTTCGGCCACACAGTTCAGTAACGGCTGCAGACCTTAAACACTTGTTGCAAGCAGAACAGTATTATCTGCATATCGCAGATTATTTATTGTGATACCATTAACAACAATGTCATCCTGTTTTCCTTCCAGTGCTTCAGAAAATATCCTTTCAGAGTAAATATTGAACAGGAGTGGAGATAGAACTCAGCCTTGCCTCACTCCTTGTTTTATTTCAATAGCACAGGTATTTGTTCTGTAACCTCAACTGACGCGCTCTGATTCCAATACAACTTGGCAGTAATTTGGATATCTCTACCATCCACACCGATATCAGACAGGATATGCAGCAACGTTTCATTTTTCAGATCGTCGAAAGCTTTTTCATAATCAATAAAACAAGCGTATACATCCAAAGACATATCTGTGCATCTTTGTACCAAAACCTGCATCCCCAGCAATGCCTCTCTGGTGCCAAATCCATTACGGAAACCAAGTTGGGTGCTACCTATCTAGATTCACATTTACTGTATATTCGTGCATATATTACTTTTAGGAAGAGTTTGAGAATATAGCTTATTAGGCTTTTGATTCTGTAATCTCAATGAGATTTATCCATTGTTTTCTTTACGGGTTCGATTCCATTGCTGAGATTGTTATCAGTTATAATTATTCTATTTTAACAAAATTATTAAAATAATGTTTTATCAAAAAATTCCATAGTAAACCGAAGTTGTAAATTGAATTGTTTCATTATGTTTTGTCTGTTGTGAAAACCTTCAATTGAGGGAAGGTTTTGTACAAAATCAAAGGTATAGCACACATGCAACATTATTGTCAATTGCTATTCTCGCCCGGATATGACAACACAAATGAATTACTTAGGAAGACATCAAAGGCACTCATCGCACTCATCGAAGTGGAAAGCTATATCACACATTCTGGATAAAGAGTGAATAATACTTATGTAAGGATCTGCTGTCCGCGAACTTTCATTGATGTGTCTCAGCCTCATCCTTGGTTCTGGCGATATGAAAGTGACTGGGGTATGAGCGATGAGTAATGTCATTCTTCATGCAGCCAGTCCCTGTTATAAATGATGTGGAAAATGTCGCTCATATGGTTAGTTGGTGCATCCATTTCAGTGGGCTTAGCAGACTGATATGAAATAGCAACTTCTAGCTCGATGAAGAAAGCAAAAGAAAACTACCTCACTCCTCATTTCCCTAGCTTGCCTCTTCAGTGACGCCTTTAAGATCATTCCATTTTCCATTAAAAAAATACTATTACCCTTATGACAACCGGGTTACCATATCAAACGGCTATGCTCGACAGCATCAGGGGAAAACTTTGGCACGTAAATTTGTGAAGCTCAGCATTTAAGTTCAAGATACAAGGGGTAAGAAACTAAGCTGAAAATTATTTTTATGAACTGAAGGGGACTCGGGGTTTAGAGGGGGTTCATTTTGGTATTCACGCCATAAAGGGAAAATGGCGGCAAATACACTGATGACATTCAATATTTACGTTCAGGACAAAACGTAGAATATGCTGGTGATGATGATGCTTGTTGTTTAAAGGGCCCTAACATCTAGGTCATTGGCCCCAAGCGTAGAATAAACTAAGCTGAAAATTATACTCAGGAACTCTAGAGCATGTGTAGGGGAGGGCGAGGGGTAGATGGGCTCATTTCGATGTTCACAGCATAACGGAAAAACGCTGGAGCATACATTTCTCAGTTTTTAAGTTCAGGATAAAAGGGGGAAGAAACATACCTTCCTTTTGTTTCTTCCTCAGCCTCTTCCATAAAGTAAATAAATCACTGTATGAATTTTAAAGAAAGAAATCGCTCACGTAGGATTATTAATCACGTAACACTAACTCAACCAAGCTGCCAGGATTTACAGAGTAACGGATTACGTGTTACATGTACCAGAGCGACACACTGAAATAATGAAGGAAGGCAAGAAATCGATGTGCTTCCTCCCTGAGAATGCATTTATGAGATAGAAAAGCTTCAGTAGTAATTTTGATAAGGCACGTGCAAAAAAATGTATCACCCATTTGACTTTCTTTCAAAATACAATATAAAGTACATTATAATATTCCTCAATCACGAGAAATTATGCGCGTCAAAGAGCGAAGAGACGGGGGTGTTTGCTCGCTCCTTGTAGCTCAATAAGAGCAATACTGTTTTCTTAACATCTATTGGTCTGACAGCTGATGGCGTAGTTGTTGAGGATCAAACCATCCCTCACACAGAATACTCAACATACAACCGTTCAAATGAGAGGAAGAGGACGACGACGACGATTGGAGGAGGTGAAAGAAGAGGATTAATTTATAATATAACTTCTTGTTCCTAGTCTTTTTTCTAATTACATGGGGCCCGACACATTGTGTAGATTTAGCCTACATGTTACGAATGGATGGAGGTATGTATTTACCACCGTGTGTTTTTGTGGTTGTTGGTAGTCTGATGTATATGAAGATATGAACTAAGACGAACACAAACACCCAGCCCCAGAGCTAGAGGATTTAACTAGACGCGATTAAAACCTCCTGGCCAGCTGGGAATTGAATCCAGGACCCTCAGAACAGAAGGTCGCTACGCTGATCATTCAGCCAAGGAGGCGGGCAATGAATTTATATATCGCTTTCAGGGAATTTATCATCATCATCATCATCATCTGTTTACCCTCCAGGGTCGGCTTTTCTCTCGGACACAGCGAGGGATCCCACCTCTACTGCCTCAAGGGCAGTGTCCTGGAGCTTCAGACTCTTGGTCAGGGGATACAACTGGGGAGAATGACCAGTACCTCGCCCAGGCGGCCTCACCTGCTATGCTGAACAGGGGCCTTGTGGAGGGATGGGAAGATTGGAAGGGATAGGCAAGGAAGAGGGAAGGAAGCGGCCGTGGCCTTAAGTTAGGTACCACCCCGGCATTTGCCTGGAGGAGAAGTGGGAAACCACGGAAACCACTTCCAGGATGGCTGAGGTGGGAATCGAACCTATCTCTACTCAGTTGACCTCCCGAGGCTGAGTGGACCCCGTTCCAGCCCTCGTGCCACGTTTCAAATTTCATGGCAGAGCCGGGAATCGAACCTGGGCCTCCGGGGGCGGCAGCTAATCACGCTAATCAGGGAATTTATTCTTGGTTTAAATGTAAAGGTTAAAAATATCCGTCATCAAGCCGTTGCTCTTCAGGTCCTGGAGATAAACGGGGAACTATCAAAACCTATTTCACGCATTGTGTTTGATGGGATTCCTGTTTACTCTAGCGGCTGTTATAGCCAGCGTTCTGTTCCGCTTAACGATCGTGATCAATACCCTACAGATAAAGAAAAATGAAAAAGAAGAAAGGATCACTTACTTCTCGAATAGTCGACTCTACGAATAATATCAACAGAAACAACAAAACTAGTAAAATAAAAGAAAGAAGGGTAATATAGGATGCTCACAGAGATGAATTCCTCATCGTCATGCATGGCGGGGAAGGTAGTTCAGATGTACACCGTGGGACCCGCGGAAATGAAGCCTGACAAGCTGAGCATACAGTCACTCGCATAAGTATTCGTCTATCTGTCCTGTTCATATATTGAACATCAAAAAAGCATTACAAGGCTTCGGGTACGTTCAGAAACAAATACGCAGTGCATATGCAGTATATACGTACAATAATACCGGCAGAATATACATCTTGAACGTCAATACTAGTTAGTAGTGTGGTTGGGCTAGGAAATGGCAACGTAAAAGTATTCGTCCACCTTGTGCACTGGCTTGTAGAACGAACCCAGCATTGAGGAAATGAGACACATCACCAAGCTCAGTCCATCAGTGATACGGACAGTGTCGGTGAGTTAACATCTAGTGCATGCCTTGAGTATAATGGGTAAGATAAGGGAACGAACTGTTGTTGAACGCCAACGAATTATCCAACTCCACCAACTTGGTAATTGGCAACGAGTAATTGCTGAAAAAACCGGAATACCGCGAACTACAGTCGCAAGTATCATTCAGCGATATAAGACCAGTGCAACTGTACTCAACAGAGCAAGACCTGGGCGGCCAAGGAAGCTGACAGCACGCGAAGAGCGAAGCATTATACGCACCGTCCAGAAAAATCCCCATGTGTCTGCACCTGTGCTTCGAACAGAAGTACAAACCTCCACTGGGAAGAACATCAGTACCGACACCGTACGACGTGTGTTACACATGGCTGGTTTGCAGGGGCGTACAAGTCGGAAGAAGCCCTGGATAAGTGAGGTGAACCGTAAGAAGAGGCTGGCGTTTGCCAAACAGTACGTTATGAAGCCACCAGCATTTTGGAAACGCGTGTTGTTTACGGACGAGAGCAAATTCTGTTTATTTAATTGCTCTGGAAAGCGACGTGTATGGAGAAAGAAGAACGCCGAGCTCCAAAGTCAAAATCTGCAACCAACCGTAAAATATGGAGGAGGTTCCACAATGGTATGGGGGTGTATGTCGGCGGCTGGGGTAGGCAACTGCCATATAATACCTGAACGGATGGATAAGATGGTATATTTGAATATATTAAAGCAACACTTACCACCCAGCGTAGCAAAATTAGGTCTTAGTAGCGGATACTTCTTCCAGCAAGATAATGACCCTAAGCACACTGCTCGGGTTGTTCGGGAATGGCTACTCTACAATACACCTCACGTGCTGCAGACACCACCCCAGTCCCCAGACTTAAACCCCATAGAGCATTTATGGGCGAAATTAAAGTGTGAATTGAGCAAGCAGCGTATTCCCAATAAAGAAGCTCTGAAGCAATCCTTCATGGAAGAATGGCACAAAATAGGCCCGGAAGTGACAGAAAAACTGGTGACATCCATGGTGAAACGCCTTCGAGCCGTGATTGATTCCAAAGGACGTTCGACGCGCTTCTGATACTTAGGCAATGACTGAACATTCCTTGAGTTCTTATTGTGGATGAATACTTTTGCAACGTGACTTTCCTGTAAGCAATGCGATTGTTTTTTTATTTATTCCAAATGCCAGCGCTTACGGTGCTATAAATTATGTCCTCAGCCGTTCAGATGGCAAATAAAACATACTATTACTTGTTTACAATTAACTTCTTTATTGTATTGGTGCTGTGGGCTATTGTCCTAACATGACGAACGCGGACGAATACTTATGCGAGTGACTGTATTTCATGGTCTGCTGATTTCAAGTCTTGATGTTACCCCGGGAAATTTCAAAATAAACATACGCACGGTAGGTTCAGTGTTTGGAGATCCTGGACTTACTACATGCTCAGATTACACGTTTCTAAATTCACAGCGAAGTAAAGCAAACTACGTCTTCTAAACCAGATAGGGCCGATGACCTACAGTAGATATTAGGCCCCTCTAAACAACAAGCAACAAGTATCTAGACCAGATCCTGAATTTGATGTTTTCGAAAGGAAAACTGGGCTAGAAAAAGGAATAAAGGAATAACAGTCCTAAGAAGCGCTTTCTCGAAGTTGAATTGGAAAATTCTAAAGAACATTGTTCTCGTGAGTGATTGTGTATGAAATTCTAATCAATTTATCTCCTAAGTCGAAGTTAACACCTAAAACGCCCTAGCCTAATTGGGTCGTCGCAGAGGAAAGTATAACGGACTATAGCGAACTTCTTTGGTGTGATAAATCATTCACAATGATTATGGCACATTGAGAATCACCAAAACAAACCAACGAACCTCTTTCTATACCAGGGCCGCAATATCACCGTCAGATAAGTTACTGTAGCTCCTCAATTGTTATTGAATCACCAGGCTATAGTCCGGCTCCATGGCTAAATGATTAGAGTGCTGACCTTGAGCCACAGGGGTCCCGGGTTCGATCCCCGGCCGGATCGTAGATTTAAACCTTAAATGGTTAATTCCCTCGGCTCGGGGGCTGGGTGTTTGTGCTGTCCCCAATATCCCTGCAACTCACACACCACAAATTACACTATCCTCCACCGCAACAACACGACACATATGGCAGATGCCACCCACCCTCATCGGAGGGTCTATCTTACACCCGGCTAGAAATAGCCACACGAAATATACAAATATAACCGTCTTGAATGGTTTACCGATCGAGCTCGATAGCTGCAGTCGCTTAAGTGCGACCGGTATCCAGTATTCGGGAGATAGCGGGTTCGAACCCCACTGTCGGCAGCCCTGAAGATGGTTTTCTGTGGTTTCCCATTTTCGCACTAGGCAAATGCTGGGGCTGTACCATAATTAAGGCCACGGCCGCTTCCTACCCACTCCTAGCCCTTTCCTGTCCCATCGTCGCCATAAGACCTACGGTGCGACGTAAAACAACTTGTAAAAAAATGGTTTACCGCACTGAAGTGTCCTCTTTTGTGTTAGGAAGAGTGAAATGTTTTATTAGTGCAGGGCTTATTCTTCATTTGCTTCTCATCTTCATTGTAGACCACCTTCCTACTCAGAGGCAGATGCTATTCGGACCAATCAAAGGTAAAACTTATTTCTCTCGTAGACACGGTTTTTGTTAGCACTGATATTGCATATGCGAACTAGACGCTGTGTGGTGCCTTCAGCGTGTAACTTTTTTGATGATTATTAATAAATAAAATCATGAATAAAAGTATATAAATTAAATTACTCAAAAACTTAATAAAATTAATAAGCATAATTAACCGAAATGTCCGTAGTATGGGCGCCAGAGTTCACCAGAATGGATCTATCGAATTTAGATAAGAGCATGATAAACTTTATATCCCAGGGCGTGTACATAATGCTGCGTACTGGTACATCTGCTGCAGGCCTTACCTAACCTCCTGAAAACGACTAATTAGGTAGGAACTGCACCTAGGTTCATCAATAATACTGATTCTAAAATAGCTAACTATATTCTTAACAAATTCCGTGCATGAGCACCTCATCAACATACAACATTATACATATAATACACACATAAAATATTACTGGAAGACTCCATATTTACAACAACAACAACAATGAAAATCGTGGGAAAACGAAAGCGAGAACTAAGCTACCATTTGTAGATAGTCCGATGAACAATGTACATGTATGAAGATAAATACCCTTCACTGTCTCTATATCAATTCGACTTACCGATTCTCATAATCGGCAGTTATCACATCACACAGATACTGTACCTTGTACTACTGTGTTCACATATTTTAACACTTGTTGTAAAGATATATACACACGTCTGTCGATCCTCAACATAAATTATGGAAAGTCTGAGATAGCTTTCACCAACATATAACGCTAGGCCGCCACAAGTGCTACAATACTTAATGCGCAAGCACTCTCCACAATCAGCCACTTTCCACGAACATAACAAGACTACGCTCCACGAACGTTTTAAGTCCAGTCCATTGCAGCCGTGTCACTCCAGCACTTCCTTCCCGTACAGTGTCAGTTGTAGTTCTCTTATACAGTCTCACTGGTTGTAGTTATCTTCCTTCTCGTTCCTTTACAATCACCTCGGTTGCCGCCGTATGATCAACCTTTATAGACATCAACATCCCCCTCCTCTCAGATGATACGTCTGGACTGGTGCTTGCCAGCCAATCATGAGTGAACCTCTTGTCAAGACCTTGCTCCCAAGAGATAAACAAACTCTGGGGTAGCCACATGACTCAACCAAATTACCAGAGTTATTAAAGCAATGTTTTCCCACTCGTGAAAACAAATTACTCATACCTACATATGTGGATATCTTCCAGCTTACCAATATAAATGGCAAAATATACAAATGAAATACTGATAATAATAATAATAAATCGAATACTGACAATAATATCTCTAACTTCTACATATAATTCGGGGGTGTGATATATGTACTATCACAAGCGATATCAGTAACATTGTGCTTTTCTGACTACAAAGTGGGATGAGCTTAAGCTGTTTAAAAAAAGCCATGGTGCTACAGCACTGAATTGCCAAACGGCCGGTACTCAGCCCGAAGGCCTGCAGATTGCGATGTGATGCATGGTTAGCACAACGAATCCTCTCGGTCCTTATTCTTGGCTTTCTAGACCAGAGCCGCTATATCGCCGTCAGATAGCACCTCGATTGTTTTCGGATAGACTGAGTGTAACTTGACCAATAGATCCAGATAAAAATCCCTGATATGACAGGGAATCAAACTCGGGGCTCCTGATAAGAAGTAGGCTCGCTAACTTGAGAACGCGGGGCCGTCGCATAAGTTATTCCAGTAGTCCATGAACTCTTGTCAAAGGTCGTTAGGCTTTAATAACTGATTTCTGCCATAGTTCGGGATCAAGATACACAATGTATGTATCTGCGCCTTCCCTTTACTTCTCTTCAAAATATTTTCACTTTTAACGCAGAATAGGCTTTTTAAAGGGCCTGCAGTAATTGGTCAAAAGCGACACACAGACAGTGTTATCAACAATGTGTATTTTGCTGTGGTCATAAAGTTGACCGTCCGGCTCCACGGCTAAATGGTTAGCGTGCTGGCCTTTGGTCCCGGGTTCGATTCCCGGCAGGGTTGCCAATTTTTAACCATCATTGGTTAATTTCGCTGGCACGGGGGCTGGGTGTATGTGTCGTCTTCATCATCATTTCATCCTCATCACGACGCACAGGTCGCCTACGGGAGTCAAATCGAAAGACCTACACGTGGCGATCCGAACATGTCCCCGGACACTCCCGGCACTAAAAGCCATACGCCATTTCATTTCATAAAGTTGACCAAACAGTGCTCCCAGCTAAACTCTTCCTCCTTGCTTAGGACATACCTCATAGGATGCAAGGTATATGTCTGATGGTATCTTCGAGCTTCAAACGGGAGTGGGAGGTGAGATGATGATAATGATGATGACTGTATTTGTCAGGGGCATAACATCTAGGTCATCGGCCCCTAATGTCATGAAATGAAATTAAATGGTCGGTTAAAATTTACCCACTGAATAAGATGAATATGCCGGGCTAAGTGGCTCAGACGGTTAAGGCGCTGGCCTTCTAACCCCAACTTGGCAGGTTCGATCCTGGCTCAGTCCGGTGGTATTTGAAGGTGCTCAAATACGAGAGCCCCGTGTCGGTAGATTTACTGGCACGTAAAAAGAACTCCTGCGGGACTAAATTCCGGCACCTCGGCGTCACCGAAGACCTTAAAAAAAGTAGTTAGTGGGACGTAAAGCAAATAACATTATTATTAAGATGAATATGTGTATGAATTTAAAATAATAACTGGATCTGACTCACAATACCTCATTTTAGGTACGGTATATAAAGTGATTGCCGGCCCCGTGGTGGTGGTGGGGGGTATCGTGCCTGCCTCTTACCCGGAGGCTCTGGGTTCGATTCCCCGCCAGGGCAGGGATTTTTACCTCGACGTGAGGGCTGGTTCGAGGTCTACTCAGCCTACGTGATTAGAATCGAGGAGCTATCTGACGGTGAGATAGCGGCCCCGGTCTCGAAAGCCAAGAATAACGGCCGAGAGGAATCGTCGTGCTGACCACACAACACCTCGCAATCTGCAGGCCCTCGGACTGAGCAACGGTCGCTTGGTAGGCCAAGGCCTTTCAAGGCCTGTAGTGTCATGGGGGTTATAAAGTGATTGAAAATATGAATTAATGCTAACATTAACTCCGTCTCTGTGGTTTAGTGGTTAGTGTGACTAGCTGCCACCCCCGGAGGCCCGGGTTCGATTCCCGGTTCTGGCACGAAATTTTAAAAGTGGTACGAGGGCTGGAAAGGAGTCCACTCAGCCTCGAGAGGTCAGCTGAGTAGAAGTGGGTTCGATTCCCACCTCAGCCATCCTGGAAGAAGTTTTCCGTGGTTTTCCACTTCTCCAGGCAAATGCCGGGATGGTATCTAACTTAAGGCCACGGCCACTTACTTCCCTCTTCCTTGTCTATCCCTTCCGATCCCCCCCCCCCGCACAAGGCCCCTGTTCAGCATAGCAGGTGAGGCCGCCTGGGCGAGGTACTGGCCATCCTACCCAGTTGTATCCCCCGACCCAGACTCTAAAGCTCCAGGACACTGTCCTTGAGGCGGTAGAGATGGGATCCCTCACTGAGTCCGAGGGAAGAACCGACCCTGGAGGTTAAACAGATGAAGAAAAAAAAGAAGCTAACATTAAATTTTAAAAATAAACACAGTAGATGAAACAACACGGTTATAAGATAAAATACTAAAAGTGAGATTTAGTCCGACTCTGTGGTTTAGTGGTTAGTGTGATTAGCTGCCACTCCCGGAGGTCCGGGTTCGATTCCCGGCTCTGCCACGAAATTTGAAAAGTGGTACGAGGGCTGGAACGGGGTCTACTCAGCCTCGGGAGGTCAACTGAGTAGAGGAGGGTTCGATTCCTACCTCAGTCATCCTCGAAGTGGTTTTCCGTGGTTTCCCCACTTCTCCTCCAGGCAAATGCCGGGATGGTACATAACTTAATGTCACGGCCGCTTCCTTCCCTCTTCCTTGTCTATCCCTTCCGATCTTCCCATGACCCCCCCCCCCCACCAGACACCTGTTCAGCATAGCAACTGAGGCCGCCTGGACGAGTTGCTGGTCCTCCTCCTCAGTTGTATCCCCAACTCAATGTGTCACGCTCCAGGACACTGCCCTTGAGGCGGTAGAGGTGAGATCCCTCGCTAAGTCCGAGGGAAAAGCCAACCCTGGAGGGTAAACAGATTAAGAAAGAAAGAAGAGATTAGATTAACATCATTAAAATAAGATATATTATTCATTTACACTTAAAGTAAAGGTAAAAGTAATTAGAATAATATTTTCTGCTAAAAACGATAAAAACAGACCGCTATCCCCCATAAAACGGATGACGAAGTGTACTGACTGCTTGTCGCCTCGTGAAATGAGGTTAAGGCGCTTGAACGTTTGAGACAAAGGAATATATCGTCAGGTACCCTCCCTCCAAGAGGTTGTGTACTGTGGTTAGACGGGCGCGTAGGATGAGAGGTGTACACACCAGGAGGTCTTCTCTTTTCAGTAAGTAGGATGTAGAACGTAAATCTGGAGTTTCATAACCCGGCTAGCAGATCGTGGAGTGTTTCAGGAAACATGTTTGATCGATTGCACGAACTCACAAGGTAATGCTGCCATTTATTGGACAGCGCGTACCACAAAACTTCCAAGAGGGCATAGAGCTCTGCTGCGTACACCCTACGGGTTTCAGGTAGAGAAAAGAGGAACCTATAACTATCACACTTCCCCTGCCTCCATGAGGTAGCCTTTGAGACATCCGTAGAGAGTACAGTGAGAGGTGAGCACATGGCAGAAACGTTACATGTCTTATGTAACCTTTCATTTGAAATTTAAATAGACATTTCCTGGAACACTATTATAATCTAAAACTCAGGAAAAAATCATTCGAAGTTTAAAAGATTATTTTTACACAAGGTTTATTGACTTTGTAAAGCTGAAGCCCACGTGATTTATTTGTTGAACCTATTTCTGTGTCAGATGAAGACGTTCCGCATACATTGTAGTTAGAGCTTGTAGAACAACGGTGCAATAGCACGTTAAATTTAGCTTCAACAACTCTCCTGCTTTGCAGGATTTTACACCAAATTCTCTCAGCAGGAGGTGGTGAAAGTGTCCTCCGTGTCCAGTTCTAGTTAGGCTACATGTGTGAAAGTCTTCTTTTGGCTTTAAAGCTCATCACGCGAACATCTTTCACAGACGACAACTTCCACCAATGTGTGCGATTGGTGGTTTAATGGACACTTGTTCAGGATGTAGAAAGAATAGTAAACATGGGCAGTAAATTGCAGTGCGCAACACCCTAGTGTATATCTATATAAAATCCCTATTCTGTAGGTCGTACACAAACAGGAAATCACAAATTCAGACGCAGGGAAGCAAAACTATACCTCTCTCGATAAGCAGGGGAGTTATGCTAGGTTCTCCTCTGTCGCCAATCCTGTTTAATCTCGCCATCAATCATATTCTGGATTACCTTAGCGAAACGTCGATATCTACCCAATATGGCTTTCAGTTGAGTCCAGATCATGAAGCTCTAACAGTATTATGTTTTGCTGATGATGTAGTTATCGTTGGAAAAGATTCTGAGTCACCTTTATTACTTGCTCATGCGGCCAAACATCAATTACAACAAATTGGACTTAACATCAATATTGGAACATGTAAGGGAATGTGTATGAAACATGGTCACCTATAAGAAGAAAAACTATTAACGGCAGATGAGAAACAGATACCATGTCTGAAGAAAGGAAATTACTTTCCAGTACGTCTAGGTCCTAAATAAGCTCAAAACCACCCTAGAGCTCCTCAGTGATACTGAGAAAACAGGAATGTTTCAACAGCTGAAATTGGTCCCAGTTATAGCTTGTTATGTCTTATTTATAAGGAATAAAACACTTAACCTCTCACGACCACGATTTTTGGAAACGGAAACACTGAATCTTGTGTTCTACCTCTTACTTACATCCAGGCATACAGCGCATTAAGATATAAACATATTGCATAGGTAACTAAAAATAAAGAAAATACTTTCAGAGAAGAACACGAGAACCAACATTAACCTAATCATCACCGATATTGTTGGAATAAATAAGCTCTTTGAGAACAAACAGCTTCTTACGGCACTGAAAGAGGATATGTAACCTTCTTAAGGCTATAAATAAATAAAATGTACGATTAATAATATTCAAATTTCCGTAAATATTTTGTACCAACACGACTTACACAAATCAAAACAACAACTGGAGTGCTAGCATGCGTTTGTTTTGATTTGTGTAAGTCGTGTTGGTACCAAATATTTACGGAAATTTGAATATTATTAATCGTACATTTTATTTATTTATAGCCTTAAGAAGGTTACATATCCTCTTTCAGTGCCGTAAGAAGCTGTTTGTTCTCAAAGAGCTTATTTATTCCAACAATATCGGTGATGATTAGGTTGATGTTGATTCTCGTGTTCTTATCTGAAAGTATTTCCTTCATTAATAGTTACCTATGCAATATGTTTATAGTTTAATGTGCTGTGTGCCTGAATGTACGTAAGAGCTTCAGTGTTTCCGTTTCCAAAAGACCTAGTATTAAGGCAAAATTGGGTTAAGAGCATTCGTAAGGAAAACTTCGAACCGAATCATAGGAATAATAATGCGGTGTGCATTAATTATTTTTGAAATCAAATGTGTTGTTAGGGAAGATATTATATACCCATAGAAAGTGGTGATCTAATTCGAGTGCCACGCAAACTTCCGAAGTTAAAACTTATGATGCCTATCCTAGCATTTGCCCTATCAGCCAACATACCTTACTATAAAGAAAATTAAATCAGTCCAGGAAAGATCAAGAAAATCATGACCAAGATTTATGATTTATGATTAATCTTGAACGGGAGTGGAAGAATGATGCAATTTTCAACTTTTTACAATGAACATGCGTAAACCTAACCCCATTTCCCGTGAGTGAACATGAGGATTATGTTCCTTTTTATATAAAATACAATTATGCCATCAATTCTGGTGAGTTTTAAGGTGACGAGTGCTTTAGATGGTCAAGTGTATCATAATATCGCTTGTACCTACTCAACAATACAGGTGGATTTTGGAGGGTTGAAATTTTGTTGGAGAAATTTGTTTGCGTGTTTTACATAATAGGCTGTGATTGATGGTGGTGTTACATAGTATTGCATGTGAGGTTACTAATGTTCTTTGTTGACATCCATAATTATATCGCATTTGCTGACCGGAGATTCATATGCGAAATTTTTTATACTCTCTGTCTGTTTCAACCTGAAGTTGATACAATAATTCTCCCTTCGTTATTTTCCCCTCTGAAATTTCATTTAGACTTACAATACGCGATAACGCTACTTTTGGTGTTTGATTATTCATATTTTGAGTTAGTGAGTTGCATTTCATGACTTGTGATATTTTCTTTAGGTGACCCGGAATAAACATGCATAACCTTTCATATCGCACACCGATGTCCGCCATGTTTTTTTCTGGATTACGGTCTGATGTAATTGTAGTTGGAATTGGTCTTGCCCTAGTGCTGAATCGGTCGAACTTGGTTATCTTCGAGATTTGTATTGGCAACCTTTGAAACACAAACTATGAATCGCTTATGCATCGCTGTGCGAAATCTGGCGCACATTTTACGTACTAGTACTGTTGTTGTTAACACATTAAAGCGAAACTATAGAATTCATGCAAGGAACTAGATTCGCATCGAGAAATGTTATATAATGTGTGTGTGACACAGTTGTTGGCTTAAGATAATAAAGGTTTAGAAAATCCATATCGATCGATCATATTATCGATTCAATTCACATTTCATTTCCATTCAGTTGGCAGTATAACCGGAACTGGGAGAGCTCACTCCTTACTCCTCAGCCCTGTACAAAATCAATCACTAAAAAGTGCGCGAATAATACATACATCCTGACTTCTGTTGCCTTCCACATATATTTTGGGAAAATAGGAACGTTTGAGAGACTAAAACTGGTTCCAGATATGTGTAACAAGAACAGTCCAATGATGACCATCATACTTGAACTGTTCAATGAAAAATACTATCTTTCAGTGAAATGAATGAGTTGTTGTTGTTTTTTTTCTCGTTACCAAGCATAAGGCTATTCACTGCTACACATGGGAGACTAGGGGTACCAGATCCATAATAGACTATATCTTAACCGATTTCGAATTCAGGGAATCTGTTAGGAATGTACGAGTTTTCCGGGGATTTTTCGATGATACAGACCACTATCTGATCTGTAGTGAACTAAGTATCTCTAGGCCCAGGGTAGAGAAAGTGAAATCTGTGTGCAAACGAATAAGGCTAGAAAATCTCCAGGACGAGGAAATTAGACAGAAGTACATGGATATGATTAATGAGAAGTGTCACACAGTAGATAGTAATCAAGTTCAGGATATAAAAAGAGAATGGGTGGCAAACAGGGATGCTGTAGTAGAAACAGCAACGGAATGCCTAGGAACAATTGTGTGTAAAGATGGGAAAAGGCGAACATCTTGGTGGAATGATGAAGTATAATAATTATAATTTCGTGTGGCTATTTCTAGCCGAGTGCAGCCCTTGTAAGGCAGACCCTCCGATGAGGGTGGGCGGCATCTGCCATGTGTAAGTAACTGCGTGTTATTGTGGTGGAGGATAGTGTTATGTGTGGTGTGTGAGTTGCAGGGATGTTGGGGACAGCACAAACACCCAGCCCCCGGGCCATTGGAATTAACCAATGAAGGTTAAAATCCCCGACCCGGCCGGGAATCGAACCCTGGACCCTCTGAACCGAAGGCCAGTACGCTGACCATTCAGCCTACGAGTCGGACGAATGATGAAGTGAAAGCAGCTTGTAAACGTAAAAAGAAGGCTAATCAGAAATGGCTCCAAACAAGGGCCGATGCAGACAGGGATTTGTACGTAGTTGAAAGAAACAGAGCGAAACAAATAGTTGTTGAATCCAAAAATAAGTCTTGGGAAGATTTTGGTAATAACCTGGAAAGGCTAGGTCAAGCAGCAGGGAAACCTTTCTGGACAGTAATAAGGAATCTTAGGAAGGGAGGGAAAAAGGAAATGAACAGTGTTTTGAGTAATTCAGGTGAACTCATAACAGATCCCAGGGAATCACCGGAGAGATGGAGGGAATATTTTGAACATCTTCTCAACGTAAAAGGAAATCTTCATGGTGGTGCTGCGAACAGCCAAGCTCTTGGGGAGGAGAAAAATGATTTTGGTGAAATTACGCTTGAGGAAGTGGAAAGGATGGTAAATAAACTCCATTGTCATAAAGCAGCAGTAATAGATGAAACTAGACCTGAAATGGTGAAGTATAGTGGGAAGGCAGGGATGAAATGGCTTCACAGAGTAGTAAAATTAGTGTGGAGTGTTGGTAAGGTACCTTTAGATTGGACAAAAGCAGTAATTGCTCCTATCTATAAGCAAGGGAACAGGAAGGATTGCAACAGCTATCGAGGTATCTCATTGATTAGTATACCAGGCAAAGTATTCATTGGCATCTTGGAAGGGAGGGTGCGATCAGTAGTTGAAGGAAGTTGGATGAAAACCAGTGTGGTTTCCGACCACAGAGGGGCTGTCAGGATCAGATTTTCAGTATGCGCCAGGTAATTGAAAAATGCTATGAGAGGAATGGGCAGTTGAGTTATTGTTTCGTAGATCTAGTGAAAGCATATGACAGGGTACAGAGGGAAAAGATTTTCGCCATACTGGGGGACTACAGAATAAAGGGAGATTATTAAAATCAATCAAAGGTATTTATGTTGACAATTGGGCTTCAGTGAGAATTGATGGTAGAATGAGTTCTTGGTTCAGGGTACTTGCAGGGGTTAGAAAAGGTTGTAATCTTTCACCTTTGCTGTTCGTATTGTACATGGATCATCTGCTAAAAGGCATAAAATGGCAGGGAGGGATTCACTTTTTGCAAGTTGCTTTACGTCGCACTGACACAGATAGGTTTTATGACGACGATAAGGGAGGGATTCAATTAGGTAGAAATGTAGTAAGCAGCCTGGCCTGTGCTGACGTCTTGGTCTTAATGACAGATTGCGCCGCAAGCCTGCAGTCTAATATCTTGGAACTTGAAAATAGGTGCAATGAGTATGATATGAAAATTAGCCTTTCGAAGACTAAATTGATGTCAGTAGTTAAGAAATCCAAGAGAACTGAATGTCAGATTTGTGATACAAAGCTAGAACAGGTCGATAATTTCAAGTATTTAGGTTGTGTATTCTCCCAGGATGGTAATATAGTAAGTGAGATTGAATCAGGGTGTAGTAAAGCTAAAGCAGTGAGCTCACAGTTGCGATCAACAGTATTCTGTAAGAAGGAAGTCAGCTCCCAGACGAAACTATCTTTACATCGGTCTGTTTTCAGACCAACTTTGATTTACGGGAGCGAAAGCTGGGTGGACTCAGAATATCTTATTCATAAGTTAGAAGTAACACACATGAAAGTAGCAAGAATGATTGCTGGTACAAACAGGTGGGAACAATGGCAGGAGGGTACACGGAATGAGAAGATAAAGGCTAATTTAGGAATGAACTCGATGGATGAAGCCGTACGCATAAACCGACTTCAGTGGTTGGGTGATGTGAGGCGAATGGAGGAGGATAGGATACCTAGGAGAATAATGGACTCTGTTATGGAGGGTAAGAGAAGTAGAGGGAGACCAAGGCGACGATAGTTAGACTCGGTTTCTAACGATTTAAGAGGTTATCATCATCATCATCTGTTTACTTTACCCTCCAGGTTCGGCTTTTCCCTCGGACTCAGCGAGGGATCCCACCTTTACCGCCTCAAGGGCAGTGTCCAGGAGTTTCAGACTCTTGGTCGGGGGATACAATTGGGGAGAATGACCAGTACCTCGCCCAGGCGGCCTCACCTGCTATGCTGAACAGGGGCCTTGTGGAGGGATGGGAAGATTGGAAGGGATAGACAAGGAAGAGGGAAGGAAGCGGCCGTGGCCTTAAGTTAGGTACCATACCGGCGTTCGCCTGGAGAAGAAGTGGGAAACCACGGAAAACCACTTCGAGGATGGCTGAGGTGGGAATCGAACCCACCTCTAGTCAGTTGACCTCCCGAGGCTGAGTGGACCCCGTTCCAGCCCTCGTACCACTTTTCAAATTTTCGTGGCAGAGCCGGGAATCGAACCCGGACCTCCGGTGAACCCTTGATCTTACCATTCCATCGTTGGTCGGCCACGGCTGCTACAGTAGAACAATATAGAACTCTTAAATCATGGGTCGTTGCGGGAATAAATTCGGTCACGATCTTAACCAAACGATGGGGTTCAGAAGAGAGCCTAACTGCTTGAAATGAGGAGCAAATATGTGCTTACTAACTTTTATTAAAATCGAAATGACACGACAACATTGTTATTTTAATATAAATCCTTGAGAGAAAAAAAATTATAAATTATTTATTATTGAATGTTTCAAACGCAGTCACATTGCATAGCGTTGATTTATTTCTCACAGTATCGAAGAGTTGCTTCGGTGAAATTTGTACATTAGTGGACAGCGAAACTGAAAAACTGAAAAAGGAAAGACCTGAAAACCGGGCACCTATTACTCCAAACGAGAACTGAGAATTAATCCACACGATCCGTGGAAAATCTGACTTTCAACAAGTAGAACGCCTGATTTCCTCTCAATTAAGGTTATCCACCAGTCGAATACCCTTTACGGATACGGAACACCCGCCGAATGGACCCTTAATCGAACCAAATTGACTATCAGTTGCTTTGGATAGGTTGCGAAATATTGTGGGAAAGCATGGTGTTCACTACAAGTTAACAGCATCATTCACAATTGAAATAAAATTCCACCATGTATTTGTCATTCATGACACCCTTAAGTGATAAGGTAATCCCGATGCTAAATGTGCATCACCCAAACAACTGTTCGGAAGGAACCAACAACAACATGATCCGCGAGGATCTTACGTTACGTCGTTCTAAAGGAACAAAACTGCGAAATGCAGGAAACACTTATTCATCACGCATTTAGAAGAAATGCCAAACACTGAAGTTAATTAAAAAGTGGTAAATCACTTGAAAAGTATTATTACCAAACCAATTTTCAGGTTAGAAATGGTTATGTTACGCTTAATGAAATTACCAGTCCACATTGAAAAAATATTATAACTTTAAGGAATTCTTTCCTTAAAAAAAATGACTACCTTTACAGATCCGTCTACTTATTGTCTGTCCCAACACACTACCTACAAAATGATTACTTAATCGAATTCAACTACGAATAAAATGAAAGTACGACAAAGATTGAAAATAAAATAATATTACTGGCTGACGAATCGAAACCGCATTCGCAACTCAAGTCTCACGCTAATACACTGAGTGTCAATATGCACACTATCAAAACGAAACGGACGTCAGAACGACAAAACAATTAAGTCCGTAAAATAAAATAACATATCGAAGTCATTAAAACTCAACACGCATGGAGAATTACAGTAAAAATATTTAATCTCCATCAGGTCGATATCCAATATTTGGGCAACCCTCATTCACCGATAGCGGCCCCGTTATCTCAAGGAACACCCTTCAGCTGTTGGAGCTACGCACTAGTTGGCCTCATTATTGTCGATCTAACCCTCTTCATATTCCATATTTTACTGTAGAGGCTACCTTCGCCCAAGTCACTTCGCAAAACAAAAGAAACATCTAATCTGAGACTTGAGTATGTACAGCTGACATTCCAGACCTATCGTCGGGCTCACTTAAAATCTGTACATTCTAACACTAATCTCTATGTACACGATACCTTCCAAATTCTATCGTCGGGCGTGAAGTAGGACATCTCATCATCAGTAACTCAAAGGATAACATGTGACGCCCTAAATCTATGGTCGAGCGTCAAAATGGATCGTACTACGTATCCCCTAGCATATCAGGCGAACTAACAATTTCAAACCAACTCTGACATTTCAATACACATGGGACCACGTCTCTTACTATTAAACGAATGCAAGTCGAAAAATGCAGTAAGTCTCCATCTCGTTACAATACGTGAACTCGAAAATAAATATACGTGACGAACAATTCTCCAACTCAAACACAATCTCAGCCTGTGCAATGAAGTTTTTAGGTAAGCAATGATAACTCCCAACACACGTCTACCATTTAGTGGATGTGTTCAAAATAATAATCATCACTACCGCATTTAGAAACTCTCAAATCGCCTACCGTCAATTCCAAATATTTATATCAATGACATATCCAGTGAAACGAAATTCAATACAACACCAACCATGTATTCGAAATGCTCTTTTATCCTTGAGGTCGCATTATCTTAATATTCATACGGGCTTTACGTAACTAGTCACTTGACTTTTACTACCAAGGTTTTTAACCCTTTACTAGAGTCGTTTTCACTTAGGATCTTACTAGAAATCTACGATGCCTCACACAGTAGTCGTCTCAAATTTCGGATTGGTAGCGGAATACTCTACAGCCTGTCATAATACAGTCTGTTTCACAAATACTTCCTCGGCAAACATAGCCTGTCTCAAACTCATTCTCCTCGCCTTATCCCAGCGGTATCACTTAAAATCCAGGCTTCATTTCATCTTCAATATTCCTATCCCCCTCATCTCCACATATATAAATTCTTCGCTCTCAACCCATTTTTCTTATATTTCCAAGACCCCTTTCATTTTTCAATCCTCTAGTGAAAACAACAAACATTATGAAATACACCTCTTTATTTTACTATTACTACGACTTTCGGACCTCGAGAATCCAAGAACACGCCGCGACTTTCCGTATCACTGATATACACGATGTCCCAAAATTTTTACTTCCCATGAATAAATATAACTCTATCGAATTTCACTGAAATATTCTAAGTGCCTGTGATCCTTGTAAAATATACAGGTTAAATGCACTTTTAACATCGACAAATTTCTTTATCCCGCGGTAGACATTATTATTATTATTATTATTATTATTATTATTATTATTATTATTATTATTATCGACAAACTTTTCTGAATTCAACTGATATTTGAAATTAAGACACTCTTCACGACTATTTTACAATTATAGCTTTCCTAAATTTTCTCGCTTTGGACAATATCTCATAGAACATTAACACCAGATTTAAACGTCGCATTTTTACAGTTTCTTGACGTGAAATTTACAAACTAAAATTTTCACACGCTGACCAAAATTGTAACACTTTCGTCTGACAATTACAAATATCAACCCGACAATCATCTTGAAAAGTATGTTGGGACAGAACAAAAAAAATCTAACTACAACATAATACAAATATAGACAGACCTGCAAAATGGCGCCATCCTCAGTATTCTGGCTACATTGTCGCCAGATGACCTCGTGCCTTTAGCCGTACATTTGCACAAATAACATCATTTCCAACATATCACTCTTACAAACACTGCCTTTTTCACACGATATTAAATTACAACACAAATCACGCACTTTCCTCGTTATAATGTGTACCACGAACCTCCCTCGTTCTGCAGTCAACTGCTACTGTCTGCTTTCGTCCCAGAGTTGTCTCTCTCTGTCACCCACAAACACACCAGGTGTTCAACAGATAGCGAAATCAGAACTACTCTGACTAGCTTCCCAATTCTCTTACCACTTTCAAACGCACATAAGTTGATACAGTAACATTTGCTGTGTACTTTAACAGACGCCTATACTTTCACAATTTGTCGGCAATAGTTCAGAAATTTTCTGTCACCTTCCCTTTCTAACCGACTGGATGGACCTCAGCCACGAACATGTACTAAGTCGTTTGTAGATCAATCTGGTACAATTTTCTGCTGACGACGGGCGTAAGCTACCGCCGCTTCAAAAACCAGATCGACACTGAAAAATATGCAATGGGGGGTTTCTCTTATAGTCTTAGGAGGGACGCTACACACACTACTAAGCTTGATTGCGTAATCTGCTAATTTCGCGTCCAATAGACCAATTTTTATGAGACTTGTCCCAGACTTCCGGACAGACTTGTAATTATTTTAGATGTTAATCTCATAATTTTACCACACTCACAACAGGTGAAATAAATTATTTCTGCCCGGACGTTTCGCGCGTTTTTTTCATCCATTGACCTTGGCACGTGGAGCTAGTTCACTGATCTGACGCTCACTTGTACTTAGGCTTAACTGCATTTATAATTTACCCTGGGGGCTCTGTCTTCACGAAGGGTTTAAGAATAATTTAGATGATTTATTTCTTTATTTACTGTATTGCCAAAATCCCTCGTTACGCAGAATTCCGTGAATTTAAAGAATTATCGGGCACTCGAAGACCGCCGAGGTGTCACGGTGTTTCACGAGCCTGCCGCGGGTGAGATCTTTCCCACGCGACATCGATGCTCTTAGGAGCGCAACATGGCTGCCCTCAAAAATAAAAGTAGCTTGTTGATTTGAAATAAATATTGAGAAAATAAAAAAAATATTTTTCTCATCGTGGAATTATGGGTTCACCGGGGGTGGCAGCTAATCACGCTAACCACTACACCACAGAGGCGGACTATTTAAGAGGTATAGAACTAAATGACGCCACAGCACTAGTTGCAAATAGAGGATTGTGGCGACATTTAGTAAATTCCCAGAGGCTTGCAGACTGAACGCTGAAAGGCATAACAGTCTTTAATGATTATGTATGTATGTATGTATGTATGTATGTATGTATGTATGTATGTATGTATGTATGTATGTATGTATGTATGTATGTATGTATGTATGTCTGGGGTATGAAAAGATGTTATCTCTATCCTTAAGCACAAGCTAGAATACTCTGCCTGGTGGCCGAGGTCGTTAATGCGCGAGAAGTCTGTACGTTATTTCACCGTGGATAGCCGGTGTGCGTCCCGTTCGTTGAAAATATTTTTTACCATCATAATGTTGGCCACCAGGGTAGGGGAAGTGGTGATATACAATTTCTAATCACTAGAATGCGTGCCCAAAGCCTGCACTATATTCCAAACCTCTCCGCAGTGTTCATATGGAGTGAGGGCATATGACACTGTTGATGGTGATTCATCCGTCGGATGGGGACGTTAAGCCTTGAGCAGACCTTTTGGTGCTATTCGACAGGTGTAGTCTATGTGCCGGCACCGAGCTTCACCCTCTCCCTTCCTACTATCACATATCACGTCATTCATTTCATCTTATTAATTCCTCCCATTAATTTGACGTCAGGAAGGGCATCCGAACATAAAAATTCGCTACGAAGATTCATCTCACTTCATACCCGGAAATTCGCTACGAAGATTTATCTCACTTCATACCCGGAAATTCGCTACGAAGATTCATCTCACTTCATACCCGGAAATTCGCTACGAAGATTCATCTCACTTCATAACCGGAAATTCGCTACGAAGATTCATCTCACTTCATACCCGGAAATTCGCTACGAAGATTCCTCTGACTTGAGATTCGACCCCGTAGAGAAGCTAGATTAGGCTTGGGCATACAAGGACGAGATAGACCGCCTTTCATTGAGTTGAGGAATGACATCTTAACAAATGATGATCTTGAATGCTTCGTTGTAGGTGTTTCTATGATAGCGATAAGATTCAGCTGATATGGAATTTCGTATACAGTACTTGGTGTTTTCTCAATAAAATTCCTCTCATTCAACGATGTTAGATTGTCATTTTGTTGCACATAATATCACTAATATCGGCATAAGACGGAATCAAGTTCTACTCTCCGCTTTGAAGTTTTCGCGAATTGAAAGCGACAACAGACAACAATCAGTGCATTGATGTCATTTTGGAGCAACAGTAACATCATCTAATGGCATTAGACTGAACCAAGTTCGCTGCCTGCTTTGATGTGTTCGCATTACAGAGAGCGATATTAACAAACGGCAATAATTCAATATTCAATACACCGAACGAGTTGGCCGTGCGATTAGCGGCGCGCAGCTGTGAGTTTGGATTCGGGAGATTGTGGGTTCGAACCTCACGTCAGAAGCACTGAAGATGGTTTTCCTTTGTTTCCCATTCTCACAACAGACAAATGCTGGAGCTATAGGCCTACCTTAATTAAGGCCACGGCCGATTCCCGCCACCCCCACTCCCACTTCTTTCCTATCTATCGTCGCCATAAGACCTATCTGTGCCGATGTGATGTAAAGCAAACTGTAAAAAGAATCAAAAATAAAATATCAATATATTTGTGTTCTCTAAGCGTCTGGTTAGTAGACATCATCTCCATTTTCTCGCACTATAATAGCAGATTTAATTAGTGAATTAGAATCTGATGATTATATATCGTAAAATTATGTTAATTATTTGTTTCTCGATATTGTCTCCATAGAAACGTATGCTAGGCTACAAAATGCTTTTTTCTTTTCATTGGATCTTAGAGATTTGTACTTAGTTTATACGACCACGCATACAGATAATAATTAGAGGAAATGTGAAAACATTGATTAAATCACGCGCTCTATATGTGTTTATCATGATGACTTCAACATTTAAGATAGTTCGAACACTTATAACTTAACTTGTTGCCACGACAGAATGATTTTATATGTAGACAGTTCCTGACTCCTGTCTCAATATTTATCACCATATAGATCATTTGCCTAACTTAATCGATTGTGGAGTTTACGCTACCACTTTTTCTGCATCGGCCACTTCATCAGAAATCCGTCGGGAGAACATGACGTCCATGATTTTGATTTTTGAAGGCATGATATCTCACCTGAAAGAATTTTCGATCGTCAAAGGCTATATGAATTTCGTGTGTTGAATCAACAAATTTTAAATGAGCCGACAATCCAACGTACTCCACGAAGGAAACGAAAAGAATATACATTGAAGCTAAAACGATAGTTTGGAGAAAGATGAATTGAGCAAGGTTGTCACAGGAAAGAGAGAGTAATGACTCTAAATTCGTAGACCTCTACGTCTAACTTAAGAATGTAATAATAATAATAATAATAATAATAATAATAATAATAATAATAATAATAATAATAATAATGTTATTTGTTTTTCATCCCACTAACTACTTTTACGGTCTTCGGCGACGCCGAGGTGACGGAATTTAGTCCCGCAGGAGTTCTTTTACGTGCCAGTAAATCTACCGACACGGGGCTGTCGTATTTGAGCACCTTCAAATACCACCGGACTGAGCCAGGATCGAACCTGCCAAGTTGGAGTTAGAAGGCCAGCGCCTCAACCATCTGAGCCACTCAGCCCGGCACTTAAGAATGTAAGAAGACGCGTAGTAAATGAGACAGGTTAAGTTAATCATAGGGGACGAGGCCACTATGGTTCCACTTTACGCTGCTTCAGCGGCAGGTCAGCTACTTTCGCTGGAAAAGTGATCTTGCTTGGTGCAGTAATTCCTCACAGTTACAGAACAGGTGTTATCCAGTCAAGTTTTAAATATTCTACTTTATGGCTTCTAAAACTCGAAAACGGAGAACTAGGCCAAATGGCACTATTGAGAATCAACAAAACCGGATTGCAAAAAAATGTAAATAGTATTGTACGAAATTCACTTGGTTCTTATTTTCATCTAAGTGAGAGTACAATAATTTCAAAAGTAGCATTTTTTTATTTTGCCCAAGAAACGAACAAGTTAAGATCATCAACCAATATGCTGTGCATAGTTTGATAGGTGACCAAATAATGTACATTAGTATTGACTCCATAGTATGCAATTATGTTAATGAAGTGTATATAGGCCGCCTCTGTGGTGTAGTGGTTAGCGTGATTAGCTGCCACCCCCGGAGGTCCGGGTTCGATTCCCGGCTCTGCCACGAAATTTGAAAAGTGGTACGAGGGCTGGAACGGGGTCCACTCAGCCTCAGGAGGTCAACTGAGTAGAGGTGGGTTCGATTCCCACCTCAGCCATCCTGGAAGTGGTTTTCCGTGGTTTCCCACTTCTCCTCCAGGCGAATGCCGGGATGGTACCTAACTTAAGGCCACGGCCGCTTCCTTCCCTCTTCCTTGCCTATCCCTTCCAATCTTCCCATCCCTGCACAAGGCCCCTGTTCAGCATAGCAGGTGAGGTACTGGTCATACTCCCCAGTTGTATCCCCCGACCAAGAGTCTGAAGCTCCAGGACACTGCGCTTGAGGCAGTAGAGGTGGGATCCCTCGCTAAGTCCGAGGGAAAAACCGAACCTGGAGGGTAAACAGATGATGATGATGATGATGATGATGAAGTGTATATAGCTGGTTTATGCAACGGAACGAGATTTAATCCACGGAAGCTGCTGTAGACAAAAATATCGTTCATGCAGAAATTCAGACGGGATCAGCTTCAGGAAGAAAGTGTTTAATTCCAAGAATAGATTTAGCACCTGTAAATCCGGGTATACCATTCTTAAATGGAGGCAATTTCTTCTAAATTTAGCCTTCTATGTCACAATGAATAAGTCACCAGTATAAACTTTAAAGCTGGGATAAATCTCCCCACTCCAGTGATAAATCTCCCCACTCCAGTGTTTTGGACAGTTGTATGTAGCTTTCTCAAGAGTACGCAGATCCATAGACGTCAAAGTACAACTCCGAGCTACAACTGCACTCAATATAGTTCGTAAGGAAATACTAATACACTGCCAGCACCAATTTTTTACACTGGCAGCATCAATCAATCAATCAATCAATCAATCAATCAATCAATCAATCAATCAATCACTACTGATCTGCATTTAGGACAGTCACCCAGGTGGCAGATTCCCTATCTGTTGTTTTCCTATTCTTTTCTTAAATGATTGCAAAGAAATTGGAAATTTATTGAACATCTCCCTTGGTAAGTTGTTCCAATCCCTAACTCCCCTTCCTATAAACGAATATTTACCCCAATTTGTCCTCTTGAATTCCAACTTTATCTTCATATTGTCATCTTTCCTACTTTTAAAGACACCACTCAAACTTATTCGTCTACTGATGTCATTCCACGTCATCTCTCCACTGAAAGCTCGGAACATACCACTTAGTCGAGCAGCTCGTCTCCTTTCTCCCAAGTCTTCCAAGTCCAAACTTTGCAACATTTTTGTAACGCTACTCTTTTGTCGGAAATCACCCAGAACAGATCGAGCTGTTTTTCTTTGGATTTTTTTCAGTTCTTGAATCAAGTAATCCCGTACACTGGAACCATACTCTAGTTGGGGTCTTACCAGAGACTTATATGCCCTCTCCTTTATATATTTACTACAACCCCTAAATACCCTCATGACCATGTGCAGATATCTGTACCCTTTATTTACAATAATGTTTATGTGATTACCCGAATGTAGATCTTTCCGTTATAGTAACACCTAGAAACTTTCACCCCATCAACGCAGTAATTAAAGCTGAGAGGACTTTTCCTATTTGTGAAACTCGCAACCTGTTTTGATTCCATTCGAACGCCGTAAAAAAACCTGGAATGTGTTACTTTTATTCATAATATATATTCATAATCCATTTAGAATTTCAAGTTACTTTATAGATAGTAACTTCGACTGTCGAAGACAGGCTTATGTACTAGTATGTAAATAAACACAAAATGTAAGCGGCCACTTATAGTACTATTAACCCAAAAATCAATCGCTTCCTATACTGCATATAATATGTGTGTGCATGAGTAGTTTAAAGCTCCGATATTTAGCACAGAGCTGGAAAAAGCGAGGAAAAGAAATTTGTAACTATGAGAATTCCGAAAAATGCATTTGAATGGCGTTCAGTGAAATTGTTCTCACGTTGATCACCTGTGCTGCCACGTGACCTCAGTTGAGCTAGTGCGGGTTCGGCGCGTTGTCACGCCAGAGTTGCGCTGTCTGGACAAACCTGCCATAAACCATTGTTAAGTAAAACTTCAGAGAGTGAAAAAATAAGATTATTTATACAGGGTGATTGGAAACAACCGTAAACCGGGCATATGAGGGTTAGACAAGTTGGTCAGTTCATACTGACGAATAATTTGAAAAAATCGATATTTCGCGCTGTTGTCGATTACTCAGCTGCTGCAGTTAGCCAATCAGATCGTTTCGCGGGCGAATTCAAATGGGCTTTGCAAGGCGTGTTACTAAATCTGCACATGGTGTAAAACAGGCTTGAAAGCACCAATCGAAGACAAATCTTTACCAGGTGAAGGAATTGAACATGGAGCTCCGAAATGACAGGTAGTCTAATGGCAGAGGCTTAACAATAAATGTAAGGGCGTAAAAGAATTACAGTTTAGGAAAGAGACGAAACTATGGAATAGTCGTCGTCGGCTGTAACTCGATCCGAGTATATATAACTTCTTCCTGCATACATTGGCCAGTTCAACTCAGTTTATGGATGTGTTTACGATGACTAAACAGACCAATCCTGGCATAAAACATACGCCCACACAAATCACACTGAATGGATGGACGAGGGCGGGGTTGTAATTGACAGAGGTTTCTTGCTTGTCGCTCGGCCTCATGATGTCTGCGGCGTTCACTTTCAAACAAGTTTACAGCGGTGGATGTAGTGTTCCGCCACAGAAAGCAGTCCACAGCACATTCTTCCCATGTCTGCATATTTATACCAGTTGTCTTCATGATGTGTTTCAGCTGGTCGTTACAACGCTTAAGAGGGGCTCCACGAGGTCTACTGCCGGAGCAAAGTTCACCATAGAGAATTTGGCGAGGAAGCCTGGTATCACTCACGCGGTAAACATGGCCTAGCCATCTCAGTTGATGAGCGATGATTGTTGCCTTAGTGCTGTTTAGCTGCGTTTTGTCGAGAACTGCCGTGTTGGTCACATAGTCCTGCCACTTAATATTCAAGATGAATCTCATAGTAATAACGAGACAATCCAGATGATAAGGAAAACGACATAGTTCCTTTCCGAATGAGCCCAGGTATACAGAATGAGAGCAGAAAACACAGTTTTTTAAACAGTTCTTATAAATATGTCACGTTTTCCGCCTCTGTGGTGTAGTGGTTAGTGTGATTAGCTGCAACCGCTGGGGGCCCGGGTTCGATTCCCGGCTCTGCCACGAAATTTGAAAAGTAGTACGAGGGCCGGAACGGACTCCACACAACCTCGGGGGGTCAACTGAGTAGAGGGCGAGTTCGATTCCCACCTCAGCCATCCTCGAAGTGGTTTACCGTGGTTTCCCACTCCTCCTCCAGTCAAATGCCGGGATCGTACCTAACTTAAATACACGCCCACTTCCATCCCTCTTCCTTTCCAATCTTCCCGCCCGCCCCCCCCCCCCCCCCCAACAAGGCCCCCGTTCAGCATAGCAGATGAGGCCGCTTGAGCGACGTACTGGTCGTCCTCCCCAGTTGTATCTCCCCTACCCAAAGTCTCACACTCCATTCCACACTTGAGGTGATAGAGGTGGGATCCCTCGCTGAGTCCGAGAGGAAAACCAACCCTGGAAGGTAAGCAGATTAAGAAATAAAGATATCAATTTTCTTTGTACGTAGATACTATTTGTGAACTTAGTGAAACATTTCCTAAATATTAAATCTTAATGTAAAGAATGCTTAGGCCAACTGCAGATGTAAACAAGAAGAAATGGAAATGGAAGTGGAAATGAATTGAAAAAGCCCAAAATATCCTAAGTTTATCGTAAGAAAGCCTACATACAAGGTAAGAAAGCCGGGATGGTCGAGCACCTCAACTGAGTAAGTCTACTGCTCCTGTCACACTCATGGAGATAAAAGCCACCCAAGGAGATGTAATCCAATTGATAAAGTTTGTAAAGAGTTTGATAATCTTCGCAAAAGAAGAGCCAGGGGAAATATGGTCTATACCTAAATTCTGTGCGTTCATTTGTTTCAAACACCCATGCAACGTATAATTTTGAGATTGTTGAAGAAAATCTGGTGTACAAATCACCATAGAATTGTTGTAAAGAAAAAAATGTGAGAGATTTATATTCTACTGTAGTGCCAATCTTATTAGTCAAGATTTTATATTCGTGGGACTACTTACATGACTGTAAATATTAACATGTTTTAAATATAGAGAAAGCAGCAAGTGCCGGTGGAGATAATCCCGTCAAACTGCTCCACTTGCTCAGCAGATAAAGTTATACAATCGGCAGTGTCACTTTCTTCCTAATCATCATCCTGCGGCTGACCCTAATATGCCATCTTGGGAGAGCTTAATCTGTAGTGAAATCGGAGCTCGGAGCATGCGGAAAAGTGAATGTAACTTGGAACCGTGACATAACAGCAAGTACTGCGAGGTGTAATTCGTTTCAGTTCCTAAAGTTTTGGAGGACAGCCGAATGCAATCTCCTTGCTACAACTTTCACTGGAATAACTGTTGGGGATTCTGGGCGTCAGAGGAGGCAAAGGTAATAAATACGGCCCGGATGTTTGTGACATGTCATATCTTTTTCCTTTATATTATTTTCATGGTCCGCCTCTGTGGTGTAGTGGTTAGTGTGATTAGCTGCCACCCCCGGAGGTCCGGGTTCGATTCCCGGCTCTGCCACGAAATTTGAAAAGTGGTACGAGGGCTGGAACGGGGTCCACTCAGCCTCGGGAGGTCAACTGAGTAGAGGTGGGTTCGATTCCCACCTCAGCCATCCCGGAAGTGGTTTTCCGTGGTTTCCCACTTCTCCTCCAGGCGAATGCCGGGATGGTACCTAACTTAAGGCCACGGCCGCTTCCTTCCCTCTTCCTTGCCTATCCCTTCCAATCTTCCCATCCCTCCACAAGGCCCCTGTTCAGCATAGCAGGTGAGGCTGCCTGGGCGAGGTACTGGTCATTCTCCCCAGTTGTATCCCCGACCAAGAGTCTGAAGCTCCAGGACACTGCCCTTGAGGCGGTAGAGGTGGGATCCCTCGCTGAGTCCGAGGGAAAAGCCGAACCTGGAGGGTAAACAGATGATGATGATGATGATGATTATTTTAATGTAAAATACAAGTTAAGCATGATTTTATCTACGGTGACTAAAGTTATGCAAATTTTACGGGTTATGTAAAGTCATACTTTGGCTTTTTCATTTTCCGGTAATTTTTTTATGTTATGGTCATATTCGCCCGTGAATGTTCGTATTTTTGTTATATTTTTGTATTTTTTATTCCATTTTTTCACACCTGCATGCAGTCGCCTCAAAGATGGATTTTTCACCTCTCCTAATTATTGTTCCTACAATTATCTTTCTTAGAAATATGTAACGAGCCTCCGTGGCTCAGACGGCAGCGCGTCGGCCTCTCACCGCTGGATACCGTGGTTCAAATCCCGGTCACTCCATGTGAGATTTGTGCTGGACAAAGCGGAGGCGGGAAAGGTTTTTCTCCGGGTACTCCCGTTTTCCCTGTCATCTTTCATTCCAGCAACACTCTCCATTCTCATTTCATAGCATCTATCAGTCATTAATAAAAATCACTTTGGGAGTGGCGACCCCATCGTATATATATGCTATATATATATATATATATTATTTTATATATGCTGCATTCATTACATCCCTGACCCGGTCAATGACTGGAAAACAGGCTGTAGGTTTTCATATATGCATGTGAATTAGGAGGGTAAGCTGTATAAAAAGGGACAGATACATAGAAAGCGACATAAAGGTGAGTGCAAATTGAACTCTAATGATATGACGTATTTTAAATATGACCAAATAATACCCTGCGCCGTTGAGCGGTCTTTTTATCGTTACAAGTCAATTTTGCGTGAAAATAGATCATTCCTATCTGAAAACTTTTAAAATGCATGTAATTTGTTATTGTAATTCTTTCAGATCGCCCATCAAAATGTGACATCTATTTCATTCTCTGCAGACTCGAGAGTTACCTCTGGATTGAGTAGCTAATAAATTCAAAGTATAATAATAATTAACATTATTACTTATTTCACTCATAGGGTCGGTTGTTGCATGCATTTCAGTGGGCTTGGCAGACTGATATGGAATAGCAACTTCTGGCCCGGTGAGGAAAGCAACAGGAAACTACCCCAGTTCTCATTTCCGTAGTATGTCACTTCAGTGACACCTAGGCTATCTATGACAGCTGTTGGCGGAACTGTGGAGGATCAAACCACCCTTAGGACTAAATGCCAAACATACATAATTACTGTATATATTATTGAATGTGCTAGATTTTAAAAGTAAATTTTCAACATAATGTTAATGTAAACAACGGGAAGATTTTGAAGATTTCAAAAATGTGACCAAAAATGTTTTGAAGTCATACTTATTATCGTATTTTAATACTTTTTCAGACATAAATGCTTGCATTTTTCTAGCATTTTTAGGTCATAAACATGTGGGCCCTAGAAATAAAATATTGGTTATGAGTACGATTCGGATGTTCAGGATACCGTACGTCACATTTCTTTCCGGTCTCCTGTTTTGGCTGTTTGTTGGAAATAAGCACGAATTGAGTCTGCCTCTTTGGTGTAGTCGTTAGCGTGATTAGCTGCCACCCCCCGGAGGCCCTGGTTCGATTCCCGGCTCTGCCACGAAATTCGAAAATTGGTACGAGGGCTGGAGCGGGGTCCACTCAGCGTCGGGAGGTCAACTGAGTAGAGATGGTTCGATTCCCACCTCAGCCATCCTGGAAGTGGTTTTCCCTCGTTTCCCACTTCTCCTCCAGGCAAGTGCCGGGATGGTACCTAACTTAAGGCCACGGCCGCTTCCTTCCCTCTTCCTTACCTGTTCCTTCCAATCTTCCCACCTCCCACAAGGCCCCTGTGCAGTATACCAGGTGTGGCCGCCTGGGCGAGGTACTGGTCCTCCTCCACAGTTGTATCCCCAGACCCAAAAGTCTCGCGCTCCAGGACACTTCCCTTGGAGCGCTAGAGATGTGATCCCTGGCTGAGAAATGTACTTTTACTATTTATTATTGTTTTGGTTATATTTTGGTCATTTTAGTTGTATGGGGTCATATTTTGATTATATTTCGCACGGAAGGATGTTGAATGTGATCTCCGATGTTGCTTGTGTAAATGTGTTTGTGACATTGTGACGAAATTTGAAGCTCGAACCTCAAAGCTGAATAGTCGATGGTTATTGTATCTCATCTGAGTTCACATCACTAATTTTAGAATAACTTCCTTTAGAGTAAGACTTAAGAGTAATTTTTACACAAAGGAAATTAACAGAAGCTGACAATAAAACAATAAATTAAACAGGGTATAGTGCGCATTGGTATCACCTAAATATCACTATAAAATTTGTCACAAATGGAACATAATAATTACTTTTACACATATCAAGTGAAAAATCCCTGGCAACTTAAGAAATATATGTTTTTTGGAGAATATTAATACGTACTTTACTACTTTACAAGTACATTTGGTGTTGCGCTCACAGAGACACACGTATGTCTTTTGTCTTACATTTTGAACAATTTCGTGTGTGATATCTGTGTTCACTGAAGTTCTTTGCTTTCGTTTCATTCTTCACTTGTCAATGACATCATTTCATGAATTGTATCGCGATATGCAATATTTAACAGGCGACAAAATGATATGGCCAATGTACATAAGAAAAATTCAGTGGACTAGTGATTTCTTTCGAACAGAAATAAAAATATTTATTGGTCCAGGGATCATGTTATTTTTCTCTTGACCTCCATTTTGCTGTTTGTACTGGCCAAAGATAATGAGAATCTACAGACATAGCACTCCCATTCCACGGTACTAGCCCTGGACCTGAATAAAGTAACAAAAGACGGCACCAGCAGCGAATGGACAAAGATAATGAGAATCCACAGACATAGCCCTCCCATTCCACGGTGCTAGCCCTGGACCTGAAGAAAGTAACAAAAGACGGCACCAGCAGCGTAGTACGACATAAACCAGTCCTGTCTACAAGCCTTAAATATGTTTTCATATTTCTCAAATAACGACGGTATTTCTTAATTTGCCAGGGATTTTTCACTTGATATGTGTAAAAGCAATTATTATGTTCCATTTGTGACAAATTTTATAGTGATATTTGGGTGATACCTTTGCGCATCATACCCAATTAAACATTCAGAGACATGAAATGAAATGGCGTGTGGCCTCCGGAGAGGCCTGGTGCAGGTCTTTTGATTTGACGATCGTAAGCGACCTGCGCGTCGTGAGGAGGATGAAATGATGATTAAGACTGCACATATACCCAGTCCCCGTGCCAGGGGAATTAACCAATTATGGTTTAAATTCTTGACCCTGCCGGGAATCGAACCCGGGACCCCAGGCCAACATTCTAACCATTTAGCCATGGAGCCGGACATTCAGAGACATAATTGTAGAACCAACAGATCTGTCATTCACTTATATCAGTACTCTAATAATGGCAAGTCATGCCGTTGCCTACGAGATGCACAAGGCCGGAAAGTACAGCACACTAGACTCGTCCTCGAGATACTTCCGGCAGAGTTCTCTTTACTGATCTGTCTCGCCCGCTCATTGCAACACGTTCGAATATGAAACACTATAAAAAATCATTAAAACTAGTACGCCCTAGTGGGGGTGTGATAAGCGTCATGCAATTATGATGAATTATTGAGGAATATATATTTCATTTTCAGAATAAAGAATATCTTACTGTACATACAGAAAGAGCAGGCCAGGCCGAGATGGTATGGTGAAACATGCACAGACTATTGTCTCCACTGAGATTAACAAACACAATGAACGGCACAATTAGAATTCTCAGAAATTGTGACGAAGGGGGAAAGAGAAAGGCACGAGTTGTTGACAAGTTGCGGAAAGTTTTCATAGCCCCGGGCAGAATAGGTACTAGCAACAGCGCAGGGAGCCGGGTGCAAATTTCTGAGAAATGATGGCAGGCTATCTCCATGTGCTAGCGGGAGTTGAACGCGGGGTTGGCACTGAAAGAAAAAAATATGAGCCTTCCCGATCCCGTGGTTTATGTGAACCAATAGAAAATTTTATCGACCAGTCGCAGGTACGCCAACTTCGTATTGTAAGAAGCACTAGCGAGGCTAACTCCGCGGATTAAACTGATAGAAGGGAGTGAGTTATCAATTCAGAATAAGGTGGAATTTAGGAGCCTTACTATATTATAAAACTTATAAAAGGTTAATAATTGCGGGAGATTGCATGGTGTAATTCTGAGAATTCATGAATGCTATCCGATGATTGGCTGGAGGCAAAGGGCGCCACAATAGAGCGCGAAATCCCAGGCCGGGATACGGCAGCTAAATTCGCAAATATATCCATTACCAGCGAACGATATTAGTTGAGAATTGGTATAGAGCCTTTGAGAACATAATTACATCATTGGATATCATATTTAAACCACGGGCCGAACCGCAAATTGTCGTATGAAGATATCGGGACTGCGCGTCCTAAGATAACCTCCCCTGAACTCGGAAGAGAGGGGATACAGGTATAAATATGAGGTCGTGGACAAGGACTGACAACTACTTTTGACAAAGCGTTCGAGCTGATACCACGCCTGGGGTGCGTGACAACTTCTGATATTTTGTTCGAGCCGTGATTACGCCAGGGGTGCGTGTGTGTACTTACTCGTGGAGTAGGGTTCGAAGTATTATATTGTTACATAGTACAGTGATTCATGACGTGATGTAGCTCATATTACAGTCTTGAGCAGTATACTAGTATGAAGTGTTTCAAATAGACAGGACTCAGTAAAGCATAACTTACGGAATGTGAGATTCTACCAACAGATTAGGAAGTGCGTTACGTGAGAACGGTCACGAGTGTTTATGTCACCTAGTAAACAGTCGATTCTAAACTGATACCTGGTCAGCTACACGAACGTGAGACGGGAAATTCAAGTGCGCGCACGGGCCGTTGTAAAGGGGATCCCGAGATACCCCATGTTCCTAGTGTCCGGGAAAGGAATGAAGAATGTATATCTACATTAAGTAGGCTAGATACAAGGCCGAGAGTGTAAAATTTGTGAGTAGAATTTAGGGTGGAAATTATTCCAGAGTGCAACAGTTATTTTATTTGTTTTTATTCAAAATGTGTAAAGTTGAAAAGGGTCAAGGATTAATTCTTCAAGTTGGCATGAATACCAGTGGAATGCAGGGCTAAGACTGGACGGGGCCTGTGCTTCTCGTCCGGCTTAGCAGACTACAAAAAAGAGATGAGTAACCTTTTCAAATATTTGTAGATTGCTATCGATAGGGGGAGGAAATCATATTATTTTATCATGGTAACTTGATTGTGAAACGAGCCGTTTCCGGCTCGTATAAATTCAAAGGTAGATAGACAAAGGGACAAATTAATATGTACATGATTAGATCGAGCACTCATCATAATTTTGATTATTAAATAGAGTAGAGTAGGATTGAGTTGTTCATTCAAGTGCTTGAGTTGTTTGATATGATATGGAGCACGTTTCACGTAAAGATAATGTTAATATTCATTTAGAAGTGCTTCCAAAGTGTTTTTCGAGTATCGGAACTTTTATAGATATTAAGGCATGTTGTTAAGATAATCCAGAGGTAGGGTTGCCAAGTGATTCAAATTGTTGTGGGACGGAATGAAGTCCATTGATTTGTTTGTAAATATCGCGAAGTTCGCCAGTGGACAAAATAATAATAATCTGTAGAAGTGTCGGAGTAATAAGTTAATATTGTGTAATGTGTAAAGGCGTGTTTAATAATAATCTTTGAGAATAAAGGCACGGGCCTAGTTGGATAGAATGATTGCAAATTAAAGTAATTTAAATGTGGAGATATTATGTGGCATGAATATTTTATTTAGACATTGAATCCGATTTTAACACTAATTGTTGATTTAACGTTTTTGGACTCCATAATAATCATAAATAATTTTGGTAGAAACGAGATAGGCATTTTGATAATATGGTCACGCTGTGTTTGAGGCCCAGAGTGATTTGAGCCAAAAGTTGAAATTTGGAGTTTTGTGGGACAGAAATCCGGCCCAAAATGAAAGTGAATTGTACTGATGTTGATGAAGAAATAGATGGATCTTAAGGCCTACATAGAGGTTGTATTTCTATACCGGTGTATTGAGTGGCAGAATAGAGTCCACACACCGAGGGTTAATTAATGAAAATGTTTTGAAGGGTTCCGATGGATAAATGGACTTCAAAATGGAAAAGGAAGGAATAATTTAACACTTGCAGAGATTGGAGGTATTTGCCCAACTCCGAGGTGTTATGGGATTTGAGAATTGTCTTAGGAGCATATGGTCTCCATGAATTAACGACAGTACGAAAATGAGGTTGCGGGTTCGAACACTATTATATCCCGACCGATGTGAATTCGGATCTTGGTGATTTCTGTTTGGGAGAGAACGTATGTGACTAAATTATAAAGATGGGGAATAAAAATAAAGATTCTCGAAAGCATAAAAATAATAATAATAATAATATTCCAAGTAAATCATATCTGGATTGATTAGTGCCAAAATAAATCGGAATTGTAAAAGGGGTTATGCGTTAAACATATTAAGAGTGGAATACCGTGTAACAAGCGAAATTATTTTTTTAAATTAATAATAATAATAATAATAATAATAATAATAATAATAATAATAATAATATTTGAAGAAGAAGAAGAATTTAATTTTTTATATTTTGGACATAATAATGATGTTGGGAGTTGAAATGAAAAATTTGAGATTTTTAACTAATAATAATAATAATAATAATAATGAGAATATTTGAAAAAGGAGAAAAAGAATAAAAAAGGAAGCTACCTTTTTTATTTTTATTTTTTTGGTGAGAATAATAAGAGCGAGAAGTTGAAGTATTATAGCGAGGATGATTACGGGTTACGATAATCACGATTTCCACTGTTAATAATAATAATAATAATAATAATAATAATAATAATAATAATAATAATATTTTTTAATATTTTTATTTTATTTTATTATTTCGGATGCTGATGATGAATGATATTAGGGAAGTCAGCTGGCGAATTAACGTAATAATGTCAAGTGTTGTGAATAATAAGTTAAGTTAATAGTTGTAAAATGAAGGCAAATCCCTACATCTGGACCATTAGGTTAGAGTCGCTTTGTCGTTTCCTTCAACTAACGATTAGCATATCTTGGTTAGGAACCCGGGGAGAGTTTGTAGTTTCCCGGGTTGGTCTCATCTCAATCAAAGTGGAGGCGATAACATAGTTCATGTGATCGCGCCCACTTAGCCAACAGGTAATTGGTCCACGACCAAATATGGTCATGGTGTTAACGAAGGTAAATCTGATACATTCAGATATCAACGGTTCCACCACCCAAATGGAAGGGTGTTCAAAAGTGATAAATATTATGTAATCATTTTTCAGGAATAATTTGCCAAATTACCGGCAAATCAAGGATCAACAGATTTTGATTGTGTGTAAAAATTAATTTGTTTACTTAAATAAAATGCTCCTTTAGCATTTGCAAGGAAACAGTTCCAGGTTCTTGTTTTTGTAGAATAGTAAACCCTTGGTGACCGTTTAAATATCCGTCCCCATCCCTAGGATGAAGCCTTCATAATTTTCCTTTGATCTGAGTATATATATAATTTGTGTGTTTTATGATGAGCCTTAAAGTTAAAGATTAGAGTGTCCCGTTCAACCTTGTAGTACTGATTGGATGGCGCCCTTACATTTAGTTTGAGATCTTACATCTCAAAATATTTTTTTTATTGTTTATTACTTGCGATAGATTCGGACCGTAACATTCCCTGAGATAAATGCTGGTTGGGACTCAGGCTTTGAGCGGGTACACTAGTAATTTCAGAAGGCAGCAAACAGATATGAGATCAAATATAGACTAAGAGCAATTGTTTGACTTATTTTCTACAACGTATTTCTTACAATACGCTTAAACGAAAAAAGTAATTCACGAAAGAAACAGAGAAATCTGATAGCGAGTTTGTCACTTCTTACCGATTCCTTTAATTGTGCCTCAGAGTATCCGACAAGCGGATCGAGATTGCGGTCATAAATAACTTTGGGTTTAATCGCCCTTTCACCAATTATCAGCGATCCAATCTTTTCCTCCGCACATTTGATATTTTGACATTCGTATTGAAGCCGCTGTTTGGTGAGCGATATTATGCCCGTTACGTAAATATTTAGCAGCGTTTCACCGTATTTCTCTTTTTCTTCCCGTAAAATTAAATTTGTTTTCGCCTCTGTGGTGTAGTGGTTAGTGTGATTAGCTGTCACTCCCGGAGGTCCGGGTTCGATTCCCGGCCCTGCCGCGAAATTTGAAAAGTGGTACGAGGGCTGGAACGGGATCCACTCAGCCTCGGGAGGTCAACTGAGTAGAGGTGGGTTCGATTCCCAGCTCAGTCATCCTGGAAGTGGTTTTCCGTGCTTTCCCTCTTCTCCTCCAGGCAAATGCCGGGATAGTACCTAACTTAAGGCCACGGCCGCTTCCTTCCCTCTTCCCTGCCTGTCCTTTCCAATCTTCCCACCCCTCCACAGGGTCCCTGTTCAGCATAGCAGGTGAGGCTGCCTGGGCGAGGTACTGGTCATCCTCCCCAGTTGTATCCCCCGACCCAAAGTCTGGTGCTCCAGAACACTACCCTTAAGGCGGTAGAGGTGGGATCCCTCGCTGAGTCTGAGGGAAAAACCGACCGTGGAGGGTAAACGGATGAGGAAAGAAGAAGAAAATTAAATTCGTTCTAACAGGAATAAACCTCCTAAATGACCGATTTTAGCATGCTTTTCAACTTGGTTTGCTTTTTTCTTTTGGTCAAGTTCAGATACCGTAACACTTTTTTTTATCTGATTTCATTACCCGTATCCTACTTCTCAATTTACAGATTGCTTTTCTGTAATCTGGTATTTAATTTTCTCATTCGTATATATATATTTTTTTAGATATAACAGAGATACTCGTAGACTTTCCTTGATATATGTAGAAACGAGACTTGTACTCCTTTTTCGTTTGTGGCTGACGTATATAATATGTTCATCGTTATCTGAATCGGAACTTTTACTAAATTTTGAAGGACTGGGCGAGTTGGCCGTGTGGTTAGGGGCGCGCGGCTGTGAGCTTGCATCCGGGAGATAGTGGGTTCGAATCCCACTGTCGGCAGCCCTGAAGATGGTTTTCCGTGGTTTCCCATTTTCACACCAGGCAAATGCTGGGGCTGTACCTTAATTAAGGCCACGGCCGCTTCCTTCCCACTCCTAGGCGTTTCCTATCCCATCGTAGCAATAAGACCTATCTGTGTCGGTGCGACGTAAAGCCACTAGCAAAAAAAAAAAAAAATTGATGGCAGTACATCATTTTTGGGAGCTGGGCGCTCCCTGCGTTTTACATTTTCCTGTTTTGTGAACAGGATACACCATGAAAGCAGAAGGAAGTTTGATTGATGTGCTTACACTGAAAGCTGTTTTATGAGGAGAATTGCTAGGTACCTAAAGGGATCCTACTATATCACCTTACCTATATAAATAGTTTGCTTCCATTTCTCCCTTAAACCTCACTCAGAAGGGAAACTATGGAAAGTCAATTTTCGTGCTTTCTTTTTTAGTGTCATCCGAAATACAGAGAGGTACACAACAGTGCACCTTCTTCTCAACCTCACAGACACTCAACGACAGAAACAATATTCACAATAAATTGCACAAAATCAACACAGCATCACAATTACTCCGCATATCACAATGTTAAAGTCCGCCAAGAACAGAACGGAAACCTGACATCTAGCGGCCAAACTCTGAACACGGTCGGGCCGCTTTTACAGCGACAAATTAGTAGCGCATATCACAATGTTAAAGTCCGCCAAGAACAGAACGGAAACCTGACATCTAGCGGCCAAACTCTGAACACGGTCGGGCCGCTTTTACAGCGACAAATTAGTAGCTATGTCCCGGCCTTGCATATCTCGTAGGCAACGGTCATGCATGCACCTCCATTGTGTTCTACCATCATTTTGCCCCCGCCCCCCGCCCCCCAATCACTAATTGGCCGATCCTCGCTATGCAACTGACTTAGAATGCGGATATTTACATCCCCTGGAATGTCACCCTTATTAAGAGACAAGAAAATACCACAAGGATTTATCTTCTTATCTGTCTAACGTAAGCACTGGTGACACTGGTGACCTCTTCAGGTAGCGCCTTACCTTTCTCCCCTCACCTTTCTTACAAATTTCAACAGCGACAATTTTCAAGTTTCACAGTTTCGTTAACGCTAATAGAGCAGACATGAGGATATCTAAAAAAAATAAAACTGTAGTGAAAGTGTTAAATTAAGAAACTGCGTCAAAGAGTTCCGAGAGGAAAGCTTATCTCCCGGAAAAGAAAAGTCTTCAAGCGTGCGAAGTTAACGTAAGAACTATGAAGTATTTGAATGTCCAGCAGCATCGCGACACTACTAGACACAAAAATGTTGAGATGAATGGGGAATAAGACGTATGGATTATTTCTTCTATATTTAGCTTCAGTTACATATTTTGTGCCCACGGCGACTGTAGGTACATCCTTAATTCCGATTTATTTATTTATTTATTTATTTATTTATTTATTTATTTATTTATTTATTTATTTATTTATTTATTTATTTATTTATTTATTTATTTATTTATTTCGTATGGCAGAATGATACAAGTTTACAAGCAATGATAAAAACTATTTACAACTATACACATATTTCAGAAGTCTTAAACATACAGAATGAGACTTAGATCACATGATGTAGTAATGTCAGACTTGAATGTCCAACAGTTTCATCAGTAGACTCATGGATGTCCTGTATTGTTCCGTTGAACTTCCGAAGTGGGCAGTCCATAGTGATGTGCTGGAGAGTCTGCGGCACGTCTGCACACTTACAATAAGGGTTCTCAGTTACCTTCAAGTTATGCTTCCAATATTGACATCTGCCATATCGGGTTCTTATTCGAATAACGTCCACTTCTTTCTGGGTGTGTTGGAACCAGGAGGACGGTTAACTGGATCCAGGATTAAGCCTAGTTTGTCTGGGTTTGAATAGAATTTACTTACCCTTATAACAATTTGGGATAAATTGTACACTAATTAACAAGAGGACACTCGACCGTCACACACACCATGTTCAATGTAATCACAAACTGTTCCTCCACAACGTCACCCGCAGCTTATAGTAATCAATCACAGTTAGTATTTCCACAATGTCTGCGTATGATCATTGTATAATGATTGTTACATACGGTCCACTAACGCATTAAATTAGATTACCACAAAACATCAACAGAGACATCTATCTCACCATTAGTACACAATCGTATTACTTTACAAACACAAAAGTACGATCGTGTAGTGACCACAGCAAGGCGCATCCAAACTACGAGTGTATTGTGTCATACCGTGTCTTTGCGGGCGAGGGTACACCTACAGTCTACATGGCTTTCGATAGTATTCAACTACTGCAATGCACGAGGACGAAATGCTACTTTATAAAAATGGAAATAACACGTTTTGAACAGACACTCCTCAAGTATGGAGGTGAAGATCGGCAAGTGCTAGAGAAACATCTTGAAAGATAAATGGTTGAGTTAACCTGAGGAACACACTGTCACTGATTCATTCCATAGGTGTCGTGCTATCACTGCTCAAGTGAAGCTTATTGTAGGGCTCGGAAGTTGAAAGCCTATAGATTGCCAAAAGAAAACCTAGTTAAAGACCTAAAATATCCAAAAAAGGACCTAAAAACTGGCAAAAGGTACATAAAAGTGCGATCCTAATTCATTCATAATTTTAGTTTTAATGATATTGTCATGAATAAAACTCCATCTGTTTGATTACTCTAATTTTTCAGGATGGCCTAATAAATGCACACAGACACAATTAAACACAAACAATTCTAACCAGGTTTGGATGGCCACACACTAATTGCCAGTCTATTTACAAATCTCTCTTCTGTACGCACACCCGGGAGTTCCAGTCGGTTGCTACCTGGGACCGTCTATAATCCTTACTTCCACCTTCCCCCAAGTCCAGTCACCTCGTACAGCCACTGCGGGTAGACAACTGGATTTGAACACAGTACCCCTGGCTATACAACACACTACAACTGTTCGTCGGTTCGACTCCAATGATAGTCCGGTACTTCACACAATCACATGAAGTGAACAGCTGAACAGTATCCAACAGCAGGACGATACTCACAACAGCGCATATTAACACACGTCCAATTATCCTCACACTCACGATAACTGCTTCAATCGCTGATTCACGGCGGTCAACAATTCACAGAAGAACACACACAGTACTCCTAAGGCAGTACACAGTATTTCGTCCTGTCGCCTCCAGTTAAACACTCACTGGTCTCTCCGACACCACAAGCACAGCTCCTGGTTCAGGCCTCGGTGGGACACTAGCGACGGCCAACACCTCTGTCGCTCTCAGCCCAGCCACCGAACGCCAGCTCATTGAGTGTCACACTGGCTCCACTTCGAAGCCCAACTGTCGTTCACTCTAATACTAACTCCCACTCGGAGTCCAACTCTGACTGACTGCCCGCGACTGGTCTCCCTTCTTATAGCTCGCGTAATTTGATCCAGAAATGTCACGATGTCACTGGAGGCATCAAAGGTAAGCCGGCCGCCGAGAACAACACACGGGAAGGCCGGCCACACTCCACAGGCCGTCTGGGAGATTCCATGTCCTCAAGTCACCAGCCCTTTTCCTGGAAATACCTAAAGGAGCTACCACGGGGCTGAGACGTAACAATATATTTAATGAAGGAATATATTTTTTTAAATGAAAAATTCTGGTGGTATGCCACATACAGTGCAAAAATATATGAGTCAAATACTTCTTTCAGACAGTGTATATTTTTAGATTATCATAATTTAAATAAGAATAGCGTATTTGTTAAAAAGATACTCGCCTAGAATTAATTCAGCGACCCCGCAATGGGCATCCTGGAGAAGGAAATTAGTATAACTGAAATCACATTTGGCTTAATCACACTAAAAACCCCATGGCGCAACAGCCCCGAAGGGTCTTGGCCTACCAAGAGACCGCTGCTCAGCCCGAAGCCCTGCAGATTACGAGGTGCTGCGTGGCTGGCACGACGAATCCTCTCGGCCGTTATTCTTCGCTTTCTAGACCCGGGACCGCCATCTCACCGTCAGATAACGCCTCGATTGTAATCACGTAGGCTGAGTGGACCTCGAACCAGCACTCAGATCCAGGTAAAAATCCCTGACCTGGCCGAGAATCGAACGGGGGTTTCCGGGTAAGAGGCAAACACGCCACCCCTACACCACGGGGTTGGCTTAACCTCACTAGGGTTTCAGAAATTGCAATTCGGAAACCTCACCTCAGTTGGCTTTGCAGTATATCACAACAGTCATCTCCAGGTTCTCAGGTGTAAAGAATCGTCGCCTTTCAAACAGCAAGGTTGCGAAACATCGAGAAACTTATCTCTGCATCAGTGAATGTTAAGAGCTCACACGTGAAGCAAAAGCACTCAGATCAAAGTGTTCTCCTTTCAATATTTCACTCATCTTGCACATAATTTGATACCCCTGTTCTTTTTAGCACTAAGTTTAGTTTCATTTTTCATTCGTTTCGTTTTCTCTCTTTTCAGATATGGCTCAAATACATGTAGGCCTATTTACTACAGAAATGTTAGAGGTAAAAATGAAATGAAGTGGCGTATGGCTTTTAGTGCCGAAAGTGTCCGAGGGCAAGTTCGGCTCTCCAGATGCAGGTCTTTTGATTTGACATCCGTAGGCGACCTGCGCGTCATGGTGAGGATGAAATGATGATCAAGACGACACACACGCCCAGCCCCCGTGCCAGGGAAATGAACCAGTTATGATTAAAATTCCCGACCCTGCTGGGAATCGAACCCGGGACCCCTCTGAGCAAAGACCAACACGCTAACCATTTAGCCATGAAACCGGAATTGTTAGAGGTAATGGATGAACTAATCATGATTCGAATTGAGAATGGGCAGTAAAAATCTAGTTGAAAGAAAGTTAAGTTTCAAAGAAGGCGTTAAGACCTAAAAAAGGGCTAAAAAGGACCAATTCAAAAAAGGACAAATAAAACCCACCATTTTCTGGCCTACACAGACCCAGAATGAACATATATTATGTTGACCCTCGTCTTCGGACACTCGAGGGAAAAAAAAAAGTTCCTCTACTTCCGAGCCCTACGTAAGGGTACGTATTAGCCTTGCTGCCCACGTCACGTTCAATACGCAGAAATTGCCGGGTTAAGGAGTGCTGACGTCTCACAGCCACTAACATAACTGAGCACCGCCTCTTCATACAGTACTGAACTACAAGTAGTTCTGCACCTCCAAAGTCTTAGTACCATGTCACAATTTGCTTTCGGCAAAGTTGTTTGGCGCGATCACGGGTCGTCTGATTAGGATGGCCATCGTCAATGTTGTAATTCTTTATTTTCTTTGTGAATGTTTCGAGACACTAATTTAATTCCTAATGACAGTAAGCAAATGCTAATATGCATGTTGCTGTCTTTTAAAACTCGTAATCATCAATATAAAAATCTAAACCTGTGGTCGATACTGTTCATTAAGTCTAGAGAAGATGCAACGCCTGTCTCGAAGATGAATATTTTCAGGATCTTCTTTGAAAAGATACTCGTTATGTCATCTGTGTAATAGTACATTACGCAACAAGCCTATAATGGCAACGAGAGTCTTAATTGCCATTATGGGCGAGTTGCATACGACTGTTTATGCTCGACGATAATTATAACTCTATTTTTTAAATGTTCATAAATTTCTGTCGAGATGTCGCTTGACAGTTGAGTTTACTGAACAGAGCGCAGAGCGCATGCGCTGGGCTATTGATTTTCCGTGAGTGGATCAGAGACCTTGACAATGTCACATGTTTTCAAAGCTTTATTTCAAATACAAATGGTTTATTGTTCAGTTGGTGAAGTGAATTTACGGGAAGTGCCGTGTGGTTGTGGAATATTGGAAGTAGAAGGTGCATTGATGTTAATATGTGTGTCCGACACAACGACATTAAAGATATATAGACTGCTAAACATACTCGTTACAGCGCCCCTGGTTGAAGCACAGCGAACTAACTTTTGCCTGCAACTGTCATGGCGGCTGCCACTTCTTGGTCTTGACAGTTAGCCCTTATCAGTTCAATGAATTGATGAGATTATACGTTATTGCAAATTAAAGATATATTTAAGAATAAACACGACATTTTCAAACATGCTTAATGTTGCATTGATGTTATAATGAAAAAATCGCAGTGAATATGGTGAGCATTTGCTTGGTTAAAACGAGAATTACGTATGTAGAAGAACGGATAACTCGGCGTCATGCACTAACAATAAAGTCATTCACTACAGAAAGACATGTTATACGTACAGCAGTTCAATGTCATTCTGGTATAATTTTTGAATTTTGCTTCTTTGTCTGGTTTGTTACGTTTTATGCTTTTTGCTACTTATGGCTACTTGCTAAGAACTGCTGTGTGACATGTAGCACAGACGTCCGTTGGTTGCGGTGTAGAATATCTCTACGGCATCCTCTGCCTGTCGTAAGGGGCCACTAAATGAGGGTAACCCCAGATTCTAAAGTTGAGAACACCTGATCCTTGGTTGAGTGTAGCATTCCTTCCACATACGGTATCCTACCAGCTTTACCACTTGAATATTTCTACCGGACCTCTCTTGGTCAAACCTCGCCTGACTTCATTCTACTGAATTCATAGCCTACATTTATTTATTTATTTATTTATTTATTTATTTATTTATTTATTTATTTATTTATTTATTTATTTATTTATTTATTTATTTATTTATTTATTTTAACCTTGCACACCTTCTCGAAGACCGTACTCCATCACACAGCAACTTCTGCAGAGCCTTTCTATGGCAGATTCAGAGGAAATAAGCATATGTTTTGCCTACAAGTGTCATGGCTGCCAGTGGTTCAAGTAGATTCAAAGATGGCCATCAGATTAGCAGTCTATATTTTTAATGTCGTTGGTCCGACATGTTTGATTTTAGAAACAAGTGCGAAGCTAGTGCGTTGAGCGCAGGTGCGATGCTATTCTTACCTAATTGGTCAAACAGTTGTATCATAATGAAAATCTGAACTCTGCTTGGTGGAGAACCTGCATCATAATGAAACTTGAACTATAATGGGCCTCATTAAGATTCAGCTTTCTGGCATAAGGCCTATAATATTTATATTTCGGCATCGTCGAGCATAAAAATTATTATAGATTTTTCAGATAACATAAGGCTCGCCAAGATAACACAAATAAATATTAAATTAAGATCAAGCGAGTTGGCTATGGGGTTCGGGTAGCGTAGCCGTGAGCTTGCATTCTGGAAATGGTGCGTTCGAACTCCACCGTCAACAATTCTGAAGATGGTTTTCTGTGGTTTCCCATTTTCACACACGGCCGCGTCCTTCCCAGTCCAAGCCATTTCCTATCCCGTCGTCGCCTGAAGACCCAACTGAGTCGGCGCGGCGTTAAAAGACTTGCAATGAAATTAAATTAAGAATGTATTAAGTACATGACCATCACTATTAAACTTGAAGCCGTGATTGTTCTTCGCTGCGAATATTGTAGAATTAAATCTGTGGATTATACTATTCTAGTGTTGTAATTTGTCCCTCCCATCTCATTATTTCATTTCTATTATTTTACGTTAAAGTAGGTACTGATAAAAAGTGTGAGTATTTAAGACAACAGTTACTATTTTCTTAAAGGATACCTTTTTAGAAATCGGTTTGGAAAGGTACACAAGTGTGGAAATTTTGGGAAACACTGAATTAAGGTATTCACCAACACTAGTGATGACATTTCCGCAAAAGTAATCCTACTTTCTTGAAACTTATGTCAAAGATTCTAGGGATTTAAAATAGTGGATTTCTGGCTTAAAATAATTAAAAAGTAATATCTGGCGGGTATTTCTAAAGATAAATTACAAAAATAACATGCATTTTTAGAACTCTTATGTTCCTATTCAGCCCAGAGGACTCATTGCTACTGAAAATTGCTTTGCAATATGTTCTGAGTGTTGTAAACAAAATAGGTTTTGTGGCTTTGATAGGGGCGAATTTATTAACGTTTTTCGATAACTTAAATTATTCTCAGGGAGAAAAATATTTAATTGTGAGGACCGGACCCTTATTTACAATATAATTGCATTATCTGCTATACTACGTAGCTTCATTACTTATCTTCAATTTAGTCTTTAAATGCTAATATTTAAATTCTAAGTGGACATTTCATTTTCCCAAGTAATCACAAGCATTGAAAAAATGAAATGTGAGAAAAAGTCTCTTAAAGTTGAGGTACACATTAAGAGTAAGGTCGCTCACTTTTCTACTCTTGAAAACCTCCTGTTACATAATTGGCGCCATATTCTTGGGATTTTAGATCATAAATATCTCCGACATTTTTGCTCTAGAGTACACTGCTTCAAGCCAGATGGAGATACTCCTTATGCCGGACAATCTGCACTTGCCAGGATGTCCAGTCCTGACATAGGCTACTGCCATTGTTAAAATAGCAAATACTTTTCATTACTCTCAGCTGTAGGGTTTTGCGTCCTATGTACACATCATTTGAGCAACGTTGCCAAATTAAGCTGTTGAACGATTCATTGGGATTCTGTGTTCTCCCGTAAACATTTCACCTAGAATATAACCTGGCTAGTTCTGCAATCTGCTGTCAACCAGGACTAATTTCTGAGTATAAGAGACAAACCGTTCAAACACATCCCGCGCTTTGAAGGGAAAAAAAAAATGAAATACCCAATGAGAAATGTCAAGCTGTCAAAGTGACAGCTGCAGAACAACGTGCGCACCGATCATTTAAATGAATATAAGTAAGCTAAACAACAATGAACCTGTATAAACTAAATATTTTTGGAAACTAGAGAAACACACACTTTAATATGGGCCAATAAAATATTGAAAATGTTCTTCAAAAAGAATGAAACGGAGGGTTGGTGAATACCTTTTACAATTCAAATGGTACTGAACTGGTAGTTTTGAACACATGCAGGACTCGATCCTTTCAAGAGTGTGGGCGAAATATTGTGCTATTTCTCTGGGTACTTCAATATTGTGTAAGAATATGTCACTCACTACAAATTTCACAACAGACTGCTATTCACCTCCGTAGTGTACCGATTAGCGCTATTACATGCTGTCCTCGGAGGCCTGTGTTCGACTCCCGATACTGTAAGAGATTTAAGATCGGAAGAAAGCTGGTATATGGTTAAAATGATACATACAACTCACTTCTACTGTACTACATCGGGACGAGGACCCGAATTTAAATTACAGTCTAATTCTGAACCCGTTAGATCACTTCTTCGTGAATGACATATTAAGTATTCCAGTCAGACATACCCATACTGTTGTTCATCATTGCCGTTTGTATGCAGTAACTGCTCTCCTAGAATACAAAGGTGGGCTATTCTTCAAGTTCAGTCGAAGGGAAAGTGACAAACCGATACTACTCTGTGGAGCATAGGAGTATTATAAAGATTCCAGAACAGAATTGAAGGAATGCAGATGGAACTTGACGGAACCAACAGAAAGTTTGAACTTCGAGCGAGTTCCATAAGTGATACTCGAAAACGAGTAAATCAGGAGGCTATAATGCACCCTTGAATATATACGAGAAGCCTACAAAGCTTTGTTAGGTTCCCTTGGAAGGACGTGGAATCGAATCCCCGTCAGAATCGAGGAATTTGAAACGCCCTTCCACTTGTAGAGGAACTCATGGTCCTGTAGTCTGCTCAGCCTAGTTAGTCACACTGGGACCTTTGTGCCGTGTGCGGACTACTACTATCAAACTGTTTTTATTCCTCCGCTGAAGGGGGAGGCGGGCCTTTTAAACGGTTACGCCGTCTCTCAGGCCAAGAGATTTGTGGTGGTGATGGAGATGCGTAGCGAAGGTGAGGGGAATTGGCAGCCGTGGCCTATACTAGGAACTGTCCTGGCATTCGCCTTAGAGCAGGAGAATGGAAAATCATTGCCAGGACAGCCGGCGGTGGGGACCAGCCCCTTCCGTCTCCCAAATGCAGAGGTGTAGAGCCACGGTAGAGCCGTGGCTACCCATCCTCTGCTCGGAGGAACTCGATTCATTGATTGAGCGATTCACTTCACTTGCACGCAAAAGACGTATGAAATTCTACGAGCATTTAGCACGAGTCGATGATTCACGATTGACGAAGAAGATCTTTTTCGTTATCAATGGAACACGACAAACCAAAGTGCGCTGGCTAGTAGACAACCAAAAAGATCTCGCAGAAGTCGACATTGACCCACTGGAAACCACAAGGACTTCATATAGACAAAAGATCAATGCCCACAAGTTTGCGCCCAAGAAACCGACGGCAAGAAATTTGAAAATAAAAAACGCGTGGACACAAGAAAGACGACAGGCCCATAGTGAAAGGATGAGGAAGTTTTGGGAAGATAAGAAGAACAAGATCAAGAATACCAATTCTAAATAATGGTTCTACGTGCTCCTTAGAGGCCAAACGCATATATATATAAATAAGTTATAATCCTCACAACCTCCAATCAACACATACAGAGATTTCCAAGTACACAGATCTGGCCACAGAAATAAAAACCATGTGGAAACTCAACAATGTTATCCTTATTCCAGTAGTGATTGAATGTAATGGTATTTTACTAAAGACACTACACGGGAGCATTGAAGCACGTCATTTCCACCCTCTCACTTACAGAGAATTACAAAAGGCAGCAATCCTGGCCACTTACCACATAGTAAGGAAGTTTATTGGCATGAACCATCCAATATATGCTGAGGATTAATGAAAATCGACCACTAATAAATTTGACTATTTATGTATAGTAAATATCTTATAAATTTCTGTCAAATTATTTGTCAACAATGTAAGTATATACAGGTATGAATGAAGCATATGTGCGTATGTACTAAATAGTACTTCTTCCATGTACATTGTACCGAAAAAGCTCATAAACCGAATTGTAAAATTGTGAAATATACAGTATAATAATAATAATAATAATAATCATAATAATAATAATAATAATAATAATAATAATAATACTTACCAGAACAAAAAGTTGTATGTAAAGCCGTTTAAATTAATTGTTTAGAAAGATCTTAGAATGATCTTATTTCTCACTAGCAAAAGTACAAATTCTTGTTCTGATTATTATTATTATTATTATTATTATTATTATTATTATTATTATTATTATTATTATTTTATTATTATTATTATTATTATTATTATTATTATTATTATTATTATTATTATTATTATTGTACCGGGCGGTACACCTCCACGCCGCTTGTTCAAATATTGCGCCAATTGAAACTCCTCTACAGGAGAAAGCCTGAACCTTGAAAAACTGTATTACCTCAACAGTTTCTCCGAAGATGGCTCTGTTTGAATTTTGATGTGTTTTTGTTTATCATTGATCAAGAAGTGTGGACATTCTCTAACAGATGTCTCTACCAAAAACTATGGTAATACACTCTGGTGTAATGGAATCTACTCTCCCGAAGAAATTTTGTATTCCTGAGTTTTGTTTTTACTAAATTTTGTTCTGTGATTTGTGGGTTGGCAATATTAATCCTTCCTTACGCCAGATTTGAACTTAGCCAATCCCGAAATTATTTTATTAATTCTCAGCTGTAATAAAGTTCCTAAGTCGCTGACTAACTTTTGAAACATATATATATTTAAAACTGCATTTATATTGCAAAATCTGAATATCTGCATTTAAAATGGAAAATCTGAAAATTAACATTCATTAAATAAAATACACACTCGTCTGACCTTGTACTCACACTTACTTGTTACCTGCTTACTTACACATACGTTATTTGAAGGGCGCCAGCTGTCACTCAGTACAGCAATAATAGAATGAGACTCTTGACTATCTCTAGGGTGTGGGGTAATAAGCTTACTTTTGACAACATACCATACAAGTTCTGGGAAAAGGAGATTGGCGTTCGGTTTCCCCATTAATTTTGAGGTTAAGATATTTTACTGTCAATGAAATGAAACTATGAATTCGTTTGATAGAACAAAATATATTCTTTAAATAATATATAAAAATTGTGAGTCTTGTTGCGATAAAACAGATGAGAATGTGAAATTATGACATTGCAACTGAAAGAAACTAGGCATGAATTTAGATTCTTCTTGACCGGACATTTAACAATTTATACGAAATATTTCCCTCACTGATTCACTTGACTGTACCTTCAACACTTTGAGTGTAATTACGACGTAATCCATTGCTCTGGTGTTTACTGTAGATGTGTCACGCCTAACGTGGTGATACATCCTTGCGACTGCTTCTTCTCCATATCATCTGACTTCTTTGTAAGTCAATATGGTATGACCTCTTGGCAGGTCCAGGGTTGCCCTCTCTGACTCCTTGGTAAGCCTTGCGTCCGCGTCTTCCACTAAGTGACGGACCAACCATTTGGTCTCACTCTCTCAATGACCAATAATGGCTCACTGAGTCTTCACCATCTCTCGTTCACACTGGTTGACGGACCAACTAAGGCCTCTTGATCTAGTAGACTACTTCACTGTACTGCATCCGTATAAGTAATGACTGACGCTACAATATGGAGCTACCTTATATAGACGTTGGTTGACACAACTACGTAATCTCCAGAAATAACAATGACATACTCCCACCTACGCGACAGATATTACATACAGTGGTGAAATAGCCCCGCGGCGACTAACTCCGTGCGCGCATTGCTAAATAAATACAATGCCGTAGCCATGGCACGGCGATGACTTGGCAGAATCTCCACTGGTATAGCAATATAACAACGTCACTTCCAATCTCTGATATATACAACAATTCTCACTGTACAGGTGTTTAATGATAATCTACACATACGTATATATGCATACATCTAAGTGCAATCTTGCAAGCAACAGGCAATTGCAAAATTGAATAAAACGGATACTTACAATAATAGTAACAATATCACAGATAAAATAATAATAATACTGACATAATAATAATAATAATAATAATAATAATAATAATAATAATAATAATAATAATAATAATACAGATAAAATCATACAATAATAAAAATACAGATATCATCTTGTAACGGGATTTGAACCGTTACAATTCGCCTCCCTCATAAATAAATCGAAGAACAATGAATCGATTGATTTATGAACAACATAATATAAATATAACACTGACACATATAAACACTTTAAATGAGTATACAACAATAATTTTCTTTTTCAACATCCATACATTTTATAATACATCACATATGAGAATTTTTCTCGCACATTGCCATCGTAGATAACTGTTCAGTGTCCCATTCTCTTTTTCTCTCATACAAATCACAAGAGTACAGCACTCAATTTAACACATACAAATAATTTTAAATGATTACACTACATTCTTCTCCTTCTTTTTTTTAACATATCAAAATATTTTGTGAAAATTCACTTATATGAGAACTGTTCTCGCATATTGTTATCGCAGATAACTATCCAATGTCCTGTTCTCCGTTTTTTTGTCACACAGTACATGACAGTGTAGCACTTATTCTTCCAATACACCAATACGACACTTGGTTCACACGCAAATTCGCAGATGTTAATTTTATTTTGCCAGTTTCTCACAAAATATAATCATCTTACTCTTATTTCAACAAATCTCACGTGAAATACTTCTTTACATTCATTATACTATAAATACCGACAATATCCCCTTCCTGATCTTTTAAGGAATATGCACACTTCCCGATACGGTTCACAATAGTGAAATACCCCTCATACAAAATAATAACTTCAACATATTTCCCGCCTCTGCAGATGATGAAATGGAACTCTGAGTAGCACTCTATCACTCAAACTGAATCAATTTTGCCCTCATTAACTTACATATATCAATACATCACATCTTCCTTGGCAACAATAATTAAAGAAACAATACTATGGCTACAAGATGGTTCAATTATTCCGTAATCCAGCATAATGTTTATCTGTTCTTAGACGTCACTAGCATTTTTAAGTTGAATGGGGTACTTACCTCCCACAAACGATCAATGGTCATTTACTACAAATTCATATTCATATACGTGTTCTTCCTCACTTACCACTAAATACATCTCGATGCTTACCTAACATCGAACACAATTACTCCTCCTGTAATTCACCCAAATTACCTCACGTCACTGCCTCATACCGACTACCCCTCGGATACTGGTCGTACAGGCACGTAACACACCCAACAAAACATTTCCTCTCACTAGGAACAACTTCACTTACCTCTCATATATTTCAAAGAACACACGTCACCAACACACTTACCTCAGACCATCATAATTAACACGTACTTCTTTGCTAGTTTACTCCCAGAACAAACACACACTACCTAAATTAAAGTCTATTCTACTTCCATGATTTGCAACCAAGTCAGCTCCTAAAACAACTGAATACACAAGTTCTGGTACAACAAGGCGTGGCTAAAACTTACAATTATCTTCAATTATGATTGGTACCGCTATCATTTTATTTACTCACTTTGACTTACCCAACGGCTGTTATAATATTTAATAGTACCTTCATTTACCTTCACAATTTCCATCATCGGAGTTACTATCTCACTACTTACATCACATACTCGGTATTATAAGTATTTCCATCACTTAACAGAACACTTCTTACGTCGAACTTACTACTACCATTAATTACTTCATTATCTACGACTACGTCACTACTTAAATATCACACTTAACATTGCTTAGGTCACAATCACACTGTACTCTTAAATCTACTTTCACTATATAACTACTTATACTACATACCTGTACAACTTCTACTTTCGGACTGTTCACTTAATTTACCTGATTCCCTGTGCGTTTGGAATACTCTTGCTCGATGACTATTCCTGAATACCATTCGCATTTAGCCTATTACTCTCTCTCTGATGACTTAAATCCTCACGCCTTCCGTCACTTTGGCCTATAAAGTTTCCACGCCTTCCTTCTCCTGATTGCCCCTGATAACTCTGCTGAACCCTATCACTATTTAAATGTCTATTATTCGTCTGCTGATCATAATTATTCCCTCTCCAGCTATTCTGTCTATAATTCCTCACATAATTCACATCTGCACGCCTCCCATCTTCCGATTCTCTCTGGTAATTCTGCTGACTTCTACCACTATTGAAATTTCTATCATTCCTCGGCTGATCATAATTATTCCCTCTCCAGCTATTCTGTCTATAATTCCTCACATAATTCACATCTGCACGCCTCCCATCTTCCGATTCTCCCTGGTAACTCTGCTGACCTCTGTCACTATTGACATTTCTATTATTCCTCGGCTGATCATAATTATTCCCTCTCCAGCTATTTTGTCTATAATTCCTCACATAATTCACATCTGCACGCCTCCCATCTTCCGATTCTCTCTGGTAATTCTGCTGACCTCTATCACTATTGAAATTTCTATTATTCCTCGGCTGATCATTATTATTCCCTCTCCTCTGATAATTATCTGACCTGTTTCCCGCTCCTTCTACAGTTCTACTTTGCGGTCGATTATCACCTACTCTACCATTCAGAGCCTCGAAACTATCTAACAATACCTCCATTTCTTTGATAGTACTGACTTTCTGCATACACGCAGCTTCCCTAATCTTATCAGAATAATGTTTTAACATAATCCTTACGATATCAACTTCTGAACCAATACTATTAAGATTTTTCCATATAAGCACGTGTGTCAGAAAGTATTCTGTCATCGACATTCCCTCCTGTTGTCTATATTTACCAAGCATAATCCGTTCTCTCTCGCGATCTTGTACATTCTCATCCCAAAATTTATTAATGAACTTCTCTTTAAATTCTTCCATATTAGACATATTATTACGGTACACTTGAAACCAGGTTTTACTTTCACCGATGAAAGAATTAGACAAAATTTCCAGCACGTATTCCCATTCAAAAATATTATTCCTCAACTTACTTGCAAATCTTTTCTCAACTAGTTTTACAAACTCCATAGGATTAAACTGTTTTCCAGAAAACCTAGGCAAATCTTGGTCCCTATTGTATAAACCACTCGTTACTACTATTTCTCTTGTAATCTGACATTCTCTCATTTCTTGCCGTAGTACCCTCTGGCAATTCAAAACTTTTTCTTCCGCCACTTTCTCCGCATTCTCTTTCATTATTCTCAATTCTTCCTGTAATTTTTCCTCTTTCTCTGTAACCTTCTGCGACCAAGTTTCTTGTTCGTTCTTTAGTTCTCTGACCTGCCCAAGCTCTTTTTCAAACGTTTCTACCTTACTGACATATTCCCTCATATCTTGCCCCACTGCATTATAGATCTTGTCTAGTCTTTTATCTATGATCTCGTGAATTTCTTCCCGGATATTAGAAATCTTATTACTTAATTCTACGATATTCTCTGTATATGTTCCTTTGACATGCTCAATTTGAGTATGAAGATCGCTCCGATTCAACTCCATTTCTCCTCTGAGGTCTACACACTCTTTGTTTAACTTATTTTCTAACTTAGATATTTGATTAGTTACCTCTACTATCTTAGTATCTATTTTAGAATTTAGTGATTCACTTAACCCATCTATTTTATCATTGATCACATTAAAATTTTTGTTACAAATATCAATCATTTCTACCATTTTACTACTTAGGGAGTTAATCTGTTTATTACAATTTTCATTATTAGTACTAATTAATTCTTTCATCTCTTTCTTATTATTTTCACTACTACTACTAAATAATTCTTTCATCTCTTTCATCTCTTCCTTACTATTTTCATTATTAGTACTAATTAATTCTTTCATCTCTTCCTTCTCTTTCTTATTTTCATTACTGAGCTCGGTAAATCTGGCCATCAGCAAATTTAGAATATCTTGGTTCATTCCCCCCGCGATTTCCTTTTGAGTTTCAGTGTGCTTCTCAATTTCTGCACTTTCCTGAATTAATTCAGAACCTTCCATCGTATTCACCTGTTCCCTACTCTGAATTTCACCTTGGATGTCCGCAGAAGCAATGACCTCGTCCTCACATGACTTGTTATTGTCTTCCTTGTCCATCTTTGGTTCACTAGTGATAGTACGCGATCTCAAATTAATTTCCCTCTTCAAATCCCTTGAAATATCCCCAAAATACAAATATATATCACAAAATTACACTCTTGACATTTACTGGTAATAATTTCCGTTGGCTTAAATGCGCACACTCCTCCCAAAATGAACCTATGATATGCTGTCATTCAGAACAAATTCTGAATTTATTCGAGTCCCACGTTGCGTCGACACATTGTAATAAAGTTCCTAAGTCACTGACTAACTTTTGAAACATATATATATATATATTTAAAACTGCATTTATATTGCAAAATCTGAATATCTGCATTTAAAATGGAAAATCTGAAAATTAACATTCATTAAATAAAATACACACTCGTCTGACCTTGTACTCACACTTACTTGTTACCTGCTTACTTACACATACGTTATTTGAAGGGCGCCAGCTGTCACTCAGTACAGCAATAATAGAATGAGACTCTTGACTATCTCTAGAGTGTGGGGTAATAAGCTTACTTTTGACAACATACCATACAAGTTCTGGGAAAAGGAGATTGGCGTTCGGTTTCCCCATTAATTTTGAGGTTAAGATATTTTACTGTCAATGAAATGAAACTATGAATTCGTTTGATAGAACAAAATATATTCTTTAAATAATATATAAAAAATAGTGAGTCTTGTTGCGATAAAACAGATGAGAATGTGAAATTATGACATTGCAACTGAAAGAAACTAGGCATGAATTTAGATTCTTCTTGACCGGACATTTAACAATTTATACGAAATATTTCCCTCACTGATTCACTTGACTGTACCTTCAACACTTTGAGTGTAATTACGACGTAATCCATTGCTCTGGTGTTTACTGTAGATGTGTCACGCCTAACGTGGTGATACATCCTTGCGACTGCTTCTTCTCCATATCATCTGACTTCTTTGTAAGTCAATATGGTATGACCTCTTGGCAGGTCCAGGGTTGCCCTCTCTGACTCCTTGGTAAGCCTTGCGTCCGCGTCTTCCACTAAGTGACGGACCAACCATTTGGTCTCACTCTCTCAATGACCAATAATGGCTCACTGAGTCTTCACCATCTCTCGTTCACACTGGTTGACGGACCAACTAAGGCCTCTTGATCTAGTAGACTACTTCACTGTACTGCATCCGTATAAGTAATGACTGACGCTACAATATGGAGCTACCTTATATAGACGTTGGTTGACACAACTACGTAATCTCCAGAAATAACAATGACATACTCCCACCTACGCGACAGATATTACATACAGTGGTGAAATAGCCCCGCGGCGACTAACTCCGTGCGCGCATTGCTAAATAAATACAATGCCGTAGCCATGGCGCGGCGATGACTTGGCAGAATCTCCACTGGTATAGCAATATAACAACGTCACTTCCAATCTCTGATATATACAACAATTCTCACTGTACAGGTGTTTAATGATAATCTACACATACGTATATATGCATACATCTAAGTGCAATCTTGCAAGCAACAGGCAATTGCAAAATTGAATAAAACGGATACTTACAATAATAGTAACAATATCACAGATAAAATAATAATAATAATATTGACATAATAATAATAATAATAATAATAATAATAATAATAATAATAATAATAATAATAATAATAATAATAATAATAATAATAATAATAATAATACAGATAAAATCATACAATAATAAAAATACAGATATCATCTTGTAACGGGATTTGAACCGTTACACAGCCAATTATGTATGTCTCCTTCGATATGGATATGTAGCTCTAAGCTATCCAATAAAGTTGAGGAGGTGTGTCTACTCATTCTTGAAAGGTCTCGAATTTTCCACGAGGGTATAAAAACTGCTGATTTTCTTGTCCCGGGGCCACTAGTATAACATCTAACTCAGTGTGTGAATATGTAGCAGGGGGCGGGAAGCGCCTCTTTCTTCAAGCAGCAGCTCTTCACCAAGGTAATGGCCTGTTAACATCTTTATTTCTTGCTAGCTCAGCAGTTTAACTCTCGGGGAGGATTCGAAACCTTTAATATGTAACCTACCACTTTTAAAATGTAAATTCCTCTTCTGTCTATGTAAAAACTACAAATCTCTTTAACTGTAAAGCGGCGATAGAGAGTGCGTTTCCCTCCCGAGCTCCCCTTCATTTTGAAATTGAGGTGACTACGTTTTCATAACCGTTTCTTCTCTTCCTTAATGTATTAAAGTTTTCTCATACGAGTCACCTCCCTAGCTTGGGATTAGCCCCTGTATTATCGGCCTAGCGCCACATAGGTTTTAAAAAAAACTTTAGTGTAGGAGTGCAAGTAATCGCCTCCATTCAATTTTGTATTTTGGGCCATTTATTTAACTCGTTTTGTTTTCCTTCCTGAGAAGGCCCAGTAGATTGGGTACGAGGTACCCCTGTACCATTATATGTGTGCCTTGAGGGCAGTTAGTGTGAAGTCTGCTTATGGCCTCCTGATAGGCTTGAACTTTGAGAGCGGCTCTGCTCTTTCCTAAATTTGATCTCTGTGTTTCTCTAGGAGGCTTAACATTGTAATTAGGAGCAAGTGCTCCTTGGCATGATGGGGTTTTCTGCCCCTTTGTACAATTTTGTACCTTGGTAAAGTTGGGCTAATAGCTCAAGGATGGTGATTGTGGGGCTCGAAACCCAGACCTTGTAATTATCCCCTAACACTTATAATTTCTTTGTATCTGATTTTGGCTTGTTGTTGACTTGTTAAGTTTTCAAATTCTATGTCACCATTGTTCAGTTTTGTATATATAACCTTTGTTGAAATTTCATATCATCTTTCGAACTTGTAGTTAGACCCATTCCAGCCCGCACCTTCTTTCACCTCTGCCTTCCACGGATAACTCCGTAACAAATAATAATAATAATAATAATAATAATAATAATAATAATAATAATAATAATAATAATAATAATAATAATAATAATAATAATAATAATAATAATAATAAGCCAGGATCCATGGCTATCTAGTTAGCATGTTGACCTTTTGCCTGGGTTCAATTCCCGGGGGTTGGAATTTTAACATCAATTGGTTAATCCTTCTGGCTACGGTATTCTACGCAAATTACTGTACACTCACTGAGTAAGACTTCATTAAATTGCATGTCTCTTAGCGTTATCCGAGAAACACCACAGAGAGGTCCCTATACGTTGTTTCCGATGTGAGGTGCACATTGGGGAGTTGATGATAATAGCAGGCCACGTTCCCTACTGACATTCACAATCGAGTTCGGGAGTTTCTGCTATAACGGCAGTCTCACTTGCCCTCTGCCAATCACAATCGAGTTCGGGAGTTTTCATTATAATGACAGGTCCATTTTCCTAATGCCAGTCACAATGGAGTTGAGGAGTTTTGATTATAATTGCAGGCACACTTACATAGTGCCAGTCACAATTGAGTTAGGGTGCTTTCATTAAAATAGTAGCCCCCTTGCGTACTACCAGTTACGATAGAACTTTGGTGTCTTCATTATAACGAAAGGCACACTTTCCTACTGCCATTCCACAGTCGAGCTGAGGAGTACTCATTATAACGGCAGGTCATCTTTCTTACTGCCAGTCACATTCGAGTTGGGAAATTTCGATTATAATAGCAGGCCACTTTGCCTATCACCAGTCACAATCTAGTTCAGGAATTTTGTTTATAATTGCAGGCACCCTTGCCTATAGACGGATATAATCGGGTAGGGGAGTTTTGACCAAATTGCAGACTCCCTTGCCTACTGTCAGTCAAATCGAGAAGGGGATTTTTCATTACAATAGCAGGCCCCATTTACTAATGCCAGTTACAGTGCAGTTGGAGAGTTTCCTATATAATGACTAGCCCAATTTCCTACTACCAGTCACAGTCGATGAGGGGAGTTATATATGTATGTGCGAAAGTATATGCTCTTTATTGCAGCCCTTCATTTCGAGATTAACTGCTGCTAAACGGTACGTCATATCGACAAACGCAGCTCGACATCAGACTCCTTTATTAGTGGTATACATGATTTGTTCTATACCATTTTCTCGCATCTCCTCTACCTATGTGTTATTTTGAGTTAGGAACTTTGAATAAGGTGCAATTTTGGTTGTTTTCACACATTGCTTTATTTTTCGCATACTTATGTGGCGGGTAGAATCATAAAATTTGGCTCGCATACGGCCGCTGTTTGTGCCAATGATTTGATTCTATATTTTCTACAATCGTGTCAAATTATAAAATATACGTGTACAAATTATAAACTTTACCTACAAATCGAGAAATGCAGCTCCAGCTAACGTATAAGGGATTGAGATAGACAAAATGTCATAGGACCAAAGTTATAGATCACTCCAAATTGGGCCACGATTGTGTTATCCAAGGTCTGCACAGTCATTAAAATTGCCTCCATATTTTGATATTTGTCGGGGGTAAAATGAACCTCCCTGTTGTGTTTCTCGGATAATGCTAAGAGACATGCAATTTAATAAAGTCTTACTCACTGAGTGAACAGTAATTTACGTAGAAATCCATATACAGTGTAGAATACCGTAGCCAGAAGGATTTACCAATTGATGTTAAAATCTCAACCCCCGGGAATTACGTACAGATTCTAAACACTGTAATTTCCAGTTAACGGTACGTTGTGCGATTTAATCGGCGAATTCATAGACAGCGAAGGAAAACATGCTCGAAAGAAATAATGCATAGTATCACTCCCAGGTTTCTGCATTAGCACTCGCATGCATGCGGAGAAATTGAGGAAGAAGGTAGGCATTAATTGAAGATAGGATAATAACTGAAGACAGCCGGATAGGACAAATATGCAAATACCACGTTGATGTATTGTAGAAATGAAATGTCCCTCACTAAATTTTGATTATATGAGTTACGAATTTAAGAAACCTGTAACAGAGGAGAAATTTAGGAGCAGGGATTCTTAAGTATTCAGATAAGAATATGACTTATGGTATTATTACTTAAGCCTAAAGTGTCAAGGCAGAGGCAAGAAATTAAAGCAGAAAACCAAAGTAGAAGAGAGAAATAGTAAACATTATAGTTAATGCTAGAAAACACTTTACGCTGTGAAATAATGGGCTACACTTCACGGTACTCTTAAAATGTTAAGAGCCATGCTTGGCACTATTCAAAGACGATTTTAACCTCCAAGGGTATTCCGCAAATATCCCGCAGAATGACAGCTTGACGTCTCTCTCGCCTTCTATCCAAAGAACAACCACGAGTTTACAGGATTGATGACGAAAATGGCAGTACGTTCACTGCTGGCAAGCAGCCAACGACGTTGCCACGGTAACCGGTAGATTCGTTGTCGGTCTGTGAGGGTGTCCGTCACTCGACGCAGAGCATGAAACCTGTAGAAAATAGTAATTTTCTCCCTCGTTTGAAGCGTAAGTGAATTTATGCAGATAAAACAATTATTTATAATGAAGGGACTTTTCACATATAGTCTACAGATTTTTAGAAAATCAATAGTGTATAAGAAAATATCAAATAACTCGTTTGATGTCCCTACAAACCCCCAGTCCATTCCGTTATTTTAAATCATATGGCATATCAAAACCTATGCCTTGCTGGCGAGACCTAGTGTTACACAGTGCACTGTCTTCTGATACGGGCTAGAACAATTTTGTTACTTTCACTCATCCTCAGTCTCATCCTTGGCTTTGACAGTATGAAAGTGCTTGTCTAGTAACGCCATTCCTCACGCACCCAGTCCCTACTATGAATGGTGTGAAAATGTTGCACATAAGGTCGATTGTTGCATGTATTTCAGTGGGCTTGGCAGACTGATACGTAATAGCAACTTCTGGCTCGGCGAAGAAAGCAACGGGAAACTATCTCACTCCTCAGTTTCCTAGTACGCCTCTTCAGTGATGCCTAGGCCATCTATGACAGCTAATGGTGGAGTTCTTGAGGATCCAACCAGCCTTTGGGTTGAGGACTGAACATACATACATACATACATACATACATACATACATACATACATACATATCAGACAAACAGACAAACAGAAACGAAAGGAAAAACCACTGATACGGTTTTGAGTTGACCTAAACCGGATAAATATCTAAAATATTGACATCCCTACGATGGGATAGGGCAAGTACTGCGAAGGACTGTGCCTTAATTAAGGTGCACCAGCCCCAGCATTTGTAAAATGGGAACCACTGAAATCCATCTATCGGGGTTGTCGACAATGGGATTTGGATCCGTCAGGCGCTGCCTGGTGATGATTGCTAACTAGGCGGGTTTATGTAGACAGTCTGCCACTGCTAGGCAGCGTGCCAGCCCAACTGACGAGCCCAATGGCACGCTGTGGGCGAAAGGCTGTACAAACACGCAGACAACCTAATAATCCGAAAGGTTGTATTGCACTGAGGGTTTTGATCTGTGGCCGTGAAAGCCTTGATTTGGGATATACTTTTCTAGAACTGCTAAGAACATGAGGAAGAGCCAGATTTGCTCGCCACGTTTACTTAATTCCTCTAGCTCGGAGACTGGGTGTTTTAGAGTTTCTTAATACACGTCTTCATTTACACACCAACTACCACAGAACCACGCACCATCCATATATAATCCGGCCATAAAATTAGGTCCAGTTTACATGTGGTATCAATCTTAAATAAATGGGAAAATGACAGGAAGAAGAACGAGAAGTTAGATAAGATGATAGGCTCCTCGTTTTGACAGAGCGGTATAAATGCGAGCAGTTGAAAGGATCTCCATTCATCTGTAAGTTCCTTTGTATTTTCAGCCGAGCTCTTATAGTTCTATTCATTTTACGACCTAAGTTCACCTAGGTTACACCAAACCACGCACTGCGTGCTGTTGGCACACGGGAAAATATTCTGACACCCCGGCATAGCCCTGCTTCTTTTCCCTTTTAATGATGTTCAGCGACAAGCAGCAATATCATAACTTTCTATTTAAAAATACCGCCCGTTAATATGGTAGTTAAGAAACACAATTGTCAAATTTTATGCAGAAACAAAAGAAAGGGAAAACCATGGCTAATAGGCCTACGAATTAATGAGTTTGTACATTCGCCGACTGTGATTACCATGCTGACAATTCTTCCTCGTTTAGAGAGGCCTTTCAAAGAGTAGAAATCCTCAGCACCAGTATGCGCCTCTCGTTTATCACCTAAGAGGACGTGCTGGTATATTTGAAAGGAAAGTCTCTGGTTTGTGTGTAGAACACATGGTTAGGCAGCTCCTTTGTTTGCCTTTATTTCTTCAGCTCGTATGTCTTCAAATGTTGGTAAAGAACTTCTCTTGACCAATTTGACAATGCAAATTAAACAAAACAATAGCCCTGGTGTGAAGTTTCTCCAACGTTGCTGAGGATGATTTTAAGGAATGACTCAACCAATCAACATTGGGCAGTGACTTATTTTCCCAGGCCAACAGCTGCTTGCGTTTGAAACATCCACGTGTACCTATTCCTATTAAAGAATATTTTTAAGTCTTCAAATAAGCTATGTCCGCCTCTGTGGTGTAATGGTTAGTGTAATTAGCTGCCACCCTCGGAGGCCCGGGTTCGATTCCCGGCTCTGCCACGAAATTTGAAAAATGGTACGAGGGCTGGAACGGGGTCCACTCAGTCGCCGGAGGTCACTGAGTAGAGGTGGGTTCGATTCCCACCTCAGCCATCTTGGAAGTGGTTTTCCGTGGTTTCCCACTTCTCCAGGCAAATGCCGAGGTGGTACCTAACTTAAGGCCACAGCCGCTTCCTTCCCTCTTCCTTGTCTATCCCTTCCAATCTTCCCATCCCCCACCAAGGCCCCTGTTCAACACAGCAGGAGATGCCGCCTGGGCGAGGTACTGGTCATCCTCTCCAGTTTTATCCCGCAACCCAGGGCACTGCCCTTGAGGCGGTAGACGTGGGATCTCTCGCTGAGCCCGAAGGAAAAACCAACCCTGGAGGGTGAGCAATTCGATTCAGCATCTCTTCATTCGTGATTTGATCTATCCATCTCACCTTCAAGAAAGAAAGAAAGAAAGAAAGAAAGAAAGAAAGAAAGAAAGAAATAAGCCATTCGTTTATGCTAACAGTCGTTGTCTAAGAATAGTGAAAGCCAAAGTATACACCTCTTAATGAAGTGCGTTTGAAAAACGAGTAGTTCAATGTGCGATTTGTGATTTTTACCGTAAGTGCTGAGGGAATGGATTTAGTGCGTTAACTTTCTTTGTAACTTTATATAGGCCTACTTTTGCCAAAAGTTTCAAGAAAATTCACTAATTTGCTGCCAACGGTCGTAGCCGTGTTGAAACACCGGATCCCGTGAGATCTCCGAAGTTAAGCAACATTGAGCGTGGTCAAGATTTGGAAGGGTTGCCATGAGCTGTTGGTGGGGGGTAAGGGAATGGAGGAGCGGAAAGGAACTGGCCACCCTACCGTACGTAAACTCCGGCTCAGGCACACCTCTGCGGAGGTTCGGATGGTCTTTCGGGCAGAGTACACCCTTACCTTACCTTCAATTTGCTAACGTGGCCATTACCGTTTTGTTTCATAGGCTCGACATCTATTTTAATACGTTTAGCACCACTCTCGATGTCCTGGTTGTCAATATTCGCATACGTTTCCGGCAATTCACTGTTAGAACGACCAAGATTTACCTACCGAGTGAGTCGGCCGTGCGGTTAGAAGAGTCACGCAGCTGTGAGTTTGCGTTCGGGGGACAGTGGGTTCGAACCCCACTGACACCAGCCCTGAAGATGGTTTTACGTGGTTTCCCATTTTCACATCCGGCAAATGCTGGGGCAGTACCTCAATTAAGGCCACGGGTGCTTCATTCCCACTCCTAGCGCTTTCCTATCCCATCGTCGTCATAAGATTTATCTGTGTCGGTGCTATGTAAAATAAAATTACCTCCTAAGGCTCCTTTTATACTTACATGCCACATGCTACATGCCACATGCTTGAAGCCAGGCATGTGGCGTTCGCACTTGGAAAGGACCCTTTTATAGTTTCGTATCTGTCGAGCAGGTACAATGGCAGATTTTACATCTAAAGTATTCGCAGCTGCATACCTCTGCGAGATAATGGCAGTAAAAAAAGATGAAAAGGCATTTCAGTTTTCATCCTCTGAACATTCAAATATACAGTATATGATAGGAGCTTTCAAAACCCTTTACACTGACCTACGAGAGGACAAAACAATATTTTTAATTATTTTAGGATGACCCCAAAATCATTTGATGAATTATTTGGAAAAATAGAATGTCAGTTCCATATTACAAGAAAACACTTCCTGTCCATTCGTCCAATAGAGCGGTTCTGTGAAACTACAATCTACAGATGTATTAAATACAAAGAACATTATATAAAATACCATGTAAACAACTAAATGTAAATTATTTCTAACATTATGTTTGTAACTTTAGCTTTGAGTAACGTTAATGTCCTTTGTATATTGCTGACTAGTCATTTCACATTTAAAACTATTCAGAACTTGCTGATTTGCAAGAATGTGTAGATTCATCTAGGCAAATATATGATGGCCGGCGTTGATGTGGATCATTATAGTAAATTTGGAATTGCCCTGGATCAGACAAAGATGTAGAAGGTTGGTTTGGGAGGACATCGCTCAATTGGGACTGACCCGAATCGGTTTGGTTTCGAGAGTGTGCATTATATGAATCTTTCGTTATACGTAGGGGTGATAACGCTGCAGATTTACTCCCACGCCTTATTCCGGAGATCTCGATTTTTGTAGTCTTCGTTACCTGGATCCCATAATACCGATCTACACTGCATTCGCTAATGAGCAGTTCCGTATCTAATCCAGCATCCATTGTCCTGGTTAGCACTCGACTAGACCACAAACTGTACTGAACCGCCCGGCATGAAGCGTCAACTATAAACATTCCCATAAGGTTTTGGTCCCACCCGCGCGGCGTGACATGTCAGGCGTGGCGGCCACCTGCTCGTCCCGACCCGCCTCAGTCACATGCCTGGCGGGAGGAAGCGACCGCGAGACGGGAGCAGGTAAGTATAAAATGGTCCCATTTAAACAATGTTAATTCACATGCTTGGCGTGTGGCGTGTAGCATGTGGCATGTAACTATAAAAGGAGCCTTAGAGGTCTGGTGCAGGTGTTTCAAACTGACCTGCGCGTCTATGAGGATGGGGCTTTGCCTATGACGAAATCTAATGTTGACGAAGGCCATGGAGATAGACACAACATGGAATGTCAAATAGACTTTCTGCTGCCCTTTCGAAATCCGACTATTTCTACCAAGTTTCCACCCGCAGTCTTGGGCTCTGGAAGACGACCATGCCAATTAAAGAATTATTGTATTCCAGTGTATAACAAGAAAATAGGTGGGTCTTTTATTTGCCGGTAGGTGTAAAAGCTTTCTCTCTGACAACATAATTTCAAAATGTATTTATATTAATATCAGCATGAAAGCAGAATGATGAAATTATAAGCCTACTTTGTGGTGCCTAAGAGTGCTAGCTTTGGCATAATAATAAAACTTAAAACTTCAGATCCAAACTACAGGCTGGCATATATTTATACTTTGTATATCGTTTCAAGCTATGTAGACCAGTTTGATGCAGCTCTATATGCCACCCTATCCTGTGCTAATTTTTTTGTTTCTACATAACTGCTACATCTTACATCTGCTCTAATCTGTTTGTCATATTCATACCTTGGTCTACCCCTACCGTTCTTACCACCTGCAATTCCCTCAAAAATCAATTGAACCAGTCCTGGGTATCTTGAGATGTGTCCCATCACTCTATCTCTTCTCATCAAATTTAGCCAAATTCATCTCCTCTTACCTATTTGATTCAGTATCTCTTAACCCTCTACTAAATACTGTTGTTGTTTGGCAACAAATAACATTTCACATGTATAAATGGATAAATACAGTAGACAGAGGCAGTTTTACGGCACACCTTCAACTGTACAGTCAATTAAACACATATCCCAGTGATGCCTTTTTTTTTTTTTTTTTCACAACATAAGACAAAACAGCCCTACAACCAAAGGTACTCCTTCCACCCCGTCATCATCCACGCATACCAACCACCGTACCTCTGGCTCAACCTTAAAGACCTCAAAGACATTACCGACCTATGGTCGTGCAAGTTGTACCGCAGTACGTACCCATGGTCAGTAGGTAGTAATGTTCGGTCTTTGAATGTTAAAAGCTTAGAGTAAAATCGTGAAAAATAGTATATATGGCAATCCACATCACATACGATGTTAAGCTATTAGCCCCAGTTAAGAATTGCTCGTACATCTAAAACACTGAACGTATGTTGAACATAAAAGCTTGAAATTTCCTTCACCAAACGACAACGAAAAATAATTCATGCAGTAGAGGGTTAATTTGATTTGATTTGATCTATCCATCTCACCGTCAGCATTCTTCTGTAACACCACATTTCAAAAGCTCCTATTCCCTTTCTTTTTTGAGCTAGTTATCATCCATGTTTCACTTCCATACAATACCACACTCCAGAAGAAAGTCCTCAAAAACATCTTTCCATTTCCTATATCAGTGTTCAAAGTCAGCAAATTTCTTTTCTTAAGGAAGGTCTTCCTTGCTTGTGCTAGTCTGCATTTTATGTCCTCCTTACTTCTGCCATCATGTTTAGATCTTGAGACAAGAAAAAAATGTTGTCTGGAAGGACTTTCAGTGAGGAAAACTCCCAGAAAAATTAAACTGCAGGAAAAAACAATTGTGAAGAATGAAAATGACATTTTAAGTGAGTGGGAAGAAAATAGGAATCGAGGAATAAAAAGAAAGTGGGAGTCATTTTTTGCAGAAGTGAGCATTGTGGTATATAAGTGGTTCACATGTGTTCGAGCAAAGAAACTGTGAGTGAGTGGCCAATGTTACAAGAAAAAGTGCAAGAAATTGCAAATAACCTGGAAGTTGAGATTAATTTAATTCCCTTTACAAGAATATCGCAGTAAGGACAAATGTGCTAAATTTGTACACCCAGCTACCTCCCAAAGCTGTAATTAATGTAAAGGATGTAAAATCACTTGTAATATCTCCCAGGCAAATATTTAGTTACAAATTATTTAGAATAATCAAAATTAAGATGTATCACTATGCTAATATTTAAGGTGCATGTTCTTTGCTGTTAATATGTTGATTAATTTCTACAACCTTGTTTTAGCGGACACCTCTCGTAACAGACATTTTTCAACAGAACCGATGGTGTCCGCAGAAGAGAGGTTTGACTGTACATTATTTCCACTATTTTCAACAATAAGGTTATTTCAAATCACGATTCCTCAATGAACTGAAAGAAAAATTGACACGTGTCATGTTAGGAAGTGTACTGCTTTGAGGAAACGGTTCTTGAAGTTAGGGAAAATGCTAGTGATTTAAATGTTCAAAAGGACACTAAAAATATGATAAGGAGAAGGAAAACAACCAGTTCAGACCTACAAAGATACAGAGACTGTGTGACATAATCATTTGTCAGTTCATGGGAAAATGTAAATTTGCAGGCCATCTCATTTTAGTTAAACTGTTTCATTCAGAAATATTTCACCACTATGGCTCAAGTTCTCTTGACTGAAACTTAACCTGTAAATTGTGCTCCATCATTGACTCAAAGAAAATGAAAAAGAATTATTCTAATTTATAAGACCAAAGTGTCTGCCATCTTGATGGAGCTTCAGAGGTTGAGTATTGCATTTCTACACTTAAGACGATAATAATAACCTTATTGGTTTTGTGTCCCACTAACTACTTTTCCTCCCCTGTGAACCATGTGACCTTTGTGCAGTGGGGAGGCATGCGTGTGCCAATGAAGCAGACAGCCCAACCATAAGTGAAACCGTGTAGGATGGTTAAATGTTGAGAGACCAGACTAACAAATGATTCATCAAGAAAGAGGTAGCAACCTTTTGGAAGATGCAAGTGTGGCAGTCTGGATGATTGACTGATATGACCTTGTAATAATATTTAACAATGCTTAGCTATGTTGATACTGCTACATGGCTGAAAGCAATGGGAAGCTACAGACATAACTTCCCGAGGACATACAGCTCTCTCTCTGTATGGACGAATGACATACTGATAGTGGCTTCCTCCCGGGTAAAATATCCCAGAGGTAAAATAGTCCCTCATTCGGATCTCCGGGTAGGTACTACACTGGAGGAGGCAATCATCAGGAAGATGGATACTGACATTCTGTGAGTCGGAGCGTAGAATGTTAGAATTTTGAATCATTGTGGTAAGCTAGAGAATCTGAAAAGCTAGACTAAAGTTAGATGTAGTTGGTATAAGTGAAGTACATTGGCAGAAAGAACAGGATTTTTGGTCAGGCAACTACAGAATTATCAACACAAAATCAAACATGGGAAATGCAGGAGTTGGTTTAATAATAATGAATAAGAACTAGGGCAGCATGTAAACTACTATGACCAGCATAGCGAACAAATTATTGTTGTCAAGATAGACATCAAGCCAATGCCCACACCAATTGTGCAGGTGCCTACTAGTTCTAGTTTTTTTTTTTTTTTCCTATTTGCTTTACGATGCACTGACAGAGATAGGTCTTATGGCAACGATGGGATAGGGAAGGCCTAGGAGTGGGAAGGAAGTAGCCGTGGCCTTAGTTAAGGAACAGCCCCAGCATTTGTCTGGTGTGAAAATGGGAAACCACGGAAAACCATTTCCAGGGCTGCCGACAGTGGGATTAGAACCCACCATCTCCCAGATGTAAGCTCACAGCTGCGCGACTCTCACCGCACGGCCAACTCGCCCGGCCCTACTAGTTCAACAGATCAGGAAGAAATAGAAAGAGTATAAGAAGAGATAGAAGATTTAATATAATATGAAGATCAAAACCCTTGAAGAAAGGAAAACTAGGTGTATAAATATTAAGACAACATCTAGGGAAGGAAAAAAGACAAGGCAGAAAGATGGCAGGAACATATTATACAATTGTACCGTATCAAGAAGGGAAAAAAGTAGATGATAAGATTCTAGAACAAGAAGAGTCTGTTGATGCTGAGGAAATGGGAGACACAATTTTGAGGTCAGAGTTCAAGAGAGCTTTGAGAGACCTAATTAGGAACAGGGTGCCTGGAATTGATGACATACCTTCAGAATGATTGACTGCCTCAGGAGAAGCCAGAATGGAGAGATTATTCCATTTAGTCTGTAAGATGTATGATATAGGAGAAGTGTCATCTGGTTCTAGATGGAATGTTGTTATACCTGACAAGTGTGAAAACTACTGCACCATTAGTTCAGTATCTCATGCTTGCAAAATTTTAACTCATATTATTTACAGAAGAATGGAAAGACACGTTGAAGCTGAGTTGGGAGAAGATCAGTTTGGCTTCAGATTAAATTTAGGAACACCTGTAGCTATCCTGACTTTACGTCTGATCTTGGAGGTTTGAATTACGAAAAACAAGCCAACATGCATGGCATTAGTGGATCTAGATAAGGCATTTGATAATGTTGATTGGACCGAGGTATTTGAGGTTCTGAAGGTGATTGGGATCAGATACTGAAAAAGAAGTTTTATCGACAGTCTGTACAAAAATCAGTCTGCAGTATTAAGAATGGAAGGCTATGAAAAAGAAGCAGCAATCCAGAAAGGAGTGAGGCAAGGCTGCATTGTCACCATTCCTTTTCAATGTTTGTATAGAACAGGCAGTAAAGGAAATGATAGAGGAATTTGGAAAAGGAATCACAATCCAAGGGGAGAAAATCAAAACTCTGAGAGTTGCTGATGAGATTGTTATTTTATCTGAGTCTGCAGAAGATCTGGAGAAACTGCTGATTGGTACTGTGTAGAGTAAAATAAATAAGTTACAAGATTGTGAGCAACTGCAAAAAGACCTTGACAGTTTCATCTCACCTCATTTACAAAATTTAGCTCCACTATGTTATTTGTTTGTCCAACCCTTGTCCCGTTTCTCTATGGTATGATGGTAAACAGGATGAAAAGTCAGGTCATGAGTTTCACAAAGAGGAAAAGTCCTCTCAGTTTTAATTACTGCACTGATGGGTTGAAAGTTCTTCTTAGGGATCACTGTAAGTACTTAAGTGTTTATATAAGGAAAGATCTAATTGAGGTGATCACATAAATGGTATTGTTAATAAAGGTTACAGATTTCTGCATATGGTTGTGATGATATTTAGGGGGTATAGTAAGGATGTAAAAGAGGTGGCATATCATCTCTAGTACCAATATACAGTGACAACATTCCGATTCATGAAGGTAATCACATAAATGGAATTGTAAATAAAGGTACAGATCTCTGCATATAACCACACCTGGGCGACTGGAGTGGGACGATGATGATGATGATGAATGATCCCTGCATATGATTATCAGGGTATTTATGGGTTGTAGTAAGGATGTAAAGAAGAGGGCATATAAGTCTCTGGTAGACCCCAACTAGAGTATGGTTCCAGTGTATGGAACCCTCACCAGGATTGCTTGATTGAAAACTAGAAAAAATTCAAAGAAAAGCCGCTTGATTTGTTCTGGGTGATTTCCAACAGAAGAGTAATGTTATGAAGTTGCAAAGTTTGTGCTGGGAAGACTTGGGAGAAAGGAGACAAGTTGCTCGACTAAGCGGTATGTTACATGTGATCAAATTCATTTTTGGTTCCGTATTGAAAGTATTATCACAAAAAGAACCATGCCATATGAAAATTCTTCAAAATGTGTAAGCAGTTTTTAATAATATGCCATTTGACAATTAACTGGAACATTTTTTTTTTACGATTTTTAACTTTATTTTAATATCTTTAAATATCAAGAATCAACCACCTATGTCATCATTCTCAAATAATTGTCATGCTCTTAGACTCAAACATTAACACAAATATTATTAAGTAATACCATACTACATTTTATTGTAATAGTTGTTTAACAATTTCTAATCCATTTCACAAGACATAGTTACCTTTTAACAGTATTCATAAGTCATTTCCAATCAGGTATCTGATCTGTTCCTAAGGGAAAAGTATGGCTGATGATGCCTACTATTGATAGGCAAAACATGTACCATCCAATGTATTAATTTTATGTTAACAATTTTGATAAGGACAAAGTCCTAATTTTTAAGATTGTATTGTATTGAATAGGTGGGTAAACAATAAAAACATACTAGTGTTATTTAATATAAGCAGTATGTTACGAGCTTTCAGTGCAGAGGTGGCGTGGAATGATGTTAGTAGACAAATAAGTTTGAGTGGTGTTTTTAAAAGTAGGAAAGATCACAGTATGCAGATAAAGTTGGAATTCAAGAGGACAAATTGGGTCAAATATTCATTTATAGGAAGAGGACCTAGAGATTGTAATAATTCACCAAGGGAGATGTTTGATGAATTTCCAAATTCTTGGAAATTATTTGAGGAAAGCTGATTGAAGGCCATCTGAGCATAGATCCTTATCTCCTATCCACTCATTAGGACATACAAATCTCACTCCCAATTTCTCACATACCTACTCCATAGTCTGAATTATATACCTGATCACCCTGCAGTAACTATTCCACCTACAGAGTATCCTGCTGTTAACAATCTCTGCTCCCTTAATCTTCTCCTGTGCTGTCATAACCAGATCTCACACATCCCAAACTATGTTAGTCCCTATTGCTGCTTGCCTTACATTGATGGTACCAATGTGGAAAAATTACCATCTTCTTCTTACCATACTCTTTCCCTTACACAGTATATACTTTCTTCAATATTTGCCTTAATCTAATTTATGGTTAACACTCTACCCTACTTCCCTCCACACACACTTTCCCCACATGACCAGTGCCTCAGCCTCATTAGATCCCCTTTTCTCCTGGTCTTGCTTAACTTCCCTGATGGATTACTCTATGTTTCTCTTTCCTACTATTCCCTTTCCTCTTGCCTCGCCCCTGTTCTGTAACACTTCCCTGTTTCCCCTGTTCTATCTGCTGCTCTACTTGCAGTGGCTCATACCAATTCCTCAGTGATATCTCTTCTGAACTCACTCCCTGATGAGAACTCTTTGCCCTCATTTTCCTTTCCCTTAAAACATTAGTTCACCTGTCAATCAGTCAGTACTGATCTGCATTTAGGGCTGTAACCCAGGTGGCAGATTCCCTATCTGTTGTTTTCCTAGCCTTTTCTTAAATGATTGCAAAGAAATTGGAAATTTATTGACCATCTCCCTTGATAAGTTATTCTAATCCCTAACTCCCCTTCCTGTAACTGAATATTTGCCCCAATTTGTCCTCTTGAATTCCAACTTTATCTTCATGTTGTGATCTTTCCTACTTTTAAAGACACCACTCAAACTTATTCGTCTAGTGATGTCATTCCACGCCATCTCTGCACTGACAGCTCAGAACACACCACTTACAAAAACTTAATAATAAAAAATCTTCCACCATTTTGATACTTATATTTGCATTTAAGCAAATCAATTAATCAACACAGTACATGTTTCATTCCTTTTTAGAATATTTTCAGCTGTTTTACATTGTTTAGGTGAATTCACTAAGTATTTATCTTTTTAAGAACATCTTAAACAGGTACCTTGTTTTTCTTACTACGTAAATTTAAAATAAATTAAAATAAATTACAAACAGACGGAAGGCTGCTTCAGCCATAGCTCCTCCAAGGACAACAACAAGATTTATTAATAGCAAAATAGCAATCAGCTTCAAGGTTCCTGAACTAACCAAATTCAAGATACATTTTGTAAATTTGAAACAAACAGCAGCCACCTTGGAGGGACTAAATGAAGAAGTATTAGAAGACAAGCGGAATATTTTAGCGATAAAAGTGCTGGAAATATTTTTTACAACATCTGTTCACATGAATAGAAGTAATTTTTTTAAATAGGCTAACCATAAGTAGATCCATTTCCCTCTCATTTCACTACCCCCATTCAACCATCCACATTGTTTTTAATTTATTTTAATTTATTTTAAATTTACGTAGTATTTAAGAAAAACAAAGTACCTGTTTAAGATGTTCTTAAAAAGATAAATACTTAGTGAAAACATCTAAGCAATGTAAAACAGCTGAAGATGTTCTAAAAAGGAACGAAACATGTACTGGGTATGATTAATTGATTTTCTTAAATGCAAATATAAATATCAAAAAAGGGGAAGATTTTTTATTGTTATTAAGTCTTTGTAAATAGGATTTGATACGGGAAATGAAGCCAATTTCTTGCAAACACACCACTTAGTCGAGCAGCTCATCTTCTTTCTCCCAAGTCTTCCCAGCCCAAACTTTCCAACATTTTTGTAATGCTACTCTTTTGTCGAAAATCACCCAGAGCAAATCGAGCTGCTTTTCTTTGGATTTTTTATAGTTCTTGAATCAAGTAATCCTGGTGAGGGTCCCATACACTGGAACCATACTCTACTTGGGGTCTTACTGGAGACTTATATGCCCTCTCCTTTACATTCTTACTACAACTCCTAAACACCCTCATAACCATGTGCAGAGATCTGTACCCTTTATTTACAATCATATTTATGTGATAACCCAATGAAGATCTTTCCTTAAATTAACACCTAGGTACCTACTTACAATGATCCCCAAAAGGAACTTTCACCCCATCAATGCAGTAATTAAAACTGGGAGGACTTTTCCTATTTGTGAAACTCACAACCTGACTTTTAACCTCGTTTATCGTTGTTTTCTGTCTATCTCACAAGATTTACTAGGTCATCTTGCAGTTGCTCACAATCTTGTAATTTATTTATTACTCTGTACAGTATAACATCATCTGCAAAAAGCCTTATCTCTGATTTCACTTCTTTACTCATATCATTGATATATATAAGAAAACATAAAGGTCCAATAATACTGGCTTGAGGAATTCCCCTCTTTATTATTACAGGGTCAGATAAAGCTATCTCCTACTCTAATTCTCTGAAATCTATTTTCTAGAAATATAGCAATCCATTTAGTCACTCTTTTGTCTAGTGCAATTGCACTCACTTCCACAACTTGCTGCCTCTGTGTGACATTATTAAATAACTTGCTTAGTACCCTAGATTAGTTTAACTAATTATGCTTCTTCCATACTGCACCTAAGTCAGTTACTAAAATTCAAAGAGATTTGGTTTGGAGATAACCTTTGTCTGTGTAAGTGTTCTGGAACAATTTTTACTAAATTTTACTGATGATTTTGATTCCCAGACATGCCAAGTTTAGCTAGCAGTTTCAGACTTTATTTCCTCTAGGTCAGCTTTACCACAGAATTTCAAGTAGGGAAGAATGGAACTGTATTCTGAGACACCCATATGACTTAATATGGCCATTGACCAATGAATAATAGATTATTGATGTTAAAGAATATATAGCTTTGAAACATAACAAGTTTGTGATGACTTTCATTCAGTTGCTCCAGTGAAGAATTAAGTTGCCCTAAAATTGCCATTGTAAAAGTTTATGGTCTGCAAATTCAAACATGAGAGAGAATATGAATGTTCACTCACACATGGGGTTCTCTAATGGAAAGCATGGTAAATGATAAGGAGGCCTATCTATTTGTAGACAGCAGTGTATGACGATGTGGAAACTCGCCTTGTCCCCATGTCATTTTGAGTTTTCATGTTTGACCTTTTCACCTTATTTCTGTGGCTCCTTCTTTACACACTAACTTGCCTTTGTGTTCCTTCTATCTACATATGATTTGATTTTACACTTCTTTGTCCCTTTCCAATATATTATTCCATTGGGATCCTTTTCTTCTTTTGTGCTTGTGTTGTGTTCCTAATCTTTTACCACATGTACTTTCAACCCCCTGTGGTTGGCGGTTGCAGATGAAGAATACACCCATGGTATCCTCTACCTGTCATAATAGGCAACTAAAGGGAGGTACTTAGAACCATGAGACTACGTCTTGTGATGAATACCATTACACAAAGAACAATCCAAAATAATCCAAAGAAAAGCAGTTTGATTTGTTCTGGGTGATTTCCGACAAAATAGTAGCGTTACAAAAATGTTGCAAAATTTGGGCCAGGAAGACTTGGGAGAAAGGAGACAAGCTGTCTGTGGAGAGATGGCGTGGAATGACATTAGTAGACAAATAAGTTTGAGTGGTGTCTTTAAAAGTAGGAAAGATCACAGTATGAAGATTTGGATTCAGGATCATAAAAGGATTGTCTTGCAATGAATGGCACAAGGCAATAAAAATTAATGCCAATGTCTCTGCTGTGTGTACTGTACCTGGCAGATCCCAGAGCAACAGCCTCTGTTACCGTTGCCACAGAGGGTATGAAAATCTTTCACATGTCCTGGGATCCTGTCCACATGGTGATTTACTACGCACCTTATGCCATAGTGTAGCCAGATCAATGATAGCTAACGCTTTGAGAGGACAAGGTTATACTGTCTATGAAGAAGTACATGGTCTCTCCAACAGAGGAAGCACCAACGCATTGACATTATTGCTTTTAAACCATCGTGTTCTGAAGGTTTCATCATTGACCCAACAGTTAGATTTGAGACCAAAGAAAACCAGCCAAAAGATGTCAATGCGGAAAAAAGAAGAATGTATGAAGAAATGGTGGACTTCTATAAGTAAAAATATAAGCTCTCATCCATCTCTGTAATCGGCTTGATGTTAAGTGCTCGAGGAACCATACCTAAATTTTTTGTAAACTTCTGCAATACCTTTGGGATGAATAGAGATTTCATCCATAAAATCACTATTACTACTCTCAAGAAGTCCATCATGATCTTCAAGGATCATGCTTGCAGTCCTTAGATAAATGTTTGAAATGCTTCACTCATTTTCCTACATGTAACCCCATACTATCTCATGTATCTACTTTATCTGTATCCATTGTTGTTGTTAAGATACTCTTTGTCCTTAGACAACCTGCAGCTGTTACAGGAAGATTCTATAATTAAAAATAAAATTGGAATTCAAGAGGACAAATTGGGGCAATATTTGTTTATAGGAAGGGGAGTTCGGGATTGGAATGACTTACCGAGGGAGATATTTGACAAAATTTCCAATTTCTTTGCAATCATTTAAGAAAAGGCTAGGAAAACAACAGATAGGGAATCTGCCACCTGGGCAACTGCCCTAAATGCAGATCAGGATTGATTGATTGATTCATTGATTGATTGATTGATTGATTGATTGATTGATTGATTGATTGATTGATTGACTGAAGTGAACACCATAGGTCGACATTACTTGCGATTAGTACCACCATTTGAGGAATGCCATGGTTCTACATTACCTAGGAGCAGTACCATTATGTGTGGAACACCATGGGTCTGGGTGTTGCCTGTGATTAGTACCATCGTGTGCATCCCACCGAGGCGGAGGAGCAGGCAGTCAGCTGCGCAGACGAATGTCTAGCGGGAGAAAGTGCCAAGCGAATGTATTGCTTCCACTGTGTTCAGTATGGGTCTGCGTTACCGATGAGTAGAGCCCTGCGCGGATATACAAAAATAACATCCACATCCACTCTGCATCTGCACTTTCTTCATCCGCACCTGCATCCGCATCCGCAAATGGTTATCCGCGGATATTATAAATATTTACCTTCAGTATATTGCATTCAAGGTATTGAAACGGATAAACCTCTTAACGTAAGACAATAGGCCTGACACCTGGCACCAGAAGCCCTACATTCACAGGTATATGAGGGACTTTCTCTTGTGACAACTACCGACGTATTAACTTTTGTTCCTTTCTTCCACTAATTACGGGCAGAAGCCAGTTAGGCTTAGGTCAGATTTACGGCTTTATGATCTCAAGGCCCTATATATCACCATTCTCCCCTACCAATGTCAAGGGTCGCCTAAGTACAAGTAAATAAAGTATACCTGAGTGAAAACCAGTGAACATATTGTTTAGAAATTATCAGCAAAATTATCCGCACTGTCATACAGTTTGCATTCCCCAAGACACTAACTTTGCAGATATCCGTATCCATGCAGGACTCTACCTACGAGTAGTACGACTATATGAGGAATGCCATGGGTCTACATTGCCTGTGATAAGTACCATTATGTGCAGAACACCACGGGTCTGCATTGCCAGTAGGGGGTACCATAATGTGTGATACACCATGGGTCTACATTGCCTATGATTAGTACCATTATGTGAGCAACACCGTGAGTATACATGGCCTATCAATAGTACCACTGTGTGAGGAACACCATGGGTCTGTATTGCTTGTGGGTACGGTAGTATCCTTATGTGAGGAACACCATGGGTCTACATTACCTGTGATTAGTACCACCATGCGAGGAACACTGTGAGTCTACATTACCTGTTATTAGTGCCACTATAGGAGGAACACCATGGTTCTGCTTTACCAGTGATTAGTACCATTATGAGGGGCCAGTGACCCGAATTTTGGACCCCTTTGAACAACAAACATCATCTCAGAAAATAAGGCATTGTGAATTGGATCCACTGATTGTTTTGGTTTCATGATAATTTTGTCATCATCATTCATTTTAGATTCTAGTCATTGGATACATTTTGAAGTTTTAATTATAATTTCATTTTGTTTTCAAATCATACCATTAGGGGCCGATGACCTATCTGTTAGGCCCCTTTAAACAACTAACATCATCATCATCATCATCATCATCATTGTATCACTATGAGCTCACAAAGATGAAATACACTGACTGACAGAGCAAATGCAACACCAAGAAGGAGTGGTTCGAAAGGGATGAAAGTTGGGGAAAAAACAGAGACGGCACGGACGAATAATTGATGTTTATTTCAAACCGATATGCAGGTTACACAATGCGCACGGCATCGACTCATTAGGATGTAGGACCACCGTGAGCGGCGATGCACGCAGAAACACGTCGAGATACAGAGTCAATAAGAGTGCGGATGGTGTCCTGAGGGATGGTTCTCCATTCTCTGTCAACCATTTGCCACAGTTGGTCGTCCGTACGAGGCTGGGGCAGAGTTTGCAAACGGCGTCCAATGAGATCCCACACGTGTTCGATTGGTGAGAGATCCGGAGAGTACGCTGGCCACGGAAGCATCTGTACACCTTGTAGAGCCTGTTGGGAGATGCGAGCAGTGTGTGGGCAGGCATTATCCTGCTGAAACAGAGCATTGGGCAGCCCCTGAAGGTACGGGAGTGCCACCGGCCGCAGCACATGCTGCACGTAGCGGTGGGCATTTAACGTGCCTTGAATACGCACTAGAGGTGACGTGGAATCATACGCAATAGCGCCCCAAACCATGATGCCGCGTTGTCTAGCGGTAGGGCGCTCCACAGTTACTGCCGGATTTGACCTTTCTCCACGCCGACGCCACACTCGTCTGTGGTGACAGAACTGACAGAACAGAAGCGTGACTCATCGGAGAACACGACGTTCCGCCATTCCCTCATCCAAGTCGCTCTAGCCCGGCACCATGCCAGGCGTGCACGTCTATGCGGTGGAGTCAATGGTAGTCTTCTGAGCGGACGGCGGGAGTGCAGGCCTCCTTCAACCAATCGACGGGAAATTGTTCTGGTCGATATTGGAACAGCCAGGGTGTCTTGCACATGCTGAAGAATGGCGGTTGACGTGGCGTGCGGGGCTGCCACCGCTTGGCGGCGGATGCGCCGATCCTCGCGTGCTGACGTCACTCGGGCTGCGCCTGGACCCCTCGCACGTGCCACATGTCCCTGCGCCAACCATCTTCGCCACAGGCGCTGCACCGTGGACACATCCCTATGGGTATCGGCTGCGATTTGACGAAGCGACCAACCTGCCCTTCTCAGCCCGATCACCATACCCCTCGTAAAGTCGTCTGTCTGCTGGAAATGCCTCCGTTGACGGTGGTCTGGCATTCTTAGCTATACACGTGTCCTGTGGCACACGACAACACGTTCTACAATGACTGTCGGCTGAGAAATCACGGTACGAAGTGGGCCATTCGCCAACGCCGTGTCCCATTTATCGTTCGCTACGTGCGCAGCACAGCGGCGCATTTCACATCATGAGCATACCTCAGTGATATCCGTCTACCCTGCAATGGGCATAAAGTTCTGACCACTCCTTCTTGGTGTTGCATTTGCTCTGTCAGTCAGTGTATATAGCCTCTCAACAAAATGTTGAGAACTGTAGTATTTTTGTTTTGATACTATCATGGCTAGCAAATATCCTTTACAATTATATTTTTAAAATAAAGGATCTAACTTTATCATTATTGCCGCAGAACAAAGTAGAGGAGCTCACTGATCAGTATCAGTGTTATGTCTTGCATTGAAATGGTTTAGAATGCTGGTGATACCTGCTTATAATACTACACAGTACATAGGACTGTACTATAAGATGGTCAAATATAATCATAATGGCGTATGGCCTCCGGAGAGGCCTGGTGCGGGTCTTTTTCTCGTAGATGGCTTATTAGGTGACCTGCATGTCTGTGAAAATGAGGGCCCGACCTGGGATGATTTCTAATGCTGAATATACCACACACATCCAGCCCCTGAGCCATTGGAATTAACCAATTAAGGTTAAAATCCCCGCCCTGCTGGTAATCAAACCCGGGACCCTCTGAACTGAAGGCCAGTACGCTGACCATTCAGCCAACGAGTCGGATGGTCAAACATAGCGAAGACACAAGGGTATAACACTAGGGTTCCAGATTGCCAATGCACACATGAACATGTATGTGGGTAATCAGTTCTCTGTTTCTCAACAATGTGCATCAAAATGACAGGTTGTATGGATGTAAAGGATTTCTTGGTAACTTTTACATATATAGTCATGGTTTGAAGAACATGTATTTATTTTTGCATTTATATACACTCTCCTTTATACCTGTATTTCTGTACGTATGTTACAACTTAGAACATTTCTAGAATTGATCATCTTTGTAGTTGCTATAAATAAACTTAAAAAAGAAAGAATAATTATCATATTGGTTTATGTCCTACTACTTTAATGGTTTCTGGAGACAACAAAGTGCCAGAATTTTGTCTTGCAGGAGTTCTTTTACATGCTGGTAAATCTACTGACACAAGGCTGACATACTGACCATTTAAAAATACCACCAGGGTGACCTGGGATCGAACCTGCCAACTTTGTCTCAGAAAGTAGTGCTCTGCTATCTGCACTTTTAAAAAGAAAAGATTGTAATGCTCAACCATACCATACTTAAGATTAGAGGAACAAGTGCTTGAAATTCAGTCGCCTGACTGAGAAGCGTATGCAGTACTTTTCAGCTATGCTGGCAACTTACATGTTCCATGTATCATGGTTTATAACCATCTCTGGGGAGTTCAAAATGCATAGTAATTTGTGTTTGTGGTCAGTGAATACCTGTGTTCATCTGCATACAGGTTTTTGTACAACATTTATTTCCTGGATACATGGCATGTTTGTACCTGCAAATAAAGAAAACAACCACCAACCACAACTGGTGTACCTTGTGTCATATATAATACATCAGACCACATGAATTTTACTATGAAAACCAAGGTCTGTATGGCAAAAATCAGTTTGTACCAGTCTTATCTATTTTATGAAAATAATTCTAAGAATTACACTTATCACAAATGATGGCACGTGAAGCCACACTATCACTTTAACTCCTATCCCACCAGTTCTCTTGCATGTGATTATCACAACCAAAGTAGGGTAGTTCACTGTAGCACTGATCACACAGTTTGTTAAGGAACTTTCATTTCTTCTTCTTGCTTCCATTCATAGCCATCTTGAGCAGCTGGACTAGTGGTGCCTCAAGAGCCAGGGAGATGATGAATGAGACCAGGTATGAAGCCACAAGATTACCCATGTACAGAATTATCTGAAACACATGCATGTCATAAATGTTTACAAGTATTCAAGGAACATTAAAATGAGTTAAAATCACATACATAGTGTCAATGGGAAAACTGTGATATCAGGTCATTTATCTTGCATTGTGTGAAAGACAAAAGACAACTACAGGCATCACAGTTGACACATCTAGTAATGTCTTTTACCACCTGTATGTTTCTTTCCTTTTCCTATACTTATCCGAATTTCTTCCTAACCTACACTTCCCACATGAAGACAGACATATTTGTCAAATGGCCCCTCAATAAATGTTGATGCCCACCCTCCTGATGAAGCTGGGAAGCAGAAACTAGCTCATCTGGGAATGAGAAGAGGCAGATTTGGAGGAACTGGAATTGGTGAGGAGAGAGCTGAACTTTATATGGCAGTGTATGAAGATGTGAAGATTGTCCTTCCCCTTTTGTGTTTGTTCTTGTGCCTTATTTCTGTTTCTCCCTCTTCCCATTGTGCCTATCCTATTATGTGTTCCTTTTCTTGCTATCACTCTAGCAGTAGCAGCCGGCCCTTAAGGTCTCCTGGACGATGTCCTCCCTAGAGAATGAAGAATTATTTTTACCTTCTCTCAACATTTTAAGTAAAAAAATTGGACTTGAATAATGCTAAGAAAATTATATTTCATTGTAAAACTGTAAATTCTCATCAATAAGGAAGACTGTTCGGCAATACCAAACTTAGGTGACTGACCTTTAGCGCAAAGTTCACTGGTAAATATTTTCAGGTTGAAAATACTGTGTGACAGACTCTCAACCTGCCATCTGAGGATTTAGCAATGGTGAAGGGGGTGAGATGTAAGGCGGAAGTGCGCTGGTGGACGGTTTTGGAGGGACGAAGGATGCGGGAAGAGGCTTTAACCTTGGCAGAGTCCATAGCAATTAAAGTGTCCTCACCCTATAGCATACAATAAAATTAAACAATTACTCAGGGCCTTGTTTGCCCTATTATTTATAACTGAAGAAGAAAAATAATAAATAATTGTATTTAGATGTAACATTTGGGAGCAGAAATGTTTATTCAAATTGCGAACGTGAAGTAACATGGGCCTTTGGCTTGCACCCCATATTTTGTGAGGATTGGCAGCAGTGAGTTAGTTTGTTTTTGTGCAGAAGACTTAAATGAGTAGGCTTGAGCGGCCTTGTGAAGGTAAGGCAACACCCCATCTGCCAACAACCACTGACTTGTGATATAATTCGTATGGTATCTGCTTCCCTTAGCTGCCAAGCAACTCTTAGGTAAGATGAAAGCGTGCACTCAAAGACGGAAAATTATACGTGGTGCTAGTTATTACTGTACTCAGATGGCCACATGTTGTATTCGTACAACAAGGATTTCTCAAATTTTGAGTTCACAGGGATAGTGATAATGATTGAAAAAATGAACGCAAACTCCCTGGGATTCATGTTTTGCTTTATCGTGTTCACCTTATTTCCACATCAGATTCTCGTTGATGGTATACTTTAAATATAACCACCATTGTATATCCAAATGGCAAAACAGCTGATAAGAGCAACCTTAAGATCCAGTTTCAAAAACACTGTTTATGTGATACTTTTCAGTTAATATAAAAGAAACTCAATTTTGCTCTTCTTTTTTCTGTCAAAATTGTCAAGAAAGAAGAGCGCCCTCCCTCTGCCGAACTGAGAGTACACCGGCTGCCACTGCTCTCTAGTAATGTCTTTTGTGGCTGTTGACCTACATAGTTGTGTCAATGAGGTAAATGTGCAGAGAATTGTCAACCCTGCTTCTGCGTACCAGATGTCACACCTCGAGGAGTGCCACATGGCAGAACAGAGGTCTCACATGACTCAGTTCGATGTAAGACATGACAGAATGCAGGTGCATTGAACATGTCTGGCAGAATGCTGCAATTCGAGCAGAAAAGCAACATAAAGTTCATAAGCAGCCTGCAAAGAATGGCCACAGAGTCATAAAGGATATAGCAGCAGGTTCATGGAAGTGTTTTAGAAATGTCAGACATGCTTTGAAAAAGGTAAGAAACATGGAAGCAAATGTGTGAGTGTCAGAGGACAGTTCTTTGATGAAGGTGACTAGGTGAGATGACTGATACATGGGTGTGCATTAACTTGAATAAAATACATTTGTTTCCATAAATAAAGTGTAATGAAATCTAATTTCTAGGAACTTTTTGATACTACCTTGTATCATCACTGCCTTCTTACTGAGGCAGCTTGTGGACTGAAACCCAGTTCAGATCATGTTGCTGTGAACTTGTATTCCAGAGGTGGTTAAAGGTCTAGTCTGTCTCTACCATAAAAGAGAGTATGGAGTTAAATGTAGTATTTGTCTCTCACTCGCATTCATATGTCTTGCAGTTAGCTTTATCCTTTTCTACCCCTGCAATGTTGCCTATCTCCCGATAATACAAAGTGATATCTGGCTCCATGGCTAAATGGTTAGCGTGCTGGCCTTTGGTCACAGGGGTCCCGGGTTCGATTCCCGGCAGGGTCGGGAATTTTAACCATCATTGGTTAATTTCCCTGGCACAGGGGCTGGGTGTATGTGTTGTCTTCATCATCATTTCATCCTCATCACTAGAGACGGGAATTATAGGCACGAATAGGTTAGAATGCAAATGTATTTAACCAAGGCGCAGGTGCATGTTACCCGCATGACGGTTCTGCGGTGAGATTTGCATATATATTATCGATCTGGACAAACAGAACCCCTAAAATTTATGCAACTCCCCGACATAACTGTAGAGTGGCTAGATTACACTTGCGCCTTCTTCAAATACGTTTGCATTCTAACCTATTTGTGCCTATAATTCCCGTCTCTACTCATCAGTACGTGCAGGTCACCTACGGGTGTCAAATCAAAAGACCTAAACCTGGCGAGCCGAACCCGTCCTGGGATCTCCCGGCATTAAAAGCCATACGCCATTTCATTTTATCCAAAGTGATAAATACAATGAAATGATTGTATGGTCTTAGAAAGAATTGTGTGCTCCTTTTTGATGATGTCAAATGTAAAGTCATAAATAATTAGTAAAAGGCCTATTTTTCACAATTACACCATTTTGACATGAATATTTTTTCAAATAAATAACTTACCATGCCATCAATAAAAAACAATGATCAAAACAGATTTTTTGGATTAAATTTTTGTGATAGAAAATAATTGCCCTGGACAATAGTTTACAAAGGGCACTAGGAAAGCTTTACAATATGCAAAAACGGTTGGCTGGACACCCCTGTTATGATGAGAGATGAAAAGAGGGGTGAAACATGGCACGGCTTTCACACCAGTTCTTCCCAAGCACTGGGATTGAAAGCAAGTTAAGATGTCAGTGTGGTCTAAAGGTGAATATCGCGCAATTATGTGCTACAATTTTGCTCGTTGATTAACTGTTGACCAGTGCCTGGAGGAAATGACTCCTGTGCTGGGGAAGGACTGTACACATTGGACAACAATTTTCCACTGGTACAAAGAGTTCCAGAGGGGGAATTTTGGGGGTGAAGACGATCCTCGCTCTAGGCGACCGCTTGAATCAGTGACTGAGGAAAACATTGAAGCTCTGAGAAAAATGTTGCAGCAAGAGAGGCGGTTGACATATCGGCAGGTAGAAGAGACCCTCCACATCCCTGCACCAGCTATTCATTCAATTCTACACGACCATCTCCATGTTAGAAAGGTTTGTTCTCTTTGGGTGCCCCATTCACTTTCAGAGGAACAAAGGACACATCGAGTGAAATGGTGCTGAAAAATGCTAAAACAGTTTGAAAATTGGACTGCGTGTAATGTCAATAGCATTGTTACAGGCGACGAAACTTGGCTTTATTATTACGATGTCCCAACAAAATCCCAGAACAAGGTGTGGCTGTTTGAAGATGAGGGTAATCCTGTGACTGTGCGAAAGTGAAGGTCAGTGAAGAAAAGGATGATTGCAGTATTCTTCACTAAACGGGGCTTCCTGACTCGGGTTGTGCTAGAAACACAAAGGACAGTTACTGTGAAGTGGTACAGTGAGACTTGTCTGCCTCGGGTCATCCAGGCTCTCAAGCAACTCCATCCAAGGTCAAGGCTCAATACTTGGCTCTTGCATCACGACAGTGCTCCAGCATATTGTGCTAATGTAACAATGGATTTTCTTGCCAGATCAGGGTTGACTGTGCTTGATCACCCTCCATACAGTCCTGATCTTGCCCCGTGTGACTTCACATTCTTCCCAGAAGTGAAGATGAAGCTGAAAGGGCGGCGTTTTGCATCCGACAAGGAGCTTCTAGCAGCATGGGATCAAGAGTATGAAAATGTAACCGAAGAAAAGTGGCAGAGTTGGTTCAGTGACTGGTTTCAACATATGGAGAAGTGTATTGAGTGTGGTGGAAATTATTTTGAAAAAGACTAAAGCGTTCACTCACATTGCAAAACTTTCCTAGGGCCCTTTATATATAAGAAGAAAGCTATAACTTTTAATTGAATACTACTTGAAAATTCTCAGATGATAACAAAAGAAGTTACGTGGCGAGTAACCTATTTTGATACTGACTGTAAGTTAGGACTAAGTGAGGAAAACATTTACAAATTTCTGAAATACACAAGCCAGAGCTCGGTATCAGATAGCATTCATAAGTTATATCACTTTTGCCACAGCTCTATGTAGTTGTGACTCAAACAGGTATGATAAATACATCATTAATGAGATGGCTAATTCAGTTAGAAATCATGTTCTTTGCTTACCACTATTTCACTGCGAACTTAATCCTATTGAAATGGTATTGGTACAACTGAAGAATTATATAAAAGTGAACAGGATCTCATTCATAAAACAAGGAATGAGGAATTTAATTTCGGCTGCACACCAACATAATATAGTTATCCTTACCCCAATCACCTTTTATTTGGAAGATCCATCATGTCCTTGGTCTGCCCCTAGGTCACTTTCCCTCCAGATCTTTGTCAAACCATTTTTGTGCTACCCTCTTCAGAACCATCCTCTTTAAGTGACCAAATCATCTCAATTTGATGACGCTAGAATTTCGTTGAGTGGTTTCACTTGGAATGGTTGATGTTTGTGGATTACTGTAGTCACATCCTAGTTTGTGAACCATGGGCAACGGCTGAGTGGCCTAGTAAGTGGTCCTGAGAGTCGGGATACCAGTTGTTATGGAATGGGAGTGGGCATCTCGGACATATTCTGAGTCATGGCCCTCCTTGTGCTCAGGCGGCTAGGACTATACAATTCACCGGTGGTCCATAACCCGTTAGAAGAGAGATCCTCACTTGGACTATGTGCAAGTAGGGTAGCATCCTGCTTCATGAATTTACCAAGCTCAGAACATTTCAAGCAAGCCTCGGACCTATGGGAGTAACGGAGTCCCACTCCCATTTGACAGGCGAGGGACTCCTTGGAAACAACTTGGCGAATGAAATGGAATTCGATGGGGAGCTATCAATATTAATGGGGCTTATGGAAGAAAGAAAGTAGAACTGGCTGTGTCAGCAAAGAGGATGCATCAGGATGTGCTAGGAGTAAGTGATATTCGGGTAAGGGGAGATAACGAGGAAGAGATAGGAGATTATAAAGTGTACTTGACAGGTGTTAGAAAGGGAAGGGCAGAGTCTGAGGTAGGGCTCTTTATCAGGAATACCATTGCACGGAACATAGTTTCTGTTAGGCACGTAAATGAGCGAATGATGTGGGTAGATTTGTCAGTTGGGGGAATTAGGACTAGAATTGTGTCCGTGTATTCACCATGTGAGGGTGCAGAAGGATGAAGTTGACAAGTTTTATGAAGCATTGAGTGACATCATGGTCAGGGTCAACAGCAAGGATAGAATAGTGCTAATGGGCGATTTCAATGCGAGAGTTGGGAATAGAACTGAAGGATACAAAAGGGTGATTGGTAAATGTGGAGAAGATATGGAAGCTAATGGGAATGGGAAGCGTTTGCTGGACTTCTGTGCTAGTATGGGTTTAGCTGTTACGAATACATTCTTCAAGCATAAGGCTATTCACCGCTACACATGGGAGGCTAGGGGTACCAGATCCATAATAGACTATATCTTAACAGACTTCGAATTCAGGAAATCTGTTAGGAATGTACGAGTTTTCTGCAGATTTTTCGATGATACAGACCACTATCTGATCTGTAGTGAACTAAGTATCTCTAGGCCTAGGGTAGAGAAAGTGAAATCTGTCTGCAAACGAATAAGGGTAGAAAATCTCCAGGACGAGAAAATTAGACAGAAGTACATGGATATGATTGGTGAGAATTTTCGAACAGTAGACAGTAAGCAGGTTCAGGATATAGAAAGTGAATGGGTGGCATATGGGGATGCTGTAGTAGAAACAGCAAGGGAATGCCTAGGAACAACTGTGTGCAAAGATGGGAAAAGGCGAACATCTTGGTGGAATGATGAAGTGAGAGCAGCTTGTAAACTTAAAAAGAAGGAGAAATGGCTCCAAACAAGAGCCAAGGCAGACAGGGATTTGTACGTCGATGAAAGAAACAGAGCGAAACAAATAGTTGTTGAATCCAAAAAGAAGTCATGGGATGATTTTGGTAACAACCTGGAAAGGCTAGGTCAAGCAGCAGGGAAACCTTTCTGGACAGTAATAAATAATCTTAGGAAGGGAGGGAAAAAGGAAATGAACAGTGTATTGAGTAATTCAGGTGAACTCATAATATATCCCAGGGAATCACTCGAGAGGTGGAGGGAATATTTTGAACATCTTCTCAATGTAAAAGGAATTAGGCTAATGTTACAGTCCTGTAACGCAAAAACCTGATGTGCTATGATAAATATGATTTCAGTATAAAATCCTCGAAATTTCTTCAGTAGCAGACAATTATTTTTTTTTTCCAGACCAGTGAATTTTCTACCATTGGGTCAATAGATGTGCTTGGTTGGGACTCCAGTAGCATGATACTTGGCTGCCTCAACTTTGTGACACTCCCAATAGGCCTTTCTATGCTCAGCGTTGATGACTTAGGACTTTTTAGATTTTTTACAAACTACTCTATTTTCTCCCTAGTATGGTTTCAAAATTATAGACATATTCTACATCAAAAAGAAACCATACTCACACCATTCCACCTACAAATATAATTTCCTCTAGTGATCTACTCTCTAAAGTACTTTTAGTTTTTAGTAAACTGCAAGACGATGACCGCTTCCAAGAGAATGGTAGTATCATAATTAGTCTTATGCAGAAACAGTACTGCTAGCATTTAACTTTCTGTCAGAGGAGGCTATTGACAGGTAGCAGGTGAAGTGGCACTTTCACCACTTCACCAATGATAATGGTATGTATGTACCTACAGCCTACAGTTTAAAATACTGTTTTCCTTATCATGTATGTTGATTTAAAAAAAAAACGCATTTCTGTATTTTTGAACAGCACCATATCCTTACTGTTCTGGCAGCGAGTGAAGTGGGGCTTTGGCCATGGCAACTTGAAAAGTAAAGTAATCTTCCTCTCATGCTGCTCAATCTCTGGGAGTAGAGCTTAGCACAAGGGTTGCTAATCATGACGTCTCTCACATTTTGTGCTTCAGTGAAGTAAAAGAGAAAAATATATGTTTCTCCTTCTGGTGTGGACTAGAGTATGTTTCCTTTGTTAGAGCCAGTTCAGTTGCACCTCTTAAACATTTCTTTGTTTAAGCTGTGCTGCTTTTTATGAAACCTGTTTACAATACAGTGTGTTTTCTATTAGAAATACCATTTCAACATTGAGAAGGCAAAGATACAAAGGAATTAGAGATTGGAATAATTTATAAAGGAATATGTTTGACAAATTTCCAACTTTTTGAAATCATTTAAGAAAAGACTAGGTAAATAATTGATAAGGAATCTGCCAATGGGTGAAGGCCCTAAATGCAGGTCAATGATTGATTGATTGATTGATTGATTGACTGATTGATTGATTGCTTGCTTGCTTGCTTGATTGATTGATTGATTGATTGATTGATTGATTGATTGATTGATTTATTTATTTATTTATTTATTTATTTATTTATTTATTTATTTATTTATTTATTTATTTATTTATTTAAATTGTGGGCACTCTACTCACTCTCTACAAGTATGTGGTACAAAAGAATTGAAACATTCAGGTAAATGTTACTATTTTAGTTTCAAATGTTCATGGTTTAAGGAATTCCCATGGTTGTGCTCCTCTCCAATTCTGTAAAAATTGTTTTGTTGGCTATGCTTGCTTTTCAACAATGAAAATGAAATGGCGTATGGCTTTTAGTGCCGGGAGTGTCCGAGGACATTTTCGGCTTGCCAGGTGCAGGTCTTTCGATTTGACGCTCGTAGGCGAGCTGAGCGTCATGATGAGAATGAAATGATGATAAAGATGACACATACACCAGCCACCCCATGCCAGAGAAATTAACCAATGGTGGTTAAAATTTCCAACCCTGCCGGGAATTGAACCCGGGACCCCTGTGACTAAAGGCCAGCACGCTAACCATTTAACCATGGAGCCGGACGTTTCAGCAATAAAAGCAAAATTCTGAATAGATGAGTTCGATTATTAAGATAAACATGTGTAAAAATATATTTTTTGTCTTAATAGCTCTTCACCTAAATTCACAGCCACAAGCTGCTACTGCTTTCTTCATCTGAAGAATTAAAAGCTATCATCCAAAGAGTCCAAAATTGCAAGTACATTTCTTATTAAAGTATTGTAATGTCTGATACGGTATATATTACACTAATTAGGAATCATAGGACTCATTCATATATTTGCAAACTTTTCCTCATCATTAGTGCTGCTGGTTTTTCACAATACCATCGCGCGCGCGCGCGCGCACACACACACACACACACACACAGCTAACTCATTCCTGGTTGCCAGCATTTTGTCCCCGTGTGCTACGTACCAACTGATGAGCTCAACCTAGCACACGGGGGCGAAATGCTGGCAACCAGGAATGAGTTAGCTGGAAAATTTATAATGTCCAATACGGACCATTTATATTGGTATTATAAGTGGTATGTTCTGAGCTGTGAGTGGAGAGATGGCGTGAAATGACGGTCATCGTACTGGCCTTCGGTTCAGAGGGTCCCGGGTTTGACTCCCGGCCGGGTCGGGGATTTTTAACCTTAATTGCTTAATTCCAATGGCACGGGGGATGGTTGTATGTGTTGTCTTCATCATCATTTCATCCTCATCACGACGCGTAGGTCACCTACTGGTGTCAAATAGAAAGACCTGCACCTGGCGAGCCAAACCCGTCCTGGGATATCCTGGCACTAAAAGCCATATGACATTTCATTTTACATACAAACATACACACACACATACATACATACATACATACATACATACATACATACATACATACATACATACATACATACATACATACATACATACATACAATTTTCATCAGAGACTGTTCAACCTTTCTGCACTGAATCTATAAACCTCCATAAATGAACTAAATGTCACTATAAATGCTGCTATATTTTGGCTTCTTATCTTGAAATCATGAAATAGTCAAATCGTCACCTACTTTCCTTTAATGAACATGACAAAATATGGTGAATAGACTGACACACAAGATTCTCACCTACATAGAACATCTAAAATATATTCCATGTGTACCCGATGCATTTACTGGACGTATTAAAAATGGCACCTACGGAAGGTAGAGGCCAGCCAAGGCAAAGAAATGTATAATAGGATATCGATATTGATGTATGGTAGGAGGCCATGACTAACTTAAACCTACCACTATGAAGGCGGTGTACAATGGTGTAGAATCGATAGAATTGTTTTTTAAAAAAATAAGAAGGATCAAACAGATTATTATAAAAACTGACTTAAAAAATTGACGTGGAGAGAACAAGACGTTCCGAACATCGCTCTCAGAAATAAGCGAGATTGACAATATTTAGCGTGAAGTATTAAGCTGGGAGGACGAAAATATTGAGCGAATCGAATAGATAAACGTCGAAATACTGTAAAGAGGGAATAAAAGCCTGAAGCTTTGAAAAATATGTCCAGATACTTAGATGCAAAGTCGTTTGAAAACAAGAACTTGATTGAGACGTGAGAGCTCGAGATTGAGCCGCATTTAGTGAAAATAGTCGCAAGGACAAACTAAATAAAGAAGCGATCACCATAAAATATATATATTCTACGCAGAACCATGATGAGTTTATATTTTCCAGAATCAACGTATATTGTCTACTGTGTTGCTGAACAGATGATGGCTTGCTAAATCGGCATAGACCAACCTGGAGGGAGATGTCATCCTGGCTGTTAAAACCACCCGACCCGTGTGGAGGAGGTCACTCTACCTGAAATACCAGTGGTGGAGATCCTGCCCAGTTCCCGATCCAAGGACTACGACCACACCGAAGAGCAACTAAGGCCCGAGATATTGAATGACGAGCTAAGTAATAGTATTAAGTAGTATAATTTCTTATGTAGAGTATTACCAGTATATACAATAGATCTGAATAGCCTAAGCGTGAGATAATTAAGTGTGCTGTGAATATAAGAAAGTGCAGTGTGAAATATTTAAGACGATATCTTGTTACAGAATGGTAACGTGTTTACTACATTATTTTATCCAAGTATGAAGGAATATGATTTAAAAATACGACATAGTGTAACAGCTGTTTTCAAATAATCCCGGTTAGTTAGAAAGATCCATGAGTGATGTAGTACTAGTCAAACCCAGTTACGTCACAGAGGGACGCATGTTGAATTGGTTAAGTTAAGTTGCCATACTCTTTGCTGTGTGATTTTATTGGAAGGATAGATACTGAATTTGGGGTTATATATGGAATTGTATAACAAAATGCGTTTTGAGGAACGAATTCTGCGCTATTGATGAGATACGTATCGTTGTGTTTAATTAATATTGGAGGTTAAACACGGTAATTGTGGATGTTAAATGAATAAAATATGGGTTGAATTGAAGGTTAATAGTGAGATAATGGGAGTGTATATAGTATTTTAAACGATATATTGCACAGATTAACAGGAAGTAAAACATATATGATATATTTTATGTGCGATGTTGGAGCACATGTAATGCGACTACAGAGTATAAGTATACCCCAGGGAGGAACCATAGCAAGGTATGGACAATAAAATTACGTATATTTTAATGAAGTGTGAAAGTGGTTTGACAATAATAACGACCGGTGATGGGTAAATGAATATGTGATTATATCATATTCTGAATGAATGGTTATTGCATGGAAGAACAAGCTTGTATGCAAGTAGTATGATAATGTAGTGTTGAAATATCTTTGTGTAGGCATTAGCACACCTGTATATGAAAAATGCTTACTGGCTGCATGTATATTGAGCTGGAATACGATACATAAGAAATTATTTAGCTAGAGTAGGGAAATTATTTGAGATTTACGTAGGATATCATCGATGTTTTGTTAATCTGAAATATTATTAGAGCGAATATTTAGCTAGGAGCCATAATTTAAATGGCAATCGGACCGAGAAACTTAGTGCGTCATTCAATATTTCATTTACTTCACTGTAGTCTGCACCAACGAACTCAGATAATTTTCAACGTAACTTAGGTCACTGATATTTGTATTCAGGACACATTATTTAAATTCAGGTCATTTCCGCGGTAACTTGAACAGTGTTATGATTGTATTTTTCGATGAAGGTATATAATTAACACCGTGAGTGATGGAATAATTTATTGATATACCGAATTTTGACCGTGGTCTGAAGACTGTGATGTAATATACTTAAGTGACCAGATGTAAATTTTAATGGGAAGATAATTCATTTCAGGAATACGTGACCCAGAGTGTTATGATGTAAACTTAGTTTAGGAATAAGGCAGCGCTGACCTTAAATATTTGATTCAGTAATTAAAATATTCATTTATTAGATTGATTGAAAGCTTATGAGCCATATTTGACATTAACCATTTCTTTTGCGAATCTTGACAATTTAATAAATATGTTTCTTGATTAGTTTTTATATAATGAAATGAGTTTTCATTTTTACTGGTAATCAATAGTTGTACTTAGTGAGTAAGGTTCTCGTTGTGCGGATATACTTTTTTTTTAAAGGTTGACTGAAGTTTACGTTCACAAAAACTACTTCTGAGCGTTGAATTACGTAATTCTGAACCGCGTATGATACCGTTATTTCTCTTCGAACACACGTTAAACCAAACATAGAAAAATTAACCATTTTTCTGGAGGCATGAATACCCTGAGATATATATAACTGACTAGTTGGGAATTACTGTGGTTACCCTGACCCGTAGGGTGCACATGGGTACTTGAAGTGGAGAAAGAAGTGGAAAAAGCCCAGATGAACTCAACTGACACCACGGACAGAAGCCTCTACAGGAAAAATTTAATGGATGGAAAGTGCAACCAGAAAACGAAGTGGAAAAGAAGACTGGAGCAAAGTGGACAGAAGAACGAAAAAGGATCCACGGAGAAAGGATGAGAGCTGTTTGGCAACTCAGAAAACAGAATTGTTAGAGCTTTGTGTGATCCATTGGGTCCATACACACATAATAATAATAATAATAATAATAATAATAATAATAATAATAATAATAATAATAATAATAATAATAACAATAATAATAATAATAACTTTATATCCCACTAACTTTTATATTTTTCAGAGATGCTGAGGTACTGGAATTTCATCCCAGAACAGTTCTTTTTTTAATGTTCCCATAACTTTACTGACATAAAGCTAGCATATTTGAGCATCTTCAAACATCACTGGCCTGAGCTGGGATTGAATTCACCAATTTGGGCTCAGAAGGTCATCTAGTATGAGCACATCCTTCTGTGATTGCTCCCAATATTCTGTTTAATTTCCTATTTCAATCCAAAATTTTTGATAACACCAGGATTCAATCTCATGAGTAGCGAACATAAGTATCATCTTCAGGTGCAAGTGTTATATTTCTGGGTAAGTATACTGTCATTACAATTTTGTCTGGTACTTGTAACATACAGTATTTATGATAAGATACTCCCCAACAGGCAGTATACACAGAATTTTTTTTTGGGGGGGGGGGGATATTAAATATTAAAATTTGAGGACTTCTATAAAATAATATTGGGAGCATATTGTGAAATTAGAAACATTAAATTAAAACTTTCAAAACCACATAATTATTTAATTAAGACATGTATTCATGTTGATGATTACAATAGCAAGTATCTCCTGGGCTTTTTGGCCATCTCATGGTTTATATTTTCTAGGATCACATGTTTTTCTTTGTGTATATACAAAAGATCTAACATAATCAATCTTTCCTGTGCAGTCATATTCTGTAAATAACCTTTTAAATATTTCAGAGATGGAAAAGAGTGTTCTGGTGTGGCAGTGGTTACTAGTAACCAGTGGCGGCTGGTGGTTTAAAAGTTCAGTGGTGCACAATTTTTACCAATGATATAATATGATTACAGGCTAATTTTCAAATCTAGATACATCAACAATACCTTTTTATTATGGTATTAAAACAAACATTCTGCATTTCTATTTTCAGGAATATTACTACAAAGCATTAACATTTTTTCATTTAAAAACTAATTTACCATATTGAAATAAAACACTTTGAGGTAGCCTAATTCCGGTATTGAAAAAATATCCTTTTGTAATGTATCTGGTTTCGAAATTAAACGTCGCGTGGGCCTACCCATTCGTTTCACCTCGGATTTTTCCTCAGCAGTCCGTTGCGGAAACGGCCTAGACATTAAAGACTGCACCGAATTCATGATCTGGCAAAATACCACTAACTGATAAAAACACACAATAATAAAAACACATATGTGGATACGAATGTTTACACAATGAAATCATCTAGCTCGTTGGCTTGTATGCACATAACAAAGCTTGCGACTATACTGAAATAAATGGCGGTGTTTATTTTCAAATTTAGAGCCATTAGTTATATATCCAGCCACGACCGACTTGATGCGTCGCTCCAGCCGTCCTGCTCTAGCTAGCTCCTTACAGAGCACAGCGAGGGATCCAACCAGCCGTGATCCAGCAGATGAACTTCCATCCGGTGTCGCTAGATGACACTCCTGTTCTATAACAGAATCTCACATTGAGCAGCAACGGTCTCTAGTGACTTTGCTAGTAGTTGGTTACGTAGGAGCACCGCCGACTTCATACGTCGCTCTAACTAGGAGCGCAGCGAGGGATCCAGTCGGCCGTGGTAGGAGCACGGCTGATTTGATGCTTCGCTCTAGCTAGCTCCTTAGTGCAGTGAGGGATCCAGTCGGCCGTGGTAGGAGGAGCCGGGTTGATAAACCTCCATTTAAGCAATGTATAAGAAGCCACGCCTATCTTTTCCACTCCCTGCGCACCCCTCTAGCAGCCCAAAAGCACACTTCTAGCAGCCCCGCGCACCCCTCGAGCAGCCCAGGTTTCATCCTACCTCAGGTTGACTTCCCGCTACAAACTTTTGGGCTCCTGCAGTGAACTTCTAAGAGTACCGGCTTCTAAAGTCTCCTGTAGTCGATATTTGCTCTTTCAAGCTCTTGAAAGGATTGTCTTGTTGAATGAAAATGCAGTAGTTGAGTAATCCAAATGATAAAACTTTACCTAAAATAAACATAAAAATTTAATGGGGGTAGCGCAAACCTGCAACCTTATGGAGAACCTGCCCCTGCTAGTAACACAGCAAACAGTTTCAGTACTCTATGTACTGTTGAGAAAATATCACTGTCGCAGAATGTTAAGTGCAGAAGTGAAGTCCATTGGTTCAGGATGATTGCTTTTAGAAGAAAAACTTATATGTATTTATTTATTAATGGAAGCATCAACACATTATTGGTGAAACAATGAGCTACCTAAAATCTTCATTTACATGGTTGCCACAATTAATTATAAGTTCTAAACTTCAAAATTTTGCATATGCCCCTGCTCTCCAAATCCACATTTATTCCTGAATTTTATTTGGAAAACTATGAACATATTATGCAGAAACTTCAATACAAGTACTCACAACAATGGTGTTGTGTAAATGTAGAGGTCCATCCATCTGGAAACTTGTTCCCATCATTATGACAGGGTGGACCAAGTAAGCACAGTACGTGAGGCGACTCAGAGGAACCATTGCTCGGAACGACAGTAATGTGTTCACAAACCCTGCAAGAAACAGCAAAGTAGATTGTTTGTTACTTATTGTACCTAAGTGGAAGAGGTTAATAGCTGAAAGTTACTTAACTACTCAGTTTTAAATAAGCAAATTATACCTCTCTGTAAATAGAAAATATTGAAATAAAAGTAAAATAACATAGGCTGTTCTCTTCCAAATTACTTTAAACAGAATGTAAATAATAAAGAGAAGAAAGAGGTTGAATCATGTACAGTTATCAAGTTGAAAGCAATAGACTTTCTCAGGATTAGTTGCTACTTAAACAGGCTACTCAGGATATCGTACCAAAAATACGATACAAGGTAAGAAAACAGCAGTAAGAGCAGACAAAAGTCAGCAGCTTTCATTTCTAAGAAGGATGGCTCCAAATAGGACCCTAAGAAATTGAGCAAAGGATTATTGTCAGTAAAAGGCCCAGAGGAAGGCCTTGTGATGGTTGGGAAAAACAAATTTTGAATGACCTTGTGAAACATGGTGTAAATTAGCACCAAAATGAAGAACATCAGGTGTGGATGGCGAGGATGATCTGGAGGAGGCTCATAAACACCCGCAGCCTACTTGCTGGATTGATTGATTGATAGATTGATTGATTGATTGATTGATTGATTGATTGATTGATTGATTGATTGATTGATTGTGCAAATAATTAATGGAATTATTTATCATAGGGATATTGTGTGTTTCATATAATATTTCTGGTGAGTGATTTAATGAAGAATATGTCCTAGATGAAGTCCAGATAAAAATGATGGATTCATGTACACTTGCATAACCAAAGGTGCCTAGCTGAGGTGGTAAAGGTGTGTTCGGTTCACCTGGAAAGACATGGGTTTGATTCCCCATTATGATGTTGAAAAATTTAAGAAATGAAATTTCCACTAATGGAGCAATGTTCACTCAGCCTACACCAAAAATAAGTATTGGGTTAATTTCTGGGCCAAAGGCGGCTAGGCATAGAGCTGACCACTCTATCCCACTTACAAGGTATCAGTTTGGATTGGACCAGGTAGATTTCAATGAACTTCAGTGAGTGAACAGTTCATATCCTAAATTAAAATTTAAATTTTGATGCAAAATCAACAATAGTGATATAATTAATTACTGAAAAGTAGCTGGGCAACTTGAAGCAGCATGGCTTGTAGTATGGCAGGTCACTGAAAATGATATAGAATAACCCTGCGTATGCTTCAGTCTGTGACAGTGTTATGTTAAAAGCAGGTGAAAGAACAGGGGCTGCCTGGCCGAGGCGGTAAAGGCGTGCTCGGCTCGCCCGGAAGGACGTGGGTTCGAATCCCCGTCAGGAAGTCGTAAAATTTAAGAAATGAGATTTCCACTTCCGGAGGTGCATATGGCCCTGAGGTTCACTCAGCCTACACCAAAAATGAGTACCAGGGTAATTCCTGGGGGCAAAGGCGGCCGGGCGTAGAGCTAACCACTCTACCCCATCAAGTGCCGAGGTTACGGATAGTGGAAGCCTTTACCTTCCACCCCTCCAAGGGTCTTCATGGCCTGTACGGAGATGACTTTGCTTCTTTGCTTTGCTAGGTGAAAGAACAGTGTTGCAAACTGACACAGAGATCAATTAGGAAAGAAAAATGAGAAGTATTAATCCAATGAATGTTCTTAATATGTCAGAGACCACAATCAATCAATCAATCAATCCATTACTACTGATCTGCATTTAGGGCAGTCGCCCAGGTGGCAGATTCCCTATCTCTTGTTTTCCTAGCCTTTTCTCAAATGATCGCAAAGAAACTGGAAAATTATTGAACATTTCCCTTGGTAAGTTATCCCAATCCCTAACTTCCCTTCCTATAAACGAATATTTGCCTCAATTTTTCCTCTTGAATTCCAACTTTATCTTCATATTGTGATCTTTCTTACTTTTAAAGACACCACTCAAACTTATTCGTCTACTGATGTCATTTCACGCCATCTCTCCACTGACAGCTTGGAACATACCTCTTAATCTAGCAGCTCATCTCCTTTCTCCCAAATCTTCCCAGCCCAAACTTTGCAACATTTTTGTAACGCTCCTCTTTTGTCGGAAATCACCCAGAACAAATCAAGCTGCTTTTCTTTGGATTTTATCCAGTTCTTGAATCAAGTAATCCTGGTGAGGGTCCCATACACTTGAACCATACTCTAGTTGGAGTCTTACCAGAGACTTATATGCCCTCTCCTGTACATTCTTATTACAACCCCTAAATACCCTCATAACCATGTGCAGAGATCTGTACCCTTTGTTAACAATCATATTTATGTGATTACCCTTCTTATATTAACACCCAGATACTTACAATGATCTCCAAAAGGAACTTTCACCCCATCAATGCAGTAATTAAAACTACAGTGAGCTAAGTGAAGATGACAAAGAATTGCAAGCTTTCTCAAAAGTATAATAGAACAACAGTATTACAACATCTTACAAGAAAACATATAGATATCATTAGATTTCACTGATGGAAATGCCACTTTTACAATCTGCTTTGCGTTGCACCGACACAAATAGGTCTTATGGTGATGGTGGGATAGGAATGGCCCAGAAGTAGGAAGGAAACAGCTGTGGCCTGAATTAAGGTACAGCCCCAGCATTTACCTGGTGTGAAAATGGGAAACCATGGAAAGCCATCTTCAGGGCTGCCAACAGTGGTTTTTGAACCTACTATCTCCCAGATGCAAGCTCACAGCTGCGGGCCTCTCTAACTGCACGGCCAACTCGCCCGGTGCAGCAGAAAGTGAATATGATGGAAATGAAATATCCTATCAAACAGATGGGAGTTCTAGTGGCTACAGAGCATCTCTGCAGATATGTCATAAATGATCCATGGTCTTGCAGATCTATGGTGAAGAGACTCTTAACAACATTTATGAATTTAGGACTTCAGGAAAGAGAACACCTAAATCATATCCACAAATTCTTAACAAATAGCCTTCTCTTGTTAATAACATAAATATCAGGTAGGTAGTTTTATATTATAGAGAAAAAAAGTGAGTGCTCATATTATCACAGAGCAAAGGTAACAGAGAAACCAAAGTAATACAGATAAAATATGCAATGAAGACATTTTGCAAAGCACAAGACGAAAGATCTGTTACACATTACTGACACTCACAAACCTGGGCCCAAAATATTGCAAATTAAATTAATTTAAGGAATGTTAAAACATGTATGTTATTTGTTGAGTCTCTTAACTAACAGAACGGAATTTCATGAAGCAGAATAACACAGGTTGTCATTGTGAAAAAGGTACCTACTGAACCAACATGCATAGAAGAAGCTAATATATTTATACAGGATAGATTCATCAGGGGCAACAACACTGAAGAAAACTGCATGTGGAATTAATATCAAAGCCAATTCAACTATGAAGTGACGGGGGATTGGACATTATCAACAACGAGAGAAAAATGTACTGTTGCATCAGTCCAATTGGTATATAGTAAAGTGGAACCTGCCTTTAGCAGAACCTTTATGGGCCAGAAATCTGTTCATATAAAAAAAATTTCTTGATCCCATGAATTATGGTTTAATTTTCATGTAAGCTTTCCTGTATTTAGCAGAACCTGTCTGATGCAGAAACAGAAGGAAATTTTGCAACTATAATGGAAAAATATGTAAATTTCCTTCCTAAACCTTACAATTAAAAAGCTAAGAAGCTAAAAAGTTTCCACCTATTCAATACTCTATTATTAATGTAAAAGCTAAGACATTCTAGGACTAGTTTTGACTCCATTGAGGTCATCTTCAGCCAAGAAAACTAAAAATTGGCAAGTTAAGACATGAAAATATACAATGAAGGAATGCTAAAAGTTCTGTTATACAACATGAAAATTAAAATTCAGTCTTGCTTGCTGCACATCATAGAGTTAAAAATCACGTCAAGGTTCCATATAAAGTTTCACCATCTTAGGCTTGTAGTAGGAATTGTTGGCAATGAATCACACAAATGAAAGGTTGCATCATGGTACATAACTTATGGTATTTGTTAATCATTTGAATAAAGTGAAACCATATATATATCCATTAGGGATGTCTTGGTATAATTGATAAAAGTACATAAAAAATGGTAGAGTTGCTTTCCAATTTGGATCAAATTAACAAATTTAAGGCATTGATGCCGTGACAGAAATGGTAACACACCTTGGACTTCAGTCTGAAAAATGTATTCAATGGACAAATACCTAGACCCACATTTAACATTAATTTCCAATAAGGCCTGGTTCCACCTCCATAATTATGTGTATACAAAAGTATTCGTTGGTTTATTCTGTTACTTATATGAATACCATACTAACTCCTTTTCCAGGGAATTAACAGACATGGAACATGATTTTGCATTTCAACAGGACTCTGTCACTGCTCATATGGTGAGTAATTCCATGAGAGAAATTCACAAAGTGTTTCCACAGAACAGAATTATTAGAAAGCATTTGTGGCCTACTTGGTCTCCTGATTTATCTTCCTGTGATTACAATCTCCAGGGTAAATTAACAAGTGCCATTTATAAGACAAATCCGCACCCCGTACAAGAACTGAAACTTAACATTCATCAGGAAATTGCCAGGATTCCTCAACATGAACTACAGCGAGTGATGAACGATTTTCTAAAGAGGTGCCAAAAATGTGTTATGATGAAAGTGGACAGTTTTTCATAATTTGGTTAGTAATGAACTTCTTAAGTTTTTTGTGTTACTGTTATACATTTTATCTTCCCACATGCAGTAAACGAGTGTCTGCTTACCCTTAGTAAAAACACTGCATGCCAGAGTAAAAAAATTTTGATCATCCTGCACTACTACAACTGCTACTACTATTACTACTACTATAACACCATCACACAATCTCATGCTGTTGTTTGAATAATGTACATAAAATCTAAGCCAACTCATTATTTAAGCTCAAATATGTAATGTTGATTTCTATAGCAGGTGCTTTAAAAAGAATCCAACAGCAAATGTATTATACATCCTCTTAATCTATTCTTCTGTTGAATAAGCATACTAGATTCTACATCTGAAGGCCTTAGAGCTCCTTTTAGAACATTACATATATACCCTGTTAATTGAGAATAAATTAATAGCAAGGAAAACAAGAAAAGTACCACACTGATGTACTAGTCACCATCTTGGGAAGGTGTCTCATTCCTACTGACAAGCTTACTGGCACACTGAGGTGAAACGTTGAATTTAAGAACGAGGAGCCTGCATCTTTAACTCTTAATAATTGTTTGTGAGATTTCTTGGAGTATAATACCAATTTCCACCTGCTTAATAATGTTACCTCTTATAAGTTTATTCTGTCATTGTTCATGATGAAGTGACAGAGGATATATATATCTTCTTTCACTGAGCTGGTTGATTTCCCAGGAAGAGAAAATGTAAAAACAATCAACACATTGGTATTAATAGTCTTACCTCCATGACCTGTGCCACAGGCAATGACAATCCACGCTAATGCAAGTCCCCAAGCTGTGTGTCCTAGAGACACATACACAGCCGACCATATAACATCAAGTTGCAGGTGGAGGAGTCCATACACCAGGCCGACGAGGCAGAATAGAGAGAGGACCCACCCAAACAACACCACAAACTGGAACAGATGGATAGAATTATGAGAAGTGAACATTGTAAATTCAGGTTCTTCACATAAAAAGTTAAATAGATGAAGTGTTGTACTGATAGATTTCTTTTGAAGGTTGCTTTCCATGTGTGTCGTCAGTTAAGGAACAAGTGGATTTTTATTTTTGTACAATGATTTTATTGTTTTTCGTCACCGATGACTTTAAATGAAAATAAATGTTACACTGAACCTTAAAGTATCCCTCCTCAGATATCACCTATTAAATGTAAAAAATGGCTGTTAACCTTACTTGTATTCATCCCTGATCTCCTTTCCTCTTTTAGAGTATCTCCTTGTTCATGAATAAACCATACACTGGTGGACATTGTGCCAGTGAGATTTTGTTGCCAAATATTCATAAAATATAGGCCCTATTACTCTATTCCTTTATTATGCAATATACCCTTATTTTCTTGTAGTTTTACATACAAAATAATATTTTTCTGTGGTACAAAACCACTTATTCTATAATACAACATAGTAACGTAAAAGGACCTATGCGCTCCTGACTCATGTTGTGTTTCTAGTATCCTCTAATACAGTAAATCCTCATTAACCCGAAATCCAAGAATGTTGCAGCAAAATGTTCTTTTTTTTTGCTAGTTGCTTTACGTTGCACCGACAGAGATAGGTCTTATGGTGACGATGGGATAGCAAAGGCCTAGGAGTTGGAAGGAAGTGGCCATGGCCTTAGTTAAGGTACAGCCCCAGCATTTGCCTGGTGTGAAAATGGAAATTCACGGAAAACCATCTTCAGGGCTGCCGATAGTGGGATTTGAACCCACCATCTCCCGGATGCAAGCTCACAGCCATGTGCCCCTGACCGCACAGCCAACTCGTCCGGTAGCAAAATGTTCTAAAATATTCCAAGGTAGTTAAAATTTCCTAGCAGCTAAGTGGAATTACATCATTCTTGTGGTCACTACCACTGCCTCAAATAATAAGAATTGTTGATCTTCGATAGTGTTCTTTTCTGACATATACTGTGGACATTATTGAAATGAGTTTGTAGGTAAGGATACAAACTGATTAATGACTTGGTAAAATTCACCAAGAAATGTCAATATTAATCCATGCACTCATAACCTAACATCCAAATAAACTATGGTTTGGCAATGGTTTACTTTCAACTATCCACATTTCTTGGATTCCTAGTAGAGAAACAACTGTTTAAAAATAAATAGCGTCGATGGTTCATGTTAGGTGAGATATAATGCCACAGGAAACTTAAAAAAATAAAATTCATAGTTCATGATAACTGAATTTCTTCTTAACCGAGGAGACCTTCTTTGAGAAATAATACATTCCCTGCTGGGACCAAAATTTTGTTCACATTAACCGAGTTTTCTTCTGAGACGATTTTGTATTAGTGATGTTTTATTGTATTACATTAGAAAGGCTAAATGGAATCCATGTACAGTGCCTCTCTTGGTTAAGTCACCCAGCTGGCAATAGCTTATACAACAGCCATGCAAAGTGAGTAGGCTGCTTTTGCAAATCAGATATAGTATAATATTACATCGATACATCATGAGTTATGGATACACAAGCTATCTACCATTTTTCTTTCAGGGATTTAAAACCATTTTCTTTACATTGTAGCCAATGGACATCAGCCTCAGTCTCAGTCTTATCTTTGGTTGCTCTTCCACCAAGATGTTGCACGATTAGGAGAATGTCTCTCTGAATCCTCCCTCAAATCTGCAACTTTCTGGTTCTGTCTTGAATTTCTGTGGTATTTATGCCTCCTTCCTTTAGATATTTGTGCACTTATGTAAGCCGACAGGGTTGAGTTTTCCATTTCTCCTGAAGAGCAAGTATTCTATACATTCATCGAGCCAGGTTCATGCTCTTTATGTGTATATAAAACGTCAGCCTGTTAGTGGTGGTATTCTTCTCTATTCTCTCATAGAGTTCCCATCGTCAGCAGCCTTAAAGATGGTTTTCCATGGTTTCCCATTTTCACACCAGGCAAATGCTGTGGCTATACCTTAATCAAGGTCATGGCCTTGCAAATCCTAGCCCTTTTCCATCCTTACATCATCAAAAACCTTTGATGTGTTAGTGGAATGTTAAACCACCAGGAAAAATGAAAAAAAAAAAAAAAAAAAAAAAAAAAAAAAAAAGGGAAAGAAAGTACAAATCCTCTGACACTTTCTTGGGTCCTAGAATTGTCCTGAGAAACTTCCTTTCCTTTCCTTTCCCTCAATTGTGGGATTGTCTGTTCTGGCTAGTGTCTCTGCAGCATAGAGGCATTCTGGTCTGACTACTGTGCAGTAGTGTCTCAGTTTTGCCTTGAAAAAGATCGACCTCAATCTGTAGGTATCATGGCACAGTTTAAAGGCCATTTCCATCTTCCTTGCTCTTTATTCTAGCAATTCTTTTTCATTGCCATTGGGAGTAAAGAGCTAACCCAGGTACTTAAATTTCTCAGTCCTCCAGATATTTTTGTACACTATTTCAATCTTGTGCATAGGGTCCATTTTAGCCGAGTCCATGTTCATTATCTTTTCAAATAAAATTCTCAGGCTAGTCTTAGCAGCTGCATCTTGTAGTACTGTATATCTATTTTTTCACTGCTGTTGGGAATTTGTCTGCAAGGATTATTACATCATCAGCAAAGACCAGGCATTCAAATGTGTTACCAGTGTTACTGCAGCTTACTCTTACTCCATTTTGGATATCATTTGCTACCAACTCTTTTCTCCATTCTATGATAACTTTCTCCAGAACACAATTGAAGATGAGTGGGGAGAGGCCATCCCCATCTTAGTGCTATTTAAATTTTAAATGTTTCTGTCAACTCGCGCAAGAACTAAACTTGTGAATTTATGTCTGTGAGATCTGTTGAATGAAAGCTAGGGATTTATCATTGACTCCAAACTCCCTGAGAATTTTTACAAGAGTCTCATGATTCACTGAATTGTAGGCCTTTTTGAAATCCACTAAGATAATCATCCTTTTATACCTCGTTGTCCTAATCTTGATCAATTATTTGTAAGTGAAAATTTGTTCTGGACATGAACGCCACTTTCAGAACCCTGCCTGTAACTTCCCACTGTTTATCGAGGTGGGCCACCACACTAGTTTGAAGTGCTTTTGATAATATCTTGTACGTGATGAGAAGAAGTAGGATGCCTCTGTAATTATCGACATCCATTTTATCACCCTTTTCGTGCAAAGGGTGAATCCCAGCATTCTTCCACTCTTTTGAGATCTATTCTGTTGCTCAAATATGAGAATAAAGTCCTTCCAACTGTTTAACCACATTTTTGCCTTCAATTCTGCTTTGATAGAGTCTTTCTCAGGAGCTTTATTTTTGTTTTAGCTCTTTAATTATACTCCTGATTTCTTCTTTGCCAGGAGGATGTGAATTCTCCAGTTTTCCTATCGGTGTTCCAAAAATACGTCCTTCCTCAGTGGGGTCACAGTTCAAAAGTTTCTGAAAATAATAAGCTAAGGGTTCACAATTGTTCTTGTTAGGCATGATGAGCTTTCATTCCCCATTCTTGAAACCCAGGTTGCTAGGGATGAATTTGCTGGCATTATTTCTCTTAAAGTCCTCCTTTATTTGGTCAAGTTGTTTCTTTTTGTACTGTCGGTTTGCATTCTTGAGGATTTGGCAGTATGTTTTCTCTGTTCTTTGAATTCCTCAAAATCTTTGTGGTTAGAGCACCATCCATTCCATGCTCTGGATCTTTCCTGCAGTGCTTTGTTGCACTCTTTGTTCCACCAGGGATGTTTTATCTTCTTTGCCAGGAATGTCATATGTTTGGCTGCCTCTTGGATTTTATTATTAATTTCTTCTGAATCATATGAGTCCAAGGATTCAAGCTCTTTCTGGCATTTTTCCTGATTTCTTGATTGACTTTGAGCTCATCTGCTTAGATTTTAAATGGTGTTCTCTTGGGGGTTTTGGGTATGAACCTTATCTTCACCCTAATCAGGTGATGGTCTGAGTGGACATTGGCTCACTTTTGAACCCTGACATTCATTATTTCCCAGAGGCTGGAGGTTGCCACATTCAGTGATCGCCATGTCATTATCCTTTTGCTTTCTTTCTTGAACCGGGTGGACATTAACTTCAGATTGAACAAATCAGAGACTTCAGTCAGCCTTAGTCAATTCTGGTTTGTCCTTTTATAGCCTGGATATCCTCCAACTATTTTCCTATATTTCTTTTCTTTCCCAATCTGTGCAATGAAGTCGCCCATAAAAACTTTTACATGATGGTCAGGTACTTGCATCAGTTCTCCTTCAAGTAGGGACCAAAATTCTTCGACTTTATCTGGATTCTTTTTGTTATCCTCATTGATTGGAGCATGTGCATTAAGGACCACGAAACATTTGAGGGTTAAAATCAAAAAGCTTGGGGATGAGGACCTGAAATCAATAATGACATCTGTCATAGACTTGTGAATGAAGAGGGCTGTTCCCAAGATAGCTGGGGCTTTTTCTTGTTATCTGATGTTTTCTCCCTGATGTCTGGTAGAACCTTCAGTATTCTGTAGTTGTACATTGTGGACACTTCTTCCAAAGCGAGCCTGATCTTAGACTGCTAGAATTTTTATTTGGTACTCATCCAGTACTTTAACAAGATCCATTTGTTTGCCAATTCTAAGGAGGGGTTTACATTAAAGGTGTCAAAGAAAGACTTCTTCATTTGAAACTTGCAGGATTAGGGATCCTCCAACTGATCCTGATATGATAATATAATTTTAGTATGTGGGGGTAGCAATTTTTAGTGTTTTGGATCCGGAAATTTTCTCTCGGAACTGGAGTGTTTATCATAAGAGACAGGATAGATTCGATAGGAAGGCGAGTTTTCAGACTGGTGAAAAAAGAATTTTTAAGCTATTGAAAAGCGAAGGATGAGAAATACAAAATTCTAGGTGTAGGGCTGATCTCTAAAGATAATAGGCATCTTGTTGTTTTTGGGGTGTACAGACCTAGAAAGGATAATGGTGATGCTGATGCAGAATTATTTGACAAGAGAACCAGCTATGTGGCAAAAAAAAAAAAAAAAAAAAAGAAAACAAAAAAACAGAAAGGGGTATGACTGTAGCAGGTGATCTCAATTTTTACCAAATGTTAACTGGGAAGGTAATACAAATGATGGAAGGACAGCTGATCAAAAAGTGATGGAACCAACTAGAGGGAAAAATATTCCATATACATTGTGTTGATAAAACCAGATTAGCTCTATTGAGAAACTAAAGTGGTAGACAGCTTAAGTGTTCACAAAACTTTGTTATGGAAAATGGTAAATAAAAATTTAAACAGCTTATGAGATGAGTTTAAAGCAATTGTTGAGATGTGTAAAAACTGGTATGCACATTTAAAGATGGTAATGAATGGTAAAGACATGCTATATTATAACAGAGAAATAAAGAGATTAAGAAGGAGGCGCATATTAGAATAGAGAAATAGAGTTAAGAATGATTGTGGAAGTAAGGAGAGATTGAAGGAACTTACCTGGATATCAAATTTAGTGAAGAAGTCAGCTAAGGATAACATGATGGCAACTATAATAGGCAGTCTTGTGAGTTTTAGGGAAAAATGGAAGGGTACACTGTATATAGGTACTTCAAGGCAGTAACAGGCTCCAGGAATCATAAATGAAACAAGAGGAGTGTATAAGCATTTATTTACAGAAGGCAGAAGTATTTAGTCAACAATATGCAAAAATAGTTGGAAATAAGGATAATAACCAGATAGGCAAATTGACTAATACTAGAAAAGTACTGGAATTTGCCTGTGATATGGAGAGTTGCTATAGTAGCCCCTGTGTACAAACAAAAGGGTGATAAACATATAATGGATAATTACAGGCCAGTCAGCTTGACATGTGTTGCATGTAAGCTGTGGGAAATAATTCTTTCTGATTATGTTAGACATGTTTGCAAAATTACTAACTTGGTTTGACAGAAGGCAGTTCGGTTTTAGGAAAGGGTATTACACTGAGGCTCAACTAGTAAGATTCCAACAAGATATTTTAGGTTCAGAAGGTCAAATGGACTGCATTGCTATGGGCCTATCTGAGGCTTTTAATAGGTTAGATCAGGGCCTCTCCAACGCCCAGAATCTCATGTGTGCAAACAGCGGTGCAGAGTTCCTGTGCACAGTGCATCGGTTCCACTCGGCTTGGCTCGGACCAATGCTTCGTCTCTGGGCTACTCGGCTAAGTTTGGCTATGGAGCAAGTGAGGAAGAGGGAGAGAGGGGGAGCGAGCTCTGGTTAAGACGCAGCAGGTTGTTATGCTACTTAGTTTCCAGAATGGTAAAAAATAAATAAGTAAATAAATGCAATGTAAATTTTAATCTTCTACCAGTTGTATAGTATCATTTGAAGTAATTCCACATACTGTATATCATGTATTTTGTAAACAATATAAATTTATTAAGGATGAGCTGTGTGTTTAATAGAAAAAAAATTGTTAGCGTAAATTGTATAATATTGTATTATAGGAAAATGTTCTTCTCTTGTTAATTTAATATTTAGTGCTTGACAATAATGTATTTTAGTGTACCATTTGCCACTGAGATAGACACCTCATTTGCAAATAAAGAGATTTTTATTTGATTTGATTTGGATATCTGTGAATGAGGAAGACAGGCACATGGATTTCTTCAAAATGTTGAAAGCCTGATGATCAGGAGCAAGGTACGTATTCTGAGAAAGCAAACATATTATAACTTTTTTTTTTTTTTTTTTGCTAGTTGTTTTACGTCGCACCGACATAGATAGGTCTTACGGCGACGATGGGACAGGAAAGGGCTAGGAGTGGGAAGGAAGTGGCCATGGCCTTAATTAAGGTACAGCCCCAGCATTTGCCTGGTGTGAAAATGGGAAACCACGGAAAACCATTTTCAGGGCAATTATAACTGTTATCTTCCAATATTAACGTATGCATCAGAGACTAGGGTAATGAAAGGAGATGATGTTAGTAAACTTCCAGCAAGTGAAATAAACATTTTGAATATAAATTATCAGAAGAGGCAGAGTGAGAAATGTGAAGGTGATGAAAGTATTGAACAGGGAACTGTAACAAGAGAACAGGGAAATGAATGGAGGACTCAAGGTTACCCATAAGAATGTACGAGTCTCTAATGTAATGCCTAGATGTACAGTAAAAAAAAAACAATTTTGTATAAAAAGGCATACTATTCTGTAAGAGAATATCTGAATGTGTAATATTATTTTTATTTCGGACTTAAAATTGTCCGTTCCTAGTTTATAGGTGTAGTTTTGGTGAGTCATTTGTTTATGGTTTTGTGCTACCAGGTAAATGTTACATGAGAATAAAATTAGCTTAAAGACAAAATATTATGTAAGTATGGAATACCAACCGGTGACATATTGATACGACTGTTGGTGTGATGCAGGAGCCATCCTGTGGCCATACCCACCAAGTAGGGCCCAACACGAGTCCATGGCTTATCATAAAGCTCATCAAACAGAGCAAAAGGTTCCTCGATCCTTCAACAACAAAGATAAGAACAGTTCAAAATAAGCAAGAAATGGAAGCACACAAAAAATAATGTAATCCAGTTTGACAAATACGTATTCTTCATCTTAGTGATTTCCAACCTGTGCAAGATTTGAGATCTCATAATAACCATCTATTTGAGCATCTCTGTTTTTAAATAGACTGCAGTGCAGTAGCGGCGACTAAGGGGGGGGCAGTTGCCCCCCACTATGTAGAGAAACAATTACATTTTTATCCCATTTTATCTGGCTGAAACTGGGAATTATAGGAATTATTAAAAAACAGTTTGTGCAAATTTTTAATTATTAACAAAATTATTATCGAAAATACGCACAAAATGTCATTTGTCACGGCTAACCAATTTGTATAGTGCCACAGCAAGTAGTGGAGACTTCGCAAATGCTATGAGGAAGGGTAACAGGGGTATATTTTTTTGCCAAATTCGTGGACACTGAGGTATGATTCACCTGGTTGCCACATACATTCGTCAGTCTGGCAGTCTCTTTAATAATGGCTGTTCGTTTCTTAGAGTGTAATCAAATACTAAATGATTTTTTATTTATTTTATAATCACAATTGTAATATGTGTGTAATATTGTGTCTTTGGTATAATAATAATTTCGTGTGGCTATTACTAGCCGAGTGCAGCCCTTGTAAGGCAGACCCTCCAATGAGGGTGGGCGGCATCTGCCATGTGTAGGTAACTGCGTGTTATTGTGGTGGAGGATAGTGTTATGTGTGGTGTGAGAGCTGCAGGGATGTTGGGGACAGCATAAACAACCAGCCCGCGGCCCATTGGAATTAACCAATGAAGGTTAAAATCCCTGACCCGGCCGGGAATCAAACCTGGGACCTACTGGACCGAAGGCCAGTACGTTGACCATTCAGCCAATGAGTCAGACGTGTCTTTGGTGAAAGTATAGTATTGAATCAAAATCTCAAAAAAATTTATTGCCGCACTTAAGTTAGTAAACTGACAACCTTTACCTTTCTGTCAAAATTTGCTCAAAGACCATCAAAAACTTACCATTTTGTAGCTTTTTTGTTCAGTTTTGATGTGTATAACCCTTGCCCACTATATCCTCAACCTGGCTACTTTCTGTTGTCTGCATATTTTTTCGCCCCCCACTTCTAACATCCAATCGCTGCTACTGCTGCAGTGCACGTCCACAAACAAGGATATTGCATTATTTGTATTCTAGGAAGAATTTATAATTTTTTCTGAATTCCACATTGCATTTATGACTAATTACTGTATTTTAATTCTGGTCACATAACACAACACTTCACACAAAAAAATTGCAACATCTTAATTTCCTGGTACCGGTAATCAATTCCAGCAACATCGAGAACAAGTTAAATGTTCATAACATAGGCAATTATGAACTGTAGAAAATTGTTAATATAGTTAACAAAGTTTCAACGACAATCATACAAGTCAAGCAACATTGAATCAATACAATTAGCTAGATCTCAAAAGGTTTTTAAAATAATTTTAAAGGATGTACACCAGATGAGTTTCATCAGTAAAATGTTAGGTAGATTTTAGACAAATATGTTTTAACTTAAAGACATAATTTTATTGTTATATGACTCATAAAATATTATATGATTTGTCAATCAGTTTTACAAGCATAATTTAATCCAATAGAATAGATTCACGATCTTATATAAATGATAATTGGGTGATGATGCTCACGAAAAAGGAGCGAAACATGTACCATATTAAGAAATTAATAAATATGTAAGTTTTATTACGTTATTATTGTATTGAATAGGTGGTATTTAACAAAATTATAAGAATTTGTATCACACATATCACTTAGTCGAGCAGCTTCTTCCTCCAAAGTCTTCCCGGCCTAGACTTTGCAAAATTTTTGTAATGCTACTCTTTTGTCAGAGCTGGCCCCGTAGTGTAGGGGTATTTTGCCTGCCTCTTACCAATAGGCCCCGGGTTCGATTCTTGGCAAGGTCAGGGATTTTTACATGGATCTGAGGGCTGGTTCGAGGTCCACTCAGCCTACATGATTACAGTTGAAGAGCTTTCTGATGTTGAGATGGCAGCTCCGGTCTAGAAAGCCAAAAATAACGGCTGAGAGGGTTCGCAGTGCTGATCACATGACACCTATAATCTGCAGGCTTTTGGGCTGAACAGTGGTTGCTTGGTAGACCTTTGCACTTCGAGGCTACTATGCCATGGGATTTGGTTTAGTTTGGTTACTCTTTTGTCCAAAATAATTCAGAACAAATTGAGCTGCTTTTCTTTGGATTCTTTCCAGTTCTCGAATCAAGTAATCCTGGTGAGGTTCCCATACACTGGAGCCACACTCTAGTTGGGGTCTTACCAAAGACTTACATGCCCTCTCCTTCATATCCTTACTTCATTCCACAAATATCCGCATAACCATGTGCAAAGATCTGTACCGTTTACAGTACTGTTTATTTGATTATCCCAAATAAGATCCTACCTTATATTAACACCTAGGTACTTACAATGATCTCCTTAAGGAACTTTCACTCCAACAATGCAGTAATTGAAACTGAGAGGAGTTTCCCTATTAGTGACCTATCTAAGACATTTGATAGGGTAGATCGTGGGAGACAACTGGCAAAACAGGGTACATTTGAACTAGACAAAAGAATGACTGAATGAGTGGTTATATTTCTAGAAAACAGATCTCAGAGAATTATTAAAGTAGGCGAAGCTTTATCTGACCCTGTAAAAATTAAGAGGGGAATTCCTCAAGGCAGTATTATTGGACCTTTATGTTCTCGTATATATATATATATATAAATGATATGAGTAAAGGCGTGGAATCAGAAGTAAGGCTTTTTGCAGATGATGTTAATCTGTATAGAGTATTAAATAAGTTACAAGATTGTGAGAAACTGCAAAATGGCCTTGATAATGTTGTGTGATGGACAGTAGGCAATGGTATGATGATAAATGGGGTTAAAAGTCAGGTTGTGAGTTTCACAAATAGGAAAAGTCCTCTCAGTTTTAATTACTACGTGGAGGGGGTGAAAAATTCTTTTGGGGATCATTGTAAGTACCTAGATGTTAATATAAGGAAAGATCTTCATTGGGGTAATCACGTAAATGGGATTGTAAATGAAGGGTACAGATCTCTGCACATGGTTATGAGGGTATTTAAGGGTTGTAGTAAGGATGTAAAGGAGATGGCATGTAAGTCTCTGGTAAGACCCCAACTAGAGTATGGTTCCAGTATATGGGACCCTTACCAGGATTACTTGATTCAAGAACTGGAAAAAATCCAAAGAAAAGCAGCTCGATTTAGTCTGGGTGATTTCCGACAAAAGAGAAGCATTACAAAAATGTTGCAATTTAGGCTGGGAAGACTTGAAAGAAAGGAGACGAGCTACTAAGTGGTACATGATATAGATGTTGATTCCCATAAGGTAAGGTAAGGTTGTATTCTGCCCGAAAGCAGGTCGGAAACTCCACAGAGGTGTGCCTGAACCGGAGTTTATGTACGGTAGGGTGGCCAGTTCCTTTCTGCTCCTCCATTCCCTTAGCCCCCACCAACAGCGCATGGCAACTCATCCGAATCTTGACCACGCCCATGTTGCTTAACTTCAGAGATTTCACGGGATCCGGTGTTTCAACATGACTGCGGCCATTGGCTTGATTCCCATAGGGAACCTGAAATATTTGTTCCGAATGAGGCTTGCTAGGTGTGCTGTTTACCAACTGATCAGCCCAACTTGGCACACTGGGGAAAAATGCTGGCAACCAGGAATGAGTTAGCTGGAAAATTTATAATGGTATTATAAATTTACTCATTCAGAACAAATATTTCAGGTTCCCTATTTGAATCAACATCTTTATCATCTGATGGCCAGGCAGGCATCAATTTTTGAAAATGAGACAAGGACTCTCATGGTGCATTGGCACTGCCAGCGGTTCCAACTAACCTACGCAGTGGCCTCCATGGTATGCGCTGGCCATGTGTCTTGGTAGGTGTGCTGTTTACCAAATGATGAGCCCAACTTGGCACACTGGAGCGAAATGCTGACAACCAGGAATGAGTTAGCTGGAAAATTTATAATGGTATTATAAGTGGTATGTTGCGAGCTGTCAGTGGAGAGATGAAATGAAATGAAAAAATGAAATGGCATATGGCTTTTAGTGCTGGAAGTGTCCGAGGACAAGTTCGGCTCGCCAAGTGCAGGTCGGTGACCTGCGCGTCGTGATGAGGATGAAATGATGATGAAGACGACACATACACCCATCCCCTGTGCCAGCAAAATTAACCAATGATGGTTAAAATTCCCGACCCTGCCGGGAATCGAACCCGGGACCACTGTGACCAAAGGCCAGCACGCTAACCATTTAGCCATGGAGCCAGACAGTGGAGAGATCGTGTGGAATGACATTAGTAGACGAATAAGTTTGAGTGGTGTCTTGAGAAGTAGGAAAGATCACAATCTATATATATCAAATAAGAGTTTTGTCTGTACATTGCTCAGAATTTGAAAAGAATGGTATTTCTGTATCGGTCATGTCCACAGTAACCCGGAAATGCAATTTTTACTTTTCTGTAATGTCTGTCTGTCTGTCTGTCTGTCTGTCTGTCTGTCTGTCTGTCTGTCTGTCTGTCTGTCTGTCTGTCTGTCTGTCTGTCTGTCTGTCTGTCTACGCATCACGAGAAAACAGCCAAAGAGAATTTAATGAAAATTGGTATGCAAAGTCGGGGAATTAGTCGCTACAATCTAGGCCATAAATAATTTTATTCACGCTCATAGAAATGGTAGTTTAAGGGAAGGCCTAAAATTTAATTTTCAAATATTTATGTTTTTAGTAGTCCTATCTTAATAAAAATTGGTATGCAAAATAAAGGAATACATCGCTACAATTTAGCCTATGAATAATTTTATTCACGCCGAGTGAAATGGTAGTTTGGGGGAAGGCCTGAAATTTTAAATATTTACGTTATTAGTGGTCTTATTTCATTGATTATTGGTATGCAAAGTCGGAGAAAGCCATTACAATTTAAGCTATAAGTAATATTATTTATGCTGAGTCAAATGGTAGTTTAATGGAAGGCCTAAATGTAATTCTCAAATATTTATATTATTAGTTGTCATATCGATAAATACTACATAACCAAAGTAATACAGAATTAAATTTCCAACCATTTATGTCTTATACATTTTTACCGTACCGGCTATGATAACACAGATATTCATGAATTTGTCTTATTGTTGCCAAGTCCATATCAACGTCGAGCCACGAGAAAAGGGTTGACAGAATTTAATGAAAATCGGTATATAAAGTCGGGGAATAAGAAACTACAGTTTAAGCTATAAACAATTTTATTCATCCTGGATGAAATTGTAGTTTACGGGAAGGTGAATAAAATGTAATTTTTAAATACCAGTAGGCCTAAAAAAGCTATAGAGAATAAAATTTCCGATCATTTATCTTTTATTCAGTTTTACCGTACCGACTATGATAAGAGTGGTATTTCAGAGTCGGAAGAAAACTAAATGTGAAGGCCTATAATATCGAAATTGCATAACATTGATCAACTATAACATTACATTGACCATTGTTTATTGTGATGTTCTTTGTCTCTTATGCTGCCTCTCAACTTCGATAGATGGGATTACAGCTGCGTACTGAGTATAATAGCCTGACTGAATATTGGCGGAAAATAGCCGGGTAGTTAGAAAACTTTCTTCTTTAGCATGCCATTCCTCTGGTTCATACATTTTCTGATACAGCTGGTACGTTACACACTGGTTCATCATAATAATAATGGCGTATGGCTCTTAGTGCCGGGAGTGTCCGAGGACAAGTTTGGCTCGCCAGATGCAGGTCTTTTGATTTGACTTCCGTAGGCGACCTGCGCATCTTGATGAGGATGAAATGATGATGAAGACGACACATACACCCAGACCCCGTGCCAGAGAAATTAACCAATTGTGATTAAAATTCCCGACCCCGGGATTCCTGTGACCAAAGGCCAGCACGCTAACCATATAGCCATGGAGCCGGATGGTTCATCATAGTATTTCAGCTATTCGATCCCTACTCTGACACGCTGTTTTGAAAGAGCAGTGTGCAGACTTAAGGCAGAGCCTCACTTAGTAGTAGAAGTAGTAGTAGTATGGCCTGGTCTAGAATAACGATTTAGGCCTTTTCCAAATTATAGCACCACAATATATATATATTAAATAAGAGTTTTGTCTGTACATTGCTCAGAATTTGAAAAGAATGGTATTTCTTTATCAGTCATGTCCACTGTAACCAGGAAATGCACTTTTTACTTTTCCGTAATGTCCGTCTGTCTGTCTGTCTGTATGTACACACATCACGAGAAAATGGCTGAAGAGAATTTAATGAAAATTGGTATTTAAAGTCGGGGTATGAACCACTACAATCTAGGCTATAAATCATTTTATAAACTCTGAGTGAAATGGTAGTTTAGGGGAAGGCCTAAAATTTAATTCTCAAATATTTATATTATTAGTGGTCCTATCAATAAATAATACATAACTAAATTTACAGGCCTTTGCTGGCAAGATGTAGTGTTTACAGTGCACTATGTCTTCTGGTATGGGCTAGAATAAAATTGTTACTTTCATTGACCTGTCTCAGTCTTATGCTTGGCTTTGACAATATGAAAGTGGCTGAGGTATGAGTGACGCTAGTAATGCCATTCCTTATGCAGCCAGTCCCTGCTATGAATGGTGTGAAAATGTCGCTCATGGGGTCGGTTGGTGCACGCATTTCGGTGGGCTTGGCAGACTGATTTGCAATAGCAACTTCTGGCTCGGTGAGGAAAGCAACGGGAAACTACCTCACTCCTCATTTCCCTAGTACACCTCTTCAGTGACACCTAGGCCATCTATAACAGCTAATGGTGAACCTGTTGAGGATCCAACCAGCCTTTTGGCTGAATACGCAACAAACAACAAACAACAAGTAAAGTTATATAGAATTAAATTTTCGATCATTTATGTCTTATACATTTTTACCGTACCGGCTATGATAACACAGATATTCATCAATTTGTATTTTTGTTGCTAAGTCCATATCAACGCCGAGCCACGAGAGAATGGGTTAACAGAATTTAATGAAAATCAGTATAGGCCTATAGAGTCGGGGAATAAGAAACTACAGTCTAGGCTATAAACAATTTTATTCATCCTGAATCAAATTGTAGTTTAGGAAAAGACACCTACAACTTAATTTTTAAATACCTGTGTTATTGGTCCTATCAAAAACTACTACATAACAAAAGTTATAGAGAATACAATTTCCGATCATTTGTGTTTTATTCTGTTTTACCGTATTGGCTGTGATAAGAGTAGTATTTCAGAGTCGGAAGAAAACTAAATATGAAGGCCTACAATGTCGAAAGCTCATAAAATTTATCAACAATAACATAGCATTGACCATCGTTTATTGTGATGATCTTTCTCTCTTATACTTCCACTCAATTCCGAGAGATGGGATTATTGCTGTGTACCAAGTATAACAGCCTGCCTGAATATTGGCAGGAAATGGCTGGGGAGTTAGAAAACTTTCTTCTTTAGCATGCCGTTCCTCTGGTTCATACAATTTCTGATACTGCTGGTACGTAACATACTGGTTCATCATAGTATTCCAGCTATTCGATCCCTACTCTGACGGTCTGTATTGAATGAGCAGTGTGCCCACTTAAGGCAGAGGCTCACTTAGTAGCAGTAGTAGTAGTAGTGGCGGTATGACCTGGTCTAGAATTACAATTTAGACCTATTTCAAATTATAGCACCACAATTCACTAAATAACTCAAAATTCAACCCGGAAAGAGCCGTTCCTTAAGAAAACCTTCTTCCTCTTCACTTTTATTAAATTCTACATTCATTTTATTCCAAATTAGCAGTGAAGAGGGGGTTTCTGCTCTGGCTTGCAGGAAAAATTTGCCTCCAGTCAGATAGATTTTTCTGCCGCCATTGTACTGAATTGAGATTTTCCGACTCATCGGGTACTCTTAGGAAACAGATTAGTAAAAAGACATAGTTTTTGCCCTGGGACTCTGCACTATTCAACTCCCCCCACCGAAAAAAGACGAAGAGTGTTCACGGATCACGGCTGTCTGCGGCTTGGTCATTCCATCTCTGGAACTTTGAACTGTCAGATCGGCAGCGTTCGTTAAAAGTGAGAAAATGTGTGGATTTTCATTTGATCAACTATTTCATATGAAAGCATTGCTTTAAATCGCGCCATTCCTACTGACGTCATTGTAATGACCTATGTTCATTTTAGTTGGGAAAACCACTAAGACAGTCTTTCTGAGGATGTAGAAAGGCAGGTGCAGTGTGAGTGTCTGACACTGTGACTCATACCCAGTTTTCACATGAGAAAAGACGTTTGGTGAATTCCCCATTGCATTTCTAGGGTAACATTAGGAGCTATGCAATTTAATACAATCTTGCTCACAATGTATACAATACCTAACCTAGAATTCTGTATACAAGGTAGAATTCCGTAGCGAAGCACGGGTCCATCAGCTAGTATGAAGATAAAGTTGGAGTTCAAGAGGACAAATTGGGGCAAATATTCATTTATAGGAAGGGGAGTTAAGAATTGGAATAAATTACTGAGGGAGATGTTCAATAAATTTCCAATTTCTGTGCAATAATTTCAGAAAAGGCTAGGAAAACAATAGACAGGGAATCTGCTAACCAGGTGACTGCCCTAAATGCAGATCAGTAGTGACTGATTTGAAACTCATAACCTGACTTTTAATCTCATTTATCATCAAATCATTGCCTGCTGTCCATCTTACAACATTGTCGAGTTCTTTTTGCAATTGCTCACAATGTTGTAACTTATTTATTACTCTATACAGTATAACATCATCTGCGAAAAGAGTTACTTCTGGTTCCAATTCATTACTCGTATAATTTACTTGCCTTCTTCTTCTTGCTTCTGAATTTGGCCAACTGTGGACTGCGTGAAACTTAATGCTTTCTGGCCAGTCTTCTTCTTTTCTCTTCCCAGAACTTCTTCATTTGTTCACTCCTTATTTTTCTCTGCTTCTCAGATATTACAAATTTGGGCCTGTTCTTCCGCTGCTCTTCATGGAATTTGTGGTCATCTACTCGAGTTCTGAACTTCTTTATGTTGAGGATCAATTCTGGTGTTATTTTAATTTCTTCTGGCTTCTTAACCTCCTCCACCCATTTCATTGTCCTCCTCAATCCAAGTATATATTTAAATATTCTTTTAGTCAGGCAGTTGTCATCCATTCTGAAGAGATGTCAGTAAAATTTCAGTCTTCGTTTTTGCATTTATTTGCCTTATTGCACTAATAATTTCATTTGTTATTACAATATCAATATCTCCCTTATTCCTTATGTATGATTTCTTAGTTATAAATACGACAACGTAATTTTATGAATCAATAAAGTATTATTAATATGCAAGAGAGACTGAACTTATCAGTCATCACATTGGATGAAGTGACAGGTAACAGATTCTCATTTATTAACTAAGGTAAAGAATAAACATTCATTTTGACACCAGTTCTTTTTTTTTATCTAGCTTTATCTAATTGTTGTTAATGACATACACATACCTGGCAAGGTACTGATAATGGAAGGAGATGAAAGCTGTTATGCACCAAGAACTCACAAGGAACAGGCCCCACGTAGTAACTATAGCTTTGAAGAACCTGAAACAAAGACATGAACAAGATTAGTATCATATTAATACAATTTCCTTAATTTTGGCCCTCCTAAGAACTAGTCTTATATTTCATGTGTGGGTTCTTGTTCTTTGTTTGTGGACCACAGGTAGCAACTATGTGGCCTAGAATAGTATTTCCCAACTGGTGGTACACTTACCACTAGGGTACCTATATATTGGAAGCTTAGTTACGTGTTTAAAAAAAAAAGTGTCTGGATGCTGCAACACTTTCCACAAATTAAATTTGTGGAGAGCATATATAGCTGTATATTCTTCCTACACCTTAAAAAATAAGGTATTGTAACAAGCTTAATACAAGTCCAGATTTAAGACTATCTCACATTTATCTCACATTTTAAGAAACCAAGTGCATCAAAACAAGCTTGACACTCTCATTAACAGTATTTTCATTGGTTGATGCCAACGGCCATAGCTGTGTTGAAACACCGGATCCCGTGAGATCTCCGAAGTTAAGCAACATTGGGCGTGGTCAGGAGTTGGATGGGTTGCCACGCGCTGTTGGTGGGGGGTAAGGGAATGGAGTAGCGGAAAGGAACTGGCCACCCTACCGCATGTAAACTCCGGCTCAGGAACACCTCTGCGGAGGTTCAGACCTGCCTTCGGGCAGAATAACCCTTACCTCATTGGTTGATGATCTATTATTGTTTACCCAAAATAAAACGTGTATTTCCTCTAATTATAAACTAGGTTACGATGACCTGAAACAAGTAAATGTGGTTAAAGACCTCAGGATATTATTAGACTGAGAACTCACCTTCATCCCACATATATAAAAGGTAGTTGCTGAGTCCATACAGTATATTAGGATTTGTGATGTGGAATGTCAAACCCTTTAAATGCCTAAAACCCTGTATACACCTCTATATCTCTCTCTCGTCTGGCCCAAAGTGGAATATGCAAGCTATGTATGGTATCCAGCAAACAAAGATATAGAAATTCCAAAAGAGATATTTAAAATACTTACATTTAAACAAAAACAGTAATTATCCACATATAGCATCCAACAAACTTCTCCTAAAGTTTGAAATAAAAAGGTTGAAACTGAGGAGACAAAAGGATGACATGAAGTTTCTGTTCAAAGCTGTAAATTCTATTATTTTATTGACAACCCTGACCTTTTATGCCTCTTGAGCTTTCATGTGCCCCGCTTAATGTGAGGACAAATGTAACTTTTCAGAATAAGAAAGTCAGAACAACCACTCATATATGCAATGTCTACAACAGTGCAGTTCAGAAAAATAATTCTTTAGACACATGTGTACCTCTAGAGCTGTTTTTACAACAATTCATCATCTCTGTGAAAACTCTATGAATAACTTGTAATGTTGATCTGAACCAAAAAATGTATTTTAAACATTCTACATTAAGCCCTATTCCATAACAGTAATTATAAGTGTTAGAACTAGAAGAAAATAATAGTTAAGATATGAAATAACATTTTTATTTTTTATTTAACTCTTTCATGTAAAGATTACATTATATTAGATATAAAATATTGTTTCCTTCTCATTGTAAATACATACGGTATATTAGAATAGTTTAGGCCATTATGGTTATTGGATTGATTTGAAACATTGAAAAATAAACACATGTAAACAACTACCACTCTAATTGGGATTAGCAATCCTGTAGTGCACAGTAAATAAATAAATATTACAGACTTCCCTGCTGGCCTGAGTTTGATTTACGGCTCTGTCTTGAACCATGATAGGCTTTTCAAAAAAATATAAATGAATATTACTATTAAAATAAGAGTTTGATACTTAATCAACAATACAGGTGGAGGTGGAAACTATGTACAAAGAAGAGTGGTAGAAGAAGAAGGCAAAATGGAGGTCAATGATCCATTGCTTGACCCAGGGGCTCACTGGACAACACAGTGTGAAGACGTCAGCATGTCAATAAATGGGGAAAATGTACAATTTTTTTTCCTTTCAGGTGGCATGATGTAGTTGTGCATTTTCCATCTAGAAGTCAGTAGTGTGTTAATGTGGCATTTCCAAGAAAACAGAAAGCATTTTGTGTGTTGCAGTTTTGTAAAAAATGAGTCTGTTGTGAAAGTTCAGCATGTGTTTCATGCAAAGTATCACACACATCTTCTAACGGATAAGACAATAACAGACTGGTATATGAAATTCCTATGGCTGTGTGTGTGATACTAAAATACCAGCTGGGCTCATCACCTGAGACTGGAAATTGCATGCATAACTGCTCCTCCAAGCGTCCTTAAAAACCTAAATCAACTTACTGCACAAGCCAGGAACTACAAATCTCAGAAAACTGTCTGTCATGAACTATACTGGGCAAGTTGACCATGCGGTTAGGGGCACGCAGCTGTTAGCTTGTATCCGGGAGATAGTGCAGTTTTATCTCGTAAAGTGTTCAGATTTTTTTTTTTGCTACTTGCTTTATGTCGCACCGACACAGATAGGTCTTATGGCGACGATGGGACAGGGAAGGGCTAGGAGTGGGAAGGTAGCGGCCATGGCCTTAATTAAGGTACAGCCCCAGCATTTGCCTGGTGTGAAAATGGGAAACCACGGAAAACCATTTTCAGGGCTGCCGACAGTGGGGTTCGAACCTACTATCTCCCGAATACTGGATACTGGCCGCACTTAAGCGACTGCAGCTATCGAGCTTGGTAGATCGTTTTTCATTGGGGACAGAACTGTTGCAGGTATTACTTACTTGGAGTGTTAGACAATTGGCTAATGCCATAATTTCAGGAAGATAGCATGGATACTGACATCATTTTTCAACAAGATGGAGCACTGCTACATTTTAATTCTGATGTGCGTGCTTACTTTACTGCTACTCTTTCTGATCACTGGATCATGCTCTTCAAACAAAGACTTTATTCTCATATTGTGGGCCCCAAGATCAACCAGTCAGACTCCATGTGACTTTTTCCTGTGGGGTTTTGTTGATAATTCTGTCTATGTTACCGCTTTGCTGCAGGATTTACCAGCACTTTGATGAATAATCATTTTTTTTTTTTTTTTTTTTTTTGCTAGGGGCTTTACGTCGCACCGACACAGATAGGTCTTATGACGACGATGGGATAGGAAAGGACAAGGAGTTGGAAGGAAGCGGCCGTGGCCTTAATTAAAGTACAGCCCCAGCATTTGCCTGGTGTGAAAATGGGAAACCACGGAAAACCATTTTCAGGGCTGCCGATAGTGGGATTCGAACCTACTATCTCCCGGATGCAAGCTCACAGCCGCGCGCCTCTACGCGCACGGCCAACTCGCCCGGTGAATAATCATTGAAGCAGTGACTACTATGGACCTTGATATATTACAACATATGGGACTGATGTCTGTCGAGTCACCAGCAGTGCACATATTGCGCATTTGTGAGGTAGTTAAAAGCTTGCACAGTTCCTCTGTTTGTTGACATAGTTTCACTCCTTATCACCTGGGTGGTTTTTGTTCTGTCAAGCTGCAAAATCAGGAGGAACTAATGACACCCTGTTTGATATGAAGCTTTACTTACCTTTATTTGTTACAAATACGGTAAAATTAAATCCATGCTTGCACTTTTAGTTTTATAGAAGGGACAATCCAGCGAAAACAGATCACCTGCCAAAATGAATATTAGAACACTTTCAACCTCAAAGGAAATCACCAAAACTTTTAAGACATTTATGCCACTGAGTTTTGAGATGGACAATCCCTTTTTTGAAAATGCTGGAAGGCTGTTGACGGAACCACATCCATACCCAGCCACAGACGTCATTGTCCGATTCAAACCAAGGTCTATGAATGTTCTTTTCAGTTTCCCAATGATGTGAAAATTAAATGATGAGAGATCTGGGCTGTAGAGAGGTTGTTGAAGAGTTTCCCACCCAAATCTCTGAAGCTTATTCCTCACAGACTTGTCACTGTGGGGACGGGCATTGTCATGAAGAAGCATGCATGGATGTTTTGACTTTATTGTGCACCGCTGTTTCTGCAATGTGTTTTCATGGTGCTGTGTACTGATTGTGGCCCTATGCTCGAGGTGAAGAAGGAGATTCGTGGACATCAGTTTTTATTGGATGACGACGTATATGACTGCGTAGAGATGTGGTTCTGTCAACAGCCCGCCAGCTTTTTCAAGAATGGTACTGAAGTCTCATCACCGAGTGGAATAAATGTCTTTCTTTTCTTTTCCTTTTTTTTTTCCTTTTTCACAATTAGCTTTATGTCGCACTGACACAGATAGGTCTTATGGCGACGATGGGTTAGGGAAGAAATGGGAAGAAAGCGACTCTGGCTTTAATTAATGTACAGCTCCAGCATTTGCATGGTCTGGAAATGAGAAACCACAGAAAAACACCTTCAGGGCTGCCAACAGTAGGGTTTGAACCCACCATCTCCTAACAGCTAGGCTATTCCAATTTGGTCAGTAGGGCATGAATCCTGAAATATTCTATGAAGTCTGGCACAAACAAACATGCTGGGAATTTTGTATTGAGCCTGCTTGTACGTTCAATAGATGGCCAGTGCTAACATGTCAACTACTCAGTTTCAGATCCAATGTGAGTTCTTTACCACATCTTGGACTGTAATTAGTTCATCTACTAGAATAATAATAACAAGACAATATAAGGCAAAATGTTTGTTATCCATCATATTCCAACAACTCACAGATACAATTCTGCAATTTGGGGAGGTTTGGTTAGAGCATTACTTATGAATACATGCCGGTACCTAATGCACTTGCATGTATATAAGCCCTACATACAAATTTTTTTCATGTTATAAATAAATAAATAAATAAATAAATAAATAAATAAATAAATAAATAAATAAATAAATCTAGGTGAGAGAAGTGACACGGAACTATGATACTCTTGTCTTAAAACTTTGAACCTCATAAGAAAACTTGGTTGTGACCCTACCACGAATCGCAGAAGTTTGCCAATGAACCTGAACACCATTGCCTCCAGAGTGATACAAATCTCTAGAGCAAAGATGGATAAGATGCATGCAAGGAGTGTTAAGAAGTAACTAAGAATGAGAAGATCTCATTTGGCATCCCATCTGGAGTATTCCTGTGACTTCAGTACTGAAGAACTGGACAAGGCTCTATCCAAGATAAAAATAAATAAACCTGCTGGTCTGGATGAAATCCAACCTGAGTTTCTGAAGTCCATAGGCCCTGGAACAAAACATTGGCTTCTTCAATGAAATTCTACAAACTGGTAAATTACTTAAGTTGTTAAAAAATGCAAAGTAATTGCAATCTTGAAACCAGGAAAGGGAGGAACTGGTGCGTCACATTATCGATCAATTTCACTCCTTAGTGTAATCTACAAGATGCTCGAAAGAATGATACTTAACCGTATCCAGGAAGCAATAGAAAAAGTCATCCCAATTGAACAAGGGGGGTTCAGAATGAATCACAGTTGTTGTGATCAGGTGTTAAAACTGACAACAGAGATTGAAGCAGGATTCCAGAAAAGACTGAAGACTGCTGCAGCTTTTGTCATCCTTACATATGACATGGTCTGGAGAGAGGGACTGTTGTTCAAGTTTGTTCACTTTACAGAATGATTCTAATACCTTGTACAAATTTGTTCAAGTCATCCCTTGTCAGAAGCTAGCATGCTTACTAAACAATATGTTATCCAACCACCCACTTGCTGTATTTCTGAACGGCGAAAGAAACAGGTGGCGATCTCTAAATAATGGTTTGCCTGAAGGGTCAGTATTACTCCCATTCTATTCAATCTTTACATCCATGACCTGCCAAGAACAACTTCAAAGAAGATACAGTTTGCAGATGATCTAGCTTTAATTACTCAGAGTACAGATTTGGCACACTGTGAGGACGTACTTACAGAGGACCTAGCTACCATGTGTGACTGTCTCCACAAATGGAGACTCCAGCTAAATCCTCGTAAAACAGAAGTAACAGCATTCCACTTGCATAACATGGAAGCTAATCAGTAGCTACATGTGGTTTTTAATGGAACAGAAGTCTCCCACAACTTCTTCACAAAATATCTGGGTGTCACACTGGATTGATCCTTGTCGTTCAAACAGCATTGCCTGAATCTGTCAAAGAAGCTAAGTACAAGAGTAAATCTGCTGCATAAAATGAGGCTTGTTGTTTTAAGGGGCCTAACATCGAAGGTCATCGGCCCGCTGCATAAAATAGCAAGCAGCAACTGAAGTGCAGATGCAAACACTCTTCGCAGGGCTTCACTTTCTCTAGCATACTCAGTTGGTAAGTACTGTTCTCCTGTGTGGGAAAACAGCGTACATTCAAGCAAGATTGACGTACAGCTCAATGAAACCATGAGAGTTGTTACTGGTACAGTGAGGTCCACTCCTACTCAGTGGCTGCCTGTTTTAGTAAACATTGCTCCTCCAGATCAGAGGAGAAAAGCAGCAAAAGTACACTTGTTCAAGAAGACCTCAGCACACAGGAACTCACTCTTGTTCAATGCCTTACGAGATCCATCTGTGATGAGGTTAAAATCCTGGAATCCACTCTGGACTGATCTATACTCCCATGAAAATTTCAGTGTAACAGCAGAATGGAGATAGTGATGGGAACAATGTCCACCCACCAACACCTTTCTGATTAAAGACCCAACAAAGAAGGTGCCAGGTTTCAACCTTCCTTGACATGAGTGGTCAAAACTCAACCATTTCAGAACAGGCCACAGCAGTTGCCGATATATGATGGGGGATATCGTGAAAGTGCTGAGAAGCAGACTTGCTTCATGTTGTTGAGAGCTGTCCACTGTCAGCATTTAAGGATGGTTTATGGGCTGTGCATGAATTGACACCACGTGCGGTGGACTGGTTGTCAAAGCTGGACATTCTAGTTTAATTATTTCTCTATTTTAACATATGCTCATTGTATATTTTTGTACATTATGCTTGTGAATGCCGTATAATAATAATAATAATAATAATAATAATAATAATAATAATAATAATAATAATAATAATAATAATAATAATACCAGGCGAGTTGGCCATGCGGTTAGGAGCGTGCAGCTGTGAGCTCACATCCGGATGATAGTGGGTTCAAACCCCACTGTCGGCAGCCCTGAAGATGGTTTTCTGTGGTTTCCCCATTTTCACACTAGACTGTACCTTCATTAAGGCCACGACCGCTCCTTTCCCATTCCTAAGCCTTTCCTGCCCCATCGTCGCCATAAGACCTATCTGTGTCAGTGCGACATAAAGCAACTAACAAAACAAATTATTAAAAAAATAAGAAATAATAATACCCATGTGGGGATTTACCAGTTAGCTACTTCGGGCACGTCCCATTGGAATTGGGGAAACTCGCTGGCTCTGCTGCCAGCAGAGTCAGAGGGTAGTAGAGAAATAAAATACCACCGTGAAAAGAAAAACATGGTCCCTTGCCAGAGTTACGGCGAAGATTGGTAAATGACCAAAAGCCAGAAAACATCTTGAGGCAACTTCTAGGGCTAACAACCCCAGTTGTAAAGGGTACCCGTCCAAAACAAAGTCAGGTCAAGAAGCATGATGGCACAACATTTCAAGAAACATACCCCAGGGGTTAAGTCTTCAGATAAATCCCTTGTCGTGAACGCCACGATACACGAGTCTCGTTCGGATTCTGGGGGAAACATGACATCATGCAAGAGATGAGTCGGAGCGTCTCGGTGTACCTCGAAGAATCAAAAACTCAGGCTAAAATCCAAAACCTTTCTAGCAACTTTTAACATAAATTCACTTACACAAACTGGCAAGCTAAAAACCCTCACCAAAGCTCTTCACGAAAATCAGATATCCATAATGGCCCTACAGGAAACAAGGTACTCAGATGAAGAGATTTTTGAATCCCAAAGATACCAATTTTTCAAGAGCAAAGCGCAGAAACGAATCCTCAATGGAGTTGTGAACCTTGGAAACACGTTTGCTGTTAGAACCAAGATCCTTAAATCGGTTGCAAATTTTGAACCTGTGAATGACAGATTGTCTATACTAACTATTAAATGTGCGAACAAAACCTACGCCCTAGTCAACGCACATGCTCCTACAAACGATAAGAACAAGTCTGATCCTGACGAAGTTGATGATTTCTAGGACCTACTGGATGAACAATTAAACAGAATTCAAAAACACCATGTCAAGCTTCTTTTGGGTGACTTCAGTGCCCAACTAGGTCATGAACAGAAGTACAAGAAAGTTATAGGTAATTACCCTGCTCACAAAAGAACCAATCCCAACGGCAAAGCACTGGTGTCCACCTGCAGGTCATGTCGACCCACTTTCGCCATCTACCCAGAAAGCAGATGATTTGGCGATCTCCTGTCCAAACTCTCGGAGAGTTCCAAATACCGTAGATCATGTTGCAGTCTCCAGGAGAAACAGCCCTGAGGTTATGAATGTCAAAGTAAAGAAAGGCATCAATGTGGCCCCAGATCACTATATGTCTCTGACCAAATTCAAACCAATTCCTGCAAACACAAGGAACACAACCAAACAGATCACACGCTTCGACAACGATTCACTTCGGCAAAGGGTCGAGGAGTTCTAGAAGAAGGCTGGACCAAATGACTGTGACTTTAACAACACCAAAAGTCTCCTTGTTGAGGCCGCCAAAGACGTTGCAGAAATCAAGATAAGCAAAAAGCATGCGTGGTGGAATGATACCTGCAAATCAGTCTTCAAAGAAAGACTCAGTGCATGGAAACAGCACTACGGTATGGTACTCTACTAAAATCAGAAACCGATTGGGAAACCTACAAAACCCAATGTGCCCAAGCAGCTAGGGTGTTCAGAACTGAGAAACGTAAATACGAAAATTCTCTCATTGAAAAGATAGACTAAAACTTTAGGAAGAATGAAAGCAGATAGTACTACAGAGCCTTCAAATGCAAACTCGCTGGCTATAACCCACCATCTCTATGCTTTGAGCGAAAGGACGGCACATTGGCGACGTCAAATGAGAAAATTGTAGCATTCTGGCAGATTACTTCAAGAATTTACTTGATGCTCTAAATCGCAAATCCCCATTGAGACCAAGGAACCCTTACTCAGGCACCCAAATTCCAGACCACCCGGCAGAGATGAATCAAGCGTCACATTGCCCATCTCAAAAACAGCAAAGTGTCGGGGATGACTCAGTGGTAGCAGAACTATGGAAATATGCCCCAGAGGAATCACTTGATATCTTGGAAAAGCAAATAGAAGAAATTTGGAGCAAGGAGACCCTACCCGAAGATTGGAAAATAGCTTTGATCCATCCATTACACGAGAAAGGCAGCATGAAGAACATCAACAACCGCAGAGGAATATCTTGCTACCCGTGACTTACAAAATTCTATCACTTGCCATCCTGGAGCGTTTGGAAGCACAAGTCGAACATCAAATAGGTGAATACCAAGGAGAGTTCAGAAAAAGTCGCTCAATAGCCGAACAGATCCAGAATCTCAAGACGATTATCAGATATTGCACACTAAGGTCGAAGCAGTATGTGTCTGTCTTTATGGACTTCAAGAAAGCGTATGACTCCATTGATCGGGAAGTCCTGTTAAATATCTTAAATGAATTTGGAGTTGATTTGAAACTGTTGGCATTAATTAGAACCACCCTGAACAATACAAAATCCAAGGTGAAGTTCCACGGATCTCTCGCTTCTTTTGACATCAAAACAAGAGTCCGACAAGGTGATGGGTTTTCCCCGATACTCTTCAACTGCGTTCTTGGAAAGATCATCAGAACCTGGCGGGTGAGATTATAGGAAACCAACTACAGTTCACTAAGAATAGGAACCTAATCCAAGGGGATCAAAACAGACTAAGCATTTGCCGATGATATTCCATTCTCTTAAATGACGTAAAAACCGCTAGAGCTCAAGTTGAAATGTTAAAGGAAATTGACGAACAAAATGGTCTGCAGATATCGTTTGAGAAAACAGAAGTACCGGTCATGACTAACATCAAAGAGGCCCCACCAAAACTCTATACAAAGTACGGGGACATCACTCGAGTAGACAAATTCAAATACCTGGGTGAGATCATCATGAAAAATGGACTGGGCAAAGAAGCACTTCAGGAACGAATACGCAAACTGGAAATAACCAACCAAACATCCCGCACAACCTACAACAAAAAAATGCATTTCCCAAAACACCAAAATACGTCACTATGAGACAGTTCTGAAGCCAGTAGCCTAGTTCTATATGCAGCCGAAACCCTATCTCTAAATGCCAACAAAGGATTCCTTGAAAAACTGGAGAAAAACGAACTCAAAATTGCGAGAGGAATCTTGGGATCAAAGTACAGAAATGGAATCCATCAAAAGAGATCCAACGAGGAAATCTACAGCAAAATAGAGATAATTACCGACACAATCCGAAAAAGACGGGTAGATTTTAGGTCATGTAAAAAGAGTGGAAGGAAGAAAGTTAACTAAAGAGGTCTTTCACTTTTTGATTCAAACCCCAAAACCACAATTCCCTAGTTTAGAAATACCAAAGAAGACCTGCATATGCTACGTATCTGAGCTGAAGACGCCCTTAACAGAGATCGCTTCCAAAAAAAAAAAAGTTGACGAACGGGCTAAACCGAGACGAGCAACCGAAGAGAAGACACGGTGCCCCTTGGACAGAGCGGAAGCAGGCCCACTCACAAAGAATGAGGGAAATTTGGGCTCTAAAGAAGGCAAAGTTCAATGTCAAATCCACATGACTTAACGTGGTCCTTGATGGCCCCAACGAATTATATATAAAATAATAATATTAATAATAATTTTAATGACAATTAATGCATTGTGTTTAACGTCTCGTCAGCCAAGTATCAGTCTTAAAAAAACACCTCTTTGCCTGAATTTCCCCCTAAAATAGGTTCTTTAATGAGTCAGTGCCAACGGCCGTAGCCGTGTTGAAACACCGGATCCCGTGAGATCTCCGAAGTTAAGCAACATTGGGCGTGGTCTGGAGTTGGGTGGGTTGCCACGTGCTGTTGGTGGGGGTAAGGGAATGGAGGAGCGGAAAGGATCTGGCCACCCTACCGCACGTAAACTCCGGCTCAGGAACACCTTCGGGCAGAATAACCCTTACCTTACCTGAATGAGCCAGTAAATTTACTAGTATGAGTATATCTTATTTAAGGACTTAGGATGAATGCCAGACGGCTCTGTTGAATATGAAGCTAAAAGGTCTATGCTACACAGTACAACCAGCCTAGTTAGTTTTGAGAACTATTGATAAGAATTGTTCTGATACTCACTTGGTTCCTAGTAATAGCAAGATCAACCCCATGACATAGAACTGAGTGTCATTTGCCATGTACCAACTCCACAGCATACACTGGAACACACAAGCATACACACACATCAGAAAATCACTTGTTGCTTTGTAGTAGTAAATCAATCAGTACATTAGAGCATAGTTATGAGAAAACCATAGAATTTTATAAATCTATCAATAAGCTTTAAGCGCAAGGATGCGTGTTACCACTCAGTTACATAATCCTTAACTATGAACACAAAATCAATATATACGGTACCCAGCAAATTTAAAAACCAAAATAAATGTTGTTTAATAATACAGCACCTACGATTTTTTTAAATCATCAATCAACGAAATGTAGGGGGATCAGGAAAATTGAATTCATATTCATTTCTCCCACTGTACTTTTGGACCCTAAACTAGGGCGACCAGACGTCCTCTTTTATCGGGACATGTCCTCCTTTTTAGACCATTGTCCGGGGTCCAGGTGGATTATTTCAAAAACAAAATGTCCTCCTTTTTTAGCGAATCTGCTTGTTTTGGGATAATATGTGTTACTACTTCGTTTTTTCCAAGTACAGTATTCTTCATTATGCGATGACATCATCGATATCGTATCGATATACAGAAATTTGATTATGGATATATAGTGCATACGATTATTCCATGCATGCCTTGTATTGTGATAATAGACGCTATGTAGCATTCTGTTTATTGCATGCTTCTCTCTCAGCAATACCCCGTCAGAATATTGCTATGTTATTGAGTGACAGCTGACAAAATGACAAGCGACAGAAGATCATCTCAATGGATGGCACTGAAAGTAATATTGATCTACTGAGATGTTATTACATGTATTCTGTGTTTTAATTTCAAGTTGATGATGTGTAATCTTTTGATCAGTTCTGAAATTAGCCGAGCTGAGTGGCTCAGACGGTTGAGGCGCTGGCCTTTTGACCCCAACTTGGCAGGTTCAATCCTGACTTAGTCCGGTGGTATTTGAAGGTGCTCAAATACTTCAGCCTCATGTCGGTAGATTTACTGGCACGTAAAAGAACTGCTGCGGTACTAAATTCCGACTTCTCGGCGTCTCTGAAAACCGTAAATAGTTAGTGGGACGTAAAGCAAATAGCATTATTAGTTCTGCAATTTCAAATAATTCCTGAATGAGAGTTGTATTAATGACCCTGAATACAAGAAGTTACCTCGTAGTCAGAAATGGGCATACTAGGGCACAATGCAAATATAGAAAGAGTATTTTCTTTGATCTTAATCAATCAGTCACTACAGATCTGCATTTAGGGCAGTCGCCCAGGTGGCAGATTCCCTATCTGTTGTTTTCCTAGCCTTTTCTTAAATTATTGCAAAGAAATTGGAAATTTATTGAACATCTCCCTTGGTAACTTATACCAGTCCCTAACTCCCCTTCCTATAAACGAATATTTGCCCCAATTTGTCCTCTTGAATTCCAACTTTATCCTCATATTGTGATCTTTCCTACTTTTAAAGACACAGTCCAAACTTATTCGTCTACTGATGTCCTCCCACGCCATCTCTCCACTGACAGTTTGGAACATACCACTTAGTCGAGCAGCTCGTCTCCTTCCTCCCAAGTCTTCCCTGCCCAAACTTTGCAACATTTTTGTGACGCTACTCTTTTGTCGGAAATCACTCAGAACAAATCGAGCTGCTTTTCTTTGGATTTTTTCCAGTTCCTGAATCAAGTAATCCTGGTAAGGGTCCCATACACTGGAACCATACTCTAGTTGGGGTCTCACTAGCGAGCATAATGGACTGATAATATGAACTGTTTCCAAGTAGAATCTATGAAAATCCTCTTAAAGGTTCAATAGACCTATAATCTAAAGGAATTAAATGTGTATCCAGTATATTTTTGTTTATGTATGTGAAAATTAGAATATGTACTGGTAAGTCTAAATTCAGACTCTCAATGGAGGGTTTTTGTGTCTTCTTTTTTATTTTGGCATTGTCCTCCTTTTTAAATAGTTTTGGCTTCTATTGTATCTATTTGCATCTGGTCATCCTACCCTAAACCAATTTAGAATCACGAGTATATTTAAGACCTACTGACAGAAATCTTTCAAAGAATGTAATACCAGTCAATAGGCTGTGTTGAACTGTTTTTATAGCCTTATACTCGTACGAAATAATTATAGAAGAGTTATATTTCAGGGTGTTAGATAGTACTAGAATATATTGTTTAGAAATGTCTAAATGTAAATCGCGATGCTGGCCTTTTAAGCCAATATGATTATCTAGTCGGTTGATATCTCTTAGATACTCGTTTATTGTGTAGTCCGTCTGTCGCGACAAAAATGCGGCCGAATTGCTGTCTGGTGTTTTTGAGCAGCCTGCTAGAAGCCGGACTATACAATTGAAGTCTCTCAATTTCATCAAACTTAGCATGGCAGGTGATGGCTACCACTCTAATTTCATTTCCTGGTCGGTACCGTATGGTTGAGTGTATGTTCGGCTGCAGCAGATTCCTCTAACTACAAGAGTTCCTTTACTCTGGTGTTAGTACTATATTTCCTAGAACCTCCAATGGAAGCCTCTTATTACGTGCTGATGTGCTGTAGTACGCAGGTATCCTATCTTTCCGTTCTATGCACCGGTTTATAAAAGAAACTGATGATTTTGGCTCACAAGAAAGTAGCCGCGTCACTGCATGCTGACATTTTGGAAAGAAGCTATGACATCACGAAGGAGTATTTGCATTGCGTATAAACATGATGAAATGTGTTCATGCGTGGTGCTATTAGACTCGCAGCCAAGACATCGTGAGTTGCTTCCTCTACCTGCTTAATATATACTGTATTACTTCTCATAGAGGTAGCAAAACCACTGGATTCTTATAAATTTGTAGAGTACCGGTATTCAAATCATTCTCCTGAGAGAGAACTTATATTGCTGCGCAGACTTGCAGCATGCTAGAGAAACCTACACTGAAGACAGAACTTTCATTTTTATCTCAAAGACAAGACTTCAGGAACATTAAAAGAGCTGTATCAATGCTTATGAACAGCAATTTACAAGAAATGTTCTCTCAAATAACCAAATTACCGGTATCTAAAAGTATTACTCACACCCATGACAACGGCTGAAACGGTGCTTTCCCTTCCCTCAACAGAATCGAGACCTTTCTTCGAAATACCATGTTACAGCAACGGCTTAGTGTCCTGATTAGGCTTTCAACCGAGAATAAAGAACATAGATGCCAACATCGAGGGATTTAACTCTAAAGTCATCGTCAAGTTCTGCAGCCGAAAACAGCAACATATGGACTTCATTTTTCGTCAGTGAGTGTGAACTATAGGCCTACATTACTTATACAATTGAAGACTCCACTTCCAAAACTGCTTTCTTCCACTTTAGAAAAAATGAAGTAATGGCGGTTACAGTCTCTCAACAAACTCTTCTAACAAATCTGTTACCTATTTAATGGCTAAACTTGCTCTTTCTCTGCGTAACTTAGCTTCAAAGATGATGTCATTTTTCAAAACTCTCTCCTTCCACCATGTATATTGTCCAAAACTATCTCTCTCCCTACATGGATTCTTTTCAGAACTTCTTTAATAAGCAAGATTACTGCTATCTGATTTGTGGGTTCCAAAACTGTTTCCATCCTTCTTTTAATTTTTCCTACAAGGTCAATTTTTCATGTTTTTAAAAATTACTAACACTGTATAAGCTAGATTGCTATCAACTCCTGGTAGAGGACGAAAGAAACTTACTAACACTGTATAAGCTAGATTGCTATCAACTCCTGGTAGAGGACGAAAGAAACTGAATGATCCGTTAAAATGAAGGAAAAACCAAGAGAAATGTTTATTTCCGAGGATGCGAGTCATAATGCTTTAAACAATTTAGTGTACATTGAATAGTTGGCATAAATAATACAAAATAATGTCAGTATTGTTTACTTTTAATATATTTCTTTTCAAATATAGGCCTACTTCTCTCGCTAATCTTCAAGGATGTAATAAAAAACAGTGTGTTTATGGTTGTGGTAATTTGACAATGCAGGGTACACAAAAATTTCATGCAGTCTATTATGCCAACTATTCAAAAATAGTCCAAGATAAATTTGGGTCCGAGTGGGGAAATATGAATGATTTGTCGTTCTATAAAGATGCTATACTCAAATGAAGACCACGAGGAATTACATCATTCCACTGAAGAGGACGAAGACCTGATGATTTAAACTGTTGTGTTAATTTTGATTTATTGTTAAAACATTTTCCATAGCAAAGGAAAAAAATCAGTATGATATCAGTAAGATACGCGCGCTTAATATTACAAACACAGTTTGAGTTTCAGAAGCTATTGTAATATTTTACAGTTTTATGATAATGATGATAGTTTTTCAAGTTATGATTTCTGCTTACAGGGATATACTGTACATAATTATAATATTGCTTTAATATAAATGATAAAGTCATTTTTCAGAACTCTCTCATTCCACTGTACAATTCCAAACTTTCTAGATCTTACCAAAAACTTAATTAACTTTGCAAATATCGAGCCTTGATTTTCATAATTATGACTATAATAAATGTGTGTTCACCCAGTTATAAATTGACGAAAGCTGACCACTTCCAGCAAAAGGAACGGAGTTATTAGTTTTCCGCGATTTTTACAAAATCGTTTATTAAGGATGTAGGCACTTTTGGAAGTGGAATCTTCAATTATTTTTGTTGATTTATTTATTGTTTGTCCAACTTCTTACTTGAAAATTGTAGTAGATAGTTGAATTTTGTTCGAACCGCCTCTGGAATCGTCTGGCAAGAATGAGGAAGAACGGAGGAAAAGGTTAGTTGTACATAATCACCCAAGAACAGTTTTCCTTGTAATTTTGTAGTCCCTACTTCTGTGTGCTTCCTCCACCATGGTCTAGCACTTGCAGTCAGGTAACAGCTTGCCAAATTCTTAAATACTTTCTTTGGAATGTTCCAGGCATACAAATGTGTGAGATGAATAGATGCAGAGAAACAGGACTATATTAGTCTTTCAGTATTCCCAGATCAAGGCTTCTAGAATTATAAGTATTTTAGACTGAACATCCGAATCGTGTGATCAATTCAAAATAACGATTGTGACTGACTTCTGGAATGCCGTGGAGAACAAGATACCAGTATTAAGTTCTTCTGAATGGAGGAAGATTATTTAATAACTGCTCACTTGAATTTTCAGACACACCAATAATGGAGGTAAGATGCACGGACACTTTTAACCACATAACAACTATCCTGCCAATCTTAAATCCTTGGCAGTACCGCGAGTCGAACCTAGGTGTCAGAGGACGACAGTCAATAGCGCTAACCGTTACACTACGGAGGTAGACATTCAAATGGTGTGAACGTTTGTTATAGTCATGTGACAGCGGTAGTCGGAAGAGAACGAGTGATGGCCGAGGAAGACAGGTTACCCATCTTGAACTAATGTCAGCTGGGATCCCTTGGTCACCAAGCACAAATGAATGCGAGATTAGTTTCACCTGTTGAAATTGTTATTGCTACTGCGTTTGACAATGATTGAATACTAGACCAGCAGTGATGGATGTAGTGGCGTGCTCAAATAGCTTACTGGATAGCGATGGAACACCATAAGGAGCTCCGTATAAGGTAATTCGGGGTTACAACAAATTTCCACTCTAAGATTTATTTAAAACAATTTACAGAACTGCGTTGTTAGATTGAACTGAATGAGATATAGCAATGATGTTAGTAAACGTGATTAATGTATTAGGGGACAGGGGGATGAGCACACTTGTCTCTACGGATAGAGACGAGAGGTAAAGTTTTCATTCCATACCCGAATATGGTAATCCCGTCTCTCAGACCGGGGAGCTTTGTATCGGTGATGTGATTTGCGGAGAAGGTGAAGAGTGTGCTGCTGTGGTCTGTAATTGGAACTGTCCCGGCATTCGCTTCTGTACAGGATAATGAAAAATCACGGGAAACCATTCTCAGGACAGCTCCAGAACCGAGCTGCAAGACTAGTAAAACTAACCGCTATTAAGGCGAAGCCTACTCTACTCGGTGTAGGATAAGACATCAAACTGGCCATAATTGGGAACGAGGTTTGTGCCTAGACCATGCATGCATTTACTGGTTTATGGACAAAATTGGTTTATGACCTTCGTGCAGACTACATTAATACAAGTGAATGACCTTCGTGCAGACTACATTAATACAAGTGATGGCACTGCGAGAGGTCAGCGTTTATTCGCCCATCACTCTGAATAACAGTGAGTGGTGGGCAGCGGACCACTTCCAGTCGGAAAGCCGTTATAGCGCATGCAAAGCCAATGAAATCGGTTCCTAGACGCAAATTTCATAATGAATGAGAAGAATAGTTTTTGAACTAATATCCATGCAAAATGATAGTGTAGATTTATTGCAACGATTTTTCTTCCTAGGTACATGATATAAGATCATTATTTTGTAGGTAATATTTTGACTAAGTTTACTTCTAATTATTTGTGTGTACAACTGTTTTTACTAATGAGCTCCCGCTGTGGAGATGTGGCGAGGCTGTAGAGTAACACCCACGGTATTCCCTGCCTGTCGTAAGAGGCGACTAAAAGGGGGACCAGGGGCTCTCTACTTGGGAGCATGGGTTCCACTTACTTGAGCCAGGCTCCTCGCTTGCATCTTTTCTTTCCGATCTTCCTTGGTCACCCACTTTCATTTCTGACCCCGACGGTATTACGTATGGAGGCTTTCATTTTCACGCCCTACGTGGCCCTTGACTTTCTTTGACCGATACCTTCATTTTTCGAAGTGTCGGACCTCTCTTTTTTCCCCTCTGATTAGTGTTAACAGAGGATGGTTGTCCAGATGTACATCCTCTGAAAACAATAATCACCATCATCATCACCTATGCCGAGTCCAAATGCAGATCCTGTTTGACTAACGAACATCTGATGGCACACCTGAAGAGGGTTTAATTGAAAAAACCCATACTTTAGGGAAATATAAATGCGTAATTAAAAGTGAAACCTAAAGTTAACCGTAAAGATCATATAGCGGCCTAAACCGTTATCAGTATTTGTCGAACAACGCGATATCACCTGATATATAATACAGTGTGACAAAACTAGCAGCAAGTGACGCGTCACCTTCGAAGTCGGGGCCAGCATCCCATAGAGCGCAACGAATGAAAGTAAGTCGTTATCGATAACGACAATGCATACATACTGCTCTACGCTCAACGGTAATCGTCTTGTGAGGTGGTTGAAGGGCTAAGCCTTGGGACTAGAAAGTGAAGGGTACCAGATTCAAACACCACTAGAGTCATTTGTTTAAGGTGTGTGTAACACTATATCATGCACACATTGTCAAACGGGAAACGACTATTGTAAAGAAAGACGTTTACTATTGTGAATAGATGTCAGAATTTTTATATCCTAAATACAAGAGAAGCAACCTCTACTGCACTCATTGCCAGTTTGTACCTCTATGCTCCTTCTTCTTCTTCTTAATCTGCTTACCCTCCAGGGTTGGTTTTTCCCTCGGACTCAGAGAGGGATCCCAGCTCTACTGTCAAGGGCAGTGTCCTGGAGCGTGCGACATTGGGGCGGGGGATACAACTGGGGGGTTGACCAGTACCTCGCCCAGGCGGCCTCACCTGCTACGTTGAACAGGGCCCTTGGTGGGGGATGGGAAGAATGGATGGGATAGACAAGGAAGAGGGAAGGAAGCCACCTTGGCCTTAAGTTAGGTACCATCCCGGCATTTGCCTGGAGGAGAAGTGGTAAACCACGGAAAACCACTTTCAGGATGGCTGAGGTAGGAATTGAACCCACCTCTATTCAGTTGACCTCCAGACGCTGAGTGGACCCCGTTCCAGCCCTCGTACCACTTTTCAAACTTCGTGGCAGAGCCGGGAATCGAACTCGGGCCTCTGAGAGTGGCAGCTAATCACACTATCCACACTATCCACTACACCACAGAGGCGGACCCTATGCTCCATCTACCTTCCAAAATGCGACGCGTTTACTGGCTTTGTGTATTGCTTATTAAATGATTCGGGGTTTGGCCATGCATGGTCTAGACCTAGTTCATCTATGGCTCTGTTAAAGCGAAAAGTACCTCACATGAATAATTCATAGCCGGATTCGCTTTGGGTGACAGACGTCGGTCGAAGTGCAACGGTGCTTCATCTCTTATGCCGCAAAACAAGTATCTGTACCACCCCGACCCGTTTCCTTCATTGATCAACAGCCGATGGGAGCACTGTTGTTGTTCATCAGTGCCGTTTCAATAGAGTGATTAACCGGTAGCACGCAAAGGTGTTATGTTGCTTGTACAATGCATGGCACGTTTGTAGGCAAGGTCGACTCCTGTCTTCTAATTATAGCCATCTGCTAGAGTTCATGCACGCAAAACACACATCTGTGTAAACACCGAAATACGTAAAAGGAATTGCAGGTTGGAGATGACGCATTTCCTTTTCCGGTGTCTATAAGAAAAGCCAGTGTTCGGCACAGTGAACAGAACAATCTTGAGGTAAGAACAAGCTAGTGGTAAGCACAGTTGGGATAACGTACGTCTCGACTGAGGGTTCTGGAAGGAATACCGCGTCCGTCTCGCCTGAGTAATAATTCCGGATTTTACAAGCCTTCCCTCACGACAACCACTTCTGCAGAGTCACGATCCCATGATCTACTACGAAATAACTTCTAGATTATGGATGCATTCCAGTCAACTGTTTAGCGAGCTATAGTGGGTTCGATTCTGGTCTTTGCAAATAGATTCTTGAAGATGGGGAAATCGCCGTATTCTTGACGTTGACATAAATAATCCTAATCCACACATTAGGTGTACACTCGCTAAACGTTCTGATATGTCTACCGCAGTTCACTACTGTGGCGTGACCTGGCATCTTCGGTGACCATCCAACCAGCAACTGAAGTTCACAATTTTACGTTAGGAAACATACATGTGGACATTTATGTATACATCTCCAAAAGAATGTTTTCAATTATTATTATTATTATTATTATTATTATTATTATTATTATTATTATTATTATTATTATTATTATTATTATTATTATCAACATCATTACCAAATGAAATTATCAGCTATATATCGATAGGCCTGCCATTAAGTTCTTTTTTCTGTCTTAATCCATTTATCCTCCAGGGTTGGTTTTTCCCTCGGACTCAGTCCGTGGGATACAATTGGGGAAGGAGAAGCAGTACCTCGCCCAGACGGCCTCACCTGCTATGCTGAACAGGGGCCTTGTGGGGAAGATTGGAAGGGATAGAGAAGAAAGAGCGAAGGAAACAGCCGTGACCTTAACTTAGGTACCATACCGGCATTTCCCTGAAGGAGAAGTGGGAAACCACGGGAAACCACTTCGAAGATGGCTGAGGTGTCATCCCCCACCCCCACCCAAACTCTACTCAGTTGACCTCACGAGGCTGAGTGGACCACGTCCCACCCCTCATACCACTTTTCAAATTTCATAGCAGAGTCGAGAATCGAACCCGGGCCTCCGGGTGTGGCAGCTAATTACAGTAACCACTGCACCACAGACGCGGACTGTTGCTCACTCTTAAGGAGCAATATATTTACTAAAGAGATCGGCGAAACCAAACAATCAAAAATGACGGCGACTATAGGCAAACCTGCAATTTTAACCAAACTTGGTACACATATGACTTAATTCTATCTGGAGAAAAATACCGTAGGATAAGACACACCTAGCATCCCTACGGGTGGAGTGGCGAGGGAGTGACAAGTAAAAATAATCGAAAACAACATACATTAGTGTTGAATCCCCAGTTTACGGGTTCACCAGGCTGATTGGTGACTCCCAATAAAGTTGGAATCGTGTTCATCTATATCCATAAATGTAAGTCGGTTTGGAGCGAGCTATATGCATTGAGTAGCCAAACGTCATGGGAAGACTCTGAATGTGATGTTAATAACGAGTTGCTCCTCCGTGAGCCCTCAAAATGGCAGCAATACGGCGAGGGATCGACTCTGCAAGGTGTTGGAATCGCTCTGGAGGGATCTGGACCCACGCATCTTGCACTGCTACCCGCAGTTGGTCTTGTGTAGTTATTGTGGTGTTCATGAAGCGTATACCAGCATCGACAGCGTCCCATAAATGGTCGAATGGATTAAGATCGGGGGATCTGGAGGGTCAATCCATGGTCGTAACTCCACTGGAGTGCTCCACCAACCACCTGCGTGCCACGTTGGAGCGGTGGCATGGCGCATTGTCCTGTTGAAACATGGAATCTTCATCAGGGTACTCTAGGGCCAGAAAGGGAAAGAATGTCCACATAACGTGCACTTGTCAGCGCTCCCTGCAGCCGGACAATGGGACCTAATCGCGACCAGAAATGAGCCACCTCCCGCCTGGACACAACCTTATTGACATGCAGGATCCATAGCTTCGTGCGGCATACGCCACACTCTCCCGCGCCCATCAGCTCGATACAACTGGAATCGAGATTCATCGAACCATGCCACACGCCGCCACTCTTCCATGGTCCGTTGCCGATGTTCGCGGGCCCATGCACGTCGTTGAGCTCTGTGTCGAGGGATCAGCAAAGGGACACGAGTTGGTCGTCGGCTGGTGAAGCCTATGAGGTGAAGTTGCCTCCTTACAGTCCTGGTAGAAATGGGTTCCTGACTCCCAACATTCAACTGGGTGGTGCTCTGACTCACAGTAGCCCGTCAAGCGCCCAGTATGGTTTCTATGGAGGCGACGTGATGGCCATTCGTTAAACACCTGTGATCTTCCCGTGCGGCGATTTACGTGGCTGGTAACATTCTCTCTGCGATATTGAAGATCCACCCTCGACACTGTTGACGTCAGAAACCCGAATTCACGTGTTATCTCCGCAATGCTATGACCCATGCGCCGTGCGCCGATGATATCCCACGTTCAAAGTCATTTAACTCGCGATGTGTTGCCATCTTTACGACACTGGTATCTGTGGCAGACTGTTCATCTACGCCGCAGCTAGCCGCAATGCTCAGGGGTCATACACGGCATATTTTCTAATGGGACACCCCTTCCCATGACGTTTAGACACTCGGTGCTTATACATTGGTATAAAAATGAAAATAGACGTGAATGAATGAGGCACTTCCAGGCATCTCAGAAACTTAAAACTTGGTACCGGAGAAGCTAATGACCTCAGAATCCTTAGAAAACTTCAAAATTCTCAAACTTTTCTGAGGGGGGGGGGCACGCTGGGGGTTTCAAATGTAGTGCTCAGCATAAGAACGCAGTATGATATATTTATCCAAAGCGATAACATATACGTTTCGTGGGCTTAAAAGTTTCAGGGAAGTCCTCATTTTACCCCCTCTCCCAAATCAAGATGGCGACACAATCTGCTAGACAAGATAAGAATTTGAAATTTGGTAAAATTATAGCTTTTGGCCTGTGACCGACGGAAAAATTCCAAGATGTTTAAATTTTTCACTTTTCCCCCCGAAAAATGTCGAAATATGGAGGCAGTTTTAATGACGGTCCAGACCTCCGTTTCGAAGTATTTGGTGGCTAAATAGAAAGTTGTATCACAAAACCGAAGGCGCGAATTTCGTTCAATTTTGAGTGATCTACAGCTTTGATTCTATGACATTTTAATGTATCTCTTTCCTTTATGCGTTAGATTTGGCTGCATTTCTCGATTGTACGTAAAGTGTGTGCTTTTTACACGAATATATTTCATAGTTTGACACACTTATAGTAAAGAGAGAATGATGACGTTCGGCGCGAACATTGACTCACATAGTGGTCATATGTGAACCAAATTCTATGTTTCTATCTGTCACATAAGTATGCGGAAAGCAATGCAGTAGTACAACTGTACTTAAATTTCGCCCTATTCAACGTTTCTCACTCAAACCAACCAATAAATAGAGGAGATAGGAGACAATGTCATAGGATCTACAATGTAGATCGCTAAAAGTGGCGTCTTATGGTGCAATCCGTTTGTCAATATGACGTACCGTTAAGCAGCAGTTAATCTGTAAATGAAAGTCTGAAATATTGTAAACGTGCATATACTTCCGTATACCGATCTCTATTCATTGAAGTCAATTTTTAGTGTCTAGAAAGGGTGTGTGTGACATTATTATTAATACTTTCCAATATTGATACTGACTGTCAGCAGGAGGGCGTCTGCTATTGTAATCAATACTCCCCACATCTATTTTGACTGGCAGTAGGAATGGGGTCCTTCTCCAACTCCTGGGTAACTGGCATTAGTAAGGAGAGTCCACCATGGTAATGAATAATTCCCTTCCCAATGTGACTGGTAGAAGGCAAGGGAGCATGATATTTTGTTCAAACCTTCCCTACCCGCTTGTGTTGCAAGGGTGCCCGCAATTATAATCGAAACTCACCAACTCCAATGTGAATGGCAGAAAGCTGATTGGCATTAGGAAAAATGGCCTGTCATTATAATGATAACTGCAAAACTAAATTTTGACTGGCAGTAGGGAAGGTGCCTGTCATTATAATGAAAACTTCTCGAATGCAATGTGTCTGGAGGTAGGAAAGCGGGCCTGCCATTGTAACGAAAACTCCCTAAATCGGTCGTGACCGGCAGTAGGCAAAGGAACCTGCTATTATAATGGCACTTCCCAAAGCATTTGTGAATGACAGTAGGCAAGTGAGCCTGCCGTTATCATCAGAACTCCACAACTCGCATCTTACACGGGAAAGAATGTATGGGGACCTTCCCATGGCGTTTCTTCGATAACGCTAAGAGACATTCAAATTAATAAAATCTCACTCACCGCGTGTAGAGCAATTTACGAAGACATCCACATACATTGTACAGTATATTACCGTAGCGAAGCACGGGTACATTTGCTAGTCATATCTATAGCGTATTTCGCAATATTTCGTAAAATATCAATCAACTTCAATCTACAAAAAATCACTTTACACATAATTAACCGGTAATATAAATCATAAAAATAAACGTTCGAGAAAGTACCCAGGCGGCGCATGGAGCAGTTTTATATCAAGACACGATATCTTACGGAGCAGTACGAGTCCTCTGGTTATTATAATAACGAATGTTAGTGATGTTATTGGTTTCACGCTTAACTGACTGCTTTGATGATTTTCGGAGACATGGAGGAGCAGGAATTTTGCCCTGCGGGAGTTCTTTTACAGGCCAGTAAATCTACCGATACAAGACTGACCTATTTGAGCACATTCAAATAATACTGGACTGAACAGGAATCGAACCGCCAACTTGGGCTCAGAAGGCCACCACTCTATAGTCTGAGCTACTGAGTTTGTATTATTATTATTATTATTATTATTATTATTATTATTATTATTATTATTATTATTATTATTATTATTATTATTAAAATTTGATAATTCGAGCTCATTTGCTTTACGTCCCACTAACCACTTTTACGGTTTTTGGAGACGCCGAGGTGCCGGAATTTAGTCACGCAGGAGTTCTTTTACGTGCCAGTAAATCTACAGACACGAGGCTGACGTATTTGAGCACCTTCAAATACCACCAGACTGAGCCAGGATCGAACCTGCCAAGTTGGGGTCAGAAGACCAGCGCCTCAACTGTCTGAGTCAGCCAGCCCGGCATAATAATAATAATAATAATAATAATAATAATAATAATAATAATAATAATAATAATAATAATAATAAAAATAATAAGGCATTACAACACAGTAGTGAAGCCAGAATGCCTATATGCAAGCGAGTGTCTGGCATTAAACTATAATTTAGATAAGCTAGAAATACTAGAAAGGCGAATCATGAGGAAAATATTAGGCCCACAAAACACAGCAGAAGGTTGGAAATTACGAAGTAATGCTGAAATATATAAAAAAATAGAAAATATATCAGATGTAATGAGGAAAAGGAGACTTATGTTTTTTGGACATTTATATCGAATGCAAGATAGTAGATTAACCAGTAAGATTTTCAGATATTTGTGGAGTAAGAAATCAACGACAAGCTGGGTCAACGAAGTAAGAAAGGATTTAGAAAAAAACAATATAACAACAGAAGAAATAAATAATAGAGAAGGCTTTCGGTTAAAAGTATTGAAAATAGAAGGATTCCAAGGTAGGAAAGTAAAAACGACTGGTTCAAAGTGGTCTGAAGACAGAAAGAAGAAACATAGTGAACAGATGAAAGCGTACTGGAAGAAAAGGAAAGAACAAAGAAGAAGGAATTGAAATTGGCACGTGGTCCTCTGGTGGCCCATTCGAAAGAAGAAGAAGAAGAATAATAATTAGTATTTGAGGCGACATGGTGCATGGACTAGCCACTTGGCTTCCAAATCCGTTGTCCTGGCTTCGAATCTCTGCGACTTCGGATGAGATTTTCACTAGAACCAAGGCATGTTGATAGGAAGAACATTCGGCCTTTAGGCCTGGCAAACTGGGTACTCTACAGACTCCATGCAAGTATAGAAAGGCGACTCTCAATTATTATTATTATTATTATTATTATTATTATTATTATTATTATTATTATTATTCCCACTGTAAGATGTTCTTTAAAATAGTCCCTATGACTAATTGGGTACTGTCCACAACATTGCGGTATATAATGTAGTCTCAGCATAATCGGCTACCATTTACGAGAATTTTAAATGCGAAGGCCTGTCTGTAAATTTACTCGCAGTTTAAGGAACCCCATTCATGACAACATATCAGTTCTTCGGCGTTTCTCAGTAGTCACTACTAGAGCGGCACCAAACAATTAACAGAATATTGTTGAAAGTTAATTAACTTTTCTGGTCATAATATGTCACTGAATTAGAGAATAAAATCTTAAGAATGAGTTTGTGTTGGATGCGTTATTTTAAATATGAAAAGTGACTTTTTTCCTATTTTTCAGCATACAATGCGCACCTTCGCTATCTTGCTATTGATGCTATGTGCCGTCATGGTGTTTGCTGTAGCGTTACCAAACCACAAGCACTATAAAGCACCGGACACTTTCACGTGGAACATGTTCCCCGATGATGAACAACAAACTGAAAAGGTAAGGTGAATAGAATATGAATGTGATAATTGTTCAGAGGTTAATATTTAGTCATTAAAAATTCTTCTTTTCATTCAAAGAACCATTTTCAAATATACAGTATTTTTGTATTTTAAATCGTATAATGTAATATTCGAAGAAATGGTAGAACACATTACTCTTTCGTGTGCGTATGCTATTGGCCGCGATATTACGTTTTGTGAAGGAACAAAACCAACTTATACCAAAGGTTGGAGATCTCGAACGTTTTATAGGAATGGAAGAATGAGCGCATTTGTCGGCAGTCAGAAATAATAGACAAGACAAAAACACTATGGTGAAATGACAGGGTAAAAAATTAACAGAAAGAAGAAATTGTGGATTGAATGTATAACAACAAAGACTTGAAGAACTAGTACAATGTACATAGAAACAAAACGCGTACCGGTAAGTGAACTCTTTAATTGGGAAATAGGAGAAGTTATGAACAGTAGAAATACACTGACTGACAGAGCAAATGCAACACCAAGAAGGAGTGGTTCGAAAGGGATGAAAGTTGGGGAAAAAACAGAGACGGCACGGACGAATAATTGATGTTTATTTCAAACCGATATGCAGGTTACACAATGCTCACGGCATCGACTCAGTAGGATGTAGGACCACCGCGAGCGGCGATGCACGCAGAAACACGTCGAGGTACAGAGTCAATAAGAGTGCGGATGGTGTCCTGAGGGATGGTTCTCCATTCTCTGTCAACCATTTGCCACAGCTGGTCGTCCGTACGAGGCTGGGGCAGAGTTTGCAAACGGCGTCCAATGAGATCCCACACGTGTTCGATTGGTGAGAGATCCGGAGAGTACGCTGGCCACGGAAGCATCTGTACACCTCGTAGAGCCTGTTGGGAGAAGCGAGCAGTGTGTGGGTGGGCATTATCCTGCTGAAACAGAGCATTGGGCAGCCCCTGAAGGTACGGGAGTGCCACCGGCCGCAGCACATGCTGCACGTAGCGGTGGGCATTTAACGTGCCTTGAATACGCACTAGAGGTGACGTGGAATCATACGCAATAGCGCCCCAAACCATGATGCCGCGTTGTCTAGCGGTAGGGCGCTCCACAGTTACTGCCGGATTTGACCTTTCTCCACGCCGATGCCACACTCGTCTGCGGTGACTATCACTGACAGAACAGAAGATTGACTCATCGGAGAACACGACGTTCCGCCATTCCCTCATCCAAGTCGCTCTAGCCCGGCACCATGCCAGGCGTGCACGTCTATGCGGTGGAGTCAATGATAGTCTTGTGAGCGGACGCCGGGAGTGCAGGCCTCCTTCAACCAATCGACGGGAAATTGTTCTGGTCGATATTGGAACAGCCAGGGTGTCTTGCACATGCTGAAGAATGGCGGTTGACGTTTGACGTGGCGTGCGGGGCTGCCACCGCTTGGCGGCGGATGCGCCGATCCTCGCGTGTTGACGTCACTCGGGCTGCGCCTGGACCCCTCGCACGTGCCACATGTCCCTGCGCCAACCATCTTCGCCACAGGCGCTGCACCGTGGACACATCCCTATGGGTATCGGCTGCGATTTGACGAAGCGACCAACCTGCCCTTCTCAGCCCGATCACCATACCCCTCGTAAAGTCGTCTGTCTGCTGGAAATGCCTCCGTTGACGGCGGCCTGGCATTCTTAGCTATACACGTGTCCTGTGGCACACAACACGTTCTACAATGACTGTCGGCTGAGAAATCACGGTACGAAGTGGGCCATTCGCCAACGCCGTGTCCTATTTATCGTTCGCTACGTGCGCAGCACAGCGGCGCATTTCACATCATGAGCATACCTCAGTGACGTCAGTCTACCCTGCAATTGGCATAAAGTTCTGACCACTCCTTCTTGGTGTTGCATTTGCTCTGTCAGTCAGTGTAAATTATTAGATTTGATTATAGAAGAGAAACCGGAAGAGCGAAAGATCCACTTAACGGGGGGTGAAGGAATTGAAAAATTAGTTGAATTCTTTGTATGAGGATACTTCTGTCTCACAGACATGAAAATTGTCATTCGGAATCTCCTTTAAAAATTAAGAAAGAGGTATTTTTTCGTTTTCGGAAAATACACTTAAGGGGACGGGGGTGAAAGAATTGAAAAATTAGTTGAATTATTTGTATGAGGATACTTATATGTAAAACATATATGTTGCAGACGTGAAAATTGTAATTTCGAATCTCATTTAAAAGTAAAGAAACATGCATTTCTTTGTTTTAGGAAAATCGACTTAAGTGGGGGGGAGGGCTGAAAATAAGTAAAGGAGTTGAATTCCCTTTATGAGGATGTCAGGAACTGAAGATGTTACAGATGTAAAAGTTGGTATTTTGAATCTCCTTTAAAAATAAAGAAACGCGTATTTATGGTTTTCGGATAGTCCACGTAAAGGGGAGAGGGTTGGAAAGAAGTGAAGAAGAAGTTGAATTACTTTTATGAGGATACTTATATCCCAAAATCTGAAGATGTAACAGACGTGAAAACTGTTTTTGGTATCTCATTTAAAAATAAATAAACAATTTTTTTGTTTTCGGAAAATACACTTAAGGGGTGAAAATAATTGAAAAAGTGGGTGAATTTTTAAAATGAGTACCGGTATATCTACAATATATGTCAAAAACGTAACATGTTACAGATGTGAAAATTGGTATTTGGAATCTATATAAATAAAGTTGTAGGGGGTCCGCTGTCTGTAATTTCGTTTGTTTTGCATATTTATCCGTTTTGGGTCAACTCAAGACCGAATCGGTGGGTTTTATTTTTCGTGTCTGTTTGTTTGTTTGTTCCACCATCACGGCGAAACGGCTGGATAGATCTCAACCAAACTTCATATTTAGATTATATTCACCCCGAGGAAGGTTTTTATATGCATATCATATTAAAATCTTTGAATAGACGGGGGATTTATAGGAAAACAGAACGGTTTTCCTCCATTTTCTCTTATACTATTGATTTTCTGTAAACTCCGTGGACCGTATGTGAAACGCATCTTCATTATAAACAACTTTCGTTATGTTCATAATTTACCATACTCTTCAAATGACGGAGAAATTTACTATTTTCTGCGGGTATCATGCTCTGCATTGAGTGACCAACAGACCGACAACGAACCTACAGGTTACCGTGGCAACGTCTCTGACTGCATGCCAGCAGGGAAGTAACGTATTGCCATTTTCCTCATCATGCCTGTAAATTCGTGGTTGTTACTTGGGTAGAAGGCAAGAGAGGCGTCAATCGGCCATTCTGCGGGATATTGGCGGAATATCGTTGGAGGTTATAACCGTCCTCGAATAGCTCGAGTAATAACACCATTACTCATCTTCTTATCTATTTACCTAAGAATCCCTGCGCTTAAATTTCTCCTGTGTTATCGCTTTCTTATATCCATAACTCACACCAGCATAATTTATTGAGGGGCATTTGATTTTCCAATACATTCACTTGGCATTTACATATTTGTCGTCATCCGGCTATCCTCAGTTATAATCCATTTTATATTAATGTCAGCTTTCTTAGATGTATTATTTTTCTTCCTTAATTACTCCGTATGTATGCGAGTGCTAATCCCGAAAACTGGACACTTTTTTCTTTGAGGAAATATTCGAAGCTATGCAAATGTATATCTTTTGGACCCGGAAAAGATCGAAATATGGATGCAATTTTAACGACGGTGCAGACCTTCGTTTCAGGATAATTGGTGGGTAATCGGTAAGTCGTATCACAAATCAGAAAGGACAATCGCCTTTCATTTTGGAGAGATATACAACTTTGGACCTATGACTTTTTTGTCGTATTTCTATCCCTAATACGTTAAATAGAGCTGTATTTCTCGATTTTATGTTAATTTTGTACTTTTACACGTATATGTTGTCATTTGGCACACTTAAAGGAAAGATAGAATCATGACACTCGGCTCGCACATTGACATGACCAGTGCAGTGGCCATGTGATAGACAAATTTTTAATGATTCTATCTGTCACATGAGTATCAAAAATATAAAGTAGTATATGGAAACTGTACAAAATTTCACCCCATTCAATGACTTTAACTCTATCAAACCATACATATAGGAGATACGAGAAGACGTCATGGGACCAACCATGTAGAACACTGAACGAGTCGTCTGATGGTGAAGTCCGTTTGTAGGTGCAATTTAATATAGTCTTACTCACTGCATTTACAGTAATTTACGGAGAAATCCGTATACAATGTAGAATACCGTAGCGAAGCACGGGTACATTTGGTAGTCTTCTTTAAAAGTAAAGGAACATGTATTTTTTTTTTTTCGGAAATCCATTTAGGTGGAGTATGGGGAAAGGACAGATAAAAGGGTCGAATTATTTTTATGGAGTATTTATATTTCAAAAAGTGAAGATGTTACAGGCGTGGAAATAGGTACGGTATTTGGAATCTCTTTTAAAACTAAAGAAACATGTTTTTTTTGTTTGTTTTCGATTTGAGAGAAGACTGTTTCTCACATGTACGGTTGTATGCCGCATGGTCATTTTAGCTCCAAGAGACAATATCACAATCGTGATTTACAAAGAGTTTCTGTGGTAAATGAAACTCAATTTTTCGGTGAGCGTTAATTCTTTAGGGATTTTCAGATAATGTCTTAGTACAGTACCGAGGAATCCACGCGAGCGTAGCCGCGGGTAACTGCTAGTTGTAAATAAGAAAGAAAAAACTGTTACACAAGTCGGTAAACCGGAGCACTGACACATTTGCGAAATGGTGAAGTAACTGAGACAATGGCCGTAAGAAGAGGTCCATAGAACAGCGTAGCCAGGATCGGCCGATTGGGGTGTGGGGTGTGGTGGGGGAATTGTAGTCACAAAATGATGGCAGAACACAATGAATGACTTATCATTATGAGGACACTAATACAAGGGAATTACAGATATATTAGTTCCACAATTATGTCTCTGAATGCTTATTTAGTTTGTGGTCTATTGTCAGTTCCTGTATATTTTCTTTTTGTAAAAATTCCGTGGGGAGGGGGTTCTAACCCCCAGTAGCCCCCCCCCCCTCCCCATCCCCTGGCAACGCCTATGAGCCCGCACTAGTATAGTAATATGTTTTCTGTAGGCAAGAGCACGTACTACGTATGCTGTCAACATTCAGAGGAGATTGTGTCTGTATGCGGAGAGAAAATATGGACGTAGTGCCGTGAATTTGCAGAGGCCCCAACGACTATGAAAGATGAAGAGCAGAGTGGCTGGACCAAGCAGTGTGAGCTTCGGCTCAACAAGGGCTAATTTTACTAACCTTGCAGCTCTGCATTCGGGAGGCGGAGGGGCTGTCCTGAGAATGGTTTCCGTGGATCTCCATTCTCCTTCATTAAGGCAATTGCCGGCCAGATCCTGTTAAAGGCTACGGCGACCAGCACCTCACCTTCTCCGCACCTCAAATCGCCTTGGCCTGAGAAGGCGTAACCCTCTAGGAGGCCCGCCGTACTCCTTCAGGGTACGGAATGGAAACATTTTCAGTAGTAGAAGAGTGGCTGGTCCGCCTCTGTGGTGTAGTGGTTAGTGTGATTAGCTGCCACCCTCGGAGGCCCGGGTTCGATTCTCGGCTCTGCCACGAAATTTGAAAAGTGGTACGAGGGCTGGAACTGGGTCCACTCAGCCTCAGGAGGTCAACTGAGTAGAGGTGGGTTCGATTCCCACTTCAGCCATCCTGAAAGTGGTTTTCCGTGGTTTACCACTTCTCCTCCAGGCAAATGCCGGTATGGTACCTAACTTAAGGCCACGGCCGTTTCCTTCCCTCTTCCTTGCCTGTCCTTTCCAATCTTTCCATCCCCCCGCAAGGCCCCTGTTCAGCATAGCATGCCTGGGCGAGGTACTGGTCATCCTCCCCAGTTTTATCCCCCAACCCCGAGTCTGAAGCTCCAGGACACTGCCCTTGAGGAGGTAGAGGTGGGATCCCTCGCTGAGTCCGAGGTTAAAACCAACCCTGGAGGGTAAACAATGTTTTTTTTTCTTTTTTTTTTTTTTTTTGCTAGTTGCTTTACGTCGCACCGACACAGATAGGTCTTATGGCGAAGATGGGACAGGGAAGGGCTAGGAGTTGGAAGGAAGCGGCCGTGGCCTTAATTAAGGTACAGCCCCAGCATTTGCCTGGTGTGAAAATGGGAATCCACGGAAAACCATTTTCAGGGCTGCCGACAGTGGGGTTCGAACCTACTATCTCCCGAATACTGGATACTGGCCGCACTTAAACGACTGCATCTATCGAGCTCGATGGTAAACAGACTAAGAAGAAGAAGAAGCAGAGTGGCTGTCAAACAACATCTGACACATTCGTTAGCCTAACAGTTAATGCCATTAATGAAAAAATAGGGGAGGATAGATTTGTTACTCTGGATGAGTTACAGGTTTTCACCGAACAGCTAGAACATCAATTAGGAAAAGACACACTCATTTTACGCTATGAAAATGAAATGAAATGGCGTATGGCTTTTAGTGCCGGGAGTGTCCGAAGACAAGTTCGGCTCGCCAGGTGCAGGTCTTTCTATTCGACACCCGGAGGTGACCTGCGCGTCGTGATGAGGATGAAATGATGATGAAGACAGCACATACACCCAGCCCCCGTGCCATTGGAATTAACCAATTAAGGTTAAAATCCCCGACCCGGCCGGGAATCGAACCCGGGACCCTCTGAACCGAAGGCCAGTACGCTGACCGTTCAGCCAACGAGTCGGACATTTTACGCTATGAAAAGTACTTTCATATTGTTGGTGATTATGTGGAGAATAAAGCAGTGTTCTCTATCTTGATCAGTCTTTATCTATCTGAAAACATGAGGGGAACTTATTTTCTGATTTATTTACCTTTGTATGTGAATATTTTATAAAATGCTAATTTTTATTAATGTTTAATTGATACATTTGTATATTACAGTCCCATGTGGTGGAACGTCGTAGCTTGAAGAAGCGCCTGAAGAAAGTTTGGAAACAGACCACTAAACAGGTGGAACACAACGCTGTCCCTATAGCTTTAGCAGTGCTGTCGAAGACGGGGTGATAGGACCTAGCGGGAAGATACCCTAACTTAGAGATAGTACTTCAATATTGCTCAGTTGCAAAGACTATGCTTTCTTGCCAGTTTAGAGTGATTATATCTTAGTGGTAGGAAAAAGAGGAGATTTGTACCATTCAACTCATCTCAATCAACTTTGCATGACCAATAATTATGATACGGTATGTAACTTGAACAGTGTTATCCACGCTGTTAGTTTTAAAACAGGCATAATACGATCATTTACAGAAAAGTACAATGTTTGACTATTTATTTCAGTTTCAAATTGATGATTATGATTATTGTTGTGTAAAAGGGCCTAACAGTTTCAAACTAAGTTATGAAGAATTGTTATATCATTACTGACATTGCTTTCACGGTGATACTTTTCATTGTTACTATCATCGTCTTCCTTTCGATATCAAGAGTGCCTCATTAAACAGCCTATTTCTTAAGACAACTTTTTGTTTCCTGTCAAATATTTATGAAATTCCAAACAATTCAAATGTCTGAAATTGTATTGAACACTTACTATTTATTTTATTGTCTCCACTTGAAATTGATTCTCTTTCGTCCATTAGAAAAGAAAACAGTCTCTTCATATCTACGTCTATAACTGCGATTAAATTCTCTTTTACCGAGCTCGATAGCTGCAGTCGCTTAAGTGCGGTCAGTATCCAGTAATCGGGAGATCGTGGGTTCGAGCCCCACTGTCGGCAGTCCTGAAGATGGTTTTCCGTGGTTTCCCATTTTCACACCAGGCAAATGCCGGGGCTGTACCTTAATTAAGGTCACGGCCGCTTCCTTCCACTTCCTAGGCCTTTCCCATCCCATCGTCGCCATAAGACATATCTGTGTCGGTGCGACGTAAAACAAATAGCAAAAAAAAAAAAAACTCTTTGCTGTCGCTTGTGACTGGGCAATACATCGATAGCGAGAGGCAACGCTCGCTATTTAAGGTAAAATGTTGCTCCATAACCCAAAAAGAAAGGACATTTGCTGAAATTTCCAGAAATCCACATGGAAGGATTTTATGTCCGATAAAATAGGATATATGGCCACCCTACATTACTAATACATCACTACGTCTATCAACGGCATCAATATACTTCCTAAAGTAATAAAATCAACCGTTTTGGTAATTCTGTAAGAAAAGTTGTGAAATCTGAATAATATGAAGGTGCAAATGGGAACAATGTGAAGATCTGAAAATGAAGTTCAGTAATGCGATAAAATACTCGAGTTAACGATACCTAACCCATCTGGAAGGTTGTAGGTTTCATTCGCCATCAAGAAGTGAAGAAATATAGAAACGAGAGGGACCACACATGGTCCTAGAGTCCATATTCAGCCTGCAACAAAGATGGGGCACATGCGGCTGGTAACCTTTACTTTTCATTCCATAATCCAGTCGTGTTTGAACAATAGTTCAGCTTGCAAAATAGAGGTAACCGGCCCGTCAAGCCACACTCGACTGCTGTTAATTTCAAAATCATTTTCACATATCACAGAGTTCATAATGTAATAAATTTTGTATATTATGATAAACACATGTCTCCTTTATTTTCCACATTACATTCCCTACTCATTTTAGTTTTAATGGTCGAATGGGCTATGGCTCTGAAAAGAAACGCTTTTTCGTCTAAAAAACTATCCAATGGTGAGTATGACTGTCTGTTAGGTCATCAGTGTTGTAAACAAGGTTGGGGTTTACAAAAACACAACTTCTTTATTTGCTTCACATGTAAAATTACAATATTTACACTAACAAAACTGAAAGTTATCTCGAAACAAAATGAACTATGAATTTGGAGAAAGAGTCTGTCTTTGTACACTATATACACATTGGAGTATTCACGTTCACTACTATTTCGGAAAGATAGCCCTTGTGACATGAAAAGTTCTTGATAGTCGAAAACTATCAGAAGCACTGACGTAAATATCTCAGAGAGTCCTTCCTTGTTGAAGTGTCTGAGTTCATTAACGTAAGTTCAATGACTGAAGAGTTCCTACTTAGCGAAACTAAGTTGATAATGGGAGCTTGCATTAGCTAGGGAATGATAGTGGCATATAATGGTACGACTGGACATGGACAGCGGAACAGGCAAGAGGAGCGGTGACCCGAGGTGAGACCTCTTACTGCCAGAAATTCAGTCCACCTGGCCGAAGCACATTTTCAAGAGGAGTAGCCTCCGTGCTCGACGTAGGGTGTATTCTGGAGCTGGACACCGGGGTCAGTGGGCGTCTGGACAGGCTAGGAGCTCCTTTTTTATAGCACACACGACGTTCCAGGCACGCGCACTGAGGGCTGCGCGTCGAGGCTCGAAGAATAACACACTGGCACGCGTGTAGATGGCTGGCGGATCGAGAAGGGCGCGACGGACATACAACAATCAGCCCAGAGGCTTGTTGGATCCTCAAATAGCACCACCAAAGGTTATGCAGTTACAGTATAAGGAAACCGCAAAAACCAATGGCAGCACCAAAATGAGTATGACAATATTGTTAAAATTGCTTAGTTTCTAGCATTAACCATTGACATGAAAGGCAATCCGGCATAAGCACTGCTCTAGCGACAAGAACGATCTTGGGTGTCCCTGAATAGGTATTCGACCATTCAGCTGTCTTTTGCATGCAGAGCATTAACGTCACACGTCTTCTGTACGTGTCCCCAGAAAAAGGCGCTGCTGTTACATTTAATTGTGCAGGGGTTTTACGAGAGTATTTGAGTACCAAAATGTCGAGGCTTTGTGAATATGCTACAAGTATATTGCAGAACGAAGTTTTTAAGACAACAATGTAGTGGTAATATTCAAAAGGATAAACAACATGAACGTGACAACGTGGCTGTTGGTGTGGAGCAGTGGCTTGGTACGAACAGACAGTTTACGTGTTACTCATGAAGTAGTAATACAGAGCGAGCCAGTGGTTAATGCTGTAAACGTCCAGGTTATAGTTTTGAGTCAACGAGCTAGATTAACATAGAGAGGCAGAAGCGCTGCCCGGCTGAAGCTAATTGAACAAACGTCCGCCATGTTTCCAGTGGTCACATAAGCAAGGGGGCGTGGTTCTCGAATGATAAACGGTGTTGAAAATATGAATTATGGAATCACTGGTGCAAAATTAAAGACCGTTAGCCGAAAGCTTAGAACAGTAATAATCATAAATTGCGAATAGCGCACTTCATCCTCGTTGCGACGCGAGGCCAACATCGCGATCAGCTGACTGTAGAGTAGTTCGAAAAGGATGCAAGGAGAATCGTCACACAGTGACATACGAGCAGGCCACGAAATCAGAACCCTGCTTGGCTGTTGTGGTTAAGCGTAAATTACAATAAAAACCGTGGACATAAATAAGTATTTATAACGGAAATCCTTAAAACGAAAGGGAACCTCATTCTGATCATATGTTGTATCCCCATGAGTATCACTATAAATGTTCAATGTAATTATTTATTATCATTATTATTTCGCATTACCGTATCGTACTGGCATTACTTTCGTTTTGCTGTTTGTTTAAAGTCGCACTAACACATCGAAGGTTTTCGGCGACGGGGAGATGGGCAAGGGCTAGGATTGGGAAAGTGGCGGCGTGGCCTTGATTAAGGTACAGTTTGGTTTGAAAATGGGAAACCATGAAAAAAACATGTTCAGTTCTGCCACTATCTCCTGAATGCAAGCTCACAGCACCCCCTGTGGTTTGGTGCGGTAGAACTACGGTATTCCCTGCCTGTCGTAAAAGGCGATTAAAAGGGGCCCACGGGCTCTTCACTTGGGATCGTGGGTTGGCGACCACGGGGCCCTTAGTTGAGTCCATGCATTGTTTCCACTTACTTGTGCCAGGCTCCTTACTTTCATCTATCCTATCCGACCTCCCTTGGTGAACTCTTGTTCTTTTCCGACTCCGGCGGTATTATGTTTCCGAATCCTAGATAGTGTTTCATTTTCATACCCTTCGTGGCCCTTGTCTTCATTTTTCGAAGCGTCGGACCTCTTCCATTTTGTCCCTTTGATTTGTGTTAACAGAGTATGGTTTCCCAGTGGTACCTCCTCACCACCACCACCAAGCTGACAGAAGGGCGACCTTAACCGCACGATCAACTCGCTTGATATCCAAACCAAACCCCATGGCACTTAACGCCCTTGAAAGGGCCTTGGCCTGCCCAGCAACCGCTGCTCAGCCTGAAGGCCTGCAGATTACGAGGGGTCGTGTGGTCAGCACGACGCATCCTCTCGGCCGTTATTCTGGGCTTTCGAGACCGGGGCCGCCATCTCACCGTCAGATAGCTCCTCAATTCTAATCACGTAGGCTGAGTGGACATCGAACCAGCCCTCAAGTCGAGAGAAAAATCCCTGACCTGGCCGGGAATCGAACTCGGGGCCTCCGGGCGAGAGGCAAGCACCACGGGACTCGCTTGGTATACTTGGAGATAAAACATGGCGGCCTCAGTTCCTGGAAGTCAGCAGTCAATAACACTCTGCACCCTGCTGAGTAAACGAGTTCTAAGTGATACTTGTTTGGTCTGGAAAGGTTGCCAAGCCGCTTTCTTCAGTCTTTACCCTTTCTTCGTCTCGAATGAAGTAGACGATTCGCCAATTCAGACTACCGTAGACGTATGTAAGCATGAAGAATGAGATTTCCACCTAATCAATACTTTATTACAAAATGTTTGAAGTTGTCTACATTGAAACAGTACCGGTTTCGACCTGTAAAAAGGTCATCATCAGCTGTTGGTGAACCTGCTTAATAGCGATAGTACGTAAAACATTACTAAAACTAATTTAACAAGAATGCCTTATTCTAATATAATATTACTTAAGGTATATACATATGGTACAATATGGGGCTTAGACTCATTGGAGTTCCATTCAAAAGTCTGTGCTGTTGCCAACATTATGTCAAACAATATACATATGTACATATGGTGCAATGGGCTTGGCTTGCTGGAGTCCCTTGAATGCCACACACTCCAAAACTTCTATAACAGAGGTTGAAAATACAGTTCCTATAGAATAGAGGATCACTGAGGTTACGGTGTTAGTTGAAACGTCTTTGCAGCATGTCGGCACTGAGACCAAACGTTGTGAATACACAATCAAGGTGCTTTGTTGGGCCGCAATTTTGCGGGGAGCGTACTCAACTGAGGTTCTGTAGGTTGTTCATTCTTATTGTGTGATGTTGCTGATAAATACTAATTTCTAGGTTCCTTGTTGAGGCATGTCATGCTATGGATGAAGTTTTGAAATTAAAGAAAGGTTGATAGAGTCCCCTCTTCACACTTGCATTTGTGCTCAGGTAAATTCAAAATCTGAGAAAGAAAAAGGAAGTGGAATTAGAATAACTGATAGAGAGTGCCTGCTAAATGGAAGTAGGAATTAGAATAACTGATAGAGAGTGCCTGCTAAATGGAAGTAGGAATTAGAATAACTGATAGAGAGTGCCTGCTAAATGGTTTGTGTGCTAAGGAGTGTGTGTTACTTACGTGTGGGCTGGATATGTCTTCAAGTGTAGCCGGGAGTGTGCTGCACCTTGTTGCGTGTGCGTCGTGTTGCTGTCGTAGTGTTCAGATTGACAGGTGGTGGGGAGGGGGAAGCAGCTTCTGGAGGGGGTGGGGTGAAGTGGGTTGTGTCTTTTGGGTTTTGTGTGGGTTTGTGTCTGCTGATTCTTTTTAAATATGTGTCTTTTAGAATGGGAATGGCTGTGTTGAAGAGGATGTTAGTTTTATCTGTGATTTCATTTAAGTTGGTGCAGATTTGTAGACGATATCTTCGTTGTTATAGATTGCAGGTTTACAAACGAAAACAACATACTCGAACAGCTAAACAAAATAGATCCACACATAAAATTTACGATGGAAACCGAGAAAAACCACGCTCTGAATTATCTTGATTTATCCATCACCAAAACATTATCATTACCATTAAACATTATCATTAACATTATCAATCAATATACATACGTAAATATACGGATGGCATTCTTGAAAGCGACAATCTAACTTTTCATTTCTTAAAACTTACGATGAAAATGAAATGGCATATAGCTTTTAGCGCCGGGTGGTGTCCGAGGACTTCGGCTCCCCAGGTGCAGGTCTTTTGATTTGACTCCCGTAGGCGACCTGCGCGTCGTGATGAGGATGAAATGAAGATGACACATCACTCGTCCCCGTGCTCGACCCTGCCGGGAGTCGAACCCGGGATCCCTGTGACCAAAGGCCAGCACGCTAATCATTTAGCCATGTTCAATAGCCACGCACCATCTCCCTGTCACCTGATCATAATTATGTTCTCGCGCCAACTTGCTTTGTTTTGCTCCCGATGAATTTGCCTCCGTAAGAAGCGTCAGCCATACAGCCCCTCTGTGTTATTCTAGCTTGTTGTCTCCAATCCCCGGGGAGTAAGTGACAAAATAAGTGATATTTAGATCCTCGGTGGTAGTGAACTGAGTAGTTTCCGCTAAAACAAACACATAGACACACATGGTAACTTAAATACAAAACTTGGAATCACTGCATCACTTTAATATCTGTTGTAGGGAAATGACCCCCTTATTACGAGGTTAAAAGGTTATTTCATGGCAGGCTTTAGTTTACAAGATAACAGGGGGGAAATGTTCCCAGTTCAGCAGGGTGTGACCATGTGCGGATAGTTCTTGACTCCCACGCAGCCTACTACAGTTCATGCCAGATAATTTTTAAAAGTTGTATGATTATAGTCGTCCACCTCTGTGGTGTAGTGGTTAGTGTGATTAGCTGCCACCCCCCGGAGGCTCGGGTTCGATTCGCCGCTCTGCCACGAGGTTTGAAAAGTGGAACGGGGTCAACTGAGTAGAGGTGGGTTCGATTCCCACCTCAGCCATCCTGAAAGTGGTTTCCCGTGGTTTCCCACTTCTCCTCCAGGAAAATGCCGGGATGGTATCTAACTTAAAGGCCACGTCCGCTTCCTTCCCTCTTCCTTGTCTATCCCTTCCAATCTTCCCATCGCTCCACAAGGCCCCTGTTCTGCATAGCAGGTGAGGCCGCCTGGGTGAGGTACTGGTCATCCTACCCGGTTGTATCCTCGACCCAGAGTCTGAAGCTCCAGGACATTGCCCTTGAGGCGGTAGAGTCCGAGGGAAAAGCCGACCCTGGAGGGTAAACAGATGAAGAAGAAGTAGTATAATTATAGCCTCAGTAATTGTTGAACTGTAGTTATTACACATATACGAGTAATTGTTAAATATTCTATCTTCAAATAGTTATGAAATACATTTACATATTTTCTTTTTTACAGTTTACTTTACGTCGCACCGATACGGACAGGCTTATGGCGATGATGAGACAGGAAATTGCTATGAGCGGAATGGAAGAGACCGTGACCTTAATTAAGGTACATTCCCGCCATCTGCAGGGCTGCCGACAGTTGGGTTCGAACCCGCTATCTCACGAGTGCAAGCTTACAGCTACATGAGGCAAACCACACAGCCACTCGCTCGCTAGTCATTAAATAACGCTTTTCTTTTCTTGATGCTTCCTAGGTTTTAACAATTTTGTACACAGTCTCAGTAGTTGTTGAATTGTAATTATTACGCATGCAATTGTTAAATATTACGCACATGCAGTCTTCAAATAGCCATTAAATAACGCTTGTCTTTTCTTGACTGGAAGTAAGTGGAGTTTTTCATTTTATGCGATAAACTTACAATTAGATTACAATTAAAGAAACAGACATTGTCGCCCCGGAGCGCGAATAAGTCCGACACCTTGTCCGATTGGTCACGCCCTATTACGCTGACGGGTGTATAAGTTGCCCTGGGTATTTGTTGTGTTTATCTGTTATACTACGGTAAATTCTTTTAACCTCACATTAAGAGGGACACTCACCTACAACTGATATCAAAATCACCCAATGGGTGATTCCCAAGTTCGTTGTAAGACAAAGAAGCTTAGGGCCTACATCGAAGTTCACTTGAACAATGATGGCATTCTCCTTCCCACTCCATTAAGTTCCATCTCAAGGGAACACGACTTAAGTAACGCCAGAGTCCTGTAGTTAATATTACCATGTGATATCTCTTGACAAACTCTTGTTATGATTGGGATTAGTGATTCATTTTGTTGTCTTCCGCGATCCTTCCCTGTTTTCAGCCGATAGACTCATTCTTTCAGGAGTTGGAACATGTTCTCTTCCCACTTTCAATCGATGAAGCAAGATGCTGACAATCTCTTGGTCTATGGGTGAACACCTACCTTCTCACCAGAATGGCAAGGTTCGACTCCTGATTCTGGTACGAATGTTTTAAGGTTCTTAAATGGGGTGAACTCAGTAAGTATATACAATTTTAAAAAGTGAGTTAAAATCCCGGCCATCTAAAAGCGATGTTTAGTGAGTATTGTCTTCAATATTAAGTGAATGCTAGGATAGTATCAAACTTTTAGGCCACGACCGGAACATGATTAGCGCTGTGGCTTTGCTGCTGACATTCTACTCAGACGGTCGAGGTTGGATCCTGGATGCAATGTTCACCTGAAGAAATCACCTGGCGTCAGGAATATGCCTGTTGTACACCATCAGATTTTTCTTTGAATTCAGTTCAATACTTCACAAGACAAATTGTAAAATCTTGTCAAAGATTGTTCAATATTGCTGAAGGTTTGATTTGAAAATATTTGGCAAGGTTTGATAGAATTTTGTTTTAAAATGGAGGAAAGGCAAGCAGCAGTTGTACAAGCAGTGGGTGGGATATAATCTTTAAAAAAAAGAAGAGCAACGCGCAATAAAACATAAGTTTTAGAAAAGATTGATGAGGTTATCTTCAACATAATTTTTACAATGTGTTTTCCTGCCATAACATCATTTGCAAAGGTTATGTTATATTGCATTAACCCACATGAATCCAACGCAATTTCGTATCGTATTACATGAAAACATATTAGGAATTCAATAATAATAATAATAATAATAATAATAATAATAATAATAATAATAATAATAATAAGCGAAGATCGTCGTACATTGAATATTGCTGATAGTGTGTAGTTATACGGTAGGTTACGTATGGTAATAAAATAAAAACTATCCACTTCTTGATATATTTCTCTTGCAATCTCCTAGTACGGTGCCGTTTTCTTAATTTGATTGTGGTATCGATGGAGTCCACTGAATACAGACAGGCAGGTATGCGCCTTATACTTAGCAGTTAATACACGCACAACATCCCTTAGCCATCAAGATGAAGCCATTTTTGTTGTTTTGATTTCCAGCAATCCCAGCATGCCTAGCGGTCTAGGACACACCATTAATGCTCCAATTCCATTGGTCGATTCTGTCAAAGACTTGGAAATTCCTTGACCGATTAAAACATGTTCTAATTCACTTTCTCAAGTATTGCAAGCGATTTGACAAGTAAACATGTGAAGCACTGGAAATTCTTGTCAAGTCGTGAGCCGGGGTGGTTCCAGCTTTTATAGAAATAATTAGAATGTGCTGAAGAAAATGTATTGAGCGATCTTAATATTGCTCAAGTTACCGATATCTACTCTTAGGATTGACTGTTCGGAAAGAGACAGGAGACTCTTCAACCTTCTGATCTTTGATAAGCCGCCAATATATCAGCTATTCTGGGGTCCACATTTGATGAGCCAGGGGCTCGGTACGGGACCAGGAACTGCTTCCATAAACTATGTAGGCCATTTCTGTGAAATTTCTCTTGGTCAAACCTTGTTGTCTTCTTACCGTACATATCAGGTTTCCGAGGGTGGAGCTGTTCTTGTGTCTCTCATAATCCCACTTCACCTCTTCTACAAGTCATTACTTACATGCTCCCTTTCCAATCTTCTATATTTTCCTATCGGAAAGTGCTATTGCAACACGATTAACCCTATGAGAACACTAGTTGTGCACCACTCATACCTCAGCAGCTTCCATAACGTCGCTCGGGGGTTTATTGATCAAGAAATAACAGATAGACGTGCAAACATATCTAGTTGAACACTAGCTCCTATTTAGTCGAATTCATTTTTATAACACTAAGGCACTTTTTAAGAACCGTATTTTTTAAAGTATCATAAAACGGGATTTCTTTGCACAATTTTTTACGGTTTTTGATCTGTAGCTGTATTTGCATTAGTACGGTACAGAATTTCACTCAATAAGTAACTCAAAATGTTGATACATAAGAGATCATTTTGCTAGAATATTAGTCGATTTCATAAGGAATGGTCCTAACGAGCCATCTCTATGGTGTAGTGGTTAGTGTGACTTGCTGCCACACCCGGAAGTCCGGGTTCGATTTCCGGCTCTGCCACGAAATTTGAAAAGTGGTACGAGGGCTGGAACGGGGTTCACTCACCTCGGGAGGTCAACTGAGTAGAGGGATGTTCGATTCCCACCTCAGTCATACTTGAAGCGATTTTCCTTCGTTTATCACTTCACCTCAAGGCAATTGCCAGGATGGTACCTAACTTAAGGCCACGTCTGCTTCCTTCCCTCTTCTTTGTCCACATCCCCCTCCCAATCTTCCCTGTTCCCCCACAAAGCTCCTATTCAGCATGGGAGGTGAGGCCGCCTGGGCGAGGTACTGGTCCACCTTTCCGACCCAAACTCAAGCTCCAGGACACTGTCCTTGAAGCGCAGAGGTGGGATCCCTCGCTGAGTCCGAGAAAAAACCAATCTTGGAGGATAAACGGATTAAGAAAGAAAGAAAGAAAGAAAGAATTTCAAGAATAAAAGCGTCAGAGTATCGAGACAAAAACATATTGGTATTGAGTAACGACGCAAACTGGTATCGACCAATCTCTGATTAAAAGATTTCCTTGAAGTCACGACGATTTAAACCTAAGAACCATGCATTACCAGTATAAGAAATGCTTAGAGAGTTTAGCACATGTTCCCATAAAATGAGGAAAATATAATAAACAGATCTCCATTGTGCACTGTGTTCTCCTAGCCTGTTTTGTTTACTCTGTGTCTGCTTGCCTTGCTCACCTCCTGAGTTCCTACACCTGATAATTGTGTCTGAGTAATCACAAGAAATCCCCTTTCCTCGTCTTGCTGGTAATAACACAACCAGTGCCTGTGAATTACCGCTGATAAACTCTTCTTGAATTCCCTAAGTCTTTGACACACACGTTTATTAATGCTCCCTATCACATTTCTTGGAATCTCTGCACACTAAAGTACATTTTCCTTGTGAGGGAGCATACTTGGAGGATAGACGGGATTTTTTATGACGCTTATTAACTAGCATACTGTTCCTTATTTACAGAATTAATGATGTTTATTTAAAGTCCCTTCAATTGTTTCATATCTTAAGAGGAACCGGCGTGGTGGATTTTTTTCCTCGAAAAAGGGATCAATTTACGTGACACATATATCTCGCACTTAAGTACTCTCATACAACAATCAACTTCATCAAGGTTCGACCCTACGCTGTTGAGCTTATAGGCCTAAGCAACAACTAACTACGCTACGAAGTTGGACACTAATATTATTACCGGCACTGGAAATAATTAATCAATTAATTTATTTATGCATTGTACAATACATACATACATACATACATACATACATACATACATACATACATACATACATACATCGTTATAGACTGTTATACTTTTCAGCGTTCAGTCTGCAAGCCTCTGTGAAGTTACTAACCGCCACCACAAGCCTCTATTTGTAATAAGTTCCGTGGCCGGTTTAGCTCTATACCTCTTATCTTTAAATCGTTAGAGACAGAGTCTAACCATCGTCATCTTGGTCTCCCTCTACTTCTCTTACCTTCCATAACAGAGTCCATTATTCTCCTAGGTAACCTATCCTCCTCCATTCGCATCACATGATCCCACCATCGAAGCCGATTTATACGCACAGCCTCATCCATCGAGTTCATTCATAACTTATCTTTTATCTCCTCATTCCGAGTACCATCCAGCCATTGTTCCCACTTGTTTGTACCAGCAATAATTCTCGCTACTTTCATGTCTGTTACTTCTAACTTAAGAATAAGATATCATGAGTCCACCCAGCTTTCACTCCCGTACAGCAAAGTTGGTCTGAAAACAGACCTATATAAAGAGTTTTGTCCGGGAGCTGACTTTCTTCTTACAGAACACTGTTGATCGCAGCTGCGAGCTCACTGCATTAGCTTTGCAGTACCTTGATTCAATCTCACTTATTATACTACCATCATGGGAGATCACACATCGTAAATACTTGAAATTAGCTACCTGTTCCAGCTTTTTATCCCCAGTCTGGCATTTAGTTCTCTTGGATTTCTTATCTACTGACATCAATTCAGTCTTTGAAAGGCTAATTGTCATACCATACTCATTGCACCTATTTTCAAGTTCCAAGATATTAGACTGCAGTCTGTCGACACAATCTGTCATTAACACCAAGTCATCAGCATAGGCCTGACTAAAATACAAAATACCCACGGCACTTAACGCCCTCGAAAGGGCTTTGGCCTGCCCGCGACCGCTGCTCAGCCCGAAGGCCTGCAGTTTACGAGGGGCCGTGTGGTCAGCATGACGCATCCTCTCGGCCGTTATTCTGAGCTTTCGAGACCGGGGCCGCCATCTCACCGTCAGATAGCTTCTCAATTCTAATCACGTAGGCTGAGTGAACCTCGAACCAGCCCTCTGGTCGAGAGAAAATCCCCTGACCTGGCCGGGAATCGAACCCGGGGCCTCCGGGCGAGAGGCAGGCACACTACCCCTACACCACGGGGCCGGCCATAGGCCAGACTGCTTACTACATTTCCACCTAATTGAATCCCTCCCTGCCACTTCATACTTTTCAGCAGGTGATCCATCTAAACTATGAACAAAAAAATGGTGTAGGATTACAGCCTTGTGTAAACCCTGTAAGTACCTTGAATCTAGAACTCATTATACCATCAATTCTCACTGCAGCCCAATTGTCAACATTTATTGCCTTTGATTGATTTTAACAATCTACCCTTAATCCCATAGTCCCCCAGTCATATTATGCTTTATCTAGATCTACGAAGCATAAATATACCTGTCTATTCCTGTCGAAGCATTTTTCATTTACGTGGTGCATACTGAAAATCTGATCTTGACAGCCCCTTTGTGGTCTGAAACCACACTGGTTTTCATCCAACTCACTCTCAACCATTGATCGTACCCTCCTTTCCAAGATCACAGTGAACACTTTAGCTGGTATACTGATTACTGAGATACTTCGATAGTATTTGCAATCCTTCCTGTTCCCTTGCTTATAGATAGGCGCAATTACTGCTTTTGTCCTAACGGACGGTACCTTACTAACACTCCGTGCTAATCTTATTACTCTATGAAGCCTTCTCACTATATTTCACAATTTCAGATCTAATTTAATCTATTCCTCCTGCTTGCTAACAACGGGGTTTATTTACCATCTTTTCCACTTCCTCATGTGTGGAATGATTGTTCTCCTCCCCATGAGTTCGGTTGCTCGCGACGTCACCAGGAAGATTTCCTTATTGTATTCTATGACGGATTAATTAATAGATTGATTGATTCTTCTTCTTCTTCTTCTTCTTCTTCATCATCATCATTTTCTTCTTCTTCTTCTTCTTCCGGGACGGCACTTCACCGTGGATTTGGCCCAGTTTTACGGCCACTAATTATATTACTGACCGAGAGGAGGGACGATGATATTTGTACTAGGCGAGTCCCACAAGGGTTGCCGTCCTTTCTGTATGCCGCGTGTCGGTAAACGGGAGTGCAGTCGCCGTCACACCATACCCGCCAACCCACCAACTTGGATGACTGGATAATCAGATTGAAAAGCAGATGGAAATACAAAAACATTTGCTCCATTACAGTAAAATGCTCTCCCTCAGCACTTAGACAAGCGTTGTAGCGTGTGATGTTATTCCTGTTCCCTCTCTGCAATTCAACCTCACGAATCTTCAACATATCGGTGCGAATTGCACTTCAAATTCTACAATACACGAAAGTACACTGTTCAGCACCTAATTCAGAAACCAAGAAGCGCACTAAACCGATCAATTACTACTTTATAAGAAACCACCACGCTATACGCCGTACGGCAGCTTATCGCAAACTACCTGAGACCATGAAGTCACTGTGCGACCTGTATGGGAGAGGCGGCTATTGTGTCATCCACTCACCCAGACACAGCACGGGGAATTATTAGCAATTCGACTGAGGTTCGCGCTGTGTGTACACTATCACTTTAAGTTTTGGGATGAAATATGTAATTTTTGAAATATTTAGCTAGGCAATGTATTAAACTACGGTACTGTCTTTCTTTCATCGCAAAATAAAGAGTTCGTAAACAAAAGCCAGTTGCAGTTTGAGTGGCATTGAGAAAAACATGTTGCTGATGGCCGAGTCGTCTACGTAGCTCGTTGCTTTTTATTAGGAGCGGCAGTGTTTCGACAATAATAAAAATAACCTAATCCAACCTAAACGCATCCCCATTCCTGACCACGCTTGACGATTCCAGCTTTACGAAATTTAAAACGATTTACCACTCGCAACTATTTACTTTTTCACTGTTGAAAGCAAAGCATTCGAGCAAATGGGCAGCTACACGGAGCGTGAGTCATTTAGTACGTTTACATGCAGGATTCAGATCGATCTGAAAACGCCATGTAAACGGGGACTCAATTCGGATTGAGTCTCGAGGTCGATACGGTAAAATCTGGGATCGCATCGTACTCAGTTCGAATTGAGTTCCATGTAACCGCGGATCGTACTGAGATCGTATTGAAAACGACTGCGCATACAGTCCATGTTTGTTCTGACAAAATCATCATCATTAAAGTTCTGTCGAAATATAAGCCAGTAAATATATTTACCGTCCGCCTCTGTGGTGTAGTGGTTAGCGTGATTAGCTGCCACCCCCGGAGGTCCGGGTTCGATTCCCGGCTCTGCCACGGAATTTGAAAAGTGGTACGAGGGCTGGAACGGGGTCCACTCAGCCTCGGGAGGTCAACTGAGTAGAGGTGGGTTCGATTCCCACCTCAGCCATCCTGGAAGTGGTTTTTCGTGGTTTCCCACTTCTCCTCCAGGCAAATGCCGGGATGGTACCTAACTTAAGGCCACGGTCGCTTCCTTCCCTCTTCCTTGTCTCTCCCTTCCAATCTTCCCCATCCCCCGCAAGGCCCCTGTTCAGCATAGCAGGTGATGCCGCCTGGGCGAGGTACTGGTCGTTCTCCCCAGTTGTATCCCCCAACCAAGAGTCTGAAGCTCCAGGACACTGCCCTTGGGGCGGTAGAGGTGGGATCCCTCGCTGAGTCCGAGGGAAAAACCGAACCTGGAGGGTAAACGGATGATGATGATGATTGCATTAACATATTTGTATTTTATATGTGCACACAGAATTAGACATTGAATACGTTTTACTGGCACATTTTCAGTTAATATTCAAATTAATAACTATCTTCAACGTACGAACCGTATTTCTAAATTAGGGTCCTTCGACGTTAGGCCCCTTTAAACGACAATCATCATCATCAGCAGCATCATCAACATCAGTATTTCTAAATTAAACATTGAATGCCACTACATACATACAGAAAATGAGCATCACCTAAATAATGGACGCAATAAATTATATTACTTTAGGTCGGTGAGTAGGTTTCAGCTTAACAGAGGCTAGTGGCTTTACGTCGCACCAACACAAATTAGGTCTTATGGGGACGATGGGATAGGAAAGGCCTAGGAGTTGGTAGGAAGCGGTCGTGGCCTTAATTAAGGTACAGCCCCAGCATTTGCCTGGTGTGAAAATGGGAAACCACGGAAAACCATCTTCAGGGCTGCCGACAGTGGGATTCGAACCCACTATCTCTCGGATGCAAGCTCACAGTCGCGTGCCTCTAACCGCACGGCCAACTCGCCGGGTTAACAGCGGCTAGTTTTGGCTACCCTTGCAGCTGTACATTCGCGAGGCGGTGGGGCAGGTCCCTGTCGTCGGCTCCTGAGAATGGTTTTCCGTGGCTTGCCAATCTCCTGCGCTTAGGCGAATGGCTGGGCAGATCCTATCATAGGCCACGGTCGCTACCGCGTCACCTTCTCCACATCACAAATCACCATCACAAATCCCCCGGGCAGAGGGAGGGCGTCTACTATCTAAGATACTTTTGTACCGGTTATCAGGTCCGACTCATTGGCTGAATGGTCAGCGTACTGGCCTTCGTCACAGAGGGTCCCGGGTTCGATTCCCGGCCGGGTCGGGAATTTTAACCTTCATTGGTTAATTCCTATAGTTCGGGGGCTGGGTATTTGTGCTGTCCCCAACATCCCTGCAACTCACACACCACACATGGCAGATGCCGTCCACCCACATCGGAGGGTCTGCCTTACAAGGGCTGCACTCGGCTAGAAATAGCCAGACGAAATTTATTTACCGGTTATCAGGTAGTTAAAGCAGATAAATAATTGAAATGACAAATTATAAATGTCCGCCTCTGTGGTGTAGTGGTTATGATTAGCTACCACCCCCGGAGGCCCGGATTCGATTCCCGGCTCTGCCACGAAATTTGAAAAGTGGTACGAGGGCTGGAACGGGGTCCACTCAGCCTCGGGAGGTCAACTGAGTAGAGGTGGGTTCGATTCCCACCTCAGCCATCCTGGAAGTGGTTTTCCGTAGTTTCCCACTTCTCATCATCATCATCATCATCATCTATTTACCCTTCAGGTTCGGATTTTCCCTCGGACTCAGCGAGGGATCCCACCTCTACCGCCTCAAGGGCAGTGTCCTGGAGCTTCAGACTCTTGGTCGGGGGATACAACTGGGGAGAATGACCAGTACCTCGCCCAGGCGGCCTCACCTGCTCTGCTGAACAGGGGCCTTGTGGAGGGATGGGAAGTTTGGAAGGGATAGACAAGGAAGAGGGAAGGAAGCGGCCGTGGCCCGAAGTTAGGTACCATCCCGTCATTCGCCTGGAGAAGTAGGAAACCACGGAAAACCACTTCGAGGATGGCTGAGGTGGGAATCGAACCCACCTCTACTCAGTTGTCCTCCCGAGGCTGAGTGGACCCCGTTCCAGCCCTCGGACCACTTTTCAAATTTTCGTGGTAGAGCCGGGAATCGAACCCGGACCGCCGGGGGTGACAGCTAATCACGCTAACCACTACACCACATAGGCGGACTTCCCACTTCTCCTCCAGGCAAATGCCCAGATGGTACCTAACTTCAGGCCACGGCCGCTTCCTTCCCTCTTCCTTGTCTATCCCTTCAATCTTCCCATCCCCCGCAAGGCCCCTGTTCAGCATAGCAGGTGAGGCCACCTGAGCGAGGTACTGGTCATCCTCCCCAGTTGTATCCCCCGACCCAAAGTCTCACGCTCCAGGACACTGCCCTTGAGGCGGTAGAGGTGGGATCCCTCGCTGAGTCCGAGGGAAAAACCGACCCTGGAGGGAAAACAGATTGAGAAGAAGAAGCAGAAGAAGAAGAAGAAGAAGAAGAAGAGGCTAGATGTTGATCTCTTTATCGAAGTTCGTTAATTTCATCCAAGGAAAAGAAAGGATGCTATTCGCAGATGAATGTCGACCAAAATAAGCACAAGACGAGTAGTGCAATCGTGGAAATCTGACCTGTGGATCATTTTCATAAGAGTGACAAAAATTGTCTTTGTTGCAAATTTCTCAGTCCGCCTCTGTGGTGTAGTGGATAGTGTGATTAGCTGCCACCCCCGGAGGCCCGGGTTCGATTTCCGGCTCTGCCACGAAATTTGAAAAAGTGGTACGAGGGCTGGAACGGGGTCCACTCAGCCTCGGGAGGTCAACTGAGTAGAGGTGGGTTCGATTCCCACCTCAGCCATCCTGGAAGTGGTTTTCCGTGGTTTCCCACTTCTCCTGCAGGCGAATGCCGGGATGGTACCTAACTTAAGGCCACGGCCGCTTCCTTCCCTCTTCCTTGTCTATCCCTTCCAATCTTCCCATCCCTCCACAAGGCCCCTGTTCAGCATAGCAGGTGAGGCCGCCTGGGCGAGGTACTGGTCATTCTCCCCAGTTGTATCCCCGACCAAGAGTCTGAAGCTCCAGGACACTGCCCTTGAGGCGGTAGAGGTGGGATCCCTCGCTAAGTCCGAGGGAAAAACCGAACCTGGAGGGTAAACAGATGATGATGATGATGATGATGATGATGAAAATTTCTCCTTCAGTTTACGATCATGTTGTCCAAGACTTCCAAGTACAACTCAATTGGAACACGATCAACCTCGAGACGTACTGTATTGCTGTGCTGCTTACTGCTGCAATACACTTGCCTCGGTGATCTGTTCGCGCACCAGTACACTGCATTTGACGGTCACTGCTCTAAAACTGTTTCTATGAAAGGATGAAGTCTCATGTTTGACTCTCAGGGGGGACGAAAATGAACCACTTAATTGTAGGTAGAAACGCTATGCCGCATTATATTTAAAAGATACGATTTTTCCACTTGTACCAAAACACCCAGAGTTCTCGAGTAATATTAAGAAGTTTTGAATTATTTGAGAATTCTGAAGTTGAATAATAATAATAATAATAATAATAATAATAATTTCGTGTGGCTGTTTCTAGCCGAGTGCAGCCGTTGTAAGGCAGACCCTCCGATGAGGGTGGGCGGCATCTGCCAGGTGTAGATAACTGCGTGTTAATGTGGTGGAGGATAGTGTTATGTGTGGTGTGTGAGTTGCAGGGATGGTGGGGACAGCACAAACACCTAGCACCCGAGCCATTGGAATTAACCAATGAAGGTTAAAATCCCCGACCCGGCCGGGAATCGAACCCGGGACCCTCTGAACCGAAGGCCAGTACGCTGACCATTCAGCCAACGAGTCGGACTCTGAAGTTGTGAAAAGACAGTATAAAAATGTCATCTTCAAATTTAGTTAAAATTAGTGACCTTTTTGGCTGTATATATCAATGATGCGTCTGGTTCCTTAGCTGAGTGGTCAGCGTAGTGAATGGTCTTCGGTTTAGAGGGCGCTGTGTTCGATTTCCAACCGAGTTGGGATTTTCTTAAATGAACAGTTCCCTTGGCTCGGGGACTGGGTATTTGTGCTGCTTCCAGCATCCGTGCAAATCACACACCACACAACACTAACACGCAGTTGCCTATACACGGGAAACGTCGCCCACTCTGCCACGAAATTTGAAAAGTGATACGATGGCTGAAACGGGGTCCATTCAGTCTCGGGAGGTCAACTGAGTAGAGAGGGGTTCGATTCCCTTCTCAGCTATCCTCGAAGTGGTTTTCCGTGATTTCCGCACTTCTCCTCCCGTCAAATGCCGGGGTGGTACCTAACTTAAGGCCACGGCCGCTTCCTTCCCTCTTCCTTGTCTATCCCTTCCAATATTCCCATTCCCCCACAAGGCCCCTGTTCAGCATACCAGGTGAGGCCGCCTGGGAGAGGTACTGGTTCTCCTTCTTAGTTTTATCCTACAACCCAATGTTTCACCCTCCAGGACACTGCCATTAAGGCGGTAGAGGTGGGATCCCTCGCTGAGTCCGAGGGAAAATATAACCCTGAAGGGGAAACGGGTTAAGAAAGAAAGAAAGAAAGAAAGAAAGAAAGAAATCAATTATATAAGTTAACCCAGATCTATTTCCGGTAAAACATTGTATTTCCAGTGCATTGTGTCTTCTGGTATGCGCTAGAAAAATTTATTATTTTCACATCTGTCTCCTTCTTCGCTTTCATGAAATGAAAGTGACTGAGGTGTGAGTAATGCCAGTAATACCTTTACCTATGCAGCCAATCGCTGGTAGGATCAGTTGATGTGTGCATTTACTGATTAACTGCAACTCTGGCTCAGCGAGGAAAGTAACAGGAAAACTACCTCACTCCTTATTTCTCTAGTAAGCCTCTCCAGTGGCTTTTAGGCTACCTATGACAGTTGATGCTGGAGCCCTTGGGGATCCTACCAGCCTTCGGCTGAGAACTCAACAAAAGTTACGTAAGATAAGGCAAGATTTTTTAAGGATACTAAAAAAAAAAAAAAAAGAAGATTTAACGTCTGAACGACTGCTAGGGTGCTGTAATTTAAATTTAAAGAGACGATTGAACCATTGATATTAGTATAGAGGGCAGGGACCAATATAATAATAATAATAATAATAATAATAATAATAATAATAATAATAATAATAATAATAATAATAATAATAATAATCTCTCCTTATAACAGCGAAAGTCCTGACTGACTAACCCACTCGCTTACTCATCACCATTTTTCACACTTCCCATTAAGCTAGAGGGCTAACATATGTAACAGGTATTCCTTGAAAGGTAGTTAGGAAAAGTAATGACCTTTTATTCCGATATTTTGAGGTGAAGGGGTGAAATTGGGGTAACTACTCTAAACACAAAATCACTGGGTCACTCACTCTCGACGAAGATAGAGGGATTACATTTCGGCTGTAGTATTTCTTATAATCTAATTAAGGAAAGTAAGGATGTATTCCCATATTTTGTGATTAAGGGGGAATACAATTAAGCTGCTCAAATTACAATACTTAATGATCACTCTTCCCATGAAGCTCAAGAACTGAAGTTTGGCATAGATGTTTCTCATACGCTAATGAGGGAAAGTGAAGGATTTCATTCTGATGTTTGTGATAAAAGCGATAGAATTAGGGCAACACACAATATCACTAAATCGCACACTTCCCACAAAGGTAAATCAAAGCAAAGAGCAAAGTCATCGCCGTATAGGCCATGAAGACCCTTGGAGGTGTGGAAGGTAAAGTCTTTCACTATCCGTAACACGGGCCAGAGTAAAGTGTAGCTTCCATCGAAGTCCCAGTCAACATCCATGGCTGTGACAATATAGAAGTTGCTGGGGTATGGGTAGTGCTGAGTAATGACATTCAGAGCATGACTAGTGCATCTGAGTGTTATGAAAGAGGCTGCTCATAGGGTCAGTCGTTCTGCAATAGTACTCTCTGACCCCGTGAGGAAAGCAATGGCAAACTACCTCACTCCTCATCTTGCCTAGTACGCCTCATTTTGGTGCTGCCATTGGTTTTTGGGGTTTCCTTATAACCACATAACCTTTGGTGGTGCTATTTGAGGATCCAACCAGCCTCTGGGCTGATGACCTAACAGACAGACAACCTCGGCTCTTGTTGGGGTAGAGTGGTTAGCTTCACGCCCGGCCGCCTTTACCCCCAGGAATAAACCTGGTACTCTTTTTTGTTGTAGGCTGAGTGAAACTTAGGGCCATGTGCACCTCCGGAAGTGGAAACCCACAAAGATAGAGGGCTAGAATTTGACACAATAGTTTCTTACAAGCTAATTAAGAAAAGTAAGAATGTCTTATTATGATATTTTATGATTAATGGTGTGAAATGGGGAAACTACCCTAATTATAATACTTAATTATCACACTCCACACAAAGCAAACGTGTTTCTGATAAGCTAATTAGGGAAACTGAAGATGTTTCATTCCACTATTTTGTGATTAAGGGGATTAAATTGAACCTGCTGCCCCAATCTACAGTATGAGTAATTCACACACTAGCCATAACGCTAGAGGGCAAGCAAGACATTTCTTTGTGATGATCTGTGATTAAGGGCGTGAAATCGGGGTAACTACACTAATCAACAATAACGCTGATTCCCATCTCACACTTCCGACATGCTTCGAGGGCTGAAATTTTACATAGGTGTTTGAGGTAATTAAGAAATATAAAGCTATTCCATTCCGATATTTTCTGATACTGCTTCATGAACTACCCAGAATACCGGTGCTCCAGTGATGCTTCTGAGAAGCATAGATCCAGCAAAGCTTTGCAAAGGAGCACGGCTTTGGGTAAATTCTTTGCAACCGACCGTTACTGAAGCCACAATTTTAGCAGGGACTGCTGTGAATGAGACCATGTTTATACCAAAAATTCCAATTATTCCACCAGATTTTCCTTTCGAATTTGTCTCCAGTTACGTTTTAAGATTTGCTACGCCGTTACTGTACAAAATTCACAGAAATACTCGCTGAAAAAGGCCGGCATCGATGTACGAGAACATTGTTTTTTCACATAGACAGTTTTATGTAGCCTGTTCGAGGGTCAGCAAAACAAGTAAACACGTTTCTTAATACTGAAAACATTCCTTAGCAGACAAAGTAGGAGACTCCATACTACGAACAACATAAAATTAAGCAATTTCCTCAATTGTGCCTAAAGTTGGAGGGCTAAAGGGTCCGAAAAGATTTCATCGTGTGAGTCTTGGATAGCTCTATCAAACTAAATAAACAAACTTCGAAAATCACTTCCCGCCTAAATGCAGTTCCGGAAAAACAGCTTAAAATCGTTTGCTTCCTTAGTCGTTTCCTTTTTGATCCTAGCCAACCTAACTTATTTACATCATTCTTTCTGTAATGTGTTTCTTCGTTCAGTACCCTCAGGCGGTTTTTTAAATGTATCCACACGGAATGTAGTTATAAGGGCTTAAGTGAAACTCTGGATTGACTCACACTAGTGCTCGTAGTGGTGCTTCAGTAAAATAATGCATTGACTCACATTAGCGCTCGTAGCGGTGCTTCAGTGAAATAATGCATTGGCTCACATTAGGGCTCGTAGTGGTGCTTCAGTGAAATAATGCATTGACTCACATTAGGGCTCGTAGTGGTGCTTCAGTGAAATAATGCATTGACTCACATTAGGGCTCGTAGTGGTGCTTCAGTGAAATAATGCATTGACTCACATTAGCGCTCGTAGTGGTGCTTCAGTGAAATAATGCACTGACTCACATTAGCGCTCGTAGTGGTGCTTCAGTGAAATAATGCATTGACTCACATTAGCGCTCGTAGTGGTGCTTCAGTGAAATAATGCACTGACTCACATTAGGGCTCGTAGTGGTGCTTCAGTGAAATAATGCATTGACTCACATTAGGGCTCGTAGTGGTGCTTCAGTGAAATAATGCATTGACTCACATTAGGGCTCGTAGTGGTGCTTCAGTGAAATAATGCATTGACTGACATTAGGGCTCGTAGTGGTGCTTCAGTGAAATAATGCATTGACTCACATTAGCGCTCGTAGTGGTGCTTCAGTGAAATAATGTATTGACTCACATTAGGGCTCGTAGTGGTGCTTCAGTGAAATAATGCATTGACTCACATTAGCGCTCGTAGTGGTGCTTCAGTGAAATAATGCATTGACTCACATTAGCGCTCGTAGTGGTGCTTCAGTGAAATAATGCATCTCACACTAGTGCTCGTAGTGGTGCTTCAGTGAAATAATGCATCTCACACTAGTGCTCGTAGTGGTGCTTCAGTGAAATAATGCATCTCACACTAGTGCTCATAGTGGTGCTTCAGTGAAATAAAGCATTGACTCACATTAGCGCTCGTAGTGGTGATTCAGTGAAGTAATGCATTGACTCACACTAGTGCTCGTACTGGTGCTTCGATGAAATAATGCATTGACTCACATTAGCGCTCGTAGTGGTAGAAAAGGGCAAAATGCTAATCTGATCGACCGAATAACGATGATTAAGAAAAGGAGTGTAATTTTTAAGAATATATAATATTTTCTCATACTTTATTATATTTTATTTACCTAAAATTCGTAGCTTATATCGCTAGGATGTTTTGAACGTTGAAGGGCTTGAACTGCGGATTTTATTTGCTATGTTTCAAAGCTTTCATTCCGTACCCTGATGGGGGAGGGGCTTCTGCTGAAAATAAACTTCCCCGTCAGAAACGATAGATAGTCATATCCTCATGGTGTTCTTCGAGTAGCGCTAAGAACCGTGCTATTAATCTTCAAACACTCCTCATTTTCATCTCCTAAAAAAAGAGCCCGCAATATCCCGCGCGAAGAACGGGCATTCCGCTAGTTACATATAAATTAATGGCCCTATTCAATAAAATTAGACATTGCATAAATGATACAAATTTTCTTTCTTTCTTAAATGTTTACTGTCCAGGTTTGGGTTTTCCCTCGGACTCAGCGAGGGATCCTACCTCTACCGCCTCAAGGGCAGTATCTCGGAGCGTGAGACTGTGGGTCGGGGTATACAACTGAGAAGGAGGACCAGTACCTCGCCCAGGCGGCCTCACCTCCTATGTTCAACAGGGGCCTTGTCGGGGTGGGAAGATTGGGAGTGATAGACAAAGAAGAGGGAAGGGAGCGGCCGTGGCCTTAAGTTAGGTACCATCCCGGTATATGCCTGGCGGAGAAGTGGGAAACCACGGAAAACCACTTCAACGATGGCTGAGAAGGGAATCGAAGCCACCTCTACTCAACTGGCCTCCCGAGGCTGAGTCAATCCCGTTCCAGCCCTCGTACCACTTTTGAAATATCGTGGCAGAACCAGGAATCGAACCCGGGTGTCCGGGGGTGGCAGGTAATCACACTAACCACTACGCCACAGAGGCGGGCATAAATAATACATGCTATTGTAATTAGCATACCACCGATATACCTCCCAATCGCAATATAATAATAATAATAATAATAATAATAATAATAATAATAATAATAATAATAATAATAATAATAATAATAATAATAATAATAATAATAATAATAATAATAATAATAATAATAATAATAATAATAATTGTAGGGTCTCAGCTCCCGAACTAAACAATCTATGAAGTGATGCCATCTAGGCTGCCTGCCTACCAATTTCGACGTTCCGATTGTCTTGTTATCTAGCAAAGTATTACAACGGATATTATAACTGAGCTAACCTTATTTTATTAGCTAACACTTAGTGCGTTGTAAGCAACAGTGACGTGGAGTGTCATAATCGACAACCTTCGCTGGGATGGAACCTGGTCACGAGTTAGATGGATATTCTACCAGTGATCCACCGAGGCAGCTCCAATGTAACGAGCCACTTAGAGAGACGATCATTAACAAGAACATTGCGTATTAGCAGCCTCTGAAGCTTCAGCAGCACGTTCTTATCACAATGTTCCCGGAAAGAGACCTTGAATTACAAGCACGAACACTTCCTTAGACAAATACCGCGAAAGTTTTATAGTTTTCGGTGTATCTTGGGGTCATGACTCGAAACTGTTCTTCCCCGTGGCTCTTGTCTGCGGAGAACTGTCTCTATATAAAAGGAGTACCGTTCACATCGAAGGTATCAGTTCACTGACTGAAGACAGGAGAACACACAGGTACGTTGTCTGCTAAATTACAATATAATAGAGCCTAGTTCAAGGAGAATTTTCCAGGTTTAGTTAACTTTAACAAGTTATATGTATATAAAAAACATTATAATCTGCTCACTTCAGTTTTTCTAAATTTTAATTTTAATCTTTCATTCTGCACTCTGACGGGGTGCGGCGGGCCTCCTAGAGGATGACGCCCTCTCTCAGGCCAGGAGATGTATTGCGGTGATTTGAGGTGCGGAGAATACGAGAGGGGGGGGGGGGGGCGAAACTGTTCCGCCATTTGCCATAGTGAAAAGAAAAAAGGAAACGGACAGCTGACGGTGAGACCAGCCCACCAATTGTCTCAGCTCGGTGTCAAATTTTTGCTTCACTCTTTGTTTTTATATCGGACCTGGTGTACGAAATTCGAAAGTAGGTTCCGTTCAATTTCTGTTTGTCTGCCTATCAAGACATGACGGGAATATCATTTCTTGAAACCTGGTTACGGTGTTCGAGAATAGCCGGGTTGTGCACTAGGCTATAGGAATATTATTATTATTATTATTATTATTATTATTATTATTATTATTATTATTATTATTATTATTATTACAAATTGTTTTACGTCGCACCGACACAGATAGGTCTTATGGCGACGATGGGACAGGAAAGAGCTAGGAGTGGGAAGGAAGCGGCCGTGGCCTTAATTAAGGTACAGCCCCATCTTCAGGGCTACCGACAGTGGGGATCAAACCCACTATCTCCCGAATAGTGGATACTGGCCGCACTTAAGCGACTGAAGCTATCGAGCTCGATATAGCAATATTAAAGGGATCAAAACAGGAAATATCAAATTTCTCCGTTAATATTAGAGTTGTCAAAAACTACATAATAACATTTCGCAAAATATGTATTTGGTTCGTTACGACTCTTCGTTCTTCCTAATACCTCTTCATTCTCTCCCTCCTGTTTCTCTCTTTCCATAATTTGAATCTTGATCCTGGTCTTGGCCCTTTTATTAACACCCACTAGTCTCTAGTAACCATGTCTATCCTGTGCTGTCGTTCCCAATTGTCTTCCTGTCCTCCCTGACTTCCTTCATCTAGTTATTTCCCACTAAGCATGTCGGGTTCTTCAGCATGTTGTCGTCCATTCACATTACGAATCACGCTCGAAATTGGTTCTGCGTTCTCGTACAGCTTCTGTTGTATCCATAATTCACATTGTTTGTATATCTCGCTGTGTAGCCTACCATATGTATTCACCGCACGAAGAATAATACAGGAGATATTGGTGATGATTACATTTTTCGTTTGCAATTTGCTTTACGTCTCAATGACACAGTTAGGTATTATGGCAATAATGGAAGGGCTAGGGCTAGGAAGCGACCGTCGCCTTAATTAAGGTACAGCCGCAGCATTTGCATGGTGTGAAAACGAGAAACCAAGGAGAACCATTTTCAAGGCGGCCGACGGTGGGGTTCGAACCCACTATCTCCCGAATGAAAGCTGACAGCTACGTGACACAAACCGCGCAGCCATTCACTCGGTAATAATAGTATAGTGTTAGTTTAGAAGTTATCTGTCCCTTCTCCTGCAACTCGCTTACGCTAGATGCCATTATTGCTGAGGGACAGTAAAGTCACGTTTTCTGCAATTAAAAACTAACCCTCAAAGGCTGTTTCACCAATTAGTTTACTGCAGAAAACAACTAATAGATTACGTAAATACCACCTTGAATGAGATATAAACATTATACTTTATGTGAGGGTCTTCGGACATTTCGGTAAACACCCGCCAGTGCTTATCAATCAATCAATCAATCAATCAATCAATCAATCAATCAATCAATCAATCAATCAATCAATCAATCAATCAATCAATCAATCAATCAATCAATCAATCAATCAATCAATTGTTTGTATTTAGGGCTATTGCTCAGATCGCAGATTCCCACTTGCTTCCCTAGTCTTGTATTCAATGATTTCAAAGAGCTTAGAAATTTATTGAACATTTCTCTGGATAAAATATTCGATTCCCTAATTCCCCTTCCTATAAATTATTATTTGCCCCAATTTGTCCCCTTAAATTCCCATTGTATCTCAGTTATTATGGTCCTTTCAACCTTTAAAAGCTTCGTCTACTAATTTCATTCTCCGCTAACAGGCTCGGAATATAATGCTTAGTCGAGCATCTCGACTCCTTACTCTGAAGTCTTCCCATCCCAAATTTTGCAACATTTATGAAGTTGATCAGATATCAGTTGAAGGTGTGGTGTGTGTATTGACGCATAGTAATTCATTCTGATTAGGACTGGGGAATCGGCTTTGGCGTACATATTAGGTACCATCGTAGCATTCACCTCAAACTGAAGGGGGAAAAGCACGGAAAACCATTTCTAGGAAGGCCAGAGTGAGTTTCTAACCTCTTTCTCATTTTTGTAGGGTTCTTATTTGTATGTTTCTAATTGCAGATTTCCAAAAATAATTGACATCATGAAAATCGCCGCCATCTTCCTTCTGATCGTGAGTGCTGCCGTAGCGCTGCCTGTCGAGTCTTCTGTCAACCCTGAGGTACGTAGAGAGCATTTCTACCATTTTCCCTGATAAAGTAAAGGAGGTAGGACTCACCGACCTGGAAGGATGATTAACAGTTCGTTAATACAATACTACTGCGACTCAGTGTGAGGACCGTGAATATCAGTGTCAAGGCTAAGTGGCTTGTTTCTCACCATGGTTGTCGAGCAGAGGACTGCGAGGAGAATTTTCAGTTAAAAGGGTACCCCCTCTTGAATTCCCACGACAGTTCCCATTACCTGAGAAACAACGACTGATGTTTATATAATTGTAAATATTAACAAATAAGTTTATTTATACTGATACATTTCATATCGACGCGGATGTCGGATACGGTTTCAGGAGGGATGGGAGGGGGGGGGGGGGGATTGGTGAAAAGACAATAAGTGAAGTTTGATTCCAATTTCCCGTTGTACATGTAACATGATCACACGATAACCTTCTCTAGTAAAATGTGCTACCATATAATCTCAAAATGTTTGTTAATGAACAACACAAAACAATTGGCTAAAACTTATTTTGATATCATCATGACATCATGAACATGGATTTTTAAACCACTAGTACCGAGCTCGATAGCTGCAGTCGCTTAAGTGCGGCCAGTATCCAGTAATCGGGAGATAGTGGGTTCGAGCCCCACTGTCGGCAGCCCTGAAGATGGTTTTCCGTGGTTTCCCATTTTCACACCAGGCAAGTGCCGGGGCTGTACCTTAATTAAGGCCACGGCCGCTTCCTTCCACTTCCTAGGCCTTTCCTATCCCATCGTCGCCATAAGACATATCTGTGTCGGTGCGACGTAAAGCAAATAGCAATAATAATAATAATAATAATAATAATAATAATAATAATAAACCGCTAGTCTCACGTAGCGAGCCAGGCCAGCCCCCCGTGCTCACCAGGATTTGTGCGCTCACAAGACGTTCTGCAGGTACGAAGAGTAAACAAGTAAGTCCATTGTAAGATACACTTCCGCAACAGGCATACAGGGAATAGACTACTGTACAGTATAAACTTGGACAGGATTTCGGCAAGGATTATTTTATTATAAATGGAATTTGAAAATGGCAGGAGAGCTGGTATGTGGTTAAAATGGTACATACAGCCCACCTCCATAGGAGGTGCACCTCGGGACGACGACTCGAGTTTACATTATAAATGGAGACAGTAATAAAATGATTTGAAAAATTTGCCGGAAAGGTGTAAGGGTGGGTAGAACACAGTAATAGAACACTAAGGAAATACTAGATCACGTGGAGGGGGCCCTCAACGTCAACATCAAAATCAGATAATAAATTGAAAAGGTCGAGATGGGTGTTTGATATTGGTACATGCCAACGCCCCTTTCAACAAGGTCGAACATTAATATTTTAGAGATTTTCTTAAAAAGTTCAGGGTAAGAACGATCCTCGAGAAACAATATTATCTAAGACCTTGCTATGACAATGGTTTGAACCAGATAAGAGAACAAGTCAAAATGAGAAAACATGTGTATAGATGTTTGAGGCACATTCGTAGCAAACATTATTGTGGGAATTTTGTTGCCCGATCGTGCTGAGAGAACACGTTGTTAACAAATGAAGTGCTAGAGAAAACCTGTATGGAAATTATGTGCTTCTCTATTTTTGTTGTACTGTACTTGTACGCCGTACTTCCTACCCTCCCGCCCTTCTGCCACGACCAGCACAGCCTGTGTGTTCCGAACTTCCTGGTCATCATACAACAAACAATACCGCCTATCTGATAATGCTATTCCTATCCTCGCCTCACAGCCCAATATGGATATGCATTCCATCAGTAGAATTTTCGTTGTATACTTTATATAGAGGATACTGTAGGAGTGCGTAAATACGTCATGCAAATATACACCCCTACAGTACGATACGGTTCATTTTCCTTCAGGAAAATGTGGCTGGGAGGTGTGATCTGTCTTAAGGAACATAATAGATGGGAAGAGCATTGTCTCATAGGTGGTATTGTTTCTTAAGACGACACTCCGGAGATAAAAATACGTATATATTTTTACTTATTGCATGGATTTTCGCGAAACTTTGTGGGAATGTCACCTACATAAAAATAGAGATATTACGAACATTTCTTTCATATACAATTAATAGTTTTTCCAAAATACATTATTTTGAAATTTTTAATTCCATTTTTCATGACATTTAATTAGCATGCTAATGTAAATTCGTAATTAGGTAGATAATACTTCATTCGAAAGCACTACGTATCGATTTTTCTGTACATAATTTATATAAGGAGATATATCGTACTAAAGTTTGAGTAATTTTTACGTTCTAAAATTTTGGACTTAAAAAGCCCCACTACTTGAAAAAATGCTGCAATCAAACATTCCATACGCAGGTTTCTTAATATAGCTGTGTTACATATACCATACAAAATTAATTACATTTGGCAGAATATTATGGGAGAAAAATGGGATTTAAATGTAAAATTACAATTGGCAAATAAAGCATTATTACAGTGATAAATTGTTTGAATTCAGCGGAATAACTTCTTGACAAGAAAAAAAGAAACTCAATCCCTTCAACTTCAGTCATTAAGAAAATCTCACTAAAATTACGAAAATATCGATTTTTATATATCGGGAGTGTCGCCATACACGACGATATCACCTGACCACGACTTAAGTGAACAAACATGTGTGCCTTCTGTTGAGATACTGTGAACGTTAAAGTTGGCATGTTTTGATACAGTTCTCCACCATACCTTAACCTGGGCATGAACATTAAAAAAAAAATGCTTTTTGTTGTTGCCCCTTTTATCCTTATATAACTAGCACATCCTATTCTCATCTTGATGTGGTAATACATTGTTACTAGCGACGTATAACAAAAGTTCGTTGTTCGTCTTGTTCCAGGAACCTCTGTCCAGACAGCGCCGCTCACCACAGCCTGGCGATGACAAGGGATCTGTGGGTGTCGACGTTGATCGAGTGAAGGGAGTAGGTACTGTGATCACTGCAGACGCTGACCGCAACTTGTGGAAGAACGATAACGGAGGTCGACTGGACGCCAAAGGTCGCTGGACTCAAGTTGTCGACGGACCACAGAGAGGAAGCTCCAGCCACGGAGGTTCTCTCATTTACTCTGACGGCAAAGTATCAGTTTTTGGATCCGTGGACCGACAGAAGGACTTCGGTACTAGCGTAGGAGTGGGAGCGGACCGCAACTTGTGGAGAAGCAGGGATGGTCTGAGCAGTCTGGATGCTCAGGGTTCGTGGTCCAAAGTGGTTGATGGACCAGCCAGAGGGAAGCCCAACTACGGCGGGTTCATAAACTTCTCCCGTCGCTTCTAGCTCCCGTATCAAACAGAGTCGGCTGAATATTCCGATTATCACCGCCACTTTGATGTATCACGTAACTTACTGCGAACTTTTGTTTTCATAGCTGCCATGGCTGTTAGTGAAAGAGTGTCCTCTGTAGATGTAGGATAAGCTGGGGTTATTTCTATCCATCTCCCTTTTCACCCATACAGACTGAACGAAAAATCTTTTATGGATCTTTATGTGCTTTTTCTTTCAGATATACTGGAGAAACTTATTTGTGTACATTGTAAGGGAGAAAAGGGAGGTGAAAAATATCACATGGTCGGAATTACACCACCTGACCCTATACAAGTCTTTGAAATTAAATTGTGATAAAATTGTGCATTGTAGTATGACTTGTCTGGGTAAATACTTCACTTTTCTGGGAAGTAAATCTGCCAAGAAAATAGAAAACAAATTGTAATAAATATAAACAAACAAAATAATATCAACTAGTCATGGATACAGTTATAGCGTCGTTATTTTAGAGTGTGATTTAAGTAAAAATATTATAGACGGATCAGCCTTAGGTAATGTTAGACTAAGTAAAGAATAAGTAATATTGTATTCAGACCACCCTTTTTAATGTTCTGTAATTAAATATCTTATATCGGCCCCTTACACCGATATCACATTGCGGGAAAAACGAGTAACAATTTCTTCACTGCCATTAAAGAGTAAAATATTATTCGAAAAATCTGATATCGTGGTTGATGATCAAATATCTCCAAAGTTACTTTGTACCTTCCTCCCACCATGAAAGTGTTATTTTTAGTAATATGTTTCTCTTTCGCACATATATTTTATAAACTGGTACCTAATATGTTATATTGTTGCTACTTACAAGTTGTATTTTTATTAATCTCAAACATTTTTGCAATTGTAATACATGGTTTATAATTTAGTAAACGGAAGTTATTTTGCCATTCAATCAAGTGTGTATGAATTAAAAGTAAATAACGCTATTAATATTCCTGTACCGTATATCGAGTATGCAATAAAAATGAATAAAACAAATAAATGTATTTCGTTTCTGTATGTTGCCTATCCCTTACCTACAACACTCATTATAAGATAATAATAATGTTATTTGTTTTACGTCCCACTAACTACTTTTTAAGGTCTTCGGAGACGCCGAGGTGCCGGAATTTAGTCCCGCAGGAGTTCTTTTACGTGCCAGTAAATCTACCGACACGGGGCTGTCGTATTTGAGCACCTTCAAATACCACCGGACTGAGCCAGGATCGAACCTGCCAAGTTGGGGTTAGAAGGCCAGCGCCTTAACCGTCTGAGCCACTCAGCCCGGCATTCATTATAAACGCTGAACGAGTATGTGTCACCATTGAAGTGTGGTATGGTGGTTAACATGATGTACCAGGAAGGCCTAGGTCCTGGTCCATATTAATTGAAAGAAATGTTATTTCCAGCATTAAAGATCCGACCGACGTACGAACATCCATGTAAAGAATGTTCCAGTATGTGCCAGACCCTACGAGTACGCTAGGTGGAGTCAAGTGACGTCACCTGTCGCTCGAAGCTCACCTCCCCTAGAGACATTTCTCGAAAGAATTTTTCTTTTAACAGCTTTTTAACACCTTAACCAATTTCAACGGGACAAACGCTGAATTATAGTTAACATCATAAAAGTTAATCCCTGTAAATTTCAAATTAATTCATCAAACGGTTGTTGAGTTATAACAATTTAAAGTCTCAACGAAATTACGTAATTACGGTCACATGGCCGAGGGAGAGCTGCCACCCCTCCCTGCGCTGGCATCTATATATGTCAAGGCCAGATAGCCCGCAACAGATCATCACCGCTGCATTCTCGAGGAGCGCTGGTTTCAAAAATCTCTGAAGACTCTCCTTATTTTTTGTTGCCGGCCGGGTGGCTCTACATCTTTAACTCAGCTCCCCGCCGGACTCTAAAGAATATAGGCCTGACACCGAGTTGGAAGTCGGCCGTTCCCACACCATGCGCACCTGTGTCATCCCCGATGTTAATCCTGCCATATCCGAAGAAGAGATTTGCTACGCCCTTCGCACCGCTGGCTACCCAGTCCACGATGCCCACCGGATGTTGGATGCCTCAACTTCATCACCATCATCGCAGGTTCTTCTTTATCTACCTACGTTGGACGACTGGAAGCGCCTCCTTGACACGGGAGTGTCTATTCACGACCGATACTACCTAGTGGAGCCTACCAGCCAGCCTATATTAGCCCAGCTTACAGCAGATCCCACCACATTGCCTGTCGTCAACGCGCCTCACCACAAGCCTCTGCTACAACAAACATCGCCCTCCTTTCCCCCTCATCATACACCACCTACTACTACCACCGCGACCACTACGATGTCAGCCACTACTCGCCACCATATTCCTGTTACTACCGTTACGTCATGCCATCCTTCCCCTGTAATGATATCCTCCCTCTCTTCTACCCTGACTTCTGTACAACCTCGTTCCCAGCAAATTCCCGACAACATCCTAGACTCCCCTGCCGTGTCACCACCAGACGACACCACAACAGCCGCCGCAACATCGTCGCAACGTTCGCAACCACCACCTCTGGACACTATGTCAAGCTGTGTCATCCGCGGCGTAGAACCTACCATCTCAGAACGGGAAATTCTCCAAGAACTCCAGGAAGCAGACATCCCCGCTCGTCGTGCGTTCAGGATTTACAACGCCTCCGGCCCTACTTTTATGGTCCGCATTCACCTTCCCACCGCCAATGATGTGGAACAACTTATCAACACTGGTGCCTACATCTTTCAACGTCGCTTCAAAGTGGAGCCCTCACGTTCCCCACCCCAACCTTTTCGTCACACTTCCAACACTCCCTTTCGTCGCCCCCGGCCAGCCAGTCCTTCATTTCAACCTTGTCAACCCGTCCGTCCACCCCTACCTCCACCTAACTTCTTCTATCAACCTCCTCTGCAACTTGAACTCCTCAGACTCCTCACCACCTCCTTATGCAATATAACCGCAACATTACACCTTCTAACTCTTCAATTCCATCCTAGCCCTCTCACCTAAAACTTGTCAATCATTGCACTCTCCTCTAAATATTTAATCCTTACACACATCTCCGATCATTCAATACTATCCGCACACACCTCCTAATTCCATACATCAAATTACCCACCTCCCTCTTTTCTCACATCTTCTCAACCCCGTCATCTCTCCTGGCCAGAGAGAGGGCGACACCCTCTAGGTGGCCCGCCCCACCCCTTCAGGGTGGGGAATGAAAGCATTTAAACAACAACAACAGCCCGCAAACCAGTGCAGTACTGTGTGAGTGAGATAGTCAAGAAACCGGCCCGCGCACAGTATGTTCGCGCAGTCACGGTAGAAGTACTTTCGTCGTATCTCCAGAACGCGAAATTCTATCGCCGATAAAGGACGTCGCACTGCAGTTAGTATGTCGCGTCGCGATTACAATATAATCCTAAAAAGACATTTAAGACTGTAACACGAGTGAACTTATTGGAGTACAAATATTAACTATTTCATTACGTGTGGACTTAGGCAACGTCAAGTAACATTAAACTTCTACAGAGCCTAATACTTAAGAATCACCAGAACTTATTTTTTTTTTTTCTTCTCGAGTATTGCATTATATTTCTTTATTCACGTCACATCAATATTTTGAATGAAAAAGTAAGAACTTTTCTGAGTTAATATAACAGGATTAGCAGAAAATCTAACTTAATGACTGTGTTCACAGACTGTGCTTATCGACTTGCTTTCTTTTCTTTCTTCAAGTGTGGACTGTGTGATTAAGAACGTTTCAATAACGACTGTAAAGAGTATTTAGTACAGAAAGGACTGTGATTCTTCATACGCCATAAATAGTGTTCAACAGTGTAAGTGATAACCAGTCGCACTAAATGAATTTTCGTGTGCAAAACTCAACAGTTCCAGCTGTCATCACCTCATCGGGAACGTCAACATCGCCGATCCTGCTTCTACATGGAACATTCCAGATGTCCATCTTTCGACATTTGGTAACAACAGTTCTTGTCATAAGTGAGTAACAAACTGACTAAACTTTTTCATTTATTTTGAACAGTGAAACTTCAGTGTCGCGTGTGAACAATTTCCATACTTTCTCAAAAGTGATAAATTTAATTTCAATTTCATTTCTCGTAGAAAGACTGTAGGATTTCAAGTGTGTTGTATAACGAGATTGACGAACTGAGAACTGAAAACTTTTAATAATTTCTCATATCCATTTACCATTATAAAAGTGTGCTTAGGTTTAAAAAGACTTTAGGTGGAAATTCACACTTATGAAAGACTTTGAAACCAATGATATTTATGCCATTTTTTTTTCCAAGAAGATTATTTTCAACATTTAATTTCAATATAAATTTTGAGTCAACAATCATACCGCAGGGTGAGAAATTAATAAATTGTTTTGAAAAAATTATTTACCATCTATTATTCGCTCTGCGAGACTATCCTTCTCTGTATCGGCTCCAAAACCCAGTTCCACTCCCTGAGGTCCTACTCATGCCCTTTGCCCACAACTTTTCCTGGTACAATACCTGAGTGCTTTATGGGTACTACCGAGTTTCATACCAAAGTGTTCCTAAGAAATTTTCAGTCTTATGAAACTAACTGAAGAGTTAACGGTATGACAGGTAGCGATCGCTTGTAGTGAACTGACACACCCTAAAGCTCAGCATTGTCCAAGAAGTACTACCATTCATCAGCAGAGCTACTCATAGATCAATTCAACTCAGGCAACTCAATCTTCTAGTAGAACATGTCCTAGGCTATGTATTTTGCGTGTTGATGTTTCATTATACGATCTTGGGAAATGACATCCTTAAACTCGTGAAATAATAATACTACTACTTTTTACGGTTTTCGGAGACTCTGAGGTGCCGAAATTTTGTCCCACAGGTGTTTTTTTACGTGCCAGTAAATTTACCGACACGAGGCTGACGAATTTGAGCACCTTCAAATACCACCGGACTGAGTTAGGATCGAACCTGCCAAGTTGGGGTCAGAAGACAAGCGCCCCAACCGTCAGAGCCACTCAGCCCCGCAAACTCGTGAACTTACATTGGGGCAATATATTCATTATTAATACGCTTATTGCTTAATATAGGGCTGCCTTGAGAAGGTGGAAAAGACGTTTTCAGTTCACCCAGGACATAGGTTCAGTTTCTCGTCAAGAAGACGAAACATATAGAATCGACACTTGGACAGTTTGCAACGGCGCATGGTCCTAAGGTTCGCTCGGCCTACACCATGCTCTAAGCGAAATATGAAAAGAGGGGGCAGAAAAGGACTTGCCGTAGAAAGGATAACCAATGTTCAGGAAGTAATCGCTGCAATAATGAACACAATAACATGAATTCAATTCGGAAGAAAGTAGAATGCGTTGACAATTCTGCACCATTATCGACATGAATTACTAAACATTTTAAAGTTTATCTCCATGTGACAAATTTGACGGAAACTTGCTGATCATGGAGGAACTTTAGTGCATGTAGCTCAATGATGTGAACACCTTGTTGGGGATAGAGAACCAAGGACCAGAATTTCAGTCGAGCATTTGAACTACGCAGATGTTCCGGAATAGATCTCCATAGTAACCAAATTCTACTTCAAATGATAACGGAATGCTCTCTCTCTCTCTCTCTCTCTCTCTCTCTCTCTCTTTCTCTACGATACAGCCTTAAATTGAGTTGATTAAAAAATTAATATATTATTTGCATTTTCAAGTAAGTATTTGGTAAAGAGGAGAAAGATCGTAAAGAGAAGGAAATAAAAGACTCCAGGTCTAACAAACGAAATTTCGTTCAAGTCGGAGGAACTGACTGTGAGAGACCGTACATTCACGAGAGAGAGAGAGAGAGAGAGGTGGGGGGGGGGAGAGCGAAAAGAATCTGACAAAAGTAGGCATAATTATAAATGCCAGACTCAACATACTTCGACTTATCCAGGTGAATTCTTGTTCTTCATCGACCTACTGATAAACTTACAAGGTCGAGATAGTCTCAGTCATCAGGTGTTGGTACCATTGAGTTAATGCTTGGGGCATTCGTGAGATGAGGGGTGGGATTCTACTACTAAAAAACAGATTAGACGAACTCAGAAATAAGGTGAAACTCACGAAGAACCTGTATTTGTCATTAATTCATTAGAAAACATCCCCTTTTTTACTTAAAATTATTAAGAAATTTACCGAGAAAGTGGCTGCGCGGTTTGAGTCACGTGGCTATCAGCTTGCATTCGGGAGACTGCTGGGTTCGAACCTCACTGTCGGCATCCCTGGAGATGGTTTTCCGTGGTTCCCCATTTTCCCACCAGGGAAATGCTGGGCCTGTACCTTAATCAAGACCACGTTCGATTCCTTCCCAACCTTAACCCTTTCCTTTCCTTTCCTCTCCCATCGTAGCCATAAGACCCATCAGTGTCGGTGCAACGTAAACTGGGTTGTTAAAAAAGATACGAAATTTACTGTCTCTTTCTCTATGAAAGTGAGTTGATTATGGTTTGAATATGTTAATCAAATTTTCAAATATTTAGTAAATAAGAGAAAGAGTCGTAAAGGGAAGGAAGTAAAAGCCTCCAGATCTCACTATCGTTATTCAAGTCGGTCATCAGTCATCACAATACCCCTCGGTGTTATAATTTCCATTTTGATCACCACACATCCCTCTTGTAGGGAAGATCCCTTGAGATATAGTTGACGTCATTTAGGTTACCAGAAGGCATAATCTATTTATCATTTACGAAGTTACAGTAAACTATGTACAGGATGAAACTAAAAATACGGTACGCAGTAAGAATATAACACACGAACATCTCTTCTTAAGCTTAAAATATCGAATATCATTTCACAGTGTATGAGGGAGTGGTTTTTTTTTTTTTTTTTTAATGAAAGCCGTAAGACGATGGCGAAGTCTTATAGAATTTGGATTTTCATTCGGCAAATTGCTGGGGATCTGAAAGTCAAGTAGGGATGACATAAAATTGTTAGTGTTGAACTGTAGAAGTACTGTAAAGATAGGAAAGGAATTAAGCAACTTAATATACGATATATATAGGAGTTGAATCATGGCTAAGAAATGGTATAATGGATGCAGAAATTTTCTCACGGAACTGGAGTGTTTATCAGACAGGATAGGAATATTAGAAGGGGGGGGGGGGATATTAATTATGGTGAAAAAAGAACGTGCAATCTACGAAAAAGTTAAAGATGAGAAACATGAAATTCTCGGTGTAAGGCTTATTTCTAAAGATAATAGGCAACTTGATGTCTTTGGAGTGTGCAGATCGGGAAAGGGTAGGGCTGACGCTGATTCAGAATTTTTTGTTAAGATAATCAACCATGTGGGAAACGATATGGAAAGGTACGTGATTGTAGCGGATGATCTCAATTTACCAAATGTCAATTGGGAAGTTAATGCGAACGACAGGAAGCATAACCAACAAATGGCAATTAAGTTAATCTGGGAAGGACCGCTGAATCAGAAAGTGATGAAAACAACTAGAGGGAAGAATATTCTGGACGTAGTGCTGGTAAAACCAGATGAGCTCTATAGAGAAAATAAGTAATAGAAGGTATTAGTGATCACGAAGCAGTTTTTGTCGTAGTTAAAAATAAATGAGATAGAAATGAAAGTCTTAAAAGTAAGTCTATTAGGCAGTACCATGTGACTGAGTAACAAGACAGGCATGAGGAGTTCAAAAATGTAATTATGATCAGTGGGAAAGGATAAATAAACATGTAAACAGACTGTGGGATGGGTTTAAAGCAATTGTTGAGAAATGTGAAAAAAGGCATGTACCGGTAGCTTTAAAGGTGGTATGAATGGTAAAGACCCGCTATATTATAACAGAAGAAAGAGGTGCAGGTTGGAAAAAAATAGAGTTAGAAATGGTTGTGGAAGCTTGAGAAACTGAAGGAACTTACTACGAAATAGAATCTAACAAAGAAATCAGCTAAGGATAACATGATGGCAAGCATAATTGGCAGTTATACAAATTTTAGTGAGAAATGGAAGGGAATGCATAGGTTCTTTAAGGCAGAAACAGGTTCCAAGAAGGACGTTTCAGGAATCATTATTGAACAAGGGGAGTGTGTACCTGAGGATCTACAGAAAGCAGAAATATTCAGTGAGCTGTATGTAAAGATTGTTGGTTCAATCAATCTCCTAATGGGTGGGACAATGCCCCGATATTGGAGGTGACTAACACTAAGCAAGTATTGAAATTTACCTACGATGACAAAGGCATTTTACAATAAGATACAAAAATTGAAAACTAGAAAATCACCTGAATTCATAAGATTTCTAGGGATTTACTGAAGACAATGGGTCGGAATATAGTACCATATCTGAAGTACTTATTTGGTTACTGTTTGCATGAAGGAACTTTATCAAATGAATGAATTGCTATAGTAGTCCGGGTATAAAGGAAAGGGTGATAAACATAAAGCCGAAAATTACAGGCCAGTCAGTTGGACATGTGTTGCATGTAAGGTTTGGGAAATCATTATTTATGGTTATATTAGACATGCTTGCGAAATTAACAACTGACTTGATAGAAGGCATTTCGGGTTTAGGAAAGGTTATTCCACTGAAGTTCAACCTGCAGCATTCCAGCAAGATATAACAGATATCTTGGATTCAGGAGGTCAAATGGACTGTATCGCGATTGATTTCTCTAAGACATTTGATAGGGTAGATCATGGGAAACTACTGGCAAAAATGAGTGCAATTGGACTAGACAAAAGAGTGACTGAATGGTGCAATTTATTCGTTACTCAAAGTACTCTTAGATAAATGACATCACAAATTTTGCTAATTCATCTCTACTTGATGTCGGTCTAACATTTATATGCTGTAATCATCCAACATCATCTACTCTCACTTACACATGCCAAGCCACTCTCGTAAACATAGCAACATGCAGTTCCCTGACATATACCGAAAAAGTATGAAAATTTGAGCCAAATACATCCTATAGTTGCCAGCATTTGTTTCGGTTCACAAGAAATACAAAGACCTGGGCTTGCCTTAGGGTACTTAAGCTAGACACATAATATCAATCCCGTAATAGGTTAATACTGACCGATTTATACCAAACGAGACTTCAAACAAGGAGCTCACAGAAACTGGACGTAACTAACAGCTATTGGGTCATCAATTTTGTTCAAACATTAGAGATTGATCTACGACAAAAATAAAACAGACACATGTCTTAGGATTTGTGCCATTTTCCGTTATTTATCTAAAAAGTGGCCCTCTAAATTTAATAGTTTTCCCACTGCTGGCAATTTGCGTAGGAGTAACTATAGCACGCTGGTCTAATATTATCCCTGATTTCCATGCGTCTCGGGTTCGAGGGGCCAGCTCTTGAAACTGCTCCTCCAAGTGCACATGATTCCGAGAGTCTGTCTACAGCTTGGCCATAAAGGAATAGACGTTGGTCTTTTGAACGAATATAGCCTACTCCAGAAAACAGATTAGGAAAATCAGTCTTAAACAGTGAGGAATTTTCTTCTTCATTTTGTTTCAGGCTAGTAGCCGCCACCCGCCACACATTAATCACTTCCCCACATCGCCCTTGTATATTGTATTGTATGTCAGTCCGAATCTGTGGTGTAGTGGTAGTTCGATTCCCGGCTCTGCCACGAAATTTGAAAAGTGGTACGAGGGCTGGAACGGGGTCCAGTCAGCCTCGGAAGGTCAACTGAATAGATGTGGGTTCGATTGCCATCTCAGTCATCCTGGTAGTGGTTTTCCGTGGTTTCCCACTTCTCCTCCAGGTAAATGCCGGAATTGTACCTAAGTTAAGGCCACGGCCGCCTCCTTCCCTCATCCTTGTCTATCCCTTCCAATCTTCCCATCCCCCCGCAAGACCCCTGTTCAGCATAGCAGGTGAGGCCGCCTGGGCGAAGTACTGGTCACCCTCCCCAGTTGTATCCCCGACCCAGAGTCTGAAGCTCCAGGACACTGCCCTTGTGGCGTTAGAGGTGGAATCCCTTGCTGAATCCGAGGGAAAAACCAACCCTGGAGGGTAAACAGATTACGAAAGAAAGAAAGAAAGAAATAAATAAATAAAAATAAAAATAAAAAGGTCAATGAATAAAAAGGTAAATTTTGACGTTCGGTATCCATTCTCAAAACATATTCTCCCCATGTACTGTATTGATATAGCCATTAAACAGAATTGTTAAAAAGGTGGTATTTAACTCGTCTGTGATATTTTCATCTCAGAAAGTTCTAATGTTGTGGGGCTGAATAAATGTTGTGTCTAGCAGTTGAACTGGGGGCGTTTCCCATAATGCTCGTGATAATCATTCTTATAGCACTCGTAAGACAGACCCTCCGATAAAGGTGGTCGACGTCTGCCGTTTGTTAGAAACTGCGTGTTAATGTAGTGAATGGTAGTGTGGTGTACGTGTTTCACCCAGTCCCAAAGCTGAGAGAATTAACCATTCAAAATTAAAATACCACAGCACGGCCGGGAATCAAACCCTAAACCCCGTTGACGAAAAGCCAAGACTCTGACCAATCAGTCATGGAGGCGGACAGGGATGGAATTTGGAAAGGAAGATTACAGTGAAACATTTAACCTTCTTCTTCTTCTTCTTCTTCTTCTTCTCCTTTACCTGTTTACCCTCCAGGGTCGGTTTTTCCCTCGAAAGCGAGTGATCTCACCTCCACCGCCTCAAGGGCAGTGTCCTGGAGCTTCAAACTCTGGGTCGGGGGAAACAACTGGGGAGGATGACCAGGCCGGGAGATTTGTTACGGCGAAGGAGATGTGTGGAGAAGGTGAGGGGTGTGGGCGGCCGTGGCCTATACTACGAACTGTCCCGGCATTCGCCTTAGTGCAGGAGAATGGAAAACCATGGAAAACCATTCTCAGGACAGCCGACGGTTGGAGCCAGCGGTGAGGTCCAGCCCTGTCCCGTCTCCCGAATGCAGAGGCGTAGAGCTACTGTAGAGCCGTGGCCACCTCTCCTCTTCTCGGTTGGCCGGTCAGAGTACAGACCTATTGGACCACGGACCAGCCGTGGCCACTTAAGGGACGAAACCCAAGGGCCGAAACCCACTCTGCATCTACCGACTGAGTGGGCCCCGTTCCAGCCCTCGTACCATGTTTCAAATTTCGTGGCAGAGCCGGGAATCGAACCCTGGCCTCCGGGGGTGGCAGCTAATCACACTAACCACTACACCACAGGGGCGGACTGAAACATTTCACAAGGAATACCATTGTAGTACTATATCCCACGTTATTGGTGCGATGTTAAAACATTAACAACAATAACATTCGTACATTGGGTTTACCCATAACAGCTTCATTTGTTTCACAACAACGTCTTTATTCTTGGTAGCAGTTATGCAACGAATGAAGGTGAATTACATCAGTACTGTAGTATTTCCTTGTTTGCGTTAACTTTCAAATTATCTCATTTCTCTGAACACATTACATTGAGATTACAAGTGTGGGGAATTATCTTTATTGTAGCGGTTCCATAGTAAGACAAATATGAAGGAATAGATTATACGAAAAGTGATTTCCCTGGGTGATTTCAGAGAACAACTCTTATTTATCTTAGCCATGGATAAACCTCTACCTTCCAGTCTTTAAGGATTCATAGTTCTTATTATTCTAAACTTTGAGGGAATTAACTATCTCACTCTTACAGACTACAGCATTAAAAAAGTAATTGAAAATTGATTTTCTCTTCATTTATAACTTTTAAAAAGGCTGATATAAGCAATAGGAGCAAACTTATATGATTTTGTAATAATATTTCTAGCCGAGTGCAGCCCTTCTAAGGCAGACCCTCCGATGAAGGTGGGCGGCATCTGCCACGTAACTGCATGTTATTGCGGTGGAAGATAGTGTTCTGTGTAGTCTATGAGTTGCAGGGATGTTGGGGACAGCACAAACACCCAGCCCCCGGGCCACTGCAATTAACCGACGAAGGTTAAAAATCCCCGACCCGCCGAGAATCGAACCCGGGACCCTCTGAACCGACGGCCAGTACGCTCACCATTCAGCCAACGAGTCGAACATATTATTTTGTGAAGTGGGGAGACTGAAATACAACGTTTTTGACGTAGCATACAAGTGTTCTAATTTAAATATTCTGAATGTCCTCTCGGATTCTTAAAGATATTCAATATATATTGTTGAAAGAAAATATCTTGTACGCAGTGAGAATTGTGGAGGAGGTGTCTTGAGATTACTAGTGTCATAGAAACTTTTCCAAAGCTTGAATTACATCCCCCGTACTAGTCAAATGTTAATTTTTTCGATGTACTATTTTTTTACTTATGCGATTGTACTCTAGTGTGCGGCTTCTTGGCTAAATTGTCACCGTTACGGCCTTCCGTTCAGAGGGTCCTGAGGTCGATTCCCGGCCGGGTCGGGGATTTTAGCTGCGTCCGGTTAATGTCTCTGATTCGGGACTAGTTACTTGTGGTAGTCTCAGTACACACCTCTTCATTTACACACACCACATCACCACAGAAAAACGTAATGGTATTACATCCCTCCACGTAGGGTTGGCGTCAGGGATGGCATCCGGCCAAATACACGCGAAGTACTGAAGTCAAAAATCAAAAAGTTGGTTGTGGCTTCTTTTACTGTAGTGTAAGTATTTCTCTCACGTTACTCAATTCATTGTTCCGGTATACACAGCACTTTCTTCCTATTATACTGGTCGTCCATCACTCCGAGTTATACGGAGAATAAAATGTATTGTAGTTGTTCTGTACGAGATGAGTATACAGGTTTTTCAAATTAGAATGAGGTAAATTTTAAATGTATCTCAACAAAGAATAGTAGATATCTATATATATAAAATAAGAGTTTTGTCTGTACATTGCTCAGAATTTGAAAAGAATGGTATTTCTGTATCGGTCATGTCCACAGTAACAAGAAAATGCATTTTTTACTTTTCCGTAATTTCTGTCTGTCTGTCTGTCTGTCTGTCTGTCTGTCTGTCTGTCTGTCTGTACACGCATCACGAGAAAACGGCTGAAGAGAATTTAATGAAAATCGGAATGTAAAGTCGGGTGATGAACCGCTACAATCTAGGCTATAAATTATTTTAATCACGCTGAGTGAAATGGTAATTTAGGGGAAGGCCTGAAATTTAATTCTCAAATATTTATGTTATTAGTGGTCGTGTCTTCACGAAAATTGGTATGCAAAGTCGGGAAATAGGTCGCTATAATCTAGGCTATCAATAATGTTATTCGCACTGAGTGAAGTGGTAGTTTAGGGGAAGGCCTGAAATGTAATCTATATAAAAAATAAGTGTTTTGCCTGTGCATTGCTCAGAATTTGAAATGAATGATATTTCTGTATCTGCCATGTCCACAGTAACAAGGAAATGCATTTTTTACTTTTCCGTAATTTCTGTCTGTCTGTCTGTCTGTCTGTCTGTCTGTCTGTCTGCCTGTCTGTCTGTAGGTATGTATGTATACGCATCAATAGAAAACGGCTGAAGAGAATTTAATGAAAATCGGTATGTAATGTCGGGTGATGAACCACTGCAATCTAGGCTTCAAATTATTCACGTTGAGTGAAATAGTAGTTCAGTTTACATTGACCATTGTTTGTTGTGATGTGCTTTTTGTCTTCTGTTTCCTCTCATCCCTGATAGATAGGATTACTGCAGCGTACCGAGGATTTTTTAACTTGTTTGACGTCGCACCGACACAGGTAGGTCTTATGGCGATGATGGGATAGGAAATGAATAGTGGTGTGAAGGAAGCAGCCTTGGCTTTAAGGTACAGCTTGGTGTGACTGGTGTGAAAATGGAAAACCACGGAATACGAACTTCAGGGTTGCCGGCAGTGCGGTTCGAATCCACTATCTCCCGGATGCAAGCTCACAGCTGTGCGCCCCTAACCACACGGGCAACTTGCCTGGTCGTACCGACTGTAACAGCCTGCCTGTATATTAGCGGGAAGTAGCTGGGGAGTAAGATAACTTTCTTCTTTAGCATGCCATTCCTCTGGTTCACACATTTCCTGATATATCTGGTACGTAACACACTGGTTCATCATAGTATTCGAGCTATTCAATCCCTACACTGAGGCACTGATTGGAATGAGTAGTGTGCATATTTAACGGACTAATGACAGAGGAGTATTCACGGCAGTCTGTGACCTGGTTAATCCATCTCTGGAACTTTGGACTCTTAGATCGGCACCGTAGTACTGTTCGTTGAAAGTGAAAAAGTGTGCGGTTTTTCATTTGATAGAGTATTTTATATGATAACATTGCTTTCAATCGCTACATTCCTACTGACGTTTTTGTAATGACCTATGTTGAATTCAGTTAGGAAAACCACCAAGTCAGTCTTTCTGAGAATCCCGTAGCGAAGCACGGGTACATCAGCTAGTAGTATCGTATAAATAGGTATAATTTAATTTTCTTTCTTTCTTTCTTTCTTTCTTTCTTTGTTTCTTTCTTTCTTTCTTTCGTACTTTCTTTCTTTCTTAATCTGCTTACCCTCCAGGGTTGGCTTTTCCCTTGGACTCAGCGAGGGATCCCACCTCTACCGCATCAAGGGCAGTGTCCTGGAGCGTGAGACATTGAGTCGGAAGATACAACTGGGGAGGATGACCAGTACCTCACCCAGGCGGCCTCACCTGCTATGCTGAATAGGAGCCTTGTGGGGGGGGGGGGAGATTGAAAGGGATAGACAAGGAAGAGGGAAGGAGGCGGCCGTGGCCTTAAGTTAGGGACCATCCCGACATTTGCCTGGAGGAGAAGTGGGAAACCACGGAAAACCACTTCCAGGATGGCTGAGATGGGAATCGAACCCACCTCTACTCATTTGACCGAGCTCGATAGCTGCAGTCGTTCAAGTGCGGCCAGTATCCAGTATTCGGGAGATGGTGGGTTCGAACCCCACTGTCGGCAGCCCTGAAGATGGTTTTCCGTGGTTTCCCATTTTCACACCAGGCAAATACTGGGGCTGTACCTTAATTAAGGCCACGGACGCTTTTTTCCCATTCCTATCCCTCTCCTATCCCATCGTCGCCATAAGACCTATCTGTATAGATGCGACGTAAAGCAACTTGTAAACAAACTACTCATTTGATCTCCCGAGGCTGAGTGGACCCCGTTCCAGCCCTCGTACCACTTTTCACATTTCGTGGCAGAGCCGGAATTCGAACCCGGGCCTCTGGGGGTAACAGTTAATCACACTAACCACTACACCACAGAGGTGGATTCCGAGTTTTACGGTGAATAAAATTTATTGTAGTTGTTCTGTACGAGATGTGAAGACAGGTTTCTTCAAATTACAACGAGTATTTTAATAAATGTATCACGACGAATAATAGTAGATATAGTATCGTATAAATAGGTATAATTTAATTAACTTCTCTTCATTAATCAACCAGTATAGCCTACTTTTCTTCTTCTTCTTTATCTGTTTACCCTCCAGGGTCGGTTTTTCCCTCGGACTTACATACTTGAACTTGTACACAGTCGAACTTTTAGGCCAGTTGGACGAATTTGTGCCGTTTCATTTAAAAATATGGAGTTAGTATTAATATCTCGGTTATTAATCACCCGATGAGAATAAGTAGCGCGTTATTTTACAAGCCCCTGGGTATGATTTACGAATATGAAAACGGAATACCGACATCTTTAATGGTTTAGTCGTTATTTCCGTGTAACACCTTAGGTGAATAACCCTGTACAATGCTTCTCGTCCGCCTCTGTGGTGTAGTGGTTAGTGTGATTAGCTGCCACCCCCCGGAGATCCAGGTTCGATTCCCGGCTCTGCCACGAAATCTGAAAAGTGGTACGAGGCCTGGAACGGGGTCCACTCAGCCTCGGGAGGTCAACTGAGTAGAGGTGGGTTCGATTCCCACCTCAGCCGTCCTGGAAGTGGTTTTTCGTGGTTTACCACTTCTCCTCCAGGCAAATGCCGGGATGGTACCTAGCTTAAGGCCACGGCAGCTTCCTTCCCTCTTCCTTGTCTATCCCTTCCAATCTTCCCATTCCCCCGCAAGGCCCCTGTTCAGCATAGCAGGCGAGGCCGCCTGGGCGAGGTACTGGTCATCCTCACCAGTTGAATCCCCCGACCCAATGTCTGAAGCTCCAGGACACTGCCCTTAGAGGTGGGATTCCTCGTTGAGTCCGAGGGAAAAGCCAACCCTGAAGGGTAAGCAGATCAAGAAAGAAAGAAAGAAATAATGCTTCTCACTGTTGTGATTGGCTTTAAAATAATTTAAATTTCTTTGTACAATATAGCTTCTTTATTCCTCTGTTATTTCCTTTCTTTTAAGACCCATTCTTCCCTACTTTTTGTACTATAAACTATCCTATCTGTACTGCCTGGGATACTGGCTGGTATTCATGTTATTGCACTCAGACACATATTGGAGGATAATACTGCCAACTGAATGGAAATGAAATCTGAATTGAATCGATAATATGATCGATCGATATGAATTTTCTAAACCTTTATTATCTTACGCCAACAACTGTGTCACACACACACAATATATAATACTATATAACATTTCTCGATGCGAAACGTGTTCCTAGCATGAATTCTATAGTTCGGCTTTGCTGTGTAAACAACAACAGTACGAGTACTTAAAGTGTACGCCAGATGTCGCACAGCGATCATAAGCGATTCTTAGTTTGTGTTTCAAAGGTTACCAATACGAATCTCGAAGATAACCAAAGTCGACCGATTCAGCACTAGGGTATAAATCTATCGCTAAAAAGTGCGCAGATAATACTGATTCAACGGATGTTATCCGATTCACTGCATTCTTAACTTAAATTAAATACAATAACAACACACTTAACGGTTGCAGTAGTTCATTAAGAAAGCAGAAGACGCCACGATACTATATCTATACATGATACTGCCAACTTTATCATAACAAAATACGTAAAACAAACATGAAAATGAAATTGAAAATCCACAGCCTGTTTCCAGTCATTTGACTGGGTCAGGAACGGAATGAATGAAGCTCCCATCTAGCGGCGAGGATAGAAATTGTGTCGACTGCCGAAGCCTGTCGCATTCCTCTGGGGCAATGATTAATGACTGACAAATGAAATGAAATGATATTGGAGAGTGTAACTGGAATGAAATATGACAGGGAAAACCGGAGTACCCGGAGAAAAAGTTGTCTCGCCTCCGCTTTGTCCAGTACAAATCTCACATGGAGTGACCGGGATTTGGACCACGGAACCGAGCGGTGAGAGGCAGGCGCGCTTCCGCCTGAGCTCCGGAGGCTCTACTTAAAACAAACATAAACTTCCCAAATTTTGTTCACTGTGTGATGTGAAATGGGGTTTTATTTAGTACCATAACGTTTCTGGAACATTAACTACAGGATCAAATTATCGTTGTTATATTATTGTACGTTATGACGTCATATTTAAGCTGAAAGCTTGGGAAGAAAGAAAATTCTTCCTAGATATGAAGAGAGACTATATCTATGCAGGGAAAGTTTCGCATTGTTTAAGAGCTCTGATATCGCATTTCACTCCGTACACTTGGAGAAAATGTATGAGAAAGGTAATAAAGGAGATTTGTTCAAAGGTGTCGATGCAAATACCTAGTTATTCAAACTGATTATCGCAGCTTAATTTACACCACGCCGAATTTATGTATTTAGCAGCTGGATGACAGAAACAGTGAGGTTCTGATTAGCTGACGATTCGCTTTCGTAGTACATCGTTTCTTGCTGAAACCTATTTCTTATTCTGTAATCTCCCATTTTCTAATTTTCATTACTTTCATCAAGGCCATGGCCGCTTCCTTCGGAGACCTAGTCGTTACTTGCTCCATCATCACCAAAAACCTGTGTGAGTGCATAGTGCAGCGTTTTCGCTACGTACCATTCTTCTTCTTGTGGTTCAGTAACATGCTAAAAGATGGCAAACCCAACTATGTGCATAATACTTTTGACATCCGCATTTCCAAAAATGATGCTATAGGGAGCTAGGGGCAATACGTTTTTCCATCTATGTGCAATGTTATCTTTACCCGAGGCAGTCGGACAGATGTCATGGCGGCCGTACAATCATGTATGAGTAGCGTTAAAATATAATTCTAAGTGATTCGTTGTTGATTGATGTTTAACAAAAAATACTGCCCTATATTAAATACATTTATCTTTTAGCAAAAATGTCTAATAATGTTCAATTTACGATATTTGTTACTAAAAATCCATGAAATATGAATGTGGCGTTTTTGCTACATCATGCAGCTAAGGCATTTATTTTCCGATGCCAGTATGGTTATAAGCAGCCATGATTTGAAGTACTTCTTGATAGTGTTCTATTGATGATTGTTTCATTAATGCTGCAAGACTAAGTCCAGACAATAATAATAATAATAATAATAATAATAATAATAATAATAATAATAATAATAATAATAATAATACATTGTATTGTAATATGTATTGTGTTTTCTCAAGATGGAGTTGTTTACCTTTAGCAAATATATTCGTAATTTCTTTTGACATATTTATCTTGTTGCTATGGATCATGTGAAAATATGCATTACGGAAGTTGGCTTTACAGAAGTGTAATTCTAAAAACTAGTACAGGCTGTGGTGTAAGGTATGGAAGGATGGCCAGACAATGTTACCTAGTAACCGTGCAGGCTGTGATGTGAAGCACGGATAGACGGCGAGACAATGTTACCCATCAACCGTGCAGGCTGTGATGTGAAATATGGATGGATGGTCATGACTGAGCAGCACTGTGCTTGAAAAATAATGCAGATTGTTTCAAAGGCTATCACATCAGTTGAACTATGGACATGACCTATCCATTTGAGCAAGCTATTATTTTCCAATTCCATCATTGTTAAATCTCTTTTAAGTGTCTAAAATTCAGTTTTTTCCACGTTCTTACGAGTAATGCACAACACTTATTCTCACATATTGTACAGAAGTAACATTTGTACATACGTAGCCTTCAATGCATGATGTAGCATTTTTGCACACTTCTGAATTTTTCCCTTTTTGCTCACCAGAATTATAAAATGCATCCAAAATCTGTTGTCAATGTGTTGTTACATATCTAATCTCCCTGTAATAATTTTTGCACGGCAGAGTCGTGGGTGTAAATAAATTCATGCAGTGTAGGGTTAATTTTATTGAGTGGATGCAATTCGCAACTTGACATTGTGTGTTCGTACGAATGTTTTGCCACTAATTCACAATCAATTTAGAAAAAATGTGAATTAGCTATGGTAATTTTGTAGTATATTATGATGTATTAAAGCAAATCGACCGCGTATCGTAGATAGTTAATGCACTCGTTTTCTATGGTCAAAATTGTGGGTTCGAATTTCAGCGTAGCCGGTTGACATACAACTAAAGAGTTCTCAGAAGTGGAAGACATTGTAGATATATTTACTGGACCATTAAAGAACCCGTATTTGCGTAAACCTCCGGCATTTCTTAAAATCTTTAGGAATTAAAGGCATATTATTATTATTATTATTATTATTATTATTATTATTATTATTATTATTATTATTATTATTATTATTATTATTATTATTATTATTATTATAAATCAAGCGTTTAAGCGTGAAAGATTCCTTGATTTTTTTTGTTAGAACATTTCCTTAAGCAATTACTGGGTGGCTATTCAACTAGGAGCTCAGTTTCAAATTCTTAAGTGATTTGTTTCTTCAGTTGTTCCCAGCTGTTCTTCCCCGTGGCGAGCCGAGGCTAACGCTCCTGCCTATGAAGGGACACCCCAGCATTGACCTGACACTCTGCTATAAAAGCTGTAAGCTTCTCGTCCAAGATATCAACTCACAAACTGTCGCACAGCACACAGGAGAAACCTCTCACCACACAACAGGTATGGCATCTTCAATGTATCATTTCTCTGGTAAGATCTATAGTAACGGAGTTGAAGGGACATTCGGCAACTGGCTCGTCCAAGATATCAACTCACAAACTGTCGCACAGCACACAGGAGAAACCTCTCACCACACTACAGGTATGGCATCTTCAATGTATCATTTCTCTGGTAAGATCTATAGTAACGGAGTTGAAGGGACATTCGGCAACTGGCTCGTAACGTCATAGGGTCACGTACTGTCACAATATACAGTCCATTAATGTTTTAATTTTTAAAACATTATACAATGGTTTTAAGCACACAACGAGGGTGGATCGTACGCACTTCTAAACTGCGACATATAGGTTCTAGGAGAGTTTACAGTGTGTTGCGTCTCCTGATCGGGCTGGAACAAATGCGATACTTTCATTGACCTATCTCACTCTCAGTCTCATTCTTGGCTTTGACAGTATGAGAGTGACTGGGGTATAAGCGATGCTGGTAATGCCATTCCTTATGCAACCAATTCCTGTTATGAATGGTGTGAAAATGTCGTTCATGCTGGTGCGTGCATTTCAGTAGACTTGGCAGACTGATATGTAATAGCAGCTTCTGGCTCGGTGTGGAAAGCAACGGGAAACTACCCCACTCGTTATTTGTCCAGTACGCCTCTTCATTGAAGCCCAAGCCATCTATGATAGCTGATGGTGAAGCTGGTGTAGATCCAATCAGCCTTCTGGCTGAGTAGGCCTTCTCAACATAGAAACACATATCCGTGCGAGGTATTTTTTAAAGAATATGAGTTTTATATTTTTTCTTGCTGGAAAAGGATCCCGAATTACAGAAATATTATTTAAAAGTTAGCATACATTTACACAAATTTACACCCTCATAGTTGTGCAATGTGGATCATAATCTTTATTTTTTTCAGCTTCTTTGCCTTTATAATATAGTTGGTTCATTTTAACTGTAATAACATGTCCGACACGTTGGCTGAATGGTCAGCGTATTGACCTTCGGTTCAGAGGGTCCAGGGTTCGATTCCCGGTCGGGTCGGGGATTTTAACCTTCATTGGTTAATTCAAACGGCCCGGGGGCTGGGTATTTGTGCTGTCCGCAACATCCTTGCAACTCACACACCACACATAACACTATCCTCCACCACAATAACACGCAGTTACCTACACATGGCAGATGCCGCCCACCCTCATCGAAGGGTGTGCCTTACAAGGGCTGCACTCGGCTAGAAATTATTACTGTAATTACGTAACATTTTAAAAGTCCTTCAGTTACGAGAGTGACACACAACTTAACTTTACGTAATCGGATTTTTCTCAATCAGTTAGCATCCTCTTAGGGGGCGAATACACTATAATTATAACCCAGAACCAAACCCCATGGGACTAGAGCGCTTGAAGGGCCTTGGCCTACCAAGCGACCGCTGCTCAGCCCGAAGGCCTGCAGATTACGAGGTGTCGTGTGGTCAGCACGGCGAATCCTCTCGGCCGTTATTCTTGGCTTTCTAGAGCGGGGCCGTTATCTCACCGTCAGATAGCTCTTCAATTCTAATCAAGTAGGCTGAGTGGACCTCGAACCAGCCCTCAGGTCCAGGTAAAAGTCCCTGACCTGGCCGGGAATCGAACCCGGGGTATCCGGGTAAGAGGCAGGCACGCTACCCCTACACCACGGGGCCGGCACACTATAATTATACAGTTCTTTAACAGATGAATTGATACTTTACTTCATTAAAACGTCTGAAAACGATTGCATCAGACATTTCAGAATAAAAATAATGTTGTTAGTTTCACATCCTACTAACTACTTTTATGATTTCTGGAGACACTGAGGTGCCAGAATTTTGTCCCGCAAGTGGAGTACATTTACGCAACAATAATCTACCGACACGAGTTTGGCGTACCGTATTTAAATACCTTCTAATACCAGTGGACTGAGCCGGGATCGAACCCACCAACATAGGGCTCAGAAGTCCAGTGCTTCAACGTCTCAGCCCGAAGGCTGGTCGTATCTTCACATAACATCACCAAAGGTTATGTGCTTGTATGGAAACCACAAAAAAAAAAAAAAAAGTAAGGGCAAGATAAGGGGGCTGCCTGGCCGAGGCGGTAAAGGCGTGCTCGGTTCGCCTGGAAGGACTGGGTTCGAATCCCCGTCAGGAAGTCGTAAAATTTAAGAAACGAGATTTCCACTTCCGGAGGTGCACATGGCCTTGAGGTTCACTCAGCCTACACAAAAAATGAGTACCAGGTTAATTCCTGGGGGCAAAGGCGGCCAGGCGTAGAGCTAACCACTCTACTCCATCAAGTGCCGAGATTACGGATAGTAGAAGCCTTTACTTTCCACCCCTCCAAGGGCCTTCATGGCCTGTACGGAGATTGCTTTGCTTTTTGTTTAAAGGCTAGATATGGAGTGAGATAGTTTGCCATTAATTTCCTCACTGAACCAGAAAGTGCTTTTGCAGCACAAGCATCCAGACGCATCAGTAAAGCTCTGTCCGGCTTCATGGCTAAATGGTTATCGTGCTGGCCTTTGGTCACTGGAGTCCCGGGCTCGATTCCTGGCAGGATCGGGAATTTTAACCATAATTGGTTAATTCCGCTGGCACAGGAGCTGGGTGTATCTGTCGTCTTCATGATCATTTCATCCTCATCACGACGCGCATGTCACCTGCGGGCGTTAAATCAAAAATACCTGCATCTGGCGAGCCGAACGTGTGCTTGGACACTCCCGGCACTAAAAGTTATGCACCATTTCATTTCAGTAAAGCTCTTAAAGACATTACTGTTCCTTAACTGCTTAACGTGCAGAATAAAGTTTAAAATGCGTTCTGGGTCATGCTATGACGAATAAAAGCTTAGTGTTTACCGTCCACCATGTCTTCTGATATGGACTAGAATAAATTTGTTACTTTCATTGACCTGTCTCAGTCTCATTCTTGGTTTTGACAATATGAAAGTGACTGAGGTATGAGCGATGCTAGTAATACAATTTCTTATGCAGCCAGTTCCTGTTATGAATGGTGTGAAAATGTTGCTCATAGGGTCTGTTGGACCATGCACTTCAGTGTGCTTGGCAGACTGATATGCAATAGCAACTTCAGGCTCGGTGAGGAAAACAAGGGGAAACTACATCACGCCTCATTTCCCTAGTACGCCTCTTCAGTGACGCCTAGGCAGTCTATGATAGCTGATGGTGGAGCTATTGAGGATCACACCAGCCTTCGGACTGAATACTCAACAAAACAGATTTTGCAATAATTACGTACCGGTATTTACGCACCTAAAAGTATTTTCTTTTAAATTACTTTCTGTTTCGATATTTGGCGTTGGTCGTCATAGAGCAGCAGGCTATTTATAATCATTGGAACCCACAGCATATCATGTTGTCCTACTCTTTGTGTTCTACATCCAATTAGTGTGCACACCCGAGGTCACGCATGGCAACTTCCTGCGATGAATAGAGAATCCGTGACTCTGCACTGGTTTTTCTTTCCTTCTTGGGCGATGTTAAAAGTTGGTTGTGTTTTGTACAGAGTAGCGAGATTTTGGTACATTTCAATCTATCATGTTATTGCTGTTGGCCACTGGTGAAGGCGGCAGAGATGGTGTGAAATACAGAAACTGGCCGGGAAGAAATTCCTGGAGATATGGGCAAAGTCTTGAGGACCAAATTCAAGAAGATTCTACAAAGGAATCCTGGTCGGGAAGATGTAAACGAAGACATTGTGTCTTGTGCGAAATTTCTTCAGCCGTGACATTAGAGCTGTTAATATTCTGACACACGTGGCATAAATTTTCGGAAAGCTTAAAAAATTCTGTAATGTATTTGGAGACTACATTATTTCAATAGATAGTATTCCGGCTCCTTGACTGAATGGTTCCATATTCGATTCCCGGCCGGTTCGGTGATTTTAAGTGTGTATCATCAGTTCCTATGGCTCTGGAAGTGGTTCTTTGTGTTCGGCTCAATACGCATGTTCATCTGCACATAGCATATCACACTACTAACCACCACAGAAGCACGCAATAGTGATTACACAGGCTTGACGTCTGGAAGGGCATCCTGTCGTAAAACTGGGTCAAATGCATAACCTTGACGATTCCAAGGAATAGGGGGAAAGTAGTAGTAGAAGAATAAGAAGAAGAAGAAGAAGAAGAATTTCAGCACACTAGAACAGCTTCATTCTATCTTCAACAATATAGATGAGTACCAAAGTGATACTTTCAAAAACAGTAAAAAGTCCTTTTTACGAGATCATTTACATTTTAAGTTGTTAAGTAATTGAAAATCCACAAGCTGTTTCCAGTCATTCGACCGGGTCAGGAATGGAATGAATGAAGTCCCCATCTAGCGGTGAGGATAGAAACCGTGCCGGCTGCCGAAGCCTGTCGCACTCCTCTGGGGCAATGATTAATGAATGACAGATGGAATGAAATTATATTGGAGAGCATTGCTAGTGTAAAAGATGACAGGGAAAACCGGAGTATCCGGAGGAAAACCTGTTCCACCTATGCTTTGTACAGCACAAATCTCACATGGAGTGACCGGGATTTGAACCACGGAACCCAGCAGTGAGACGCCGGCGCGCTGCCGCCTGAGCCACAGAAGTTCTTTGTTAAGTAGTTAATGCAATTAGGGGGCCTACGAACAAAATGTTGATAGTGACCTTTTTAACATTTTAATGTCTGTTTAGACTGCCTAAAACAGGATTTTTTGTGTCTAAACATCTTCAGCTTAGTCATTATTATGACAACCGCCCATACCACAGCAACTACCGTACTGTCACAGTCAGAAATAAGACTGAGACCTAATTGGAAGCTACATTTTTTCTCTGATAGACGGATGCATAAAACAATGAATCCATCAACATCTTTCAGTTGGTTACGTTAACCAATTTTATTTTTAAAATTTACGCGCAATTTTATATAAATAACATCACACGTACAGTGGAGATAGCCAACGAATTAGAGATACTTAGATTTTCCACAGTTTATAACTTCCTTGCAAGCCTACTTCATGTCTAACAGGTAGAAGTATTATTTTGTATTTATTTGGACTATTTACACAATACTTCCAACATTAAATAAGTAATGATAAAACAAATCCAATATATAGACTTGTGCAACGGGTTTCACTGTTTTTGTTGCTTCATATAAAAGACCCCGAGACTTTTATAATAATACTAGCAAATGTACCCGTGCTTCGCTAAGGTATTATACAGTGTATACGGATATCGAAGTAAATTACTGTACATGAAGCGAATAAGAATTTTTAAATTGCATGTCTCTTGGCGTTATCCGAGAAAAAGCATAAGAAGGTCCTCAAACGTTGTTTCCAATGTGAAGAGCGAGTTGCGGAGTTGTGATGATAACGTCAGGTCCACTTGTCTACCGCAATTCACTATGCGTAACGTCAGCCACATTTTGATTGGTAAATTTGTTTATAATCGGGGGTACCCTTGCAAGGGGGCACCGATACCTAATGATAAAGAGAATCAGGTAAAAGAGTTTTGAAAAAAATGTACGCTCCCTTGCCTTCTGCTAGTCAAATCGAGAAGGGAATTATTCATTGCAATGGACACAGGCGTTGGAGGAGGACCCCATTCCTATAGTCAGTTAAAGTCTATGTAGGGAGTACTGATTACAACAGCAGACGCCCTCCTGCTGACAGTCACTATTTATTTGTAAGAATTAATGTCAGACACACCCCTTCTAGATCGCTACAAATCGCCTTAAATGAATAAATGTAGATCGACATACGGAAGTATATGCATGTTCACCTTCATCTTGATATGGGGGAAGAGGGTTAAAATTAGGACTTTCAGGAAACTTTTTAGCCCATGAAACCTATAGGTTATCGTTCTGGATAAATATCACCGACTGTGTTCTTATGCAGATTTGAAACTTCCAGCGTGTCCCCCTCAGAGAATTTTGAAAATTTTAGATTTTTCTACGGATCCTGAAGTCATCAGTTTGTCTGGTACTAAGTTTTAAGTTTCCAGGATACGTAGAATGGTCTCACTAATTCACGTCTGTTTTAATTTTTATGCCTTAATGTATATATATAGTACAGTATATATAGATCGCGCCAAACTATCTTCCATTTATTAATATGGATTATATTTCACCCGCTTCTCTAGTGGTTCTAGGGGTATCTTACTCCCACGGTACGTTTTCCAGGTAGTAAGTCATACTTGAAAGTCATACTGGAAAATACACACGTCCATTATCTCGGTCATTTTTGACTATTTATTTTTTCACCCTTTCTCACCCCCTATGCTAAAGGGGGCTTAAGTTGGACTTTAAAAATCCGCAGTGTTACTATTCATCTCAGCAACCCGGAGAACTATGGATTCGGCTGTATATTCGATTATTATTATATCTCACTCCCCCCTCCCCCACCGTGAAGGGGGCTAAACTTCGAGTTTAAAAAAATCGGGAGTGTTACTATTCATCTCAGCGACCTCGAAAACTATGGATTCGACAATATTTTCGATTAATTTTATATCTCAATCCCCTCTCGCTCCCCACCCCAAAGGGGATGAACTTGGACTTATAAAATATCCGGAGTCTCACTATTCATCTCAGCGACCCCGACAATTAATAAAATATCCTGAGCATTTCTAAACGGACTATCAGGATATAGCGTAAGCTGCTGTAGCCTAGCAACAATTTGTCCATCAAGTCGATTCAATCTTGGTGCGGCTTTGCAATTTAATAAAATTACATGGAATTACTCATAATAATAAAACTACCTATCCGATTTCGTTCAAACCACTTCATAATAACTCTCAGATGTAATAAGAACAAACTGTGAAAATTTCAGCGAAATCGGTCCAGTAGTTTTTGAGTCTATTAGTTACAAATATACCAACATCCAATTTTATATATATAGATATAGATAGATTATAATATTACTATATACTGAACTTAGCTATTTGGCGTGGTTCATGTTTCACTGCTTCTCTCGCAGTCCACGTACTGATCTCAGTGCAATGAAGGTTTATTTGATGACGTGTGACGCCGGGTTATCTATATTTGTTGTTAACTGAGGCCAGTGTAAGGAAGGAAGTGGTCATAACGTTAATGACCTTGAGATGGGAAAAACATAAGATAAGATAAAATATTTTTATTTATCCCTTTCCTACACTTAACCACAGTAGCGGCGACTGGGAGTTAGAAGTGGGGCACAAAAATGTATAGACAACAAAAAATGCACCACGTGTTTAAGGGATAAAGCAGGGGGGGGGACATAAAAATTGAAAAAAAAGCTACAAAATGGTAGTTGTTTTTAATGCTGTCTGAGCGAATTTCTACAGTGACGTAAAAGTTGAGTCTAGCAAATTGAGTGCGATAATAATAGTACTACAGAATAAAACCTTCACCCCCCCCCCCTAATCGCCACTAATGCTCATAACAACTACTTTCAAATTATGCAAATAATAATAATAATAATAATAATAATAATAATAATAATAATAATAATAATAATAATAATAATAATAATATGTTCACAATATTAAAAGCATTGTAGCATGAACAAAATTATCTAACCTAGTGATATTTTGGTAGATAGATAAATAGATAGGTAGGCAATGGGATAGGACAAGTCTAGGAGTGGGAAAGAAGCCATCGTGGCCTTAATTAAGGTACAGCTCCGGCATTTGCCTGGTGTCGACAATGGGGTTCGAAACAACCACCTCCTAAATGCAAGTTCACAGCACGTGCCCCGAAGCACGCAGCCTACTACACGTAGATTGGTAACCCACCTAACCTGGAAAGAATGTCGTCATTGATCGGTGCTTTCACGCGCTGAAATACTTACAGTTGGAGGCTAGTGAAATTAGAAAAAGAAAAACATAGACTTTTCATCTAAACGTCATTTGTAAAACAAGTTTCTTTATAACATTGAAACAATCTTCTTTTTTTTTCTTCTACCGCTTCTCCCACACCCGTGTGGTCACGGGTGCCTGTGTCGCACATGTGGATTTGGCCCTGTTTTACGGCCGGGTGCCCTTCCTGACGCCAACCCTATATGGAGGGATGTAATCACTATTGCGTGTTTCTGTGGTGGTTGGTAGTGTATAACAATGAAAAAATATAAACATTGAAAAATTGTAATATTTTAGTATCTGACTTCACCGACTCCTTTTTAGAGGAACTTTCACTTATCCCAATAGAGATGGACGAAGTGACACTGCTAACTGTTTCAAAACATTCGATACGGCACAGCGAATTGCTTCGAAGCAGTGTATCGAGCGACACACGGCGCACTTCTGTCTCGGACTGCAAGAATAGCAGTGTTACTATACTCAGTACCTCGATAGTGTTTCGCGATGAGTGGAGAAGCAGTGTGTTGATAAACGGCCCACTTCCGTCTCGGACTACAAGAGAAGCAGTGAAACATAATTAATAGTGGTGAAACATGAACCACGCCAAATAGCTAAATTCAGTTTACTGAATAAACTGTTCGACGTTCTGATACCGATAAATTATGAGGTTCATGAAATATTTAATTAGTACATTTCCAAATTCAATGTGATAAAGATCATTTACAGCATAATAGTAGACTACTAGTATATAGTAATATTATGAGTTTGCTTCTTCACTAAGCGCTTAGAATTATACTAAAATGTGATCAGTTTGACAGTTTTGTTTTAATATTTGTTTTACGGCATATCGACACAGATACTGTAGGTCTTATGGTGACGATGGAATAGGAAAGGCCTAGGAGTGGGAAGGAAACGGTCCTGGCCCTAATTAAAGTACAGCCCCAGCATTTGCCTTGTTTGAAAATGGAAAACCAAGGAAAACCATTTTCTGGGCTGCCAACAGTTTTACAGTTAAAAGCACGCTAAAACAGTACTTAACTAATTTGAAAAATTATAAAATGATTAATAACATTTAAGAATAGTTCAAAATAGTTATTCTGTGTACAGTAACAAACTTAACCTAATCCAGTTACAAAAGCATATTAAAATATTAGTCTAAGTGAATGTACTAACTTTAATTATTTTTTTGCTAGGGGCTTTTACGTCGCGCCGACACAGATAGGTCTTATGGCGACGATGGGATAGGAAAGGCCTAGGAGTTGGAAGGAAGCGGCCGTGGCCTTAATTAAGGTGCATTTGCCTGGTGTGAAAATGGGAAACCACGGAAAACCATTTTCAGGGCTGCCGATAGTGGGATTCGAACCTACTATCTCCCGTATGCAAGCTCACAGCCGCGCGCCTCTACGCGCACGGCCAACTCGCCCGGTAACTTTAATTATAAAATGAGTACCGGTAATGCAATATAAGAAGAATACGAAATCAGAATTATACGTACATTGACAAACAAGCTAAACTAGTAAGGGAAACATGGTAAGATTTTTTCTATTTGTTTTAGTCGCACCGACACAGATAGGTCTTATGGCGACGTTGGGACAGGAAAGGCCTAGGAATGGGAAGGAAGCGGCCGTGGCCTTAATTAAGGTACAGCCTGCCTGGTGTGAAAATGGGAAACTACGGAAAACCATTTTCAGGGCTGCCGACAGTGGGGTTCGAACTCGCTATCTCCCAGATGCGAGCTCACAGCTGCGCTCCTAACCGCACGGCCAACTCGCCCGGTGGTAAGATAGTTAACAGTTTAAATGAACTAATTTGAATGATTACAAAATCAGTAATTAAATGTAAAAATAGTCCAGGCTTGGTATTATATGCACAGTAACAGACTTGCATTAATCTAGTTGTCCGGCTCCATGGCTAAGTGTTTAGCGTGCTGTCCTTTGGTCACAGGGGTCCCGGGTTCGATTCTCGGCAGGGTCGGGAATTTTAACCATAATTGGTTAATTTCGCTGGCACGGGGCTGGGTGTATGTGTCGTCTTCATCATCATGTCATCCTCATCATGACGCGCTGGTCGCCTACGGGCGTCAAATCACAAGACCTGCACCTGGCGAGCCGAACATGTCCTCGGACACTCCCGGCACTAAAAGCCATACGCCATTTCATTTCATTAATCTAGTTTAAAAATTTAATTCACATTGAAGTTAAAAAGATTACTTTTCGAAACTTTTGCACTTGACAAATGGGAGCGTTTTTCTGTTACAGTATGGCCCTGCTTTGAGAACAACAATGTCCTTTTCCTGTGTAAAAGAAAGACCTTGCAGTGTGGAGTATATTGTTCTTTTAGTAACTTGACTCGCGGTTCGGAATATGAATCTTCGATTATCGAGTGTCGGCTCATCTTCAGAGCAATGTCACGCAGGGTGTTTCTATTGAGGCTATTGTTTCAAAGCGTTGCTGTTTCGACACATCGATTTAGCTGACATGTACGGAACGACTGGAGTTTCTGTCCACGCGACACTACACACGAAGCAATCTCACTGCTTCGAAACAGTGAAGCGCTGTTGTGTCGATGCATCGAGACAGCTGATTGCGTCGGCTCATTGTTTCGAAGATATCACACACTATACATGTCATATTGTGAGAGAAGCATTGGGACAACAAGGGCTGGAGGGAGGAGCATTGTAGGTGCCATTACACGGTGTTGCCACATTCCTGCATTCCCTTCTTCCTCTCGTTTGCAGCTCACTTGTTCGTTCGTTCAGACCGCTCAGAAGTGAGAGATTTATCCGGCTCCATGGCTAAATGGTTAGCGTGCTGCTCTTTGGTTCAAGAGGCACCGAGTTCGATTCCCCGCGAGGTCAGGGATTTTAAATTCGTCTCGTTAATTTCTACGGCTCGGGGGTTGGGTGTTTGTGTTCGTTTTAAATGTATAAGTTCATTTCACCAAAGTCAATTCATAATTAATAAGAAACATACAAAATTCAACAAGTCAATTCATAATTAATAAGAAACATACAAACAATTGTAGTGGGCTAAATGGTCGATCGGACCGAAAGCTAGTTTTTTAAGTGGGAGATTTGGCAACTTCAAGCAACTCGACCCGCCTAGCAGGCTTATCTCCATGGCAACCCCAGTTGGCACGCCCACGTTTCCATGGCAACCATACCCATACTCCCTTCTTCCCACCCAGGTAAGCAGTAAACGGACCTCCCTCTAATAATTGTCAGAATGTAGCTTTCAATATTACGACCATAGCGAACTCTATATCCCAAGGACCAGCTACCGAGGGGTTATTACCTAACTAATTGCAATACCGAGCGGAGTGGCAGCGCTATCGAGCCAAGCTCTGCATTCGGTAGACGAATGGGTTCGAATCCGACCGTCGGCTGTCCTGAGAATGGTTTTCAGTGATTTCCCATTTTCCAGACAAATACTGGGATATTTCCTATTCATAGGCTATGGCCGATTCATTCTACGTCCTTGCCCAATTAAATTCATCATCATCCATTTCATTTTCATTAACTCCTCAACAGAGGTTGATGCCAGGAAGGGCACTCGGCTGTAAAACATGCCATCTAATTTCACCTCCCCTCATCCCTGACCCCTTAGCAGACACAGGACTAAAAGGTTAACATTCATAACTAATATCAATGTATATTGAATTTTCACGACCGCATTGTCATCGAAATCGACTTTCAGCCGATTAGATCGTGTTACGTACATATAGTAGCCCACGTGTTGAAGAGATGTTAAGAAGAGAACAAAAGTGGCCAACCGGACAGCAGTGGAATCCGAACCCACAACTTCCGACAACGGTCGACTTACACGCACTCTACAGTGTGATGGCAATAGTGCCAGACCTGAAGATTGAATCCTTTCCAACAGATTAAATATAACGTAGGCCACCATCGCTCAATGGTAGAGCTACCACTGCGAAATAGGGGGTGGTGGGTTTGGATCCCACTGGTGTTCGGCTGGCCATCTTTGTTCTGTACTCAACATTTCTTCAACATATACTGTATATACGTAACACGCTCTGATAGGTTCAACGTCGATTTCGATTAATTGCAATGTGTTTATAACTAATGTTAGATTTAACAATGGTTTATGATAACTATGCCGGCCCCGCGGTGTAGGGGTAGCGGGTTCGATTCCCAGCCAGGTCAGGGATTTTTCTCTCGATCTGAGGGCTGGTTCGAGATCCACTCAGCCTACGTGATTAGAATTGAGGAGCTATCTGACGGTGAGATGCCGGCCCCGGTCTCGAAAGCCCAGAATAACGACAAAGAGGATGCGTCGTGCTTACCACATGGCCCCTCGTAATCTGCATGCCTTCGGGCTGAGCAGTGGTCGCTGGGCAGGCCAAAACCCTTTCAAGGGCGTTAAATGCCATGGGGATGGTTTGGTTTATGAAAACTATGACCACGGTAGAGTACACAGTTGTTGGTAACGCTGTCCGTGTATCACTTTTGACCGGAAGGTCCTTCGAAAAAGCATACTCTATGTTAATAATTACAGTTGATGGAATAATGAATATTCCACTTTTGTTTCAGAGAGTGATTGATCATCATGCAAGTTACCGCTGTCTTACTTTTTATCGTCAGTGCTGTCGTCGCTATGACTGTCGAGTCTGGAGAAAAGAGCACGCATACCACTGACCTTGTTGAAGTGAAGGAGAAAGACACCCCCGATCAGGTGAGATAAATACATTTATACCACTGCTGCTCAATGTATTTGAGAAACGGAGGTTTCACTGTCACAATCGACCATGAGTGAGGTCTCGTCCCCTTAGATCCTCATCATCAATCATTTTAATCCAAGGAACATTATGTAATTTTTCAAAGTCCAAGAGTGTGCCATATTTGAAATGCATTGCCTGATGTGACAGTGACTCGAGCCTAGAACTCTTATTGGCGATATTATTGTTATAGCCATGCTATAACGTTCTGCAATTGAAACTGGTGTTTAGAAACTTACACTTGCTCTATTGGACATGTACTACAGTACATCAAAACAACAGCATGTTGATGATAGTTTGAGAGAGTCTACAGATAATCATCTCCATCGCCAGGCACCTGCTCCAATGCTAAACAAGTTTTGCTACACCCTTCTAAATGAAGGACGCTGGTTGAAAAAATCTTCCACGGCATCAGGAACAGTTTGATAGGGGGTGAAACGCTTACTCTTCAGATTTTATTCAGGAGACCAAAGGCGTGACTGTCGCAAGGTGAGAGATCTTGGGAGTAAGGCGGATGATCGATAAGACCCCAGCAAAAACTGCTCCCACTGTCCATCGTTGAGTTGGTAACATGTGGGTGCGCGTTATTCTCGAGCACAATCACACTCCGTGCCAGTTTTCCCCACCAAAGAACCTTTTTTGCACAATAATTGAATCATGTCACGTACTATTCGTTCGGACGTAATCATTAAACACGAATAACGTTCTCCTTTACTTGGACACATATCTCAAACTGACCACGTTCTGAGCTGTTACTAAAAACACCAAACCATGCAGTGCTGCTACCTTTTGGCTATCCCATCAATTATTTGTCTATGTTTCAATTGAACAGCCCTTATACAACCAGAAAATGAATAGCATCAATATATCACCAAAAACTTGCCTTTGCCAATAAGTTCTACTGACTTGCTTCAAGATGAAGTACTACTTTTGTCACCAAGCCTTTGAGATGAATAATAACATATTGTTAATTGTCTTGTTCCAGGAACCTCTGTCCAGACAGCGCCGCTCACCACAGCCTGGCGATGACAAGGGATCTGTGGGTGTCGACGTTGATCGAGTGAAGGGAGTAGGAACTGTGATCACTGCAGACGCTGACCGCAACTTGTGGAAGAACGATAACGGAGGTCGACTGGACGCCAAAGGTCGCTGGACTCAAGTTGTCGACGGACCACAGAGAGGAAGCTCCAGCCACGGCGGTTCTCTCATTTACTCTGACGACAAAGGATCAGTTTTTGGATCCGTGGACCGACAGAAGGACTTCGGTACTAGCGTAGGAGTGGGAGCGGACCGCAACTTGTGGAGAAGCAGAGATGGTCTGAGCAGTCTGGATGCTCAGGGCTCGTGGTCTAAAGTGGTTGGTGGACCAGCCAGAGGGAAGCCCAACTACGGCGGGTTCATCAACTTCTCCCGTCGCTTCTAGCTCCCACGTCAAACTGTATTGACTGAAACGTAGGAGTGCTACCCATAGATCCAAATATAATGTCCTATGAAGAAGCTGAACTTACTTTGAACATTCATCACTCATGTAGCAGTGAATGAAATGTATACAATCATAGGGGGAATACAGAAGAGATACAACGGAACAGAGCAGTACAATAACGCTCTGGACGAAATACTGATCTAGACACACAAATAAGGTCGAGATTATGTGGAGGACATTCTGTGAAATTTGATGTTGAAAGCAAGAAGTCGTAACAGGAACTTAAAAGGGCAGGGGAAAATAACGCAGCGAGTTAAAATAATACGTGAAGACTGAAGTTAGGATTAGTGAGTTACCTTCGACTAGGATGTTCGGTCAATCAGAATATGTTTTTGAAGCAACTGGATTGGGTCGATAACAACCAGTCGAACATAAAATAGATCACGTCTATCCACAAGCCCATTTTATCAACTAGAATTCTAACTAATAATTAGTTAATTATAGTTTACTCTCTAAGTAGAGTTCTTATCATCAATTTCTTCAAGAATATGTTCATAAATGCGTGCTAGTCTGTTGAGTCGTACGCGTGAACATTAGGATATAACAGCTTACAGCTCCTGGTTATTAGTAATACGTTAATTTATATATATTCTTCATCATCATTTACTAAATTTCACTACAACCAGGATGTTTCGCCCACTACATACACAGTCACTGACATTTGGTCTACAAATCTTAGTCCATTTCAAATTCGTCCACAGTAATATTTCGTCCATTCATTGGATGGCCTGAAGGAAAGGGAAGTAGAGCTTTAGAAAAATTGTTATGACTGCAGTAACTCAAAATAACAATGTAGCTATGTACCTCCGAACCTTCAACAATAAAACAAATTTGTAGACTGCACCCGATGAGGAAGATTAGTAGAAACTTTCCATTCATCTTCCCAGTAATTTTCAACCACCTCTTTAAAATAATGATATAATAGAGCACTTAAAACCTTCTATTAATTCGGTATTGAAACATTTTACAATATTTATTTTTATTCCATATATATAGGTAAAAATGTACTGTAGTTTTGACCTCGTAGTCCTTTTAACCCTTTCATATTTTTTTTGCTACTTGCTTTATGTCGCACCGACACAGATAGGTCTTATGGCGACGATGGGATAGGAAAGGCCTAGAACTTGGAAGGAAACGGCCGTGGCCTTAATTAAGGTACAGCCCCAGCATTTACCTGGTGTGAAAATGGGAAGCCACGGAAAAACATCTTCAGGGCTGCCGACAGTGGGATTCGAACCCACTATCTCCCGCGTGCAAGCTCACAGCTGCGCGCTCCTAACCGCACGGCCAACTAGCCCGATTTTCATAAATTTCACTTTCAAGTATTCATAAATATTTGAAATGTATTGTGCAATTATTGACAAACTGTGCAATTAAACATTCGACAAAAATTTACAGAAATATTTAAGTTGAACGAAAAACATGTGCGGACGAAATATGGTAGCGGACAAAAATAATGTAATGGGTGAAAGTGATAGGTGGACTAAATGGAAAGTGGACTAATTGTTCGTGGACGAAACATCTAGGGATCAATTTTTTCTATCCATTGCCAGCATCTTTATCACTTTATAGGAGCTGCAGTTCATTTGTATCATGAGGTTCTTCATCTTTCAAATTCTCGGTCACCTCTTCACTTTCTTCCAAAAACTTCCCCTTCCAAATTGTTGCAAATGAAACTGTAGTGTCTCATTAGGTGTCCAGACATTTTCTGCTTCCTTTGCTCTATTTCACTGATGACTTCAATACTACGGTGTTACCTTTTCTTTTAGTCCAGCTTATTCGACTTAATCAGCTCTAAAACCACATCTTAACTGCTTCTAGCCTGTCCTTTATATGTTTTTCCAAGGTCAATGTTTCAGTCCAGTATATTAGTATACTACACACATGACATTTAGCAAACTTTTCCTGGTTTCAGGATTTTTCATTGATTAAGAAACTTTTTAATCAATGTTAAATTGTAATCCTATTGCACATGAAACAAAATTCCTTAACTAGTTCCTATCATGAATTGCCGCGGTAAAAGATAAGTTTTCTAACGCGAGTTAGTTTGATGTCGGTCGTATATTAGTCGTGATATCTCAGTTATGTTTTATACAGCTTTATAAAATTAATTAATTGAAAATTATTTTACTTTCAAACTGCACGTTTCATCGAGTACTGGTCCCTGTACAGCAACACCGGTCCTTTCCACCGATATAACACGTTGTGCTCACCTACAGTCTGTCATGTAGCAAAACAATGGTACAACAAACATTGTTCATATGAATTGTGGCGTTACTATACGTGGTATACACTTCTTAATCAGAAAATCCAGGTTCTATTCCCCACTCCTCCACATATTACAGTTTTAATCTAAGGTTTGGAACGGGATTCACTCTCCTTCATGAGCTGTGTAATGTGAAAGGCGGAAAGCTACGTAATACGTTTGAGAAGAGAAAGAAGTCAGGTTGATTACGTACTATATCTAAAGGCCACTGTCTGGGTACAAGTCATCTTGGCAGCCCAAGGATCTTGATAGGGTCATGTATTGTTTTAAATTTTCAATCCTGTAGATCATTTATTATATCCGAGAACTGCAGCTGTGACATGTTTGTGAACAGTGTAGAAACTAACCAAATTATTTTTTGTGAGATTTGATATCCTTTTGTTTCAATTACTGTGATGTCTTTTACTTTAGGTTTTATATTGAAAAATGAACATGAATCGATAGAAAAGAAAGGGTCAACATACTTTGCACTTTAAAGAAAATATTCAAGTTAAACTTCAATGCTCCTATAAAAGTATTCACTGTAGTGTAAATTATAAACATGCAATAAACTATTATTTTGTTCATCCATGTGATATTTACTTATAAAATAAATTTCTTACCCACAATTATCACGTTACGAACCAGGAAGTTCTCAAGGTATTTGGCTTAGCACAATCTCTGACAAACTGCGTGAAAGTCGGCCACTTTTCTGCGCAGTGACAACAATTCTGTTTCAAGAAAAGCACCCAATCTGAACCCTGCTGACCGCCGATCTCGAGGACGGCCAAAGAAGCGTTAGCTTGGCACACACGCCGACATCGCTAATGGTCTTGGTGGGAGTTACCATCCAAGACACTACTGATCTTCAAAACTGGAAGTCAAGGCGTAAACAAACAGACCCTGCACTAAGACGTGATGAACGCTAGGAAGAGAAGATCCTAACTACAATAATTTTCGAAAACTCTGTATCAGTGGTGAAGTACATCATTCTTGGTACTGATTGCATGCATCCACAGTTGCGTGAATAAGTCCATAACCACCTTCTGCATATCCTCGTCCGACAGCAAGCATCGACCCTTCAAGGCCTTTTTGAGGGGACCGAAGGCGTGCTAATCGCATGGGAAGATATGAGTACCATAGGCCTCATCCACCGCCCACTTGTTACTGTCCGTAATGGATGAGGCTGGCCTCGCAGACTGACTGTCTTCTTGTTTCGAAGAGCGACCCGGACGGAACTTGATGCACTATTCCACAACGGTGGTTTTCAACAGACATGCTGCCCCACAGTAACCGTGTGCTGCCCCATACTCAGTCTTCATTCCCCGGTGGATGTCCACCGGTCCTTCGGCAGCCAAGAACAGAACACGTTGGTCCTGTTTGGACGCATTTAGTGATAACTTCGCCATAGATCACGTGGCCGCATTTAACGCACACACTTCGGCATGACACAACTGCCGTACTAATCCCTTTGCCTTTTTTTTCGGGGGGGGGCCCCCGTAGCCCGCTCCCCCCGCGTGACCATCGACTCAATCTACATGGCCTCCGACATGCTATTATTTCTAAGAAGAAGAAAGAGATAGCAGGGAGGAGTGGGAAGTGATACAAGGAGTATCTGCCGGTTTCCGAGTCAGACTCGCTACCACGGCAAGAGTTTGTGTTAGGTATATGGTGTTGAAGTATGGTATTGAAGGGTCAGGGAAAAACCACATAGGCAGAAAGAAGAAAGAGCCTACATGTAAAACCTGACATTCGAATCCCTTTGCCTACATGTCCGTACTTATATACCCACATCGGAGTCGTGTTACGTTGCATGTCCGAGCAACGCCCTCAAACTGATCACGCCTTATCGTTTTATACAGTATTTCATTCTGACTACAAATTTCCACATTTTAGTGTGAACGTACTTACAATAATACAACAGACTCCCGAAACACACTCACGTCTCTCTCATTCTAAATCAAGTAAGTTTTCAACAAAATAGTCCGTATCCCTTAAGGTATTGAGAATGATTAAATTAAACTGAGCGGAGATGCTTGACATGTCGTCTTTAATGTTGAAGGTAGGGTACGACTCTTTTGCAATTTAAGTGCAGCTACTGCACCGGGAATAATAACTAAAATAATATTGATATAATAAACAGAAATAAGTAGAGAGAGTCAGGTTAGCTAAACCATCAGTTGCCAATTCTTGAAATGTTAAAAATATTGTGGTCGTACAGAAATATAAAATAATTACATGCTGGGGGTTAATAAGTTTAAACTTTAATTTACACATGAATTAAAATTTAAAAGAGACCGGGCGAGTTGGCCGTGCGGTTAGGGGCGCGCAGCTGTGAGCTTGCATCCGGGAGATAGTGGGTTCGAATCCCACTGTCGGCAGCCCTGAAAGTGGTTTTCCGTGGTTTCCCATTTTCTCACCAGGCAAATGCTGGGGCTATTCCTTAATTAAGGCCACGGCCGCCTCCTTCCAACTCCTAGCCCTTTCCTATCCCATCGTCGCCATAAGACCTATCTGTGTCGGTGCGACGTAAAGCCACTGTAAAAGTAATTTTGAGGAAGAGACTGAGATATCGTACCTTTAGTTTGTAAAAAAAGAAGAGAAGTATACTTCCGATTGAATTTTAATTATTTGAATAGTTCGCAAAACTAGGTCGAATAATAAACTAGTATGTGAATAATTCGATTGTTCGAATACTCACAGTCCTATTTCTTGGCAAAATTAAAAAAAAAATGTGACAGGCTGAAAATGACCGCGGGTAAAAGACGGAAAAGAGCGAGCATTTCTTGGCAAGTTTATGTACATTCTACCAATAAAAGGGTGCAATTCTATGCTTTTCAAACTGTTTTAACCAGTGCTTGTAACGTTCCTCATACAGTAGAACTATGCAAATTTAGTAACATGGGGTGACTTTTCTACTAGGGACATACTTTGAACTGTTTTTTCATAATGATTTAGAGCCCTTAAGAGTGACATAGAGGACATGTTCTTCAGAACTTTGGCCCGAGGGACTCTAACTTGGGAGTGTGAGTTGAGGACTACGGGACCGTTAGATGTGTCCCAGCATTCCTTCCGCTTACTTGTGCCAGGCTTCTCACTTTCATCTATCCAATCGATCTCCTTCCTTTCCAACCCTGACGGTATTAGGTAACGGGGCCTAGGGAGTCTTCCATTTTCACAACCACGGCAGCCCTTGTCTATCTTTGACTGATACCTTCACTTTTCGAAGTGTCGGACCCCTTCCATTTTTTCTGTCTGATTATATTGTTCATAGAAGATGGTTGCTCAGCTGTACTTCCTCTTAAAACAGTAATCACCACCACCATTCTTTAAAATGTTGTGATTAAATATGCGAGTTTTCCAGGATGAAGAAAATCTCGCTCTGCATAGGATATGTGCTACCTACCAAAGGTGTGCTTATTCAGTTTAGGTGTTATTTGTATCGTCTTTAAAGATGAAAAGAGCCTTCTGTAAAACAATGCTTACTTAAGAATTAATTATTGATTTTCTTCCACAATGGGGATACTTTCCACCATACAGAAGTGGTGCAAAGTATCCTGATTTAAAGAAATTTCTACGGGTTTTAGTAAGCCTGCTTGTTTCTGGGATCGTTAAATTCACAAATATCAGGTGGATGGTCTTTCTCACGCCATACAGATGCTAGAGTGAAAACGAAATAAGCCCTACAATCACTGGGATTCGAATATCGACAGCAAAGCTAGGAATCATTCAGCTAATAAGCCTCCCATTCATCTATATAAGAAGTATTAACCTGTATATACCATACCAATCAAGATCCACGATTAGCTGGCGCAGTTATCTAAGAAAATAAACGTTGTGAGATCCATAGGTGGGACCACAGTTAGATAGTGCAGTTATCTAAGAAAATAAACGTTGTGAGATCCATAGGTGGGACTACAGTTAGATAGTGCAGTTATCTAAGAAAATAAACGTTGTGAGATCCATAGGTGGGACTACAGTTGAATAGAGTGGTTATCTAAGAAAATAAACTTTGAGATCCATAGATGGGACTACAGTTAGATAGTGCGGTTATCTAAGAAAATAAACTTTGAGATCCATAGGTGGGACCACAGTTAGATAGTGTGGTTATCTAAGAAAATAAACTTTGAGATCCATAGATGGGACCACAGTTGGATAGTGCGGTTATCTAAGAAAATAAACTTTGAGATCCATAGGTGGGACCACAGTTAGATAGTGTGGTTATCTAAGAAAATAAACTTTGAGATCCATAGGTGGGACCACAGTTAGATAGTGCGGTTATCTAAGAAAATAAACTTTGAGATCCATAGATGGGACCACAGTTGGATAGTGCGGTTATCTAAGAAAATAAACTTTGAGATCCATAGGTGGGACCACAGTTGGATAGTGCGGTTATCTAAGAAAATAAACGTTAAGATCCATAGGTGGAACCACAGTTGGATAGTGCGGTTATCTAAGAAAATAAACTTTGAGATCCATAGGTGGGACCACAGTTGGATAGTGCGGTTATCTAAGAAAATAAACTTTGAGATCCATAGGTGGGACAACAGTTGGATAGTGCGGTTATCTAAGAAAATAAACTTTGAGATCCATAGGTGGGACCACAGTTGGATAGTGCGGTTATCTAAGAAAATAAACTTTGAGATCCACAGCCAGGACTTTAGTTAGATAGTGCAGTTGTCTAAGGAAATAAACTTGCTTTCACCCATTCAGCCTTAGTCACAGTCCATTAACGCAGAAGCATATTGCAGAAATGACAGGAGATAACCTTGAACTTCAACCTCGAACATTAACTCAAACGATTAGTCTGCATGTTTCTCGCGAAGCTGGTGAGAAGTACCGCTGGATGTCTCTATCCGTATTTCCCCTCCGGAGGCACGTGCTCTCGAAATACAAAATAAGGAATATTTTCTGTCCTTCCCTAGAAACCCATGAGGATATACTGCTCCACAGAGCCATATATAAGGAGCTGTGGGCATTTCCACATTAGTATGCAGCTGAAAGGACGACACTTCATTCAGTGACAGGCAACCGGCAGTGAAAGTAAGGAATTTATTACCACAGTACCTTATCTTGTTAGTTTGCAGAATTCAAGATATTTATTATTGCTGTACATCGCAAGTGATTTTTATTTTCTTTCTTTCTTTCTTTCTTTCTTTCTTTCTTTCTTTCTTTCTTTCTTTCTTTCTTTATTTATTCCTTAATCTGTTTACCCTCCAGGGTTGGTTTTTCCCTCGAACTCAGCGAGGGATCCCACCTCTACCGCCTCAAGGGCAGTGTCCTGGAGCGTGAGACATTGGGTCGGGGGATATAATTGGGGAGGATGGCCAGTACCTCGCCCAGGCGGTCTCACCTGCTATGCTGAACAGGGGCTTTGGTGGGCATAGGAAGATTGGAAGGGATAGACAAGGAAGAGGGAAGGAAGTGGCCGTGGCCTTAAGTTAGGTACCATCCCGTCATTTGACTGGAGGAGAAGTGGGAAACCACGGAAAACCACTTCCAGGATGGCTGAGGTGGGAATCGAACCCACCTCTACTCAGTTGACCTCCCGAGGCTGAGTGGACCCCGTTCCAGCCCTCGTACCACTTTTCAAATTTCGTGGCAGAGCTGGGAATCGAACCCGGGCCTTCGGGAGTGGCAGCTAATCACACTAACCACTACACATCGCAAGTGATTTTTACTCTCAAGAATAATGCTGCGGGTTTTACCTCTCACTAACTACTTTTACCTTTTTCGGAGTCGCCTCAGTGCCGGCATTCTGTCCCGCAAGAGTTCATTTACGTGCCAGTAAATTTACAGACATGGGGATGACGTATCTGAGCACCTGCAAATACTGCCGGCCTCATTTTTAATAACCTTCATATAATATATGCCAACGGCCGTAGTCGTGTTGGAACACCGGATCCCGAAGTTAAGCAACATTCGGCGTGGTCAAGATTTGGATGGGTTGCTGCGCGCTGTTGGTGGAGGGTAAGGGAATGGAGGAGCGGAAAGGAACTGGCCACCCTACCGCACGTAAACTCCGGCTCAGGCACACCTCTGCGGAGGTTCAGACCTGCCTTCGGGCAGAATATACCCTTACCTTATATAATATATGACCAGAGCCGGATGTGCAGTGTGCTGGCCGCTATGCCCCACCCTCACCCTTTCTTGCAGAGTCTTCTGTACGAAATATTCCTCCCCCCCCCTCCCTTTCTTTCTACAATGGTTTAAAGATTTTGGCCGACAGTTTTTACATATCAGAATATCATCATCATCATCATCATCATCATCTGTTTACCCTCCAGGTTCGGTTTTTCCCTCGGACTTGGCAAGGGATCCCACCTCTACCGCCTCAAGGGCAGTGTCCTGGAGCTTCAGACTCTTGGTCGGGGTATACAACTGGGGAGTATGACCAGTATCTCGTCCAGGCGGCCTCACCTGCTATGCTGAACAGGGGCCTTGTGGAGGGATGGGAAGATTGGAAGGGATAGGCAAGGAAGAGGGAAGGAAGCGGCCGTGGCCTTAAGTTAGGTACCATCCCGGCATTCGCCTGGAGGAGAAGTGGGAAACCACGGAAAACCACTTCGAGGATGGCTGAGGTGGGAATCGAACCCACCTCTACTCAGTTGACCTCCCGAGGCTGAGTGGACCCCGTTCCAGCCCTCGTACCACTTTTCAAATTTCGTGGCAGAGCCGGGAATCGAACCCGGACCTCCGGGGGTGGCAGCTAATCACGCTAACCACTACACCACAGAGGCGGACACATATCAGAATATACAACGCAATATCATCAAACTACAATACACCGAAATGTCTATAAGAGGTGATGGCTTCGAATCCCACTGTCGGCAGAGCTGGATATGATTTTATATAGGCCTTGTTTCTCATTTTCTCACCAGGTTAATATAACCGTACCTAAGACCACGGCCATTATCCTTTTCTACTCTTTAAATATCCCTGTTTCGAAAATCCTGCTAGCGTTATTGCGACCCTGAATAGGAAAAAAAAAAACAATCAAAGAAACAGAAACAAATGAATATCCTACTTTTTCTCGCAGGTTCTACAGAGTGCAAGCCCTCACCATGACAAGTGCCACCGTTTTCTTATTAGTTACGAGTGGTATTGTTGCTGCGATCGTGGCGCTTCCAGTAGCGCCTGACGTCATCACTGAAGTCGAGAACGTGCACACTCATGTTCCTGATGGACCGGTGGTGGACGAAGCCAATACTTATGACCAGGTAAGACAGGGAGCAGTTGAAGTTGTTTCGGCTGTGACTCACGGGGCGGAACATTTGACAAAATGAAGTTTTGACCTCCACGGGACTTGAACCTGAATTATTCACCCTTTCGACGGGCGTTTTAATCAATTTCACTAGGACGATCAACACACGAGACCTAATTCTGCATTAATGGGCTGAATGATCTCAAGAATGGCCGCCTCTGTGGTGTAGTGGTTAGCGTGATTAGCTGCCACCCCCGGAGGTCCGGGTTCGATTCCCGGCTCTGCCACGAAATTTGAAAAGTGGTACGAGGGCTGGAACGGGGTCCACTCAGCCTCGGGAGGTCAACTGATTAGAGGTGGGTTCGATTCCCACCTCAGCTATCTTGGAAGTGGTTTTCCGTTGTTTCCCACTTCTCCTCCAGGCGAATGCCGGGATGGTACCTATCTTAAGGCCACGGCTGCTTCCTTCCCTCTTCCTTGCCTATCCCCTCCAATCTTCCCATCCCTCCACAAGGCCCCTGTTCAGCATAGCAGGTGAGGCCGCCTGGGCGAAGTACTGGTCATACTCCCCAGTTGTATCCCCCGACCAAGCGTCTGAAGCTCCAGGACACTGCCTATGAGGCGGTAGAGGTGGGATCCCTCGCCAAGTCCGAGGGAAAAACCGAACCTGGAGGGTAAACAGATGATGATGATGATGATGATGATGATCTCAAGAATACAGGTTCGATCCCGGGTGAGGTAGTCGATTTTTGAAAGGTGGTCATACCGTTGTTGTTGGCATAATAAACATCCCTGGTGACGCACTCAATGTCACCCGACAAAGTTAAATCAACTCAGCCACTGAATCGCACCACCAGAATTCCACTTTCGCTGACGAACAGAGACACTGTGAGAATACCGTAGGCTAAACACTTTAGAGGGGCTGGAACTAAGCAGCTGAGACCATAAATGTTGTTGATGATGATGATGATGGTCATTAGTTAAGAATGGGTAGATAAAATTATATTACCTAGCTCCATATTTACGTTAACATAAAATACTGTGGCATTCTACTCGCGGTACTGATACTAATAACGAAAACCTGCTACTCTTTAGTGGTAAATAAATTTCGTGTGGCTATTTCTAGCCGAGTGCAGCCCTTGTAAGGCAGACCCTCCGATGAGGGTGGGCGGCATCTGCCATGTGTAGGTAACTGCGTGTTATTGTGGTGGAGGATAGTGTTATGTGTGGTGTGTGAGTTGCAGGGATGTTGCGGGCAGCACAAACACCCAGCCCCCGAGTCATTGGAATTAACCAATGAAGGTTAAAATGAAATTGGGCAATTGCTTATTTTCCCGGCCGGGAATCAAACCCGGGACCCTCTGAACCGAAGGCCAGTACGCTGACCATTCAGCCAGCGAGTCGGACACTCTTTAGTGGTGAAAACAAAGCAGCTGTCGTGGTCCCGGGTTAGTTGTGTATAGAGCTTTGTTAATGACGGCTACAGTTTGATTCCCGCAATGAGCAGTTGAATATTGGTATCACTATATACTATCCCATATACTATACTGCATAGTTTGAGAAAAGACTACTTGTTACTTGTTACAAGCAGGTGCCCTGGTCCCAGCGTACTTGTATTCAGGACTCGGTTAGCGACCACCCGCGGTCCGATCCCCGTGATATGTGATTAATTCTGTGCCCCGGTTCAGTCAGTATTGGTAGATATCCGCTGTGTTTTAAACATTCCATTTGTTGCTATCGGTTTTGCTATTACATTGTTATTATTGTCATCATGATAATGTATGGGAAAACACACTTGCTGCTAGGTGGCACTTATAGTTTTGTCCTTTAAGTGATGAATTAACCGTAAAAACTAAATTGAGAATATATCCTTCGCGGTATCTCATACGGTGAAAATGAATGAGATATAAATGAGCGGAACAGGCCGTTTTTGTGACTTTTATTTTATACAGGTTTTAGATAAAACAGATATTTTCGGAGATATTTGAAAATTTGTGAATATATAATAATCGTGAAAATCACCATGATTTTTTCTGGCACGGTAAAATCGCGCGAAACGTAAAAGATCGGAAATTATAGTTTAAACAACTTTCATTGTGTACAGGTTTTCGATACGGCTAATATTAACGGCGAAATCTGACATTTACTGCCTTGGCCTCTACCCATTTTATTGTTATTGTTACCATTATAATGTATGTGAAAACCCTCCTCACTGCTAGGTGCGTCTAATAACATGCTACATTGAGAGCTGAAAATAAGCAATTGCCCAATTTCATTTTAAAACCCTTGTCAGCACAACAGCCTGGCGTGCTTTTTCATCAAGACTCAGACCTCAGAAATATGTAAATTCACACACATTTCAAAACTAATTATGCCCGTGCTTAATAAAACAGATTTCCGTTCTATTTCTAGCCATTAAAGTTAAAACACGTCATAGTGATCTTACGCTGTGCGGAATACATACGTTTAAATCAGCTGACGGAACGTTTGGCTAAAAGGTTGCAGAGCCAATCAGAATGAAGCACTCGTTGGCCACTCGTTGGCATATAGGGTCACTGTATATCCAACGAGGTAAAGAAAAAAAGCAAAGTCATCTCCGAACAGGCGATGAAGGTTCTGGAAGAAGTGGCAGGTAAAGGCTTCCACTATTCGTAACCTCGGCACTTGATGGGGTAGAGTGATTAGTTCTAAGCCCGGCCGCCTTTGCCCCCAGGAATTAACCTGTTGGTGTAGGCTGAATGAACCTCAGGGCCATGTGCTCCTCCGGAAGTGGAAATATCGTTTCTTAAATTTTTCGACTTCCTGGCGAGGAATCGAATCCACGGCCTTCCGGGTGAACCAAGCTCGCCTTTACCACCTCGGCCAGGCAGCCCCTGAGGTAAAGCGAAGCATCACAGGAAATGTCCCGATGGCAGTGGAAAGGGCGTGGACGTGCGCCTACACATTGGTCGAACATCATAAAACAAGCAACTGAGACAACTCTCGTAAACGTTTTGCTTCTTGTTCTGAACCGGAAACGATGGAGAAACATACACAGTAATTTCCATGGAGATCACAGTCCCCAGTATTGAAGAAATTATTATTATTATTATTATTATTATTATTATTATTATTATTATTATTATTATTATTATTATTATTATTATTATTATTATTTCTTCTTTCTTTCTTAATCCGTTTACCCTCCAGGGTTGGTTTTTCTCTGGGACTCAGCGAGGGATCCCACCACCTCTACCGTCTCAAGGGCAGTGTTCTTGGCACATGGAACATTGGGCCGAGGGATGAAACTGGGGAGGAGGACCAGTAGATCTACTTCGCCCAGGAGGCCTCACCTGCTATGCTGAACAGGGGGCCGTGTGGGAGGGGAGGGAGGATGGTGAGATGGGAAGGGATATACAAGGAAGAGGGAAAGAAGCGGCCGTTGCCGTAAGTTAGGTAGCCTATTATTCCGGCATTTGCCTGGGGGAGGAGTGAGAAACCACGAAAAACCATTTCGACGATGGCTGAGGTGGGAATCGAATCCCCTCTATTCACTTGATCTCCCGAGGCTGAGTGGACCCCGTTCCAGGCGTCGTACTGCTTTTAAAATTTCGTGGCAGAGCTGGGAATCGAACCCGGGCCTCCGGGGGTAGCAGCTAATCACACTAATCACTACACAGAGGTGGACCATTATTATTATTATTATTATTATTATTATTATTATTATTATTATTATTATTATTAAGTTCAGCAAACTCTGAAAATATTATACACACGGTAGTTCAAATAAAATGTCTTTCTTTTTAGGCCTATAGTTCGTGTATAAAGTTAAACCTGAAACGGCTGCATGATCCGAACTCAGTGCAATTTCGTTATCCAAAGATGTTTTTATCTCAAAGTGCGTCAGAGAATTATCTAGCCTTCTAGCCATATTATTGTGTACGTCCTCCATATGACCATTTTAAGGTAGCAATGAATGTTCTGTTGCAGAAGGCTGTACCTAGACAACGTCGCAGGGCTCAACCCGACGATGGGAAAGGCTCGGTAGGCGTGTCTGTCGAAGAAGAGAGCCGCAAAGGAACCCGGGTGAAGATTGATGCAGATCGCGTCCTGTGGAAGAGTGAAGACGGGAAAAGTAGACTTGACGTTACAGGCGAGTGGTCCAAAGTTATCGACGGACCAGAAAAAGGAAAGCCTGACCTCGCAGGGTTTATTAAATTTAGCACCGACTTTTAATGTACAAAACTAACATTTGTGATGGCAATGTTGAAGGACATATCAAATAAAGTTACCGATAGCATCACTTATTGTCTTCTTTCAAATAATTTGCAGTAAGTTCTGTAGCAATCACGTGTTCGCATCTATGACCATTTCTGTTTACGGTGATAGCAGAGATGATCGTGAACGAGAAGCCATTTTTTATAAGTCAAAACAAGGGCACTAATTCGTACTAATTCAAAGGCCACACAGTCCGGCCTGACATCACAGTTTGCTGAAGATTTTCCTTCGGGTTCATTAGAACGATCAGGTCTTTACCACCTCGGCTGGCAACCCCTACTTTTTTTTTTTTTTTTTAATAATTTGCTTTGCGTCGCACCGGGAAGGAGTTCTAAATTTCATTTGAGGTGATGGTAGGTAGTGCATGTCGATATGACGTGATTATCAACACGTACACTTAATTTAAGAATTCAGTCGGTGCATGTAATGGCATTTTCAGTGTAATTCCTTATTTTCAAGAATTTTTACAAATATTTCACATTGCTGTTGAAGCAACAGTACACGATTACTGTACTTTATGAGAACTGTACAATAAATGTCCATCATAAAAGAAGTGCATTTTATGTGTTTTACATTCCCCTAATTTCCTCGTACAAATAGTTTTTCTTCATCAGCAATTTTCGTAACTACATGGTGTGTAAGTACCGTCCGACTCGTTGGCTGAATGGTCAGCGTAACGGCCTTCGGTTCTTCAGAGGGTCCAGGGTTCGATTCCTAGCCGGGTCGCGAATTTTAATCGCTTCTGATTAATCCTTCTGGCTCGGGGATTGGGTGTATGTGTCCGTCCCAACACTCGCCTCATCATATTCAGACAACATACCACACTACCAACCATCACAGAAACACGCGATAGTGATTACATACCTCCATATAAGGTTGGCGTCAGGAAGGGCATCCGGCCGTAAAACAGAGCCAAATCCACATGTACGCCACAGTTCGCACCAGCGATCCCACAGATGTGGGAAAATGCAGTAGGAAAAGAAGAAGTAGATGGTGTCTAAGTACCATCGCTTTTCCTCGTCGGAGCTGAGGTTTGTCTACAGGAATGAACGTTGCGAAGGCTCTGAACACGGACATTATAGAACCCAGATAAAACTTAGGCTTAGTCTGTCCGATACCCATCCATCCTCTCCTGCATTTCTCTCGCCTCCATGCCCCTCAGCAAACACACATCTCATACTAGCAACATTTCATTACAGTTTTCTGAGCCACCACGATTCTAAAAAAAATATCCCCCTGGAGTTCTTTCGTGTATGGGTAAATCTACCCGCACGAGGATAGCGCATTTAAGCACCTTTAAATACCATAAGACTGAGCCGGAATTTAACCCACCACCTTGGACTCAGAGAGCCGGTGCTTCACCATTTGACCCACACAGCCCGCCGGGAAGAATGTTAACACCACAAGACATCTTCAGTGGCTGTAACGTAGCGGAATCTTATGTTGACGGGAAGTTCGTTCCATTAGATCGGAAACCACTCGAGTAGACCTACTTGTGGATTTGAAATTCTGAGGATGGCCAACGGTTAGGAATCGAGTTTGATTGCTGTTACCATGGTACATTAGACGTCAGTACGGGATCGGGCCACGACTTCGGGCTTAAATTGACAAGCGTTTGTTGGGTTTTGGCTTGAGAAAAACACAAACAAATGATTTAATGGCAGTTTTTGATTCATGAATTATAATTACTTTAATAAAGGCATTATAAGTATGTTGATATCCTCAGAATAACATAATTATTGTAGCTTCCAATGTCTGTAGGCCTATTTACCCCCTCCTTTTCTTCACAACAATTTGCATCTGTGGATCAGTTGTAGAGTGTTGTCCTCCGGATCCAAAGATAGTGGGTTCAAACAAGGTAGAGGTTTTTGAAGGGCGGAAAAAATTCCGTCGGCCTCTGTGGTGTAGTGGTTACTGTGATTAGCTGCCACCCCCGGAGGCCCGGGTTCGATTCCTAGCTCGGCCACAAAATTTGAAAAGTGGTACGAAGGCTAGAATGGGGTTCACTCAGCCTCGGGAGGTCAACTGAGTAGAGGTGGGTTCGATTCCCACCTCAGCCATCCTGGAAGTGGTTTTCCGTGGTTTCCCACTTCTCCTCCAGGCAATTGCCGGGATGGTACCTAACTTAAGGCCAAGACCGCTTCCTTCCCTCTTCCTTGTCTATCCCTTCCAGTCGTCGCATACCCCACCAAGGCCCCTGTTCAGCATAGCACGTGAGGCCGCCTGGGCGAGGTACTGGTCATCATCCCCAATTGTATCCCCCAACCCAATGTCTCACGCTCCAGGACAGTGCCCTTGAGGCGGTAGAGGTGGGATTCCACGCAGATTAAGAAAGAGAGAGGGGAAAAAGTCCATTGGACACTCCATGTCGTACGATGTCGGCATGTAAAAGATCTCTGGTGACACATTTGGTGTTTACCCGACAAAACTCATTAAAATCTCAGCCATAGACGTCCAAGAGAGTTTCGGTTTACTCGGTCTGCCATCTAGTAGGCCTACAGTAAAGCGGAACGTCGAAATTGATGAGCAGACAGCCAGATGGCGTCAACGTGAAATGTCTGCACACGGTACCTGAGACCATACGATTATTATTATTATTATTATTATTATTATTATTATTATTATTATTATTGAGTCGTCAATAAATATTGAGTTACTATTCTGTTCTTACTGTTTGCTTCATTACATTCATCGCAATAATAATAATAATAATAATAATAATAATAATAATAATAATAATTTATGAGGATGGACGACAACATATGGAACGTGATTTGATTAATGGAAATAACTGGATGAAGTTATGAAGGATTAGAAGACGATGGGGATAACGGACAAAACTGCTCACCGGCCAGCATACGAGGTGGAGGAGCCATGACGCATTATCTACCGATCCAATAATTAAATTTCCACTTCATGGTTAAGAAGCCTTCTGTTCAGAGGTTCGCGGGTTCGATTCCCTACCCGGCCGGAAATATTAACCGCGCCTGATTAACTCCTATAGCTCTGGGGCTATGTGTTTGTGTTCGTCTTAACACACATTTCATTTGAACACAACGCACTGCCCTACCAACCGCCAAATAAACATGTCATAGTGAATACATCCCTCAATACAAGATCGCTTCTAAGCAAGGCATCCGGCCGTAAAACTGGGCTAAATACGACCACAAGTAATTAGGAATATGTCAGGAAGGAGAAGAAGAAGATCATGATTAAAAAGTAACAATCCATTGCTATGCAGAGAAGATTGTTTTGGTCCTCTCCACAGTAAAGGAAACAAGCACCAATCGTAATCAAATATTGAAGATACAAACGAGGAGGGAAACAAAATCATAGTTTACTGAAATAATACTTTATTTCATATTGACATTCTTTTAACGATAACTATTTTTGGTTGGGGGATGTCGTGCACACTTCAGTTATGTATTTCTGGGGTGCCTTATCAGTTCAGCTTCGTTGCTTTCAAAGTTCAGATTTTGGTCAACAAGAACTGAATGTTCTTCTAGTGACGCTGAACGGCGAGATCTTGAGGCTCCTTCCTGCAACACGAAAATAAAAAAACAAAACAAATCATCCACCAATACCAATAAAAACCATTGCTTAACAGAATAGAGTACTAAACTACTTTTCATTCAACGTAATCCCTCCCTGCCATTTTATACCTTTCAGCAAATAATAATAATAATAATAATAATAATAATAATAATAATAATAATAATAATAATAATAATAATAATAATAATAATAATAATAATAATAATAACTGTACCGGGCGGTACACCTCTACTCTGTTTATTTAAAAGTTGCGCCAGTTGAAACTCCTCTTCTGGAGGAAGTCTGAACTTTATCTACACTATTAATCTACTAATTTCTCAGAAGATGTCACTACCTGGAAATTTTTGAGTTTGTGAACTGTGTCATTTTTGATGTGTTTTTGTTTCGCTTGAAGTAAGAAGTGTGAACTTTCTCTTCTAGAGGACACTACTGAAGATCAACAATAGTGCGACCTAGTGCGGAGTCAAAGAACTATTTTGTTGGAGAAATTTTTATTTCAAGAGTTTGTTCTTGGTTAAATTTCTTTCTGTCATTGTTTAAGTTGGCTGTATACCCCTCTTTTTCCCCTTATTTTGGATCTAGCCAATCCCGAATTTCTTTAATTAATTTTCCACCAATAATGTGTTTCTTCTTCCTCTATGTAGGGGTTTCTTTTCCCTAGCCAATAAAATTTTTGTGGGAGGGTGTTTTCTTTCCCCTAACGCCTAGAATCTTCCGTGAGAGGATATAAACTGCTGATTTTGGGGTCTCCGGGCCACTTCTGTTCCATCTTTCAGTGTATTAAGTACATAGCAGGAGGCGGGAAGCGCCTCTTTCTTCGGCGGCGTCTACAACAAGGTAATGGCCAAGTAATAACTTCTTTCTTTGCTTGCTCAGCAGTTTAATCTTCGGGGCGGGTTCTAGGCCTTCCACCATGTAACCTTCCTTTAAAATGTAAAGACTACTGGTACCTATCCTATCTTCTAAACCACATATTGGGATAGAGAGTGCTAACCCTCTCGAGTTCCCACTCATATTGTTTTGAGGTGGACTTATTTTCTCAAACCAATTCTTCCGTGATGTAATGTAAATTGTTATTTTCTGAAGTCACCTCCGTAGTATGGGATTAGCCCTTGTATTAACGGCCTAGTGCCAAGTAGGTCTTAAACAAAGTGTATCAGGAGTGCGGTTAGCCTCCTCTCAAATTGTTATTTTAGAGGTCATATAATCAACCTTCTTTTTCATTCAATAGACCTCAGTAGGTTGGGTATTTTACCCCTGTGAATACGTCCTTAGAGGACAGCTTGAAGGTAGAGTTTGGTGTGGCCTTTGAGAGGCTTAAATTTTAAGAGCGGATCGCTCTTTTGAAAATGGAGTGTCATATGCCTCGTGGAGGCTTTTCTGTGTAATTCGGAGCCAGGGGCTCCTAGGGATGAATGGGGTTTTCTGCCCCTCTGTTAAAACTTGTGTTTGTGGTAAAAACTGAGCTGATCGCTGAAGTCAGGGCGTGAAGCCCAAAACCTGTAAATATTGTAACTCCCCTTGTTTTGCTACATTGTACCTGCCATGTCTGTTATTGCTTTGTTTTTGAAAAGAAAATATAACCTAGTTAAATTTTAAATTAATTTTACATTAACTTTGATTCCGTAGTTTGAAACCCATTCACGCCCGCACCTTCTTACGCCTCTACCTACCGCTAAAACACGGTAACAAGTGGTAGCAGAGCGTGGTTGAATGGGTCTCAATTTAGCCCCTTTTGACGGCTAAACATTGCTTTGACTCGAACTCCAACAATTGTCTCAGTTGCTGGAATTTTTTGAGTTTTTCAAAATTGTTCTGTCATCATGCCCGGCCCTCGCGATGTTCTCCTCCTTAACTATTTGCGCAAAGAGGAGTTGATATACGAGTTAACTATCAGAAATGTGCAATCTGGAGGCACGGTTGCAATCGACACCAACAAGCTTAGAGAGTCCCTTGATTTGCCCATTTCCATCCCCAATTTGGGAGAGAAAGAAATTGATGACTCTCTTTCCACGATCGTCGAGAATATTACTGGGCTAGCATCTGTAGTCAGCTTTTTTGATGAAAACGATCCGTCTCCTAATCAAATTAAGCGTGTGCAAGGCAGGCTATATCACTTTTCAAATAGAGTTAATGATCTGTTGTCTCTGAAGGTGAATGACGTTCAGAGGAAGCAAGCTAATACGCTCCTTGAAACTATCTCTGAATTGTCTAGTAAAGTCACTCAATTGTTAACTGGGGAAGTTCCTCCCAAATCTGATCAGCCCACCGTTGTGAATGTAAGTAGTGAGGAAGAACCTGCTAAGGGAGAAGGCAATAGGATAACCGTTGCTGCTCAAACTATCTCTGCCCCATTGGACAACGAGTCTGAACGCCGCACATCGTTGAACAATGTACGTGCTGAATTAACTTCCTTGCCATTGAAACCTTTACCTACTATGTCGCCCGGGTTTAGCAGCTTGCCTCATCCATTGGCAATGTTGCTCAGAGGTATATCCAAGTTTTCCGTTAATACCACCAGTGACGTAATTTCATTTTTAAGATTTCTAGTGGAATTTCAGGATCATGCCCTTGTGTTTTCTCTTTCCCCATGTCAAATTTTGCAAATTATCTATCCTTATGCTATTGGGGTTCTCTCAGATAAAATAGTAAGAGCCATAGCTGAACAGTCATCTATCGAAGATTTCCATGCACATCTGCTTGCAAATTTTATTCCTGCCCGCGCGAGGTCATCTCTTATTCAGAAATACTATTATCGAGTACAGAGGTTGGACGAAAACTTGGCTGACTTCATCCAAGATATTAAGTTTTATACTAGGGTGTTTGCTCTTCACTTCCCTGAGGATCAAATTGTACAAGCTATTGTGGAAGGCATTTCACCATCTTATAGATCATACTTGTGTTTTGCGGCGTGCCCGCAAACTTTCTCTGAACTTGAAGCGTTGGCCGTCTCAGCGGAAGGAGTTAGATACGCTGATTCTTTGCGTGTAGCGAAAGAACCCCCGCCTTCCTTTAGTAACACTCGGCCTCCACCTCGCCGACCAGTCACGCCCCGTAAATGTTATGCTTGCGGGTCGCCTGACCATCTTCGCAATAAGTGTCCTCTGATCAAGTCTAGTAGGGCAAATAATGGAGCTGGTTCATCACAAGGCTGTTTTAAGTGTGGGGCCTTCTCACATATCGCCAAAAATTGCCCAAACTCAAATAGCACCCCCTCCTGCTCTGGTGCAAATTCCACCCATGCCAATAATAAAAAGTGACTAGCGGCTTCGGCTGAGTCGACTAATTCTGCTTTCCAAGGCTCAGCCCCGGGCAAAAGGGTCGAGAATTCAGGGAATGAGCAATCTTCAAATTCTTTTTTTGAATGCCCCAGAGAGTGTCTTAGGATTGCGGCGGATACCCCCGCACCTGTTCCTTTTCTTAGGATTGAGTTGAATAACGAGCCTATAACAGCTCTCTTAGATTCAGGCAGCGTTTGTTCCATTATTTCGGCTGATTGGTATTCTAAATTGAAATCTGTTTGTAAACTCCCTGACTATGACTCATCTCCTGTTAAATATGTTTCGGCTAATTCATCTCCATTAGAAATTCTAGGTTCCTTACATGTCAAAATTCGTGTTTTTAAATTTACATGGAAAATCAAATTGTTTGTGGCCAAGCATTTGTCTTGCCCCATCATACTGGGAGCGGACTTCATGTCTCACACTGGTCTGGTGCTCGATCTTCAGAGTAAGTCGTGCACATTCAAATTTGCCTCTAATTGTAAAATCCCTCTATTAAAGTGTAATTCTGCATCATGTTCATCTATTTCGCCTACCCAGGATGAGATGTTGTTAGACCTTAGACATCTACCTGAGGAGCAGGCTGATAGTATTCGCAAATTGTGTCAGTCGTTTCCCGAGGTGTTCTCTGATACTCTTGGTGTTACTGACCTTATTGAATACAAAATTGAGGTCACGGATTCGATTCCTGTTCGCTTTCCACCGTATAGGCTATCTCCACCTAAAATGAAGGCTCTGAAAGAAATCATCGATCAGATGTTGAAGGATGGTATTATTAGGCCCTCTAAGTCAGCGTATTCTTCGCCTATTTTTCTAGTCCCGAAACCCCAAGGAGGCTTCAGGCCTGTCATTGATTACAGGGCTCTCAATCGGAAGGTGGTGTTGCAATCTGTGCCCCTTCCCGACCTTCATTCTTGTTTTTCATGGTTTCGTAAGGCCAAGTTCTTCACCATCTTGGACTTAAATCAGGCCTATAATCAAATTCCCCTAGCCGAAGAGTCTAAACATCTTACAGCGTTTGCCACGGACTGGAATTTATACGAATACAACCGCGTGCCTTTCGGGCTCCCTACGGGAGCAGCTGTACTCACTAGGCTGCTAGATAGGGTCTTCTCCGACATCAAATTCGAGTACTTATATCACTACTTAGATGATGTCGTCGTATTTTCCGAAACCTTTGAAGAACATCTAGATCATCTGCGAGAAGTTCTCAATCGCCTTCGTAAGGCGGGGTTAACTGTTAAGTTGTCCAAGGTTGCCTTTGCTAAGCCCTCTATGTCATTCCTAGGGCATATTGTGTCACCTGATGGTGTAGCAGTCGATCATTCTAGAACACAGGCCATCCGTGATTTTAAACCTCCCAAGGACATTAAAGGTATCGCCAGGTTCATTGGCATGGTGAATTTCTTCAGGAAGTTCATTCCTAACTTCGCTAATAGAGCGGCGCCCTTAAACCTTCTTCGTAGGAAAGGCATCAAATTCGAGTGGGGACCTTCTCAACAAGCCGCTTTCGAAGACCTTAAATTAGCTCTCTGTAATGCCCCTGTACTTGCTATGCCGGATTTCTCGAAGAAATTCATCGTCCAAACCGACGCGTCGTCGTCGGCGGTAGCTGCAGTCCTTCTTCAAGAGACTGAACTAGGGAGGCGCCCCATCGCCTATGCGTCTAGGACATTGTCAGCTCAAGAAGCAAAGTACTCCATATATGAGCTTGAAGGTTTGGCAGTCTTATTCGCCTTAGAAAAGTTCCGTCTCTATCTGGAACACGTCAAATTCGACTTGGAGACAGATAATCAAGCCTTAAGCTGGGTCTTAGGTAGGCCGCGTCGTACTGGTCGTATAGCCCGTTGGGCCATCCGTATTTCTGCCTTCCAATTCGATGTACGACATATCAGAGGTACTGAAAATGTTGTTGCTGATGGACTCAGCCGTATGTTTTCTAACGACGTCGAGACCCATGAACCTGTCGACAGTTCATCACCTTCCGAGTCCATACTATCTGAGGTTAATGCCATCCTAACAGATGCTCCCATGCTCTTTAGAGATATTGAGAAGTACCAACGTGAAGATCCGACGCTGGCTCCGATAATGGAAACCCTTTCTTCTGGGGAACATGTTGTCCCTTATGTTCTGAGGAATGGTGTTTTATGTTGCCCTTCGGGGCATGACAAGATGATGAAAGTTGTCGTTCCAGCTGTTCTTGTGCCTATGATCTTCAAGTATTATCATGAGACCCCATTAGGAGGGCATCTTGGAATCTTTAAAACCCGTGAAAAAATTCGTGAAATGTTCATTTGGAAAGGTATGGACGGTGAAATCCGTGAACTTGTAAAAGCTTGTAAATCTTGTTTGCTTAGTAAACCCACCATGTCCACCAAGGTAGGCCTGTTGTCTTCGCATCAAGCGTCGCGCCCCATGGAACGCCTGTATATCGATTATGTAGGACCCTTCCCCCAGTCAAAGGGTAATGCTAACAAGTTCATCTTTGTGTGCGTAGATGGCTTTACTAGATTTTCTTGGTTATTTCCGACTAAGCTGGCTACCGCTCAGTCCACCATTACTTGCCTAAATTCTATGTTTGCTTCTTTTGGTCCGTGCCAATATATGGTATCTGATAATGCTAAGGCTTTTACATCTAATTTATTTCGTAAATTCTGTTTTGACTTATCAATCTCTCATGTAACTACTTCTGCTTATTACCCTCAACCATCTCTGGCTGAACGGGTTAACCGTAATCTCAGGTCCGCACTTATTGCCTATCATCATGAAGATCCTTCCAGGTGGGACACGTCCCTGCATTGGATAGTTTTTGCTTTGAATTCGGCGGTTCATGAATCTCACAAATTTACTCCAGCTTCTTTGATGTTTAAGTTCGTTCCCAACACGCCGCTCTCTAACCTCTGGTCTCTGAATGACATTCTGCCCGAGACAATAGATCCGGACAACATTAAAGATCTTTGGAAGAAGGCTAAAGCTAATCTTAAAGTGTCTCATGAAAAGGTTAGGGAAAGGTATGATCGTGGACGGAGACCCACCTCTTTGAAGGTAGGTGACCAGGTTATGGTCAAAAATTTTGTTCCCGCGGGCAAGCTTGCCCCCAGATTTCATGGGCCTTGTATCATTCTCGATTTTCTTACGCCGGTTACCTTATTGCTAAGTAATCCAGCCACCGAGAGGATATTTAGAGTTCACCTGTCCCAGGTGAAACCGGTGTAATTTCTGTGTTAACTTGCTTCATATTATTTTGAAAGGATATGAAGGTTATATTTTTTTTGAGTCTCACTTTTAAGGCATTCTGCCCCTTCTGTAATATTTTGGTTTTAGATGTAAGCCTTATGTAAAACCTGCCCCGACCCGTTAAACTGCCATCCTGTTCTTGCCACGGCCATTACCACGCTCCCGTCTCCTGCTCCACCTTACACTGTGGCTTCATAATAGTAAATGCCATGGATATCTACACGCCGCTGGCCCCTCAACCTCTCCACAAGCCTGTACCCTCAAAGAAGATGATAGTCCAACACAATTCTGCCGCCTAGCTTTAATGTTTCAGCGCCCCCGCAGCCGCGCAGCGCCGTGCAGCGACTGGGGAGGGGGATGGGCCCCCTCCTCTCCAGCGAGGACGACATGTGCACGGCGAGCCGGAACTCTCCTCCCGGCCAAGGCTGATGTGCGGCGCACGACCTGCTACATGCCCGCAGCCTGTATCTGTTCACCGCGGGCGCGGCGTGCTTCAACACCTCTGTTCCCCTCATAGTGCGGGCGAGCGGTATCTCAGGGTACTTGAGGGGTCCGAGCGGCCTCCGTTGGACGCAAGCTGCAACGGCCGGTCTGGCCATCCGACTCAATCTACATCAACTACATGGACAGTCACCATAAGCAATAACTACACTTGGGAATTCAACAACAATATTTGGTGGACATTGCAAAATTTTTCTTCACCTTTAAGTATTAAAAGTTTATCTTCAGAAATTCAAATTCTAAAAACAGAAAGACTTTACTTCACCTGCAACAACAAATTGTGAAACTGAATCACACAACATTCTGAAAATCTTGTAAACTATTTTCATATTCACTTTATAACTTGGAACTTGTTTCAAACTGATTTCATGTGTCACCCCTGGAGGAACTTTTGGTGGGGGAGGTCTGTACCGGGCGGTACACCTCTACTCTGTTTATTTAAAAGTTGCGCCAGTTGAAACTCCTCTTCTGGAGGAAGTCTGAACTTTATCTACACTATTAATCTACTAATTTCTCAGAAGATGTCACTACCTGGAAATTTTTGAGTTTGTGAACTGTGTCATTTTTGATGTGTTTTTGTTTCGCTTGAAGTAAGAAGTGTGAACTTTCTCTTCTAGAGGACACTACTGAAGATCAACAATAGTGCGACCTAGTGCGGAGTCAAAGAACTATTTTGTTGGAGAAATTTTTATTTCAAGAGTTTGTTCTTGGTTAAATTTCTTTCTGTCATTGTTTAAGTTGGCTGTATACCCCTCTTTTTCCCCTTATTTTGGATCTAGCCAATCCCGAATTTCTTTAATTAATTTTCCACCAATAATGTGTTTCTTCTTCCTCTATGTAGGGGTTTCTTTTCCCTAGCCAATAAAATTTTTGTGGGAGGGTGTTTTCTTTCCCCTAACGCCTAGAATCTTCCGTGAGAGGATATAAACTGCTGATTTTGGGGTCTCCGGGCCACTTCTGTTCCATCTTTCAGTGTATTAAGTACATAGCAGGAGGCGGGAAGCGCCTCTTTCTTCGGCGGCGTCTACAACAAGGTAATGGCCAAGTAATAACTTCTTTCTTTGCTTGCTCAGCAGTTTAATCTTCGGGGCGGGTTCTAGGCCTTCCACCATGTAACCTTCCTTTAAAATGTAAAGACTACTGGTACCTATCCTATCTTCTAAACCACATATTGGGATAGAGAGTGCTAACCCTCTCGAGTTCCCACTCATATTGTTTTGAGGTGGACTTATTTTCTCAAACCAATTCTTCCGTGATGTAATGTAAATTGTTATTTTCTGAAGTCACCTCCGTAGTATGGGATTAGCCCTTGTATTAACGGCCTAGTGCCAAGTAGGTCTTAAACAAAGTGTATCAGGAGTGCGGTTAGCCTCCTCTCAAATTGTTATTTTAGAGGTCATGTAATCAACCTTCTTTTTCATTCAATAGACCTCAGTAGGTTGGGTATTTTACCCCTGTGAATACGTCCTTAGAGGACAGCTTGAAGGTAGAGTTTGGTGTGGCCTTTGAGAGGCTTAAATTTTAAGAGCGGATCGCTCTTTTGAAAATGGAGTGTCATATGCCTCGTGGAGGCTTTTCTGTGTAATTCGGAGCCAGGGGCTCCTAGGGATGAATGGGGTTTTCTGCCCCTCTGTTAAAACTTGTGTTTGTGGTAAAAACTGAGCTGATCGCTGAAGTCAGGGCGTGAAGCCCAAAACCTGTAAATATTGTAACTCCCCTTGTTTTGCTACATTGTACCTGCCATGTCTGTTATTGCTTTGTTTTTGAAAAGAAAATATAACCTAGTTAAATTTTAAATTAATTTTACATTAACTTTGATTCCGTAGTTTGAAACCCATTCACGCCCGCACCTTCTTACGCCTCTACCTACCGCTAAAACACGGTAACAATAATAATAATAATTATTATTATTATTATTATTATTATTATTATTATTATTATTATTATTAATAATTTCAATTTCGTGTGGCTATTACTAGCCGAGTGCAGTCCTTGTAAGGCAGACCCTCCGATGCGGGTGGACGGTATCTGCCATGAGTAGGTAACTGAATGTTATTGTGGTGGAGGATAGTGTTATGTGTGGTACGTGTGTTGCAGGGATGTTGGGATGCAGCACAAACACCCAGCCCGCGGGTCATTACAATTAATCGATGAAGGTTGAAACCCCCGACCCTGCCGGGAATCGAACCCGGGACCCTCTGAACCGAAGGCCAATACGCTGACCATTCAGCCAACGAGTCGGACTTTCAGTAAATGATCCATATGTGTTATGAACAACTCCTCTAACTATTTTGAACCAAGAACCCTTCTCCCATCAGTTCTGACTGCGTTCCAATGGTCATTACTCCTTACAAATGCCTTTGATTGCTTATCCCTGGTCGCATTATCACGCAGAATGGTCAGCACCTTTTCTCTTGGTACCCTCCACACGCCTTTTCTAGATCTTTGAAACAAGCATAAATGTAATTTGCTCTCATAATAGCATTTACTTCAGTCACTTCACCCATACTGAAAATGTGGTCTGTTGTATGAACTTACTATTTACAATACACTGATGATTAATATATATCTACACTCAGGAACACACAGACGCCAAGAACGGGAAGATTTCATTCAAAAGGAACTGCCTTATTTTCTGCGTCACAATTATGATAACATTATTCTCGGAGGTGATTTCAACTGTGTATTAAATGCAAAAGATCAGACAGGTGAATTCCATCCCTCCCTGGCATTAGGGAGAGTATATCGCGACCTTCGGCTTTGTGATGTGTGGGAAGTTCTTCATGGTAACAGAGTCGAATATACTTTCTTCCGAGGTACGGCTGCTTCACGTATCGACCGCTTTTATGTAAATAAAGAATCAGAGAATAATATCCTCAGTAACTGTTAATGTTGCACCATTCAGCGATCATCATGCAGTAGTGATGAAGACTGCGGGGCATAGACCGGCGGCACAGATGGGAAGGGGTTACTGGAAAATAAACAGCTCCTTACTGTCTGACGACGATATACAAAATGAATTTTCACTCCTGTGGAATGATCTGGAAACTCGAGTGCGAAGAGGTGGACAACTTTCGATCAAATCTTGGCTATACAAGTTTAAGCCAGCTATTCAGAGCTTTTTCAAACGAAAGGGAGTAGAAAAGGCCATCAACAGACGCCGTACGCTGCATTCTTATTACGTGATTCTTCACGATCTTGTCACCCGTCAGCAAGCCGGAAATGACGTATCCAATCATTTGACAGCTGTTAAACGCCGAATCAACTCAGTACAGGAAACTATTCTCCGAGGGGCAATTATTCGCTCCCGTGCAACATCAGTCATCCACGAAGAGAAGGCACAGTTGTACCACCTTGCCTCCGAAAAGAATAAAGCGAAAAATAAATACATTCACTCGTTAATTACAGATGACAATAGAAGTCTTACCACTACAAGAGACTGCATTACTGAAGCCGAAAATTTCTTCCAGAGAACATGTAGTGAAAGTGAGATATCGATACCCGACCAAAACAAAATACTATCCTACTTAGATCAACGTTTGCCTGAGGAAGGAAAACAGCAGCTGACCCGTGAGATCACCGAGGAGGAAGTTCTAAAGGCCCTGCGCACTGCAAGTGACAGATCAGCTCCTGGCCCAGACGGTCTCAGCTTCACCTCCTACAAAAAGTACTGGCCAGTCATTAAACATACGCTCGTAGAATTGATGAACATTCTATTAAACAACTCCGAAGAATCAACTGGATTCAGCGAAGGCATAATCATTCTTATTCCAAAAGTGTCAATGCCCCGAACTTTATCAGACTATCGTCCTATAACCTTACTAAATGCAGACTACAAATTATTTATGAAAATTCTGGCCAACAGGTTACGGCCGTTTCTGGAAACCATCATTCAGCTAGGGCAGACGTGTGGCATTCCGAACAAGAAAATCACTTTTAATCTCCAAGCAATTAGAGATGCTATATTATTATGTGAACACTACCCCCACAATGACGCAGCAATACTTAACCTTGACTTTGAAAAGGCTTTTGATCGAGTTCACCATGGTTATTTGTTTACGAATCTCGATAAGTTTGGTATTCCACAGTCAACATGTAGTATCATTAGATCTCTATACACTCATGCTCATTACCGAATTCTCCTCAATGGTCATTTCTCCAAACCTATTCCAATACGAAATTCAGTGCGACAAGGATGTCCTCTATCTCTGATCCTCTTCGCCTTAAGTATAAAACCCTTCATTCGAGCTGTCCATCACCTCCTAAAGGATGTACCAAATCCGCACAAGATGTTTACCGTCCGAGCGTATGCTGACGACGTAACACTTTTATTACGGAACCGAGCCCAAGCGGATCAGCTGATTGGAATAATATCTGTGTACGAAAGAGCCGCCAACGCGAAAGTGAATTATCAGAAATCTGTCTTGTTACCTCTCGGTACCTGGCCAAACCACATCACAATTGCTGGAATCCCTGTCAAAGAAGAAATAACAATTCTCGGTTTGAAATTTACAGGCAAATTTCAGGAGACAGTCGAAAAGAATTGGACTGCAGTCATCAACACTGTCCGGAACACAATGACGAAGGATCTCAGCAGAAATCTTAATCTAATACAGAAAGTATGGCACATTAACTCATTCGCTCTGTCCAAAATATGGTACGCGGCTCAGGTCTTCCCCATTTCAGAGAAACATGCACAAAGAGTAGAACTTGGAATTAGTTACTATCTGTGGAGAGGATACATATATCGCATATCAAGAAATCAGCTCAGAAGGCCAGTTGATCAAGGGGGCCTAGGCCTCATCGCCGTCTCCGCTAAATGCCAGGCTCTGCTTCTGAGGTCAATTCTACTAGCAAAGAACGGACTCGGAGATATTGATGATATGCATTTTTGGACATCATATCGAACTGGAAGCTTTAAACGAGTACTGCATACTATTGAATCTTTCTATCCTCATGTGAATCAACAGTGCATTCCACCCACGCAAATCATCTACCGTCGTCTTTTAAACCGTCAACTTGTTACCCCTCAGATCATGGAAAAATTCCCCAACATAAATTGGAAAAATATCTGGAAGCAGTTCACAACACAAGAGATCCCAACAGACTGGAAAAGTTCAGCATACATAGCCATCCAAGATGCCATACCAACCGAGGAGAAAAAATTTCGCCACAACTTGGTCCAGTCACCCTTGTGCCAAAAATGTGAGATTTCAACTATTGACACACAACTCCACAGACTAACTCGATGTGATGGTATGATGGACGTTTGGCGATGACACTGACTCTGGTGCAGCAGTTAACATCTTCCGATAACCCTAACGTTATATATCGTATCTTGTTAGCTTTGGACATACCCAACAGGAACAACAAGTTTGCCCTAGTATGGCTAGCAATGGGCTTTCTTCATTATGCGCAGACCAACGAGAAATGCTCTGTAAAAGGTTTTAGGCAGTTTCTCAAGACAGCGAGACAAAAACTGAAAGTGTATAGTGCTTCTGGAGGGCAGAAGAAATTCAATGAACTTTCTGTTCTTAACTTGTGATGATACAGATTGTGTAAATAATACTTTGTTTCTGTTTGCATTTATTTGTTTCTCTATTTAATAATCTAAATTAACAATGTAATTGTATAGTGTATCGGTCACCGACGAAAGTGGATTGCCTTTCCGTTCCTCATTAAAGTGATGGATCACGTGTGTTAATTATAAAAATAAAAAAAACGAGATATCTTAATGGTCGTGATATCTCTCAAGATTTGTTTGGTGTTTCTTTGTTGATTTTGTATTTGATGTTTGTCTGTAACAGTATGTCTAATTTACGCAGCACTGTAATTAATTGTGTATCCTTTACTTTGCTCTAGAAAATAAAATAATTATTTGGAAAAAAAATTACAACTAAATCCAGCATCTTCGCTAAAATGCCTATGAATATCTTGACTAGTATACTGATCGAGTAAGTACCACAATAGTTGTTTATAATCGCGATGCGGACCCTGCGATTGTGTGGAAATAACGCAAAGAAAGAGTTGTTGTAACTGTTTCTGAACCCTGCTTATGCATTTGTGGAATTACTGCTTTCATCAGGTATCTCATCCAAATTCTATACTAATCCTGCAATTTTCGGAAGCATATAACTTTATCAATGTGTTTTTACTTTTCTTTTTCTTTTTTTTTTTCATTATATCAGGTGGTCCATCAGTCCCTTATATTCTGCCAATTAAATGTTGAGCATGTGTGCTTTTAGCACTCGTTTGAATGATACCATGCGCCAGAAATTGCCATAGACGCTGTATGTCAGTCTCCTAACAAAATAGAACTAGTAAGTTGTATGTTGGAGAAACGTATATTAAAGAGTAATCCGGGCTGAGTGGCTCAGACGGTTGAGGCGCTGGCCTTCTGACCCCATCTTGGCAGGTTCGATCCTGGCTCAGTCCGGTGGTATTTGAAGGTGCTCAAATACGTCAGCCTCGTGTCGGTAGATTTACTGGCACGTAAAAGAACTCCTGCGGGACTAAATTCCGGCACCTCGGCGTCTCCGAAAACCGTAAAAGAGTAGTTAGTGAGTCGTAAAGCAAATAACAGTATTATTATTATTAAAGAATAAGATAAGATACATTTTGTTTTTGAAGACCATGCCACGGAATGACGTCTACAGAATTCGACACTTTGAATATAAGTGAAATTGAGGGTTGGCTTGATCATATCAAGATATTTTCCTAGCCGAAGTTTGCACGAGTTAGGATGACAAATTACTGTACTTTCGCCCTCTCCTTCAAGTTCTGAGCCACATCTCCATAAGAGAAGGCGATAGATTTTTTTGCTTCTTATGTGATGCAAATAAAATACCAAAACAAGATAATCCGGGAAATTGTAACTTCAAGTATTACACAACATGGAAATCAGACATTCTTGTGTATTGAGTTATGGACTTATTTCGTAACAATTAACATTTTAATTCTTCGTTATAACATAGAAATAGCTTCAAAGCATATTTAAATTAACATTAATCTCGGTGGGTGATAAAATTCGGCCATGTAAGAATACTAGTTGAATGGATGTTAAACAATAATTCAAAAATGGGAATGTTTACGTAACTGGTAGGAGACTTGAGAAACATGAAGTATAAAATTAATGACAAAAAAATGCAAAACACCTCATTTTTGGTTTTTCACTTCATTTACTGTCCGGCCAAAACTAATCTTAAACTTAATAATTCGTTGATCTACTGAATATTTTAAGTTATTCTTTTGACTCTAAACCACACAGCACTGAAATTTTGACTCTTCACTAGCTATGACTGAATTTTCATCTTTTAACTAGGCAACGTTAGAATTTTGACTCTTTACTCGTAACTAGGCAGCACTGAAATTTTAACTCCTAAACGGGCAACACTGAAATTTTGTCTCTTTGATCTTGACTGAGCAGAATTGAAATATCGTCTCGTTGCTAGGTGGCACTGACATTTTGACTTATAACTAGGTAACCCTAAAATTTTGAATATGAAGTAGGCAATTCAGAAATTTTGACTTCGAAAGCACAGAATGTAGGTCATAAATTTGCAATGCTATTAGTTTCAGCTACTGAATACAAGGTTTCGATCAACATTTATCAAGCCGTTCCATAGGCTAAGAGTGGACCATCATGTGCCCGAGCATAGTTTCATATTATGTACAGGGTAGAAAGTACCTTCTAGTCATACGTAGCGCTTCTATACCAATGTGGTAGAAATTCTTACCTGCAGACCTCTCGACTTCAGCTGAACATTAAAAATGTTGCCACTTCCTTGTTTAGGAGACCCAGCGCTGTGTACGACGATAGTTGCCATGATCATCACAGCGATGAGAATGGTGTATGGCTTCATAACTGGAGATGCAGTCAGATGTTAGTTTTCGTAGCTGAGAGAAACAACATATGTATAAATCATGTATATACACGTAAGGTAAGTCAAGTACATATCTCTTAGTAGCCAACGGAGGAGTGAAGGACCTTCGAGGTACGGCCACAGTGAAAAATGAAGGAATTACCTTAGATCTGAAGGTGAAACAACGCGAAAAATATTGAAAAATGAAAATCCATAGCCTGTTTCCAGTCATGCGACAGGATCAGGAATGGAACGAATGAACTCCCATCTAGCGGCGAGGATAGGAATTATGCCGGCTGCCGAAGCCTGTCGGACTCCTCTGGGGCAATGATAATGACTGACAGATGAAATGAAATCATACTGGAGAGTGTTGCAGGAATGAAAGACAACAGGGAAAACCGGAGTAGCCGGAGATAAACCTGTCCCGCCTCCGCTTTGTACAGCAGAAATCTTACATGGAGCGATCGGGATTTGAACTACGGAGCCCAGTGGTGAGAGGCCGGCGCTCTGCCGCCTGAGCCACGGACGCACCCGAAAAGTACTGACAAATTGAAAATCTTGCAGAACCGTGAACCGTGAAAAAGACTGAGAGCAATGTTTTGCGAAACTCATTATTTAAACTAAGAGAAAGAGGAATTTGAGACTAGGCTGATTAGTATGGGATGAAGAAGTAAGTTAGAGGAAGGCCTACAAGCAAACGAATTATTCAAGGTGAAAAAAAAAAACAAAAAAAAAACCAAACTAAATGAGACCTTTCCCTATCCTGGGTACGGATACAATTGAGATGTTGGATTTCTAGTTATTTCTAGGGACTCACGTAGCCGAGGCAGAAAAAGCGAGCACACTTTACCCAGGAAGACGATATCTGATATAGGTACATCAAGATAAAACATCCAGCCACATCTCTTGTTCGACTCGCCTGCTCTTGGAGATGGATACTGAAATCCGTGCAATTCCTTTTACTGACATTCCAGTGAAGGCACCCGATGAGTCATCTATGGACTTCTGGGCATTTGGACTCCTAAAAAGAGCCTTAGGAAATACACGTCAACGCACTATCAATGGCCTTTGGAATGCCTGCCAGGGTCCAGGTAAGAGGCAGAGGTGCCACTTCTACAACACAAAGCATGTAGAATATACCACGCAAACTTGATAAATCCAATTTAAATTTATTTATTTTATTTATTTATTTATTTATTTATTTATTTATTTATTTATTTATTTATTTATTTATTTATTTATTTGTCGTGCTGCATTGCTCGGACGGTAGGTTGTTTGTCTAGTGCGCCCAAGCTGGGAGTTTCGATATCACATTACCCCGTTATATTTGAACATACGCTAGCCTCGCGTCGGCTGATTTACCGGCACTTCAAGAAACTCTTACGGGATGAAATTCTGGCACCTCTCCGAAAATCATATATATTTAAAAAAAGAAATACGGAGGTATAGACAGTATTTTCTTAAATAATCCTAAAGAATGTTACTCCAAACTATCATTTCCTTCGAACGAATTCCCTTACAGTGCAACTGTTCGATTAAATGGATGCTTGTTGTGATATTGTCAATAATGCTTTTTACTTTCTCACTTACGAGTTAACGCAATACTGCCTATAAGTTTTATTATTATCAGTTGAAACCTGTTCCACACAAAGAGGTTCTTTACTCTGTTCATGAGCAGGAGACACGAGTAGTATTGTCGCTCAGATAAGTTAATTGACCTTGCGCACTAAACAGGATTCCCCCTCTGTCTACCGACTGCCTATTGCATGTCGGACTAGAGGACGCTCTAACAGCTGGCCGCGCTCAACGGGAATTTCTCCCGGGATTCACCCTTGATTCACTCTTTCCACGAGTTCGACACTAGTCTAGAGGGAAAATTTCCCAGAATCTAACTTATTGTAGACGTGATGGACCCTTTCCAATATATTGCAACTTCCTCACAGAAACATCCAACAAAAACTCGAGACATTGAACAACTGAAATCTTGACGATTAGTTAATCTTAGCATTCGACTTAAATAAAGAGGCCCTTGGTCAATTTTTGGCCTGTTCCAAATTAAAATAGACTTTGTTTTCTTAAAAAGAGAAGCAGCACTTAAAATTGATTTTATTAAATTGTTGAGAATTTGCTTTACGTCACACCGACACAGATAGGTCTTTGGGATAGGAAAGGCCTAGCAGTGGGAAGGAAGCGACCGTGGCCTTAATTAAGGTACAGCCACAGCATTTGCGTGGTGTGAAAATGGAAAACCACGGAAAATATCTTCAGGGCTGCCGACGGTGGGGTTCGAACCCACTATCTCCCGAATGAGAGCTCACAGCTGCGCGCCCCTAACTGCACGGCGAACTCGCTCGGTTTTCATTAAATTAGCAATGAGCAAGTTTCTCCTGTAACTTGGAAGAATAATTTTCTTCCATGACAACATTTTTCCCAAAACCTCCACCAGTGCAAGTAAATATGAGATTTTTTCCGGCTCATCGAGGAACCTTGCAAATCCTTGAGTAAACGGTCATAGTTTTCGTACTGGTGCTCTCATCTACGGTCTAAAAGTAAACAGTGAACCACCATGGCCTTGAGTTAAGCTCAGTGGTTTCGAGGACTGGAACGGAATATATTTAGTGACACACAGCGGCGCGCGGTGTTTTTACTTAGGGCGAGCGCGCGCTCATCTGTCGCACGCGGGTCGAGGGCAATAGCGAGCGAGAAGGTAAACCGTACAACATTAAATACAAACAATTTTAAATAGTTCAATTCTTATTAAATTATGAAAGGAGGTGATTAAACTGCCCGTCTACATTCTACACACAGTTTTGGCACCTCGTTAGGAATCCTTTTCTTTGCTAGTAACTTAACGTCGCACCGACACAGATAGGTCTTATGGCGGCGATGGGATAGGAAAGGCCTAGGAGTTGGAAGGAAGCGGCCGTGGCCTTAATTAAGGTACAGCCCCAGCATTTGCCTGGTGTGAAAGTGGAGAAACCACGGAAAACCATCTTCAGGGCTGCCGACAGTGGGATTCGAACCTACTATCTCCCGGATGCAAGTTCACAGCCGCGCGCCTTTAACCGCACGGCCAACTCGCCTGGTCGTTGGGAAATTACTCAGTGTAGTTCACGTTGAGGAATCTCGGGAATTTCCTGACGAATATTATATTTCAGTTCTTGTATGGTGTGCGGGCTCGTCTTGTGGGCGGCATTTTTAACATTTACCCCAGAGATAATAATCTCAGGTGGATAAATCAGGGAACAGAGAGGGCGACAAGTCCCTACTAATAATTCTGTTCTTGCAGTCCCTTAAGTGCGGCCAGTATCCAGTATTCGGGAGATAGTGGGTTCGAATCCCACTGTCGGCAGCCCTGAAGATGGTTTTCCGTGGTTTCCCATTTTCACACCAGGCAAATGCTGGGGCTGTACCTTAATTAAGGCCACGGTCGCTTCCTTCCCACTCCTAGACCTTTCCTGTCCCATCGTCGCCGTAAGACCTATCTGTGTCGGTGCGACGTAAAGCCAATAGCAACAAAAAAAAAAAAAACCAGAAAAAATAATTCTGTTCTATGGAAACACTTTGTGAACCTCTCATGGAATTACTCGTCATATGAGCAGTGGCAGAGTCCTGTTGAATAAATGAAAAGTCACGCTCTATGTCAGTTAATTCTGTGGAAAAAGGGGGTTATAGTGTGGTATTCAGATTAGTAACAGAATCAAAACATTATGATTCCTTCACCACCGATGTTTGCGTCACGAAGGGACAATTCATGTACATAGTCAGGTATAACAGCACTCAAATAATGATTGCACTTGTGAACACCCATAACTATGGTGATGGAACCAGGCCTCGTCCGAGAAGAATATTAAATCTGGGTCTATTTGTCCATTACATACATTTTGCAGACTCTACTCATAAAATGTGTGCCTATGTAAACGGTCACCTGGATGGTGAGCATATGCCATAGTTCTTCATTTTTTGGCTTTATATGTAATCATTTTACACCCTTTTGCACAGACCCACACGAATTTTCCACTTCTGCAAGACGACGAAGTGATTTTTTAGGAGAATTTTTCCAAATTATGTGCTGTTGGTTTCTAAGGCTGGATAGTTCCAGTTTCCTGAATTTTATTACAAAAATTATGGACTATTTTAGAACTTTAACATCCTGGAATTTTTCTTCAAACCGTCTCTGAACTTCACAAGCTGACGGAGTTAACACATGTGAGCCATACGTAAAGAAAGGCTGTCGCTTAAGTGCGGCCAGTATCCAGTATTCGGGAGATAGTAGGTTCGAACCCCACTGTCGGCAGCCCTGAAAATGGTTTTCCGTGGTTTCCCATTTTCACACCAGGCAAATGCTGGGGCTGTACCTTAATTAAGGCCACGGCCGCTTCCTTCCCACTCCTAGCCCTTTCCTGTCCCATCGTCGCCATAAGACCTATCTGTGTCGGTGCGACGTAAAGCAACTAGCAAAAGAAAGGCTGCGCCATTAAAAACACACAAGCCATACTACGCTTTGACTAATTACAGGGGAAATAAACCACACACGTACACACACTTGAAAACAGTTGAGCAACGCTCAACTCACTGTAAATTGTATTCTTCTTCTTATTCTTCTTATTCTTATTCTTATTATTATTATTATTATTATTTGCTTTATGTCGCACCGACACGGATACTGTAGATCTTATAGCGACGAGGAATAGGGAAGGCCTAGAAGTGGGAAGGAAGTGGCCGTGGCCATGATTAAGGTACAGCCCCAGCATTTGCCTGGTGTGAAAATGGGAAACCATGGAAAACCATCTTCAGGGCTGCCGACAGTGTGGTTCGAACCCACTATCACCCGGATGGAAGCTCACAGCTGCGTGCCCCTAACCGCACGGCCAACTCGCCCGGTAAATTGTAGTATTAAGTATTAAGGCATCTAGTAGTAAGCTAGTAGTAAGCTCACCGAACTCGATAGCTGCAGTCACTAGTGTGGCCAGTATCCGGTATTCGAACCCCACTGTCGGCAGTCCTGAAAATAGTTTTCCGTGGTTTCCTATTTTCACGCAAGGCAAATGCTGGGGTTGTACCTTAATTAAGGCCACGGCCGCGTTCTTCACATTCCTAGGCCTTTCCCGTCCCATCAGCGCCACAAGACCTATCTGTGTCGGTACGACGCAAAAAAAAAAAAAAGGTAGTAAGCTCAACCTATAGTATTGTAAGCCGTAGTGTTAATTACTGTAAATACTTAAGTTGTGTGTGAATTTGTATATGATGATGCTGGATTTAGAATGTTAAACTAGTAGTGTTTCTTGTAATATTTTATTTCCATGTAATTGCTTGTTGTACTCTTGTTGTTGTTGTTGTTGTTGTTGTTGTTGTTGTACGTCACAGTGTAAAAGTTTTAAATACTTAATGTACGTGTGAATTTTTATGTGACGTGCTGTAATGTTAAGCTAGTAGTAAGTTCAACCTACACTGACTGAGCAAATGTCATGGGATAGCGGAGCACTGATGTGCAGGTGTGTTGTCTGAGCAACACACGCCCCCTGTGCCAGCGGCAGTTGTATAGGGGACCTTGTGAGCAGTGGCTGTGCATTTGACAGGTGTAACATGGAACGTCGTCGTGAGCTGACGTCATTCGAACGGGGTATGGTGGTCGGTGCCCGACGGATGGGAAGTGCGATTTCGGAAGTGGTGATGGAATTCGGCTTCACACGATCAACCCTGTCCAGGGTGTATCGTGAATGGTCGAATGCAGGTGTCACCGTTCACAACAGACGAACGACCGGCCGTCCAGCCACCCTCGATGACCGTGACCGGCGACATCTGAGACGGATAGTCAATAGTGACAAAGACGGGCAACCGTGCAACAAATCACGGCTCAATTCAACATAGGCCGTGCTAGACACGTCTCCCAGTGGACAATCCGTAGGAACATGGGTTCTATGGGGTATGGGAGCCGGCGCCGCAGACGGGTGCCACTGTTAACCCAACGTCATCGGACACAACGACCCGCATTTGTCGCCAGTCACCAGGGATGGACACTGGAACAATGGCGTAGCGTGATATGGTCGGACGAATCACCATTTCAATTGCACCATGCCGATGGGAGGCACCGTGTATTGCGCAGACCACATGAAGCGATGGATCCCGCCTGCCTCGAAGGTGTGATCCAGGGCGCTGGTGTCTCTGTTATGGTCTGGGGTGCATTTTCCTGGTATGGAATGGGCCCCCTAGCTGTTCTGGAATAGACTTTGAATGGTACGCGGTATGTTGAGCTGCTCGGAGACCATCTCCACCCATTTTTGGCCTTCCAGCGCCCAGACGGTTCTGCGGTGTTTCAAGATAATAACGCGCAGCCATATCGTTCCCACGTCACCCGGGAATGGTTCCAGGAATATGCAGCGGAGGTCCAACGACTGCCATGGCCACCCAGGAGCCCCGATTTGAACCCTATCGAGCATATTTGGGATGTCCTGGAACGCAGGCTCCGTGCCATGGATCCTGCACCCACGAACAGACCAGCATTGGCGGCCGCTCTGCAAACGATTTGGTGTCAGCTGCGTCCAGAGGACTACCAGGGACTTGTCGACTCACTTCCACGGCGTCTCACTGCAGTTCGCAGGGCCAGAGGAGGCCGCACACGCTATCAGGTGACTATCCCAGGACATTTGCTAAGTCAATGTATAATATCTGAAGCTGTAATGTTAAGCACTGGAAATACTTTAAGTTGTGTGTATTTGTATATGATGATGCTGGATTTAGAATGTTGAACTAGTAGTATTTCCTGTAATATTTTCTTTCCATGGAATTGCTTGTTGTACTCTTGTTGTTGTTGTTGTCGTTAATGTTGTTATTGTGTAATTATGTTTTATCTTTGAATGATCACACTACTGTAAGTGCACACTGCCACCGGGATATTCCCCAATTGCGATGTATTTGTTAATTTAAAAAACATTTTAAAAATACAACTGCGACATCGGAAACGTGTACAAGGTCATTTTTTTTTGGTATTGGCTTTATGTCGCACCGACTCAGATAGGTCTTATGGCGACGATGGTACAGGAAATGGCTAGGACTGGGAAGGAATCGACCGTGGCTTTAATTAAAGTACAGCCCCAGCATTAGCCTGGAGTGAAAATGGGAAACCACGGAAAACTATCTTCAGGACTTTACTTTAAGGTTAAGTTAATATTCCACCTTTACAATACCATAAGTTTATTGTTTATTTATTTAAACAACATTATGAAAATAATACGGGACATGTTTCGTCTAACTTGTAGACATCATCAGCCGTAAGATCAAGAAAAGGCTTAAAAAGGACAAGGACAGAACAAACACAATAAAATAAATCGGTTGTCGAACACGTCAATCAAAATAGCGAGGATGTCCAGATTGTTCCAAGTACAAATATTCAAATCTTGTTGACGAAAAAAACTTAAATTCACACACATGAGAACGATATAGTTAAGCTTGTTGTTAAAATTCTTCTTGAGTGTGCCGTTGATATGCAGCAATCAGGTGCGTCGGCAAAAGCTGATAATGAAGTGTGTAATGTTATTTGTAGCAGAAAAAAGACGATCAACGAGCATGTGCAGGGAGTCCAGAGAGAAGATGTAAAAGACGTCATATTGGTGCAAAGTTGACATTTCTTATTCAAATTAGGTGGAATATCAGATCGTATGACGTACGTAATGTAAAAATACAGTGAAATTAAGTAAGCTGGTTTAAAAAAGAAGATTGTGGCGCATCTGATTACTTGCGTTTTTGCTTCTCAAAGAGTAATTAGTGGTGTTTTTTTTTTTTTTGACTGAGGATGAATTATGGAGGACGTGTGTGAGGCGAAATTAGGGGAAGGTTGGAATCAATAGACGGGGAGCGATCATATGGAAGTTTGTTTAAATGTTTGTCGAAATAGGAACTGTTGAGTAATGCCTCAAAAATTATGTTCATAGTTTCTGAAAAATCATTTAATTTATGATTGGGGTTGCGTTTTTGATCTATGTTAATATAAATGTTTTCTAAAACGTTGAGTAAACTGTCTTTACTATGAAAACAAATAATTTTTAGGTCCTGTTCTATGGAAGTGAAGAAATGATTCGAATCTGTCATATGAGTGGTTCTCATCTTACGGCTGATGATGTCTACAAGTTAGACGAAACATGTCCCGTATTATTTAATAATGTCCGCCTCTGTGGTGTAGTGGTTAGCGTGATTAGCTGCCACCCCCGGAGGTCCGGGTTCGATTCCCGGCTCTGCCACGAAAATTTGAAAAGTGGTACGAGGGCTGGAACGGGGTCCACTCAGCCTCGGGAGGTCAACTGAGTAGAGGTGGGTTCGATTCCCACCTCAGCCATCCTCGAAGTGGTTTTCCGTGGTTTCCCACTTCTCCTCCAGGCGAATGCCGGCATGGTACCTAACTTAAGGCCACGGTCGCTTCCTTCCCTCTTCCTTGCCTATCCCTTCCAATCTTCCCATCCCTCCACAAAGCCCCTGTTCAGCATAGCAGGTGAGGCCGCCTGGGCGAGATACTGGTCATTCTCCCCAGTTGTATACCCGACAAAGAGTCTGAAGCTCCAGGACACTGCCCTTGAGGCGGTAGAGGTGGGATCCCTCGCTGAGTCCGAGGGAAAAGCCGAACCTGGAGGGTAAACAGATGATGATGATGATGATGATGATGATGATGATGATGATTATTTAATAATGCTGTTTAAATAAATAAACAATAAACTTATGGTATTGTAAAGGTGGAATATACGTACGACAATACGGACTTTACGATGAAACTTATTTTATGTATCTGCAGGACTGCCGACAGTGTTGTTCGAACCCACTATTTTCCGAATACTGGATACTGGCCGCACTTAAGCGACTGCAGCTGTACAAGGTCAACTAGCGGGACATGAGCGGGCACACAAAATGAAGGCCAGGGTCAGGGAACAAGAACATGTAATACGTTACTCTTCATCTAAATTCGACGTAACTGAACACATCACACTACCAACCACCACAGAAACACGAAACAGAGAATACATCCCTCCATGCAGGCATCTGGCCGAGTCCACACGGAACATTGACCCGCAAGAAAATGGGAAAAAGGCCAGGACGAAGAAGAAACTAACGTGCAATACATTGTTAGATTTAGAATATTGCCGGTAAAAAAGTAGAATTATATGTGTGGGATTTTGTTTCTTAGATACCCCACTCTCCCGTTGGCGATTTTAAGAAACCATTTACAATGTTTTTATACTGTATGTTTCAAATAGGTATTTGCTTCTCATGTAAGTTGTTGCATTTTTATGGCACATACAGATAATAATAACAATAATAGTAATACTTACCTCCAGAACGGAATCCCAGCTGATTCTAAGTTGTTTGTCCAGTACTCGTTCAGCTTCTGATTCAGATGCTCGCTGAATTTGAATCATGAGGAAATCCTTTCAACAGGATATCCGGAGTTCTCGATAACATTCGCCCTATTGCGAAAAGTGAAAGTCAACGATAAGACTTGTGGCATTACCGCTGCTCGCTTCACTTAGGATGGAATGCAATTCGGAATGAAAAAGAAAAAAAAAAAAAAAAAAAAGAAAAAAAAATAGAAAGGAATGAAAGGCGTAGATTCTTTTCAATTAAATTAACTTCGGCACACGGTTTTCTCTTTTTTTTCTTTTTACTGTCATAACTAGGCCTACTTTAGACTGAAATTTTATATACACTGAAGAAAATGGAAATTGCAACACCCAGAAGAAGTGGTGCTACATTCCTGCAATTGAACATGCAGGACGAGTGTCCGGTTGTGATTCGATGATTACACTTTCAGGTCCCTCTGACCGCAAGTTTGGACAACAATCAATACAGGATGCCCACCACGAGCTGCAATACATTGATGAATTCGTCGAGGCATGGAGTCAATAAGGCCCAGGATCGCTTCCTGAGGAATTGTGGCCCATGCTTGTTGCACTGCATGGGTCAGTTGTTCCAGAGTTGTGGGTGGCTGAGAACGGTTGGCCAGTTGTCGACCCATCATGTCCCACACATGCTCAATAGGACTGAGGTCCGGGGATCTGGCGGGCCATTCTAAGGTTGTGATGTCGTGGAGAGCTTCTCTGGAGATGCGTGGAGTGTGAACCCGGGCATTGTCCTGCTGAAACATCCCATTAGCAATGTTCGCCATCACAATGACAACCACTGGATTGAGTACCCTATCAACGTACTGTCGAGCAGTCATAGTGCCCTCAACAAGCACTAATTGTGATTTCACATTAAAGCCAATAGCTCCCCAGACCATAATGCTTGGTGTTTGCCCTGTGTGCCTCTCGACAATAAGATCTAGGCGGCCCCTCTCCCCGGTACGTCGGCGTACACGATTCTGGTGATCACTGCGGGCAAGACAGAAGCGCGATTCATCACTAAAGACGACCCTATGCCATTCGTCGACCCACGTCGATCTTTCTCATCAGGCCAGCCTTACACATCGCTGTTGTGGGATCATTGGAATACCTTCTGCAGGGACAAGGGCTCGTAAGCCAGCTGCACGCAGGTGACTACCAACTGTTTGATGTGTGACGTGGGGTGCCACAGCTGCTTGAATTTGCGCTGTTGTTACATGGGGTTCCATCCGGGCCATCCGAATGATGCGGCGATCCTCTCTCACAGTTGTCTGTCGCGCTGGGCCTGTGCCAGGTCTACGAGTGTGGGTACCTTCATTTGACCACTGCTGCCATACACGTTGTACCGTAGATGCCTGTCGGCCAACATCTGCAGCGACAGTCCTTAGCGATAATCCAGCCTCACACAGACCAATTATCCGAGCCCTCTCAAATGGCGACAGTTGTTGATAGCGTGCTCTTCTCTGTCGTCGAGGCATGTTTGACGGGGAACACTTCACTGCACAGACTGCAAGTCAACTACCCAAAACCAGAGTCCGTATACTGGAGTTGATTCCTCCGCGACCAATTACGTGGGGATACCTGTAGCAACAACGGCCGTAGCCGTGTTGAAACACCGGATCCCGTGAGGTCTCCGAAGTTAAGCGACATTGGGCGTGGTCAGGAGTTGGATGGGTTGCCACGCGCTGTTGGTGGGGGGTAAGGGAATGGAGGAGCGGAAAGGAACTGGCCACCCTACCGCACGTAAACTCCGGCTCAGGAACACCTCTGCGGAGGTTCGGACCTGCCTTCGGGCAGAATAACCCTTACCTTACCTACCTATAGCAACAATCCAATGGGTCTGAAACTTTGATCGTTTACATACCGACATGGCATCGTTCCATATCTTGAAAATCAACACAAAAGACCAATGCCTTCATGGTGTAGCAATTTCCATTTTCTTAAGTGTAAATTAAAAGTAGACTTTAAAAATATCACGATAAAAATGTTACAGCATAAACATCATTCATAATCATTCGTTGCATAATGTCAGCAATACCAAAAAATTTGCAACACGTAGAAAGTAGTACGGCAGTAAATTTCAATTTTCCCGCATGAACTAATTAGCATCACAGAGAATATTATTTTGTGACATGACTAAATATTATAACGAACGTTTCCTCCTGAGAAACCTGATAAGTATTTACATGAATAGTCGCGCGTATCTAACTCGTTATTATATTGTACACAAACTATATAGATCTTCTTTGTAGACTGTTATGCCTTTCAGCGTTCAGTCTGCAAGCCTCTGTGAATTTACTAACTACCACCACAAACCTCTATTTGTAACTAGTGGCCTTGTTTAATTTTATACCTCTTATCCTTAAATTGTTAGAAACTGAGTCTAACTATCGTCATCTTGGTCTCCTTCTACTTCTCTCACCCTCTACAACAGAGTCCATTATTCTCCTAGATAACTTATCTTCCTCCATTAGTCTCACATGATCCCACCACCGAAGCCAGTTTATGCGTGAAGCTTCATCCATCGAGTTCATTCCTAACATATATTTTATCTCCTCAATCTGAGTACCCTCCTGTTATTGTTCACACCTGTTTTTACCAGCAATAATTCTCACTACTTCCATGTCTGTTATGAATAAGTTATGAATAAGATAACCTGACTCCACCCAGCCTTCACTCCCGTAAAGCAAAGTTGGTCTTAAAACAGACCGATGTTAAGATAGTTTCGTCCGGGAGATGACTTCCTTCTTACAGAATACTGCTGATCGCAACTGTGAACTCACTGCGTTAGCTTTACAGCACCTTGATTCTATCGCACCTACTATACTACCATCATGGGAGAATACGCATCATAAATACCTGAATTTATCTACCTGTTCTGTTCCAGCATTGTATGCCTCTGTGGATCAGTGGTAGAGTGTCGGCCTCCGGATCCCAAGATAGCGGGTTCAAACTCGGCAGAGGTAGTCGGATTTTTGAAGGGCGGAAAAAAGTCCATTCGACACTCCATGTCGTACGATGTCGGCATGTAAAAGATCTCTGGTGACACATTTGGTGTTTACCCGACAAAATTCATTAAATCTCAGCCATAGTCGCCCAAGAGAGTTTCGGTTTACTCGGTCTACCATCTAGTGGGCCAAGAGTAAAACGGAACGACGAAATTGACGAGTAGACAGCCAGATGGCTTCAAATTGAAATGTCTGCACACGGTAGCTGAGGCCATAAGATTATTATTATTATTATTATTATTATTATTATTATTATTATTATGATGTCCAATTTGACACAAGTTAAGGTTATTATTTTTAGTTTATAACCGAATATGTTCGTCAATGTTGAGTATCTCCTTTGGAACATTTCTCCAGGCATCTGGATGAAATCTGTACTGGAAGGAAATTGCTCGAAGACGTCAGGTTCCAATCTCTAAAGTGCACAGCTTTAGTTATTTTAAAAAATCGTTCTCTCGGCTCTATCTCCAACATTTAGGTATTTTTAAATATTCCCTTTTTAAGGTGTCTGTGAACCCCTTGAGACAATGCCGTGTACCGCAGGGGATTCCAGGATCTCACTTTGGGAACGTCTTTGTTAGAGAATTTGGGATTTTTTCATGCATGTTGTGGTAGTGTATGCCATATCCTACTATTTAAGCCCTGATATTTTTATTTAGGTTTTATTTTACGCATTAATCTTACATCATTTTGTCCGGCTCCTTGGCTGAATGGTCATCGTAGTGGCCTTCGGTTCAGACGGCCCTGGTTTCTATTTTCGGCCTGCCGTAAATTTTCACTGCTCCTGGTTAATTCCTCTAACACGAGGGCTGGGCGTTTGTGTTTATCTCAATAGATACCTTCATTTACGTACAACGCATCACGCAGTAGTGAGCACAGCCCTCCACGTTGGGTTGGCTTCAGAAAAGGTATCCGGCCGTGAAACTGGGCTAACTCCAGGTAACTAGAGGAAGGCCAGGAGAAGAAGAATATGGAAATGATGAAGATTTTAACTCTATTTTATCTAGCTTGTATTATCAGTATTACAAATCTCACTTACATGTAAATTTATACAGTTACTGCTTATTGTCTCTGTTATTCTGACCGGTTCTGGGCGGAGATTTTCATCTCAAAATTCACGTGGTGTCAGGAAGAGCATCCGGCCTTAAATCAAAATGAGCCTGGGTGACTGCAGTGACCCCGAAAATAACTTGATAAATGGTTAGCGTGTTGGCCTTTGGTCACAGGGGTCCCGCGTTCGATTTCCGGTTAAATTCGCTGGCACCGGGGCTGGCTGTATGTGTCCTCTTCATCATCATTCCATCTTCATCACGGCGCGCATGTCGCCTACAGGAGTCAAATCAAAAGACCTGCATCTGAAGAGCCGAACTTGCCCTCGGTCACTCCCGGCACTAAAAGCCATACGACATTTAATTTCATCATCATCATCATAATATGTTTACCCTCTAGGTACGGCTTTTCCCTCAGACTCAGCGAGGGATCCCACCTCTACCGCCTCAAGGGCAGTGTCCTGGAGCTTCGGACTCTTGGTCGGCATTCGCCTGGAGGTGAAGTGGGAATCCACGGAAAACCACTTAGAGAATGGTTGAGGTGGGAATCGAACCCACGTCTACTCAGTTGACCACCCGAGGCTGAGTGGACCCCGTTACAGCCCTCGTACCACTTTTCAAATTTCGTGGCAGAGCCGGGAATCGAACCCGGACCTCCGAGGGTAGCAGCTAATCGCGCTAACCACTACACCACAGAGGCGGACCATTTAATTTCATACTGGGGCAATCTGAAGAAAGTACGTGTGTTTTTAGTTTCTCTAGTTGCTGTAAAATTATGTGCACTTTCTTTTTTTTTTTTTACTTACAGTATGTGGTTAAGAGCAAGAGACGGATGGGGGCCCTAATTTCTCCACGACCAGTAATGTCATTTAACTAGCCAATGCAGAAGCTCCTTTCTAATCTAGTCCTTGGCATCGATAAGGGCAGCTATTCACAAACTGTGGACCGCGGACCCCTCCCTGGCCGCGACGATAATCCAGGGGTTCCGCAATAATAATGCAAGTTGTAAATATTTGCAGAGCGAAATTTTATTGTAACACAGAATTCATAGATTATTATACTGAATGTAGGAACCATGTCTTCACTATTGTGAAACTTATATACAGCATATGTAACTTTTAACTTGGCCGAAAGATGGTGCAAGTTAGCAGCGGAAAAAGAAGAAATACTACAAGCAAGTGTAAGTGATGTAATGCAATTGTGAGACATTTGGAATTTCGAGTATTCGCACTCAGACCACATCTTTCCCCTCTGCTTGAGAACAGTCCATGGATCAGAAATCCATTCTTTGAAACTGAACATGAACTGCCCTCTCTTGTGAAAGTGAAAAATAAATTGTAGTTTGATATGAGTGGAGAATCAGATGGAGTGACATGTTTATCCCCAGGAAATTCCATGAATGTATCACAACTCCACGTCTCTGATCGACTTTTGGGCCCATGAGATCCCCCTATACTACAATTTGTAGGAAAGAAATACTGTGTTTATTGCCTTCCATAACGACATTCCTGTGTACGTGTAGCTTTCACACAATTGTGTGTGAATTTGTATATGATGATGCTGGATTGGGAATGTTAAACTAGTAGTATTTCCTGTAATATTTTCTTTCCATGGAATTGCTAGTTGTACTCTGTTGTTGTTATTGTTGTTGTTGTAAATCATAGTGTGAAATTTTGAAATACTTAAGGTACGCGTGAATTTGTATATGCCGGTGCTGTAATGTTAAGCTTACTACTAGTTCGGTTCGGGTGACTAAGTTCGTAAAATGCTTGGTCTTAGGAAAACAGTACCATCCGTCCCATTAATCCAACGACCGCAACAAGGAAATTGTTTCCAAGTAAGTTTCCAGATCCAGAAAGTTGTAATTATTAGCCAAGTGCCACATTGTTTTATAATTTCTGTGCATTTATACAGCATCTTCATGTAAAGGTAAGGTAAGGGTTATTCTGCCCGAAGGCAGGTCCGAACCTCCGCAGAGGTATTCCTGAGCCGGAGTTTACGTGCGGTAGGGTGGCCAGTTCCTTTCCGCTCCTCCATTCCCTTACCCCCCACCAACAGCGCGTGGCAACCCATCCAACTCCTGACCACGCCCAATGTTGCTTAACTTCGAAGATCTCACGGGATCCGGTGTTTCAACACGGCTACGGCCGTTGGGTTCTTTATGTAAATGAAGTTAAATTAAACTTCCGGTTTCAAAGAAAATAAATATTAGTCCTAAATTATAGGAATAAAATCAAACATGGTATCATTACAAAATTCTGTTTTTTTTTTGTTTTTTTTTTTGTTTACTGAATGCAGTATAATGTTCTGTGACTAAAGGGTCATTGGAAACGCGTGCAATAAGCTCAGGGGCCCTCAGAGACAAAATGTTTGGGTAACCCTGGATAGGGTATGCCAAAGATTGCAGTTGCGATCCGCAACTAGTCATATCGTTCATGTCAGAATGTAAAGTAACATCGGAGTCCACCTGGAAACAATCATATCTTATCGGTGTATTCCATCACAGAGAACTTATGAGCGTTAAGCGACGCCCGGGGCCTTGATTGTCTTTGCCAGGCATATCGATTTCACCGACATTCAGCACAACCTGCCTAGGTTTATCGTACTCCCTTCCGATCCCGACGGCATAAGGTTTGCGAAGCCCAGAGAGTATTCATTTTCCTGTCTGATTTTTCCTTTCTTAAAATTCTTTACAGTATAATGCCCTGCGTGTCTTATTTGTCACAAAATGATTAAAATAGAAATTCTAGACTTTGTTAATAGAACAATATACCAGGAACTTCAGATTCTCACTCCGCAGTAGTATCGATGGTTCCGCTGCAGGCGCTTTCCATTGTGATGCACAGAACGGCTACACGCAATAGCCAAAAGTCGTGTGAGTTGCCGAATGTTGTAGGGGCTGCAGCAAACTGAGTTTTCGGTTAGTCTTTTTCTTTTACTATTGGCTTTACGTCACACCGACACAGATAGGTCTTATGGCGACGAGGGGACAGGAAAGGGTAGAACTGGTAAGAAAGCGGCCGTGGTCTTAATTAAGGGGTACAGCCCCCAGCAATTGCCCGGTGTGAAAATGGGAAATCACGGAAAACCATCTTCAGGGCTGCAGACAGTGGGGTTTGAACCCAATATATCACGAATACTGGATACTAGCCGCACTTAAACGACTGCAGTCGAACTCGGTCGGGTTAGTTTCGAAAGGAACCTTGCCTTTCTTCATCAGGAGACAACAGAGAAATGAAACGACACATTAAAGGTTGCTAGGAGAAAGCAACAAGGAACTTTACTGTTGCCATTCGTTGTCTCTATCATGGGGCTAAAATGGCGTTCCTTTTAAATCTTAGGGCTCCATTTCAAGTTCCTTGTCTACCCACCGTTTTGAATTTTACGTGCGCCAACGTTATGTGATTAAACTTTAGTTTCTCCTCCAAACACGCACTTCTCCACATTGAATCTATTGTTTTCATGTTATGAAATTAGTTTGTAATTGTGAGGTGTTATATAGGCATTATAGACTATGTATAACGCAAAATGGTTCGTATTTTCTTATGAAGGAAATTGTGGATAATGAACGTACATCTTTGCCTATGTGCTGTGATTATAGAGCAGTCAATCTCACGCTGGGCTTTTCGTCCCGTAGGCACACAGCATATAAGCAGCCAGGCGGGCGACCAGTGTGTGAGCTTCAGCCACTATGACGTTGGGGTTACGTCACTGGCCGTGAAGGTCAATGCCTGGCGAATATCCGCCAGACAGGCTCGATGATTGCGGCTATACCTGAATTCAAAATGGAAGCAGAAAGTCATGGAAAAAAGAGGACTTCGCATAAAATAACTGCAGAAATTCAATAGAAAAAAACAGTATATTTTTGTGCATGCAGGGTACCGTACGAAATGCCTGATTAGTGGGCAGTCTATTGCTCACGCCGGAAAACATTACTTCATGTCTCTAACTCTAGAGCTGTACATCATTTTTTTTTTTTGCTAGGGACTTTACGTCGCACCGACCCAGATAGGTCTTATGGCGACGATGGGATAGGAAAGGCCTAGGAGTTGGAAGGAAGCGGCCGTGGCCTTAATTAAGGTACAGCCCCAGCATTTGCCTGGTGTGAAAATGGGAAACCACGGAAAACCATCTTCAGGGCTGCCGATAGTGGGATTCGAACCTACTATCTCCCGGATGCAAGCTCACAGCCGCGGGCCTCTACGCGCACGGCCAACTCGCCCGGTAGCTGTACATCTCATGAATCCCCAGCTTGTAACATTCAGTTAGTATTAACTTAGATTTATTTTATAGCCTTCACACACTCAACACATATCTTAAGATGTATGCTTGTAAATCATAAGAAAGTAATTCCATCTTGCTCGATATTTGGAAGTTCATTGTCTAGTCTTATTTCCCTTCAATTATTTGAGTAAATTATAGTGTATAAAATCTTACAATTTTATATTTTGTGTTTTTAAAAATATTTTGTCTTTTTTTGTTAAGAAGGTATGTTTAATGGCTATTTATGGCTGTGTACTTAAAATAAAAAAATAAGTAAATAAATAAATATTTTTTACAACTTGCTTTACGTCGCACCGACACAAATATGTCTTACGGCGACGATGGAATAGGAAAGAGTAGGAATGGGAAGGAAGCAGCCGTGGCCTTAATTAAGGTACAGCGCCAGCATTTGCCTGGTATGAAAATGGGAAACCACGGAAAATAATCTTCAGGGCTGCCAACAGTGGGGTTCGTACCCACTATCTCCCGGATGCAATATCACAGCTGCGCGACCCTAATAAATAAAAATAAATGAATAAATGATTAAATAAATAAAAAATTCCTTCTCACACTGTCTCTGTACCAGTACATGGTCTCCTTGAACATGTGTAACATGAAAAGTGCTGTATTTCTTTTTTCTAGGGGCTTTACGTCGCACCGACACAGATAGGTCTTACGGCGACGATGGAATAGGAAAGAGTAGGAATGGGAAGGAAGCAGCCGTGGCCTTAATTAAGGTACAGCGCCAGCATTTGCCTGGTGTGAAAATGGGAAACCACAGAAAACCATTTTCAGGGCTGCCGATAGTGGGATTCGAACCTACTATCTCCCGGATGCAAGCTCACAGCCGCGCGCCTCTACGCTCACGGCCAACTCGCCCGGTGAAAAGTGCTGTAGAACAGAGTCAAAATTGTATTCATGTACTACATTCCGATTTTCCGACTAAATCTCGGCATCGATCACTGACAGTCGGAAGTAGTTCACTGTTTAAATCATGTACTGAGTCGTACATTTCAGTGACATGCGCAGAAAACTGAATCACTGCCTCCTGACGTTTGCTTGTTTCTTTCGTGCGATGCATTTTATCAAATAATTTAGACGAATGGGTTTATATTCCTGGAAGTGACGGGGATTTTTTCATTCTTCATTGACTGAAGATAAATAGGCGTTGCTATTTTTTTCAAAAAGGAAGTGAATTAGGTAATGAATAAATAAACTTATTAATTTATTGTGTTAATCCAGTTTCATGGAGGAAGAAAGCAATTCCTCCATACCAGTTCAAAAAACGATACGCGAATTCATTCCAACACAGCCTATTCATGTATCAATCCCATGAGCGATACCAAGCCGCGCACGCGGATAGGGAAATACATGTTCAGGCAATGAACTGCGTTTTGGAAAGAACCTTTAGTCACCTGATGATAGTGTGGATGAAAAAATAATTTGTAGGTACAATTTAATAATTATTGTTCATATGCCTTAGAGTATTAATGTCTAAATGCATGCAGATATATTTGATAACTTATTAGTAAGCATGTTTCTTTAATTTTCCCAATTTCACTTCAGTTTTTTAAATATTTTCGTTGAGTTATTTCCTTGACATAGAAACTGGAAAATATAGAAAACTCAGCAGCTGATACTTAATAGGCTATAACATACAATTCTCTACCCGAAAATATCACTGTCTTTGGAAATTTCTTTTTTTGCTAGTGGCTTTACGTCGCACCGACACAGGTAGGTCTTATGGCGACGATGGGGTAGGAAAGGCCTAGGAGTTGGAAGGAAGCGGCCGTGGGCTTAATTATAGTACATTTCCAGCATTTGCCTGGTGTGAAAATGGGAAACCACGGAAAACCATCTTCAGGGCTACCGACAGTCGGATTCGAACCCACTATCTCCCGGATGCAAGCTCACAGCCGTGCGCCCCTGACCGCACGGCTAACTCGCCCGGTACTGTCAGAAAAAGCTACAAGATGTTAAATGGTAATTCATAATGGTGTTAGAAAATGCTAAATTTAATGTTTTAAATTGTATTTTCTTGCCTTTAAACTGCAAACATCTACTATCTTCTCTTTTTAAAATGGAAATGCGCACAATGTGCAAAGGTTGATAAAAGAGAGTTAGGCTACTCTTCACAGAAAATCGTCAGTGAAATCATTCTTACGGAGCAATTTACAACATGGTACCTCCCACATTATTTCCCGCATAGCTACTTACGGTAAATGAAACACCCTGTTTTTGTACACACTCTTATGAAATTCTTGCGTTGTCATCCTACCCACTAGATGTGGAAGCTCTAAATATGCGTTTATCTATTCGGTAGAAGTCATCACTTCCGTGGAATAAAATTATTTGCATATATTTTGTTTTTGTTTGTTTTGTACTGTAGTTCTGCTTGCAGCAGATTATAATGCTGGAGTAGAGATCCTTCAGCGGCTACAGACCTTCCTGCTTTATGGAAAATAATTTGCATAGGCCCAGTTCTAACATTCTTTATGGAAAATCTATTTTCACGTCCTTTATATTAACTTGAGGACGGTCATCTAGATTTTCTAAGGACTTTCTATCATGCCATTACTTCCTCGTTTTCTTCCTTGGGCTTCTTCATCAGATCAGCGATCGCTACACTGAACAGAGTGGGGCTTGCAAGACACCATTCGTCTGTATTATCCATGCAGGCCGAGAAACATTGTCACTGACCGAGTACTGTGTCAGTCTGTCGAGTCTCTCAATTAGTAGTACTCTGTACGGATGGTCAAAAGCTTTCATGTAATACCACATAAAATTTCCGTTTTGGAAATCTGTTTTCTTCTTCTGTCACCCAATAGGTTCTTACAGTAAGTGCGTGTGAAGTTAGAACGATCTCGCCTAAACCCGAATTGCTCATATAGCAGGAGGCCGGCATCTTCTTTAGTTAGTCATCCCCGTACAGGCTATGAAGGCCCTGGGAGGGGTGGAAGGTAAAGGCTTCCACTATCCGTAACCTCGGCGTTTGATGGGGTAGAGTGGTTAGCTCTACGCTCGGCCGCCTTTGCCCCCAGGAATTAACCTGGAACTTATTTTTGGTGTAGGCTGAGTGAACCTCAGGGCCATATGAATCTCCGAAAGTGGAAATCTCGTTTCTTAACATTTTCGACTTCCTGACGGGGAATCGCACCCACGCCCTTTCGGTCGAACCGAGCACGCCATTACCACCCTGACCATGGGTAATTATTGGGAAGAGGGGGCATGTTTAACATGAACAAGGGCCTGTGGAATGATGAACAGCTATTAATGCAAATATTCCTATATATTAACAATATATTCACAATCAAACAGTAAGGTAAGGTAAGGGTTATTCTGCCCGAAGGCAGGTCCGAACCTCCGCAGAGGTGTTCCTGAGCCGGAGTTTACGTGTGGTAGGGTGGCCAGTTCCTTTCCCCTCCTCCATTCCCTTACCCACCACCAACAACAGTGCGTGGCAACCCATCCAACTCCTGACCACGCCCAATGTTGCTTAACTTCGGAGATCTCACGGGATCCGGTGTTTCAACACGGCTACGGCCGTTGGCATCAAACAGTAAAACAGAACAATAATAGAACTTGTTTCCGAAATAAATTTTCTTCTTCTTCTTCTTCTTTATCTGTTTATTCTCCAGGGTCGGTTTTTCCTTCGGACTAAGCGAGGGATCCCACCTCTACCGCCTCAAGGGCAGTGTCCTGGAGCTTCTGGGGATACAAATGGAGAGGATGACCAGTACCTCGCCCAGCCGGCCTCACCTGCTATGCTGAACAGGGGCCTTGTGGGGGGATGGGAAGATTGGAAGGAGGAGTGGGAAACAACGGAAAACCACTTCGAGGATGGCTGAGGAGGGAATCGAACGCACCTCTACTCAGTTGACCTCCCGAGGCTGAATGGACCTCGTTCCAGCCCTCGTACGACTTTTCAAATTTCGTGGCGGAGCCGGGAATCGAACCGGGGCCTCCAGGAGTGGCAGCTAATCACACTAACCACTACACCACAGAGGCCGACTATACATTTTCTGAATGAATCTTATGTACCGAGTTTTCAATAATATTCACAAATAAACAAAAAAGAGAACTGGATTAATAAATACATATTGTGATGGAATGTCTTACGTACGGAGTTTTAACCACAAGTAAACTGAAACGGTAGAACGTTCTTCACACAAATACATATTCTGAATAAATTTTCACCGAGCTCGATAGCTGCAGTCGCTTAAGTGCGGCCCAGTATCCAGTATTCGGGAGATAGTAGGTTCGAACCCCACTGTCGGCAGCCCTGAAGATGGTTTTCCGTGGTTTCCCATTTTCACACCAGGCAAATGCTGTGGCTGTACCTTAATTAAGGCCACGGGCGCTTCCTTCCCAGTCCTAGCCCTTTCCTGTCCCATCGTCGCCATAAGACATATCCGTGTCGATGCGACGTAAAGCCAATAGCAAAAAAAATAATAATAATAAAAAAATATATTACTGTGTATTGTTCATTTCATGATATGAAATGTGAAAAGCTCTACCACTAGATTTACCACCAACGGCATCCATTACGAAATCTAGTTCTCTGAAGCAAAGTCCGCTTTCTAATCTCATTTCTTGATATATAATAATCTGCCACCTTCTCCAGATCTAACGCATTAGCAGTCTCCTTGTGTATATATCGAACTTCACGTTCCAGGGTAATATCTAGGAGGAGAATTCTTTTTGGGTTATAAAAGGACACTGTAACTAACCCGGGGCTGCCTGGCCGGGGCGGTAAAGGCGTGCTCGGTTCGCCCGGAAGGACATGGGTTCGAATCCCCGTCAGTATGTATGTCGTAAAATTTAAGAAACGAGATTTCCACTTCTGGAGGCGCATATGGCCCTGAGGTTCACTCAGCCTACACCAAAAATTAGTACTACGTTAATTCCTGGGGGGCAAAGGCGGCCGGGCGTAGAGCTAACCACTCTACCCCATCACGTGCCGAGGTTAACAATGGTGGAAGCCTTTACCTTCCACTTTGCTTTGCTTTGCTTTACTCTTAACTAACCAATTCCATGGCACCACAGCCTTGAAGGGCCTTGGTCTACCAAGCGACCGCTGCTCAGCCCGAAGGCCTGCAGATTACGTTTTGTCAGCACGACGAATCCTCTCGGCCGTTATTCTTGGCTGTCTAGAACGGGGCCGCTATCTTACCGTCAGTTAGCTCCTCAATTCTAATCACGTAGGCTGAGTGGACCTCGAACTTGCCCTCAGACCCAGGTATAAATCCCTGACCTGGTCGGGAATCGAAACCGGGGCCTCCGGGTAAGAGGCAGGCACACCTAAAATCATTTGGAGGGGGGCGGCGGCAGAAAACACCTTGCTCCCACCCCTCCAAAGTCGACACCACTGCAGGCAGCACCTTCTCTGTAAACTAGAGAAAAATGTAAGTGCAATACTATGATATGTTCCCTTCACTTGCGAGGGTTTTGCTTATTCCTACTTATAAGGGCTGGAAAGGGGTTACATGTTCAATTCGCAGAGGTAGTGTGAGACGCGAGAATGGTGACGTAGAAGGAAGCTGTTGTTTATAGTCTTATCGTAAAACTGTATTAACAACCTCTGTTTAGTCAGGCGTGCTCAGATGTTTGCATCGCTGATTAGCTCGGAACTGTGAGTCAGTCTCCAAGAAGCAATTATCTTCAGTGCAGTACCTTACACTGTCTGAAAGACCTCTAATACAGGAAAAAACTGGCTTGTGGAGTTCCCCTGATAAATAGCGTGCTGCATATAAGAACCCTCTCAAGCATTTCACAGCATCACAGGCGAACAAACCTCGAAAACAACACATCACTGCCAGGTAAGCCAGACGAACGATCTCATTCTATAAAGCCGTAGTTGTTTTACTTTAACTAAAAGCTCAACTGCCAATTAAATAATCACGGATTTCATAAGGTGTTGTACATATCGGGGGGCATCGTGGTCATCAGCTCTGTATTAATTATCTGTGTAAAGCAAATCGTATGCCACGTGCTAGTAGGACTGTTGTTTTAAGGATGAAGTGGTGAGTGGTGGTGGTGATTATTGTTTTAAGAGGAAGTGCATCAGGGTACCCATCCTCTCTTAACAATAATTAGGGAAAAAGAGGTCTAACTCTTCAAACAATGAAAGTATTGGTAAAAGAAAGAGACCACCTCTGTGATGCAGTGGTTAGTGTGATTAGCTGCCATCCTCCGGAGGTCCGGGTTCGATTCGTGACTCTGCCACGAAATTTGAAAAGTGATACGAGGGCTGGAACGGGGTCCACTCAACCTCGGGAGGTCAAGTGAGTAGAGGTGGGTTCGATTCCCCCCCTCAGCCATCCTCGAAGTGGTTTTCCGTGGTTTCCCACTTCTCCTCCAGGCGAATGCCGGGATGGTACCTAACGCAAGGCCACGGCCGCTTCCTTCCTTCTTCCTCGTCTGTCCTTTCCGATCTTCCCATCCCCCACAAGGCCCCTGTTCAGGATAGCAGGTGAGGCCGCCTGGGCGAGGTACTGGCCTTCCTCCCCTGTTGTATCCTCCCGACCCAAAGTCTCACGCTCCAGGACACTGCCCTTGAGGCGGTAGAGGTGGGATCCCTTGCTGAGTTTGAGGGAAAACGGATTAAGAAAGAAAGAAAAGGAAGGGCCACGTAGGGTGTGAAAATGAAAGTCTCCCTACCTGGCATATCTATCGCCGACAAGATCAGAAGAGAACAAGGTTTGACCGAGAAAGGTCACATAGCAGAGTTCAAAGTGAAGAGGACGGCCCCACAGCTGGGGGCCTCATGGTCGCCAACTCACGCTCTGGAGTTGATAACCCTTGGGGATTCCCTTTTCAGTCACCTCTTACTGTAGGCAGGGAATACCGCAAACAATTAAATCTGCTTCCTTCAACCATAGGAGGATTTTAAGGAGGAAATTGGCAAGTGCCTCGCTCTTTATCATAGGATTAGGAAAAGGTTCAACCCCTCGACAGTAAAGGGTATGCAGATAAGAGTCATAAAGACAGAAATGTGAAAACCTCCCTAGGACTCGCAAACCTTACGCGATCGGGGTCGGAAGGGAACAAGAAGGAAGGAAGATAGGATGTACAAATGTACCTGCCTATCTGTCAACTGTAGCTACGATAGGGTAGTATATCCTCGAATATCAGACAGGGTAGCAGGTCAAATCTTTTGGAAAAAATATGGAGAACTGGTGGAAAATCACACTCAGGATATCTACAGTATTGGATGTGATGAAAAAACCACCCTGCATTGGTTCTCTGTCACACTTTAGACTAAACAACCCGCTATTCCTAGTCAACAACACCAAGAATAACTCAGAATATTTCATATAGGCCTATACAGTAACTGAATAACTCACAGACAGCAGATAGCATTTCCCCTCATCGAACATGTGGCATCAGTACTCACCTAGAAAGAAAAGAAAAACAACATTAGTAAATAAATATTAACCTAGAGAAATACCATGCTACACTTGCGAAAAGCAGAAAATAGTCGGGAGCATATGTTTGAGCCATTGCCTACAGAAAACACGAGTAGAGGGAAATCCTTTATGTGGATTAGACACTCCTAACGGACACGTCCATTAAGTGATGCTTGATTATAGTAAGGTTTAGTTATGATACGTTGTAAATGTAGACAACATCTAGCTCAAATTGACGATGAAGTCCTTTCAGGATGCTGATACTAGCCATGTAAAGTAAATCAGAGAGTATTTTAGTGTAAATGGCATTTTCCTTAGTATTTTCAGTACTCACAACATCAGCTTTTCACCGATGCTCGTGACACATGTTAGCAACAATTGTGCGTACAATTTCGAAAAACGCTTGTGAATTTGTTATCAGTCTGATGTTAACAAGAGATTTCTTGTGTTGCCAACAGAAATTTTGTTATCCATAAGACGTCGGTTTTGATCAGAGAATGTTAGCGACATTTGTTACCAACACATGTTTACGCCGCGTTTACACCCATTGTTATCAACACACACTGTACGAAACAATGCTCTCGCACTCGTTGGCTGTCACTGGCGGGCGATCAGTAATCGCGTGACGAGTGGCAGTGGGCAGGAAGATTGTGAGAAAGTTGGTTTAGAGGGGCTGTAGAGAGATACATTCACGGAAATGGACCTGGGAGCGGTGATAAGGGACGTCAAGTAGGGATCACATAAATCTGTTAGTGTAATTACGTAATTTAACAGATATGTAAGCTACTTACCAGATATTGAAATAGGAGATGAATCTTGGCTGAGAAATAAAATAATAGATTCAGAAAGTGTATAACGGAAATGGAGTGTTGATCGTAGAGACAGGATAGGAGGGGAGTATTCATTTTTGTGAAAGAAGAATATGTAAGCTACGAAAAAGTTAAAGATGACAAACATGTAATTCCAGATGTAAGGCTCATTGTAAAGAAAATGTGATGTTTCTGGAGTGTACAGACCTGGAAAGAGAGGCGCATAAGCCTATTCGGAATTATTTGATAAGGTCATCGGCTATGCAGGGAAACGATACGGAAAGGAACGTGATTGAAGCGGGTGGTCTCAATTTAACAAATGTCAATTGGAAGGTAATGCGAACGAACGACTGTGTGCTTGCCTCCACGCGCACCGCAGTGAGGACTTCAAAAGCGCGCAGGCCGTAAACGAGGAAACTACAGCCGAAAACTTTAGAAACGATATTTCCACTTCAGGAGAGGTGCACTCAGCCTACACGAAAAATTGGTAGAATGATAATTCCTGGAGACAAAAGTGGCCGGGAATGAAGCTACTAACCACACTTCGTGCCGAGGTTACGATTAGTGGAAGTCTTTACCTTTCACTCCTCCAGTGGCATTCTTGGCCTTACAGAGAAGGCATTTCTACACCTTCAATAAAATAAAATATAGGCAATCGGTGATAGCGGTGAATATTGTTTTACAGCAGGGCAATCGGCTTCTCGCAGAACAGTTCCCACACTTCCAAGAATGAGGGTATCAGCTAAAGAAAAGTAAGGGCCATGAAGGGCGGGAAATTGTAAGACTCCCTAGGCCTCGCAAACGTAACACCATCGGGGTCGGAAGAGATCAAGAGTTGACCAAGGGAGGTCGGATAGGAAAGATGACAGTGAGGAGCCGTGCATAAGTAAGTCGAAGCAATACCAGGCTCAGCTAGTTGTCCCGCGGTCACCGACTCACACTCCCAAGCTGAGAGTCCCCGGGGTCCACCTTTTAGTTACCTATCAGGATGCATTACATCGCGCAGACGCAAAAGTTGTGTGTGGTGGGGGAAGGGTGTTATTGAAGGAGTGTTTATGTGCGGTTGGTTGCAGTCAAGTGTGTACCCATCATCTGGTGCCGAATTTGAGCTCTCACTGTATGTTGTACATTAAACACAATTAACTTATAAATCTGTTATTAACAAAGATGTCTTATAAAATTCTTTTATTTTCAGGAAACCAACACGTTTACACTAGCAGAATGAAGGTGACACTCGTCTTCTTTGTGGCTGCCACTGCTGTTCTGTGTTCTGCTCACCCAACAGAACAGGTGAGCTCTAGGTGTTTCCAGTGCATGCATAGTTGCAACTATCGTGCTTTGTCTGAACCACATAACAGAGTGCATTGTTTTATCATGTCATGTGGGTGTAAGCTTGTATTCAGGAGATGATTTGTTCGAACCCCACTGTCGGCAGCCCTGGAGCCCATTTTCACATCAAGCAAATGCTGGGGCTGTACCTTATTTAAGGCTACGATCGCTTCTTTCCAAGTTTACCCCATTGTTATCATAAGACATATATAAGCGAATATAGGCTATAGTCTATGTATTTCAGATATTCTTACCGACCAATACTTTATTTCACAATGAGAAAGACTAATTTTAGGTATCCACCTTTTCAATACAAAACAGTTTGATGCTCTAAATAAAACACAACAGTTTTATTTTGGAACCGGTTTCGACACTGGGCGAGTGCCATCAGCAGCCAATCTTGTAAATAGGGTCAAAGAACATGTTATACAAAAACTTATTACACACACATTATAAAACCTTAACACTATCGATCGAGGAAATGCGAGAGAACGATAGAGTTAAAAACATGAGTGTAATGTTTCTGACAAGATGAATCTTGAGAGTCTTGTGCACTCTTAAATGAGAATGAAAAACACGTATAATGTTAAAAACTTTGTTGAATCACTTTGCTGCTGGTAATTAAAACCTTGAAGGACTTTATTTCTCACTGACTACGTACTGCTTGTGGTGTTTTAACCGACTGTGGAAAGCAATGTGGAACTTCATCACTCCTTATTTCCTTAGCACCGAGCTCGATAGCTGCAGTCGCTTAGGTGCGGCCAGTATCCAGTGTTCGGGAGATATTAGGTTCGAACCCCACTGTCGGCAGCCCTGAAGATGGTTTTCCGTGGTTTCCCATTTTCACACGAGGCAAATGCTGGGGCTGTACCTTAACTAAGGCCACGACCGCTTCCTTCCCACTCCTAGCCCTTCCCTGTCCCATCGTCGCCATAAGACTTAGCAGTGACGCCTAGATTACCTACGACAGCTGTTGAGGACTCACTGGGCAGCCATTTCCTCTAAACACTGGTCTGAGGTTCGACTTAGGGGATCGGCAAAAGGAGAAGAAGGATCATAAAGGGTGCGGAAATGACAACACCCTAGTCCTCCTAAACTTAATATTATCGGGATAAGAAGAGAACAAGGTTTGGACAAGAGAGATCGGACAGAAAAGATGAAAACTAGGAGCCTGGCATAAATAGGTCGAAGCAATACCGGACTTAGATAGGGGCCCAGTTGTCACCAAAGCACGCTCTCAAATTTAGAGCCACCGTGGGTAACACCTTTTAGACAGACAGGGAATACCGTGGATCCAGCCTACCATCTCACCCAAAGCGGGACTTAGGCCTACTACGTATTAAGATATTACAATATTTTCAATTATTGGAAGAGTGTCCGGTTCCATGCCTGAATGGTTAGCGTGCTTGCCTTTGGTCCAGGGGTTCCTGTGTTCGATTACCGGCCAGGTCGGGGATTTTAATTTTCATTGGTTAATTCAACTGCTCGGGGGCTGAATGTATGTGTTATCTTCATCATTAGAATTCATCATAGGAAGGGCTCCATCCTCGTAGACGCGCAGGTCGCCTATAAGGCGTCAACTCCAAAGACCTACTCCAATCCTCTTCAGAGGCCACACGCCATTATTACATTATTGGAAGAGTTTTATGGCCATTTCTTCCTCGTTCTTTGAGGTTTCGTGTGGTCCACGTGTATGCTTCACATTTGTTTAATTACTCATCGTGCCGAATGAATTACATCATGCAATGACATTATTAAGGGATCATAACGTGGAATATCTCTGTCTCTAGAAGATTTTGCTCTGCCCATTTGTGAATGGAGTGTGATTGGACATGCTCGATGAAGTGAAAAAAAACCCCAAAATTCAAGAAAATCGAACGCCGTGATTTCTTCCCTCCCAAAGACACTCTTCCTCGCCTGACTATCTCGTTTGACCACAACAATCCGATATCGGCTGTCCTGGGTACGAATCTAACTTCTCTATCATGAGGTTCTGTTACAGTCCCTGAGATAACGAAAGCCTAGTACTTTGTACATGTTAGCAGTCATTTGACTTGTCATCCCCCTCAAAAAACATTAATTTAAGGAGGCAATATGATGAACGCCTAGATCACTACAATCTGAGTTTTATAAGTACTGTTTGTGATCTATCACTTACACTATTCCTTTCTTTTCAGGAGGCACTGTCACGGCTCCCTCGATCGCTACAGCCTGGTGCTCCAGCTCCTGGTCAGGGATCAAACGGCAAGGATAACGGTGATGGTATAGGAGTTGACATACACCGTGAGAAGGGTGTGGGAACAATGGTCAGTGGTAGCGGACAACAGACCTGGAGCAGCAAGGACGGCAAGACAGATGTACGAGTCAATGGACAGTGGTCTCGGATCTACAACGGTCCGAGGGCCGGTGGACCTAACCACAGGGTAGGCGTGTCAGTTCGCCATCGGTTCTAACAAACTACCATTTTAAAAGCGGTTGAAAACTACCTATAGATCTCTAAGCAGTTACCAGTTTGATACGTAATTGTGTACTTGCCACAGCCACTGGATTCCCAACCGGAATCAAAGCGAGCGGAAGTTCTTTGGAGCATGGTCTTACCCACCGTCCAACCTTGCAGGCTCACCCTCTGTGTCATTCCTCGAAACAGGCGTTGCTGCCAAATATAGTTCCTCCTCCACAACGACTTCAGTGTATCCTAGTATCTAAAGCAATACGCGCGTGTTTTAGTTCTCTTCAGTGCTTACAAGACTTTACGTAACTCTGTCTAACATTATTGTAGAAGCCTGATTATTTTTAAATGTGTCTATAAGCAGATGTCTATCTACGGAAGTAAACAGGCAAAGGCTAGCATGGCAACAAGCTGTTTCTGGAAGCCCAGCCACCTGTCGTTAATATCTTTTAAGGGCGTTAACGGACATAGGCAAGTGCCGCTACAACTCAAAGGATGATGGCTGCAAATCCAACGGCTGTGGCTCTTATACAGTGTAGCTCCGAATTCATAGAACGAATATTCACAATATCGTTGACGCAATCTTATTAGGAATGTCGATTGCAGTCTATGGAATTATTATATACCTTCTCAATATATAGTTTAGTGCCTATGTCAGTAGGAAAGAAAAATTACTCTGTCTATCAGTTTCTCCAAGAGTTACAATACGCTTAGAAAAAAATAGCCATTGAACAGTTCGTAGATAGGAAATATATGGAGGAGAAACACATTCGACACTTGACTTTTTGAAGAAAGGCCAACAAATTTGCCATCCTTTAATTGTTCACGATGTGTGCTAACGCATGCTCAGATATCTTAAGCTTAACTGATATTCAGTTATTATTTATTTCGATGCTTATTATTTATTCACACTGCCCCATTTCAAAATAACAAGGTCGCAACATATTTAGTCTGCAACGGAAGTCGGTAAATAATACGTTAGGCAACTCACTGGCAAGCATTTCGTTCAGCATTCCAGCAAATGGTAATGGAGTTTTCATGTTATTGCGGGGTATTATAAGATAGACATGATGTAAGGCTTTTGGGCTTATGCCGTGTCAAGAAAATAAGGTAAAATGCCTTTCTCGTGGACAGTCGAGATTTTCTTCTGATGACGCAGAGCAAAGTTCTCTGCGAAATGTAAAGAATTTCACCTTATTTTCTTGACACGGCATAAGCTCAAAAGCCTATAAGTACGGGTCGTGAAAGAATCAGTGGCAATAACAAGATAGGTTCTGAGTGAGCTGGATTTCCTTTTATATTTCAAAGCAGAGAGAGAGGCCGAAATTAAAACATAATCTTGTTTGTTTTGTAGCTGATGCTTCTGTATGTTCCTCGGCTTGACGGAAAAGATTCACTACTTTAATATGGGTTGTATTTGTGATCAAGTTATTTTCTGAGCAATGATTTTATGATTTTATACACATTTATATTTTTTGTTCATAGGATGTCCAATAAAACAATCAAAATAATGCATGTGTATATTTTAACGTAAACCCTCCTATTGTTGATTCTCCCCAAAATAAATGTAGTTATACTGAACGCTTCAGAAGTTCACATATTGTATCACTTGAGCACTTGTACTATACAGGGTGATTCAAAAGTTTGCACAGAATGAATGAATGAATGAATACTGATCTGCATTTAGGGCAGTCGCCCAGGTGGCAGATTCCCTATCTATTGCTTTCCTAGCCTTTTCCTAAATGATTTCAAAGAAATTGGAAATTTATTGAACGTCTCCCTTGGTAAGTTATTCCAGTCCCTAACTCCCCTTCCTATAAATGAATATTTGCCCCAGTTTGTCCTCTTGAATTCCAACTTTATCTTCATATTGTAATCTTTCCTACTTTTATAAACGCCACTCAACTTATTCGTCTACTAATGTCATTCCACGCCATCTCTCCGCTGACAGCTCGGAACATACCACTTAGTCGAGCAGCTCTTCTTCTTTCTCTCAATCCTTCCCAACCCAAACTTTGCAACATTTTTGTAACGCTACTCTTTTGTCGGAAATCACCCAGAACAAATCGAGCTGCTTTTCTTTGGATGTTTTCCAGTTCTTGAATCAGGTAATCCTGGTGAGGGTCCCATACATTGGAACCATACTCTAGTTGGGGTCTTACCAGAGACTTATATGCACTCTCCTTTACATCCTAACTACAACCCCTACACACCCTCATAACCATGTGCAGAGATCTGAACCCTTTATTTACAATCCCATTTATGTGATTACCCCAATGAAGATCTTTCCGTATATTAACACCCAGATACCTACAGTGATCTCCAAAAGGAACTTTCACCCCATCAACGCAGTAATTAAAACTGAGAGGACTTTTCCTATTTGTGAAACTCACAACCTGACTTTTAACCCCGTTTATCAACATACCATTGCCTGCTGTCCATCTCACAACATTTTCGAGGTCACGTTGCAGTTGCTCACAATCTTGTAACTTATTTATCACTCTATAGAGAATAACATCATCCGCAAAAAGCCTTACCTCCGATTCCACTCCTTTACTCATATCATTTATATATATAAGAAAACATAAAGGTCCGATAATACTGCCTTGAGGAATTCTCTTCTTAATTATTACAGGGTCAGATAAAGCTTCACCTACTCTAATTCTCTGAGATATATTTTCTAGAAATATAGCAACCCATTCGGTCACTCTTTTGTCTAGTCCAATTGCACTCATTTTTGCCAGTAGTCTTCCATGATCCACCCTATCAAATGCTTTAGACAGGTCAATCGCGATACAGTCCATTTGACCTCCAGAATCCAAGATATCTGCTATATCTTCCTGGAATCCTACAAGTTCAGCTTCAGTAGAATAACCTTTCCTAAAACCGAACTGCCTTCTATCGAACCAGTTATTAATTTACAATTCATTCAGAAACTGAAGTACCCATACAGAAGTCGAAGTAGTATAACTATTTTCTTAGGAACACATAGCCTAGAACAAGCCTGCACAACTGGCTGATAGCGGGCAAGTATCCCCTCACGCTGCACTTCTATGTAAATACAAGACCTTTTTTAAATACACTAATTTGAATCTGAAAGAAAGGTAAGCATTGCTACTTCCAGAGAAAGAAGAAGAAGTCCATGCGTCATGAAATATGAATTCCACATATGCAAATCAAACAATTTACCAGCAGTAAAAGTAATGACTAAAATAGCTAAATTTTCTTCTACTGAAAGAAATTGGAAGGAGAAAAAATATAGCCCTAATACGATAGAACACCAAATACAACATTACTTCATTAACTTTATGGATGACAATTTTCGTTGTCGATTTTGTGGCTTTCGTTGGTTAAAACGCGGGTAAGGAGATATTAAAATTCATATATTTAAGACATATAAATATTTATTTATTCATTTATTACAAATAAGAAGTCCTAACGACCTACTCATCACACTTCCTACGCTGAAATGAAATGGCGTATGGCTTTTAGTGCCGGGAGTGTCCGAGGACATGTTCGGCTCGCGAGGTGCAGGTCTTTTGATTTGACATTCGTAGGTGACCTGCACGTCATGATGAGGATGGAATGATGATGAAGACGACACATACACCCAGTCCCCGTGATAGCGAAATTAACCAATGATGGTTAAAATTCCCGACCCTGCCGGGAATCGAACCCAGAACCCCTGTGACCAATGGCTAGCACGCTAACCATTTAGCCATGGAGCCGGACTTCCTAAGCTGTTAGTTAGTTACAGAATGTAAACATAGCTGCAAAGATGTATCTCTTTGTAAAATCACCAAATTATGAAGAAATATTATTATTGCATATCGTCACCATTTTATTAATATGTAAAGAAAAGAGAAACTCTCTCGTCAGTGTGCCAATTCATTGAGTTTTTTGCTTAATCAGTTATAAATTGGATGATAAAATGTTTCGGTTTCACTTAATCTCTAAATTGTCCTTGAAGGTGGAAGCAGTCCAGTTACTGATTAAGATTCTCCAGTCAGTGAATATCGCCATTGTTCTATCGCGGATACACGGCAGCCTTGTGCTATATGTATTTTGTCGCATATCTTGTTGATGATGCTTGTTGTTTTAAAGGGCCTGATAACTTAGGTCATCAGCTTCTACTGGTACGAGGTGGACGACATGATATGACAGTTAAAATATTAAAATGTATCCACTGATTAGAATTTAAAACAATTGATGATGAACAATGATTGTGAGTTTAAAATATGCCGGGATGAGTGGCTCAGACGGTTGAGGCGCTGGCCTTCTGACCCCAACTTGGCAGGTTCGATCCTGGCCCAGTCCGGTGGTATTTGAAGGTGCTCAAAAACGTCAGCCTCGTGTCCGTAGATTTACGGGCACGTAAAAGATCTCCTGCGGGACTAAATTCCGGCACCTCGGCGTCTCCGAAAACCGTAAAAGTGGTTAGAGGGACGTAAAGCAAATAACATTATTATTATTGAGTTTAAAATAACCAGTGGATCTAATTCGCAATGACTTATTTTCGGTAAAATGATAGATTATGGTAGAATAAGACATTGCTTTAAAATACAACAATATATCACGCAAATTAATATAAAAACACATTAAAATAACAAACACAAACTAAAACAGTGCCAATAGAATAAAACGTAAACAATAATACAAACACTAATACGAAACACTACGTTTATATACGATAAAACAACCCACTATCCCTCATAAAACGGATGACGAGGTCTGCTGACTGCTTGTCATCTAGTAGGATGAGGGAGATGGTACTAGAGAGTTTTAGACTACGGCGCAGATCGGCCAGATCAACGCACTCCGTACAGATGTGTACCACGGTAAGATAATCGCCGCAAGTACACAGTAAATAGGAGTGCGTTACTGTACCGTGGCCGATCTGGAGACGACAGGCCACTCCATCTCCCAATGGAACCTAACCAAATGTCTCAGCTGAGAGCGAATATCACTGACTGGAACATTGTAAGGCAACGGGGGAAATGTAACAGCCTCCTTGGCAGCCTTTTCAGCTAACTCGTTTCCCTCTACATCCATGTGGCTTGGGAGTCACATAAACGTGATTCTGGTGTCGGCATTCGAACCCCGGCCAACAGGTCCTGGATACCCTGCACCAGAAGGTGCCGAGGAAAACATCTATCAATAGACTGTGGCGAGCTCAAGGAGTTGGTACACAGCAGAAAATGTCGGCGCTCATCGGACAGCGTGTACCGCAGAGCTCCACAGATAGCATAGAGCTTTGCTGCGTACATACTACAGGTATGCGGGAGAGGAAAAAGAAATCTATCGTTGTCGACAGCGAACGCACAGTCTACTTTCGTTTCTACCCTCGAATCATCCGTGTAAACGACGACTGAATCTGGATACCGGCCAACAACGGACAGGAAGAGCCTCCGATGAATCGAGAGGTCCGTGTTCTCATTTGGGCCAGTGTGCAGATTCAGCATTATTTCAGGTCGTCGTATTATCTACGGAGGCACCCCACTTGCTTGTCTGACGACGAACCTGGAAGACTCTGTGCTACCTTCCTATAGTCTAGCGTCTTGGTGGATGCATTCATAGAATTAAACTTACGGCGCTCTGAAGACGTTTCGAAACCATGCTCGATATCATCCTTTCCGAATGCTACCCAATCCGATCAGAGGCCTCTGTAGCCGAACCAAGCAGCCAAGGCAATACCCACCTGGTCGTAGCAGGTATTGCCCGGAGTTCGATGTTAGACGATGCCTAATGCGGAATGACTTTGACAATGAGCACTAGGACTCCCTTCCACCAGCTACCCTCAATAGCATGTACAGAGTAATAAATATAGATAAAAATTATTTTGTGAGGGTTAGTTGCAGACCGATTCAAAATTCTTGATGTGCATGCTGTTTGGAGATGGACCTCTTACGTCTGCGACTACGCCCGTAAGCCCGACTGTATTCCCAAAACTCACGTCGGGTGGGAGCGTCATGTATCCGCGCAATAATATCCGTCAGACGGATTACACAGCAGGTATACCTAGGGATAGCAATAACTGCGTGGTCATGGGTAAAAGTGCTTGACAATCTATAGCACCGTTCCAAGGCGTGTGTTTGCTCAAGTGAAATTGTAAAAAACCAAGCAATACAATCAGTGAATATAGAAAGATACAATACTCAATTCATATACCATGTGTCGAAGGTGAAATTCTGAAACTTGTGTTTATACACAAAGCAAAACAAAACAAAACAAAACAAGTGAAGGGCATCATATATTGTTATCTACATTTTGTTAATCTCCTTGCAGATGGCAGTTCATTTCTGGACGTATCTCAAAATTGCTTTTGCTACAGGACCATTATGTTGTAGTCTATATAGGGAAAATTATCCAACATTTTTCACACGTTTATTCTGTATCGAAGAAGGCTCATGCATGGATTATGGCTGTATCAGAATGCAGATAATATAATTTTAAATTAGTGTTGAGAAGTTATTGAAGAACCTAGATGAATTTCCCACGTGTGTAATCGTTTTCAGTGGGTTAAGGCCCGTAGCAGATGTACCATAACAGAGTTTCATGTACACGCCGTGGGAGAGAAGACAAAATTATAAATATATAAATTTGAGGAGGAATCCATTTTGGTGAAATCGGTGGCCCAAATTACGGACATTTCATTTTATTTATTTATTTATTTATTTATTTATTTCAAGTTTAAGACCAAGTAGAATCAGTACATTTACAGTTGACGCCGAGTGTGTGGCGAGTATGTTTTATATTGTAATATCGTGGTCGCCACGACATTTACATAACTTGATTGCCCACCCGAATTAATTGTGTATATATATATATATATATATCATGTATCAAATGTAATTTTATTCATTATTAACGTCCATTATTAACGTTCGTAAGAACGAGAAATAATTTTAAATTGTAATATATTAGAATATTACGTTGTAATGTCAAGACAGGTCTTGCGCTAACAGGCTACTTGGTGTCTCGCAATAGTCCAGGAACAGCAGGTTAATTTTGGACGGTTCTTGGAAACGTACGCAACACTAAGAGGGAGATACATAATTTTGTTGTTGGGACGTTAAATCACCCCATATCACGTGCTCCTATCAGGAAGGCTTTTACTGTCAAGGACAGACTCTACCAAATGCAGTAGAGACAATACACGACACTTACGGATTTCGCCTTGCTAAAATGGGAGACAATTCGACGGTGGCGCTCCTAGTGACTTGACCTGAACAAATCGCGCTAAATTCAAATATCTATGGAAATGTATATACGGAAATGGATAAATAAATTACGTCTAGAAAGAAAGTGGTATTGAGATATTAACTTTGAAGTTGCTAAAGCAATTCTGGATAAATGAATGAAGAATTATTTAAAACGTTATTTTTTAAAGACTGAAATTAGACATATAAACAAGGTGTGAAATGGAGTGCTGTGGAATGGCTTGATCTTTCATTTATGCATTACTTTTTTTTTTAGCTTTAGCATACCTGCCTGAAATCTTACGGTTGGATTTGTCTTTTTCTTCATTTAAAAACATTGTACCATCACATTAAGACATTTGTCAATAAAAATATCGGCACATTCCTTACACATATGATGCAATGAATTAACACTTAATAGCTGGACAATTTTCCTCTTAACATGAAGCCTACCAACAGAAAGAAAATCTATAAAATCCCGGCTTTAATCTGAGAAGAGGGATAAAAGAAAGAAAAGTTTGAAAATGTTGTCGATAGTGATGCTTGAGGAATATTTACATACAATTAGAGTAAAAATTTAATATACCCTTGGCTGTATAGTCGAGGACTTTTAAAGTCGCTGGCCTGGAAATGATCTGAACAGATCTTATAATTCTTATACAAGCGTAACGTCCCTTCTTTCTTGTACACTTTATCCAAATCGCTTCTGTGACATTTCAAAACCCACAGATCACACCTACAACAACACATCGGTATTGAAGGTTAACTGCTGCACTATACAATAAAATATGCGTATTATATTTTAAGCCCGTTAAAACATGGGTCGAGCAGGTCAGAAGATTATGAAGTACTATAAAAATCTCTGTCACTGGAAGAATATATATGCAAACACAATATTACTTACATGTTCTTGTCACGAGGGAACCTGAAGAACGACCGCGCATTTTTCTCTACTTCGTAATTACTGCAGCCAAACACAGCACATACCTTTCCCCTCATGTTGAGAGGAGATATCAAGGAATGACACATGCTACTATTTAATTATGTCAACTCACTGAGAACGCATAAATAACACCAAAAACTTCACACAAAAATGCACGTGCTCTTATGACAGAATCAGTACCGTTCAGGTCTATCCGCTAGAGTGAGCTCCAATAGCTGTCCCTCGATATCTCGCTCAGTGTCGTGTATTGTCTCTACTGTATTTGACTCTACATCTGTATATCGACAGAGTGGCGACGCACATCGGTTCTCATTGGCACGAGATGTTATGTGACATCGAGGGAGGAAGTGGAAATGTGAAGAGGTTTTATACAGATCTACACTGCGTGGTGAGGATCATTCTGCATCCAGCTTTCTTGAGTCTCCATTCTCAGATTGTCCACGGTTTTTTAGAGAGTCACTCTGCTATCCGAGTGCATCGCTTATGATGTGCTTACACTCAACATTTCTTACTTAGATTATTTAGAAAGCCAAGTTCATATAATGTAGAAGGACTGGATGTTTTCAGTCCTCTCTATCCAATTAATTCCGATGTGGAAGTTCATACTGTAAGGCTGGTACTATGTTTTTGGTACTTTAGCACAACAGGGAGTGATAGATTCAGGGTGGAATCCATTTCATGAAGCAGATGCCGAGGATGATGCTGCTGGAAGAGGGACGGCAACTAACAACCACGGAAGCAGACGACGAAAAGATCAACCTCCGGTGAGCATGAGTTAGCCCTTTTATCGCAAGTCCGCGCGTGTAGTATTGAATTGTAATCTCAGTCAGTAATTTTTAATTTAGGGAAAAACTCGTTTTTACGTAATTTCACCCTTTTTTGGAATAAAACCTTTTTCTTTGTACACCGTTAAATAATTTACTTTTTAGTAGGTTCCCCATGTTTTTCCACATGATATTTAATGGTTAGTATCCTTATACCTCACGACCGGGATAGTCTCATTAAATTAAGTTTAGTATTTTTAGATCTAAATTCGGTTTCAAATTCAATTTAATTTCGAAGCCTGGCGCCCAGCTTGTAATTGTTGTTAATTATCTTGATCGTAACTCGTGGGCATGTTAATTACGATCGCCATTGAGGAGCAAGGACTTAACGACAATTCATCTCATCAGAATTTAGTTTATTCTCGTGTTTGATCCGTTACAATATCAATGAGTATCACAGTTATATTACAACGTCAAACTCCAGCTCGCCACTACAAACCTCGACCATGATGCCAACTTGATTAGCCTACATATTTGTTTCGAAAAATCTCAAATTATGAAGACTGAGATGGCAACACGTCCTCGGCTCAAACAAGTTGATAGCTTCGCCTGTTTAAGAAGTATCGTTGCTCGTGACTGCGACGCTGAAGCCGAAGTTCGTGCGCGTGTTGAGAAAGCCCATCGACTCCAGCCCCTATAGTCAGCAGCCTCGATCTCGATTACTGGCTGCGCCTGTACTCTACTATTGTCCTTCCCATCGCGATCTATGCGCGTAAGCTGACCATTCAGTTAAGTAAGTCATATTATGAGGCAATTTCATCATCATCATCATCATCATCATCTGTTTACCCTCCAGGTTCGGTTTTTCCCTCGGACTTAGCGAGGGATCCCACCTCTACCGCCTGAAGGGCAGTGTCCTGGAGCTTCAGACTCTTGGTCGGGGATACAACTGGGGAGTATGACCAGTACCTCACCCAGGCTGCCTCACCTGCTATGCTGAACAGGGGCCTTGTGAAGGGATCGGAAGCGTGGAAGGGATAGGCAAGGAAGAGGGAAGGAAGCGGCCGTGGCCTTAAGTTAGGTACCATCCCGGCATTCGCCTGGAGGAGAAGTGGGAAACCACGGAAAACCACTTCCAGGATGGCTGAGGTGGGAATCGAACCCACCTCTACTCAGTTGACCTCCCGAGGCTGAGTGGACCCCGTTCCAGCCCTCGTACCACTTTTCAAATTTCGTGGCAGAGCCGGGAATCGAACCCGGGCCTCCGGGGGTGGCAGCTAATCACGCTAACCACTACACCACAGAGGCGGACGGCAATTTCATTATGTAATTTTTAACCTGCATCAGGTAATTTTTAGAGAGTTTTGGGAGTTTTTTCTACATCATTATTTGAATACTTTTAGATTATAAAGGTGATTATCAATAGGACACCTTGGGGTAAGGGAATGGAGGAGCGGAAAGGAACTGGCCACACTACCGCACGTAAACTCCGGCTCAGGAACACCTCTGCGGAGGTTCGGACCTGCCTTCGGGCAGAATAACCCTACCTCACCTTTTCCGTCTAGATTGATGTCACACGTTTTACGCATCAGCTCTGAGGAAAAAGGTACATTTTGAAAAAGAAAAATAAGGAACTGCACTTCTATATTCCGTGACACTCAATGATATCAGTGATCAAAAATAAAATTAAAATGTATAATCTGCACATACACAGGCTCAGACTTTCTGAAGGAATTGGAGTAGATAAATAAAACAGAAACAATGTTTAGATTATAGGAGTATATATTTATTGTACACATTTCTCGGAACAAAAGTTCACTATAAGACAATATATAATTTACAGTGCTCAGCCAATATTTTAGTTTGTAGACCTATAACATAACTTAAAATTAGACGGCGTAGTCAATGTCATGATAAAATTTAACGACTAGAACATTACAATTATCCAAAATTTTGTTTTGCTTACTAAAGTGGGTAAAAATATGGCAAATGTTTGTATCCCTACCAACTAAATCTACTACCAGGTTGTGGTAGGAGAACAATTGCTAACAGATGATGCGTGGGTTTTCGTAGTTGGAAAGATTTTTGAATCGTTTTGAAAATATTTAGTACTTTATTACAGACTATAAATCTCATGTTAGATCCGTATTGAGGGTTGAATTTCTTACCAAATTGTGTTGATTATCCTTCTAGTCAATACTACACTGATATACATCCAATTAAGATGAAACTTGTTTATGTATATGTAAAGTTTCACCTTACAGTATTTGAACGTAAATTATTGTAGTTTTGGCTAGGAGGATAATCAACAAACTTTGTGCAATTCTGTAAGAAATATTTAGTAATTCAGAATAACTATAGATTTAGTTATCTCTGTAGTTCATTTTGAGGAAGACTACAATCTTTCGCAGTAATGAAAAATACAGTATATCTTTCATGCAGAAGTAAATTCAAGTATGGTTTCTTTTCATATGCACGATGTACTTAGCGGTCGAACTTAAATCTGACGGAGCCGCCTAGTTTATGGTCGGGTGGGCCGGCCTTTGGCCCGTTAGACACCTTGGACCAGTCTCCATAGATCTTCACTTCTGTCTTGCCGTCGTCACTCTCCCACGTCTTCTGGCCACTTCCATGCACCACAGTCCCGCTCCCTCGCTCATCGTAGACATCCAAAACGACTCCATCACCGTTGTCCTTCTGAGAACAGGAAAGAGGAAAACAAACGTAGAATTCAATAGTAACACCGAAACAATAAATCAATAAAAACAAGCAAAAAAAACTACCCACTGACGTGGGCTGGACCAGAAAGTCTTCAATGATCGATTAAGATATCCTAAATGGTGTGGTTATAATCATTTTGGTGTAAAATCAACGATAGTGTTATAATTACTTGCTGAAAAATAGCTGAGCGGCTCGGAGCAGTTAGCTGACAATGAGTCCATGTACTGTACAAGGAGTCAGATGTTCGATAAATTTCCAAATTCTTTGAAATTATTCAAGAAAAGACCAGGTAAGCAACTGATAGAGAATCTGACCTAAATGCAGATTAGTGGTGACTGATTGGTTGATGGTTCTATTTTAAAGTTACATCAATTATTTTATAATGAAACTGAGATTTTGACAACGGAACAGCAATTTCACGCTCTAAGACATATTTCATCTACACGTACAGAATATGAATATATTAACTTCTGTAACATTTATAATGGAAGGTAAAACATTATGTGGTAAGACATTTTGGTCAACTATTTGAACCTTTTCTAGCCCAATGGTGCCATATGGCGTCATGCGTTTTCTGAACGATTTGTCCCATTTATAACTCAATCATAAGAGCGGTGGCATCATAGTGTTAGAAGATAGGTAAATGGACTAAATGGTTCAGAAGACGTATGACGCCATATGGCTTCACTGGCCTGGAAAGGCAACGAGTACCGGTATGCCATTTCCTGGCACAAACGAGGAACTGCCGGATTCCTGGTCAGAATTAGTCATTTGTCATGCTGTGAATAGGACAATAACGTGCATCGATGTTATGGTGTGAACTCATTACTGATCGTCCTATGAAGCCTCAATGCAATAGATGCTTTCGATGCACCACGTTGCATTTCAAACTGCAGCAAGATATTACTAATTTTAAGTACGTAAATACTATTTTTTACGGCAGGATGAATTTTATCATTAAATTAATGCCGTCTTAGTTGATCATTACAATCGCTCTAGTCCAGTCAGAAAAGTTCCCTTGTCAGTTAGGCCCTCACTTCTTATGCTCTAGGTTTCTGGGCTAACGTTAAGATCTATCCATTTTAATGCAATCTTACTCACAACGTGTACACACCTAACCTAGAATTCTGTATACAATGTAGAATTTCGTAGCACAGAAGTAATTCGCTTCACACCCTGGTTCAAACCTCGCTGTTGTCAAGTATTAATTCTGAGCAATCAGTGGCTTGTTTTCGGGGAGGGAGGAATTTATTTAGTTAATTCTATTTCTTATAAGATGAATAGTCCGCTGTGGCCAATAACATGCTGTAGAATGGTGAATAAAATATTGCCTAAGCAGTTTTTGAGCAATATTTAATTTCTTCCGCCATATTTCCAATTGTTTGTGTTATATTTAGGGCAAAGTGCATACATATGTCCAGAGTATTTAGACTATTGAAATCTAAGCCTTAGTTATAGGCGCTAAGGTCTTTTTATCTTTGAGAGGAAATCAAAATCTTGAGATCTGCCGATGATATTGTTATTTTATCTGAGACTGCAGAAGATCTCGAGAAGCTGCTGAATGGTATGGACGAAGCCTTGGGTTAGGAGTACAAGATGAAAATAAATAAGTCCCAAAAAAAAGTAATGAAGTGCAGTCGAACGAAGGCAGGCGATGCAGGAAATATTAAATTAGGAAATGAAGTCTTAAAGGAAGTAGATGAATATTGTTACTTGGGTAGTAAAATAACTAACGATGGCAGAAGTAAGGAGGACATAAAATGCAGATTAGCTCAAGCAAGGAAGAGCTTTCTTAAGAAAAGACATTTGCTTACTTCAAACATTGATATAGTAATTAGAAAGATGTTTTTGAAGACTTTCGTACGGAGCGTGGCATTGTATGGAAGTGAAACATGGACGATAACTAGCTCAGAAAGAAAGAAAGAAAATATAAGCTTTTGAAATGTGGTGTTACATAAGAATGCTGAAGGTGAGATGGATAGATCGAATCACAAATTAAGAGATACTGAATCGAATTGGTGAGAGGAGATCGATTTGGCTAAATTTGACGAGAAGAAGAGATAGAATGATAGGACACATCTTAAGACACCCAGGACTTGTTCAGTTGGTTTTTGAAGGAAGTGTAGGTGGTAAGAACGGTAGGGGTAGACCAAGGTATGAATATGACAAGCAGATTAGAGCAGATGTAGGATACGGTAGTTACTTAGAAATAAAAAGGTTAGCACAGGATAGGGTGGCATGGAGAGTTGCATCAAACCAGTCTATGGACTGATGACTCAAACAACAACACCACCAAATGAGGATTTGTACAAGATGACAGAAAATATTGAAGGAAGGGAAAGTCGTGGTTATCGTTTTAAGGGAGAGAGGATTTCCAGCTCCTTTGAGGTGAAAAGACCTGATAGCGGCATTAATAGTAAACCAAGGGAGTTCGCAATGGAGTTAAAAGCAGAGATGCCAGAAACGATTCCATAATCATCACACGTCTTGTTATGGAGTTGTATTTACGGCAGATGCTAACAGACATACAGTGTAGTATCCCTTTCGATCGTCTAATGAGAATAGCAGTGAACTCAATACATGCGTGGTTCTATAATATACTAGCTGATGTACCCGTGCTTCGCTACGGAATTATAGATTGTATACAGAATTCTAGGTTAGGTATGTACACGTTGTGAGTAAGATTGCATTAAAATGGATAGCTCTTAACGTTACCCCAGAAACGCGAAGGGGAAGAAACGTCTTTTCTCATGTGAAGACTGGGTTAGGGAATTTTCATTGTACTGGCAGGCCCTCTTGCGTAACACCAGTCGCAATCAATTGGGGAGTTTTCATTATAATGGCAGACACTTACTCTCCAGTTGCCTTTTTACATCCTCAGAAAGACTGCCTTTGTGGTTTTCCCAACTGATTTCAACATAGGTCCCAACAATGACGCCAGTAGGAATGTCGCGATTAAAGCCAATGCTATCATATGAAATACTCGATCAAATGAAAAACTTCACATTTTCTCACTTTTGAAGAACAGTACTATGCTGCCGATCTAATAGGCCAAAATTCCAGAGCTGGAAAGACCAGGCCACAGACAGCCGTGAACACTCTTTTTTTTTTTGGAGGGGAGGGGCGAATAATGGAGAGTCCCAGGGCGAAAACTATGCTATTTTACTTATCTCTTTCCAAGGAGTACCCGATGAGCCGAAAAACCTAAATTCACCCCACTGGCGAGGGAAAAAACTATGATATGGAGTCAAATTTTTCCTCCAAGCCAGAGGGGAACCCCACTCGCTTTTCGCTGCTACTTTGGAGTAAAATGAATGTAGAATTTAATAAAAGTGAAGAGGAGAAGTTAAGAAACGGCTCTTTTCAGGGTTCAAATTTAACTTATTTAGTGAATTGTGGTGCTATAATTTGGAATATGCCGAAATTCTAATTCTGGACGAGGTCATAAGTTGGCTTCTGTTATTATTCCGTTAAGTGAGCATACTTCTCATTCCAACCAGCGCGTCAGAGTAGGGAGCGAACAGCTGGAATACTATGATGAACCAGTGTGTGACGTACAAGTAGTATCAGAAAATGTATGAATCAGAGGAATTGTACGCTAAAAAAGAAAGTTATCTAACTCCCCAGACATTTCCCGCCAATATTCAGGCAGGCTGTTTTACTCGGTACACAGCAGTAATCCCATCTGTCGGAGATGAGTGGCAGCATAAGAGACAAAGAACATTACAACAAACAATGGTCAATGTTATGTTAATGTTGATCAATTGTATGAGCTTTCGATATTGTAGGCCTTCACATTTAGTTTCGTTCCGACTCTGAAATACCACTCTTATCATAGTCGGTACGGTAAACCTCAACGAAACATAAATGATCCGAAATTGTATTCTCTATAACTTTTGTTGTGTAGTACTTTTCGGTAGAACGAATAACATAGGTATTTAAAAATTAAATTTTAGGTGCCTTCCCCTAAACTACCATTTCATCCAGGGTGAATAAAATTATTTACGGCTTAGACTGTAGTTTCCTATTCCCGACTCTACATACGATGTTCATTAAATTCTGTTTACACATTTTCGCTGCTACTTTGGAGTAAAATGAATGTAGAATTTAATAAAAGTGAAGAGGAGAAGTTAAGAAACGGCTCTTTTCAGGGTTAAAATTTAACTTATTTAGTGAATTGTGGTGCTATAATTTGGAATATGCCGAAATTCTAATTCTGGACGAGGCCATAAGTTGGCTTCTCTTATTATTCCGTTAAGTGAGCAACAAAAATACAGATTTATTAATATCTCTCTTATCATAGCCGGTACGGTAAACATAAGACGTAAGTGGTCAGAAATTTAATTCTATATAGCTTTAGTTATGTAGTATTTATCGATAAGATCATTAATAATATAAATATTTAAGAATTACATTTTAGGCCTTCCCCTAAACTACCACTCACTTAGCGTGAATAACATAATTTTCATTAAATTCTCTTCAGCCGTTTTCTCGTGATGCGCGTACAGACAGACAGACAGACAGACAGACAGACAGACAGACATGACGGAGAATTAAAAAGTGCATTTCCTCGTTACTGTGGACATGCTCGATACAGAAATACCACTCTTCTTAAATTCTGAACAATGCATAGACAAAACTCTTATCTTATATATATAAATTTTTGTACGAGGTGGTGTTGCACTATACCTAACAAGCAACGATAATATGATCTAAAGTTAGGAATGCAACAATGGAAAATCTCACCTTCTCGGCCGGACGAGCACAGCATAGCGTAATGGTAAGGGCGAGAACAACGACTAGCAGTTTCATATTTGTAGTACTGAAGAGTCAGTTACCTGTAAAGATAATTATCATTAATGTTAAATATTAGACTAACAAACCGTCACTTAATCTCATATCCTATGACTAGAGATCGTATGAAAACATCAGGTTGGGAATATGGTAATTCTATTCTTAATACTGTATTTCGGGATTATAATCCACAGTTCAAAGCTAAGATTTATATTTAAAAATGTGAATGAATGTCTACAAATGCATGGGCTCGAAGTATTTGGTATAAAATATGAACTAATTTTTAATGATCCGAAATAAAGCACTTTAAAATTGTACCAAATATAATAGGACATTTTTCAACACGAGTATGATCATCTATAGCACTTGGATTTAACCCTGTCCGTGGCTTGGAATGAACATCCCTCTTTTATTAGTACAGTTGCAGACAAGTCCTGGTCACTCCATTTGCAAAACGTCGTTTATATTTTCCCAATCTTTCCTGGCAGGACGCTGGACAACATTCATTAGTTAAGCAAGGTTGTTCTTCATCCATATAACTGTGACCACTACCCGCGTTCAAGGTGGAAAACTCGCAATCAGTAAGGAATAAAGGAATGTGCCTCGTAAAGACTGCACAGGGAACAGTTCATGAGAAACAGAGACGAGCTTTGAACAACTGATTATAATTACTGTGGTGAGAACATTTCAATAATACGTTTAATAAAATATTGAAATATTCAAAATAGCGTCAGGTTTCTTTAACAAAATTACTAGAAACATTATAACTATTAAATTAATATATGAACATTTCTGCAGAACTGATAAAAAGACAAATGTGTATTCAAATATAGAATATACTTTTCCGATGCTATTAGATTCACGTCCCACTATCTACTTCTACAGTTTTCGGAGACACCCCACCAGCCCACAATGACTTCAGCAAGAAACGAAGAAGTTAATGTGGAAGACATGTTGTTAAAATAATGTTACTATAATTCATAGAGCTCATACTTTTCGCTTGAAGAAAGTGGTAATACTGCACACACGCCACCATTCCTGGTGGCTGCTCTGAAGTGAGGCAAATGATATTCTGCCGTCCACAATTCGAGGCCTTCCTCTGCACCCGAAGGTTTCCTTTCCAACAATAGACTAACTTTACCGAGCATGTGGCTACACGGCTTGAGCCACTTAGCTATCAGCTTGCATTCGGGCGGTAATGGGTTCGAAACCTACTGCCGGCAGCTCTGAAGATGAATTTCCCATTTTCATACCAGCCAAAAGCTGGGGCTGTACCTTAATTAAGGCCATGGTTACTTTTTCTCACTCCTGGCCCTTTCCTGTCCCGTCGTCGCGATAAGACCTATCGGTGTCGGTGCGATGTAAAGCAAATTGTAAAAGGCTAACTTTATAAGATCATCATTAGAGTTGCATCCGGGAGATAGTAGGTTCGAATCCCAATATCGGCAGCCCTGAAGATGGTTTTCCGTGGTTTCCCATTTTCACACCAGGCAAATGCTGGGGCTGTACCTTAATTAAGGCCACGGCCACTTCTTTTCAACTCCTAGGCCTTTCCTATCCCATCGTCGCCATAAGACCTATCTGTGTCGGTGCGACGTAAAGCCCCTAGCAAAAAAAATCATTAGAGTTCGCACAGTAGCAGACATCTCACATGCAGAATATTTGTATAAAAAACTAAATATCCTTTTATTTTAAATAATTAAAAACTAGTTCATATCTTACTCGAAGTTTTAACAATTTTTAGTCCATACATTTGTAGATATTTAGCTATTTTTAATATAGGTATACAGTATTATAAATCCGAGTCCTGCGTTAAACACTTCTATATTCCACAAGAATACGGCATAAGAACGTTAAACAACTCCAACAATCTCAACAATCCAACGTCTCATAAAACCTGTAATCTGTCGGAAGGCAATGGCATAGTGTAGTTCCTTTTTAACACCCTAACATGCCACTGACCTAAACTGAAATCGAACCCACTATTTTTGTAACAGAAAGAAACGACCTGCCGACTGCATCAATAAGGTCGATACCGTTAATAATATAATATAATATAATATAATATAATATAATATAATATAATATAATATAATATAATATAATATAATATAATATAATATAATATAATATAATATAATATAATATAATATGAACATATTCTTGAAAAGGATTAAATTTTTTTAAACATTCTCCAAGGTGATACGGTGCATATTTTAATCGCATAACATTGATACCGGTACTCAATTTTCCCTGGATGAACGCGATATTTTTTTTTACCATATTCCACTATTGTATTTAATATTCAAAGGGTTAAACCTAATGTCTAAGTGGAGACACTTGGTTCTCGTTCCAAGACAAACTTACAACTACTTACAAGTATAATAATGTAAATTGTGTGTCTTACCTAGGTCTAGGTGAGCTCTTGTCTTGAGGTCTTCTGTTTCTGATCACTTCTTGGGTGCCAAAGCATTCTTATATACCGCCTTATTCCATATGAGGGAATTTCCCCGATGTGCAATCTGCAGCGAAACGAAGTGTTCATGGCGTAGCCTATTCCGCGGAATTATTAAATTACTTTCCTGCTTTTTTATTTTATTTTTATTTTTAGACTCTTACAACAGCTCCGTCCATACGATGAGATCATGGTCCACGACCTTGAATGCCACCAGCCGTTATCAACGGCAATTACTGAAGAATAACTTTTGTAAGATTACTTTCTCCTTTCTGTTTGCACCAAGCCATAAGGTGTGTAAAACGTATATGCTGTAGGTAGGTAAGGGTTATTCTGCCCGAAGGCAGGTCCGAACCTCCGCAGAGATGTTCCTGAGCCGGAGTTTACATGCGGTAGGGTGGCCAGTTCCTTTCCGCTCCTCCATTCCCTTACCCCCCACCAACAGCGCGTGGCAACCCATCCAACTCCTAACCACGCCCAATGTTGCTTAGATCTGACGGGATCCGGTGTTTCAACACGGCTACGGCCGTTGGCTATATGCTGTAAAATATCATAATTAAGAAATCTTATATCTGTGGTTCTTAACCTGAGGGTCCAAGGAAGGACTTTACGGGGTCCGTGAAAGTCAAATGAAAATTTAATATCTGTATTTCTTTCTATCTTACTCTGTTTACACTCCAGGGTTGGTTTTCCCTTCCTGGAGCATGACACTTAAGGTCGGGGATTACAACTGGGGGAGGGCCAGTACCTCGCCCAGGTGACCTCACCTGCTATGCTGAACAGTGGCATGTTAGTTTTAAAATATCAAGAAGTATTGTGTCCTTATTAAATTCAGTTGTAAAAGGAAATACTATATTGTTCTGAAGTTACATTTAGAGATTTAAAATTTAAAAGTTGCGCCCTTGCCAACGTTATATTTATACAAAATAAAGGGCCCAAAATAAAATTATTTCATACAATCTGTAAACTAGAATATGTTGCTCAACATTTACTAGCAGAAAAAATCATGTTTTTAAGAAATTTGACGACGGATTTTTGATTAGAAATTGCAACGTAGCTTGAAGAACTTGTCCCGTCATGTTTGTTTACATCAAGGTAAACTCCAGCTATAAAACGCTGACGTCTACAAAAAGCTCTATTTTTAACTTCCCGACGCTGGAAGCAAAGCTCATTTAGTACAATGTCATTCCCAAGGAATAGAGGAACATGCCGGTCCTCAAGAATGAACAGGGAAAATGTACCTTTAAACATGCTAAGGAATGGTAAAGACCCACTATATTTTAAGAGAAATAAAGAGACTAAGAAGGGCATACAGGTTGGATAGAAATACAGTTAGAAATGGTTGTGGAAATAACTAGAAATGGATTAAACTACTAGGATCTTGAATCTAGCGAAGAAATCAAGTAAAAATAACATTATACTAAGCATAATTGACAGTCATTCGAATTTTAGTGAAAAATGGATGGGTATGATTAGGTACTTTAAGGAAGAAACCGGTTCCAAGGGGGACAGTTCAGGAATAATTAATGAACAAGGAGTACATATGTGAGGATTTAAAGAAGATAGAAGTATTCAGTCAGCAGCATGCAAAGATTGTTGGTTACAGGGATAATGTCCGAGTAGAGGAGGTGTCTGATACTAACGAAGTATTGAAATTTATTTTCTACAACAATATTTACAGTAAGATACAAAAGTTGAAAACTAGGAAAGCAGCTGAGTTGATAAGCTTTCCGGGGATATACTAAAGGCAATGGGCTGGGATATAGCAGAATATCTGAAGTACTGTACTTATTTGATTACTATTTGCATGAAGATGCTATACCAAATGAATGGAGAGTTGCTATAGTAGATGCTGAGCACAAAGGAAAGGGCGATGAAGATAAAGCGAATAATTACAGGCCACTCAGGTGACAAGTGTCATTTTTAAGCTCTGTGAAAGCATTCTTTCTGACTTTATTAGATATGTTTGCGAAATTATTAACTGGTTTGATAGAAGGCAGTTCGGGTTCAGGAAAGAGTATTCCACTGAAGCTTAGGCTTCCAGTAAGATATAGCAAATATTATTTTAAGTTCAGGAGGTCAAAAGGACTGTATCGTTATTGAGTTATCCAAGGAATTTGATAGGTTAGACCACAGTCTAATATAGACAGTCGCGAAGCTCGGCTTATTTTTTTCATCCATGCGACTGCAGCGCTCCACGTGGCCAGCAAGCTGCCGGTCTTCTGGGATGTGTAAGTTGTATACATTTTGCGAGGTAAGCGTGAGGTAATTACATTATAGATGATCGGTTTACTATTAAATTGACATGGTATGTATGAAAGGAGGTGTGTGGCGCAATAAATTGCTCAGTTACAAGAAGACACCAGAGCTATCATTCCTTAGGCTTTCTAAAGATCCTGAACATTAAAGCCTTAATTACTGTTTACATTTTCGGATAAGAGAACAATATTGTGAAGATTCAGAAATTTAACTTCAGATAAGTAGGCATTTCGTTCATCACTGATTCAGGAATGTAACTCATAGTGAAATCCATCCTATTATATGAACTTAAATAACGTTTTAACACAACCGTAACCTCTAACACGTAGCGGTGTTTTGATTTTCAATGTGTAGAAAATTGCTTGTCGCCTCTATGTAGTGGTTAGTGTAATTAGCTACCACCACCCGGAGGCACGGGTTTGATTCCCGGCTCTACCACGAAATTCGAAAAAGTGGTACGAGGGCTGGAACGGGGTCCATTCATCCTCGAGAGGTTAACTGAGTAGAAGGGAGTTCGATTCCCACCTCAACCATCTTCGAAGTCGTTTTCCGTGGTTTCCCACTTGTCCAGACAAATGCCGGGATGGTACGTAAGTTAAGGCCACGGTCGCTTCCTTCCATCTCCCTTGTCTATCCCAATCTTTCCATCCCCCACAAGGCCCCTCTCCAGCATAGCTGGTGAGGCAGCCTGAGCGAGCTACTGGCCCTCCTCCCCAGTTGTATCCCACAAACCAAAGTCTCACGCTCCAGGACACTGCCCTAGAGGCGGTACAGGTGGGATCCCTCACTCAGTCCGAAGGAAAAACCAACCCTGGAGGGTAAACGGATTAAGAAAGGAAGAAAGGCAAGAAAATTGCTTGTAAATAGTAGGGGGGATGATTTATTGAAGAAAAATGTGAACTATTTGTACAATAACATCACGTTATGTTCCAATAATTTTGCAGACAGCCAGTTTATGTCAGCAAAGAAAAAGAAATTAGTATGGAATCTCCGCAGATTTCTTCGAACCGAAAGCCCGTCTCAAAGGAGCACAACACACAGTCATACGTGGCACCGCCTCGGATAGGTCTTATGGCAACAGTGGGATAGGAAAGTGCTTGGAGCGAGAAGGAAGAAACCATGGCCTTAATTAAGGTACAAACTGTTTTGACAATGGGAAACCACGGAAACCCATCGTCAGGGCTGGCGACAGTGGAGTTCGAACCCACTATCTCCGAAATGTAAGCTGATAAGCCGCCCAGCCACTTGCACGTTTGTCAGAGGAGCCGAGAGAACATGGACTGTATGCTCACTAACTTCTATGTAGTAAACTATTAATTCCCTAATGTTAATACTTGAGTTTCCACATTAATGCCGTGAAGGTACTAAGTCATTAGTGTTGAAATTATTTGTGAAACTAAGATTAGATTACCTTGTGATATTTTGCAATGAAAGTTTTCAGTGTCATAAAACAAAAAAGCTCAAAATCCAGCCATTTAGGTTCCTGAGATGTTTGAATATTGTTTGAATTGTTTTATAGTTCACTACTATTTTTATGATTTATGTGAAATTACCAAATTCAGTTCAATAATAGGATTTCGAAAATGGCTAAGACCTTAACTACAGTGGTATGATAAGCTGTTCCTTCGAAAATAAACTATTGTTGTTTTCCTTCGGTATTATTACCTCGCTCTAGTCTAGTGTATCAACGTATTTTATTAAAATGTACGATTAATATAGTTGTCGAGGTGGTTACAGTTTATAATTTACGTGGGAAAGTGCATTCAGCTGTTGGGTAGAGATCTGTTCCGAACAGTTAGAGCTTGCTGGCCGCTACGAGCGCTAGTGTCGTTCCGCCTGACAACAGGATGCCATTTCATTACTAAGGAGCTTCGCGACTGTGTATATTAGACTGTGGGTTAGACCATGGGAGACTACTAACAGAAATGAGGGCAATTGGACTGGACATCATTGTGACTGAACAGGTAGCTACACTTCTAGAAAATAGAACTTTCAGAGTTGGAGTAGACAAAGCATCATCTGATCTTGTAATGGTTAAGAGAGGATATTCTCAAGGTAATATTATTGGACCTTTCTGTCTCTGTCTTATCCTTGGCTTTGACAATGTGAAAGTGACTGAGGTATGAGCGATGTAGTAATGTCATTCCTTATGCGGCCAGTCCCTACTATGAATGTTGTGTAAATGTTGCTCATTGGGGTCGGTTGATGCATGCATTTCAGTGGGCTCGGCAGACTGATATGTAATGGCAACTTCTGGCTCGGCGAGGAAAGCAACGGGAAACTACCTCACTCCTCATTTCCCTAGTACGCCTCTTCAGTGATGCCTAGGCCATCTATGACAGCTGATGACAAAACTGTTGAGGATCCAACCAGCCTTAGGGCTGAGGACTGAACATACACACATATGCAGGTGGTGGTGGTGGGCCTATGCATATTGCACCCAAATCGCCTTAGGCGATATGGTAGAATATTTAATTAATTAGATTCTGTATAGAAATAACATAACATTCGACAATTTCAGCGAGGACTGTAGAGTGGTCACAGCCAACCTACGTAGAAGATTTAAGCCACCTTAGAAGTGGCAGAGCACGTTCTGTTGGGGGTTGTTAAGCAATTATGTCATAAATGCACTTAGCCAGACACAGTTTGGCCTGGGAACAGTCGCTTGCCGTACCTTGGAAACATTTCTTCTGAAATTTTCCACGCATCTGTGTTAGACAGAGAAACCTGAGATATGCGAAAAAGACAGAGGATAGCTGAAATCCTTGGAATTAGACCATCAGACCCCGTAGAAAAATGGCGCAGCCAATGAAATTGCTCCATTCTTAACCGCCGAAATTTACCGCTGAGAATATTTTAGTCCATCTCGTGAGTTTGTGTGAGATTTCACATCAACTGGGCTTCTAATAACTGTATCGGAGTGAAGATAATTTTTGGTGGACTCAGTTGGTGGACACAGGTTAATAACTTAGTGAATCCACTGGATTAATTTGTGACGCTCCGTAATATTACCGGAAGTTGAGTTAGAATCACGTAGTCGGACCGAAGATTTATAGCAGAGACGTGAACCGAGCCAGGAGCTCAATTCCATCAGTTCAGTTCAGTCCAGCAGTCAGTCTACAGTACATGTGACAAGTGACCGACTATTCAGAGCTTGCATCAGTATAATACGGAAATGTAATTTATAAACTATATATATTCACTTCCCGTGGAGAAAGTAGGCTCTAAGCAGTTGACTTTCTTAACGTAATAACTTGCTAATTGCCTAGGACAATTTATGATATTATGAGACGAAGGGAGAAATACAACGTCAGGATAAAAGGAACTTTAGTCGGTTCCTACAATCGCACCTTTTAACCCCTACTATTAACCTTTACTGGAATTTCAACATTGGGGTTACCCTTCTGTTCTGTTGTCATATCAACCAAAACTTCTTAACAATAACTAATAACCAAATTACAAAGTCTTGTTTATTCCTCCTTCTACTTTCTCTTGGTGGTAGCAACTGGTTTCCATGGACTCCATGTCATTATTGGAACTACTTTCCTATTAATTTGCTTTTTACGACATTTTAAAAGCAATGGAAGTGGACAGGTTAAAATTCCACAGAGGCTAAAGGAAGATTGTGAGCAGGTAAAGAAGGGAACAGTTTGGTATACTTGGAGACAAAACATGACGGCCTTAGTTCCTGGAAGCGAGCTGGAAGCCAGCAGTCAATCATACCCTGCACCCTGCTGAGTTAACGAGTTCTAAGCGATCCTTGTTTGGTGTGGAGGGGTTGCCAAACCACTTTCATCAATCGTCACCCTTTTTTCGTGTCGAGTGCAGTAGACGACTTGGCAACACTGGCTACAATAGACGTAGTAAATCCTACAAGTCGCTAATAGACACCGGGTTAACGCTGGAGAGTAGTGGAGTGAGGGGAGGTCGTCATGTTTTGTCAGCATCATCATCATCATCATCTGTTTACCCTCCAGGTTCGGTTTTTCCCTCGGACTTAGCGAGGGATCCCACCTCTACCGCCTCAAGGGCAGTGTCCTGGAGCTTCAGACTCTTGGTCGGGGGATACAACTGGGGAGTATGACCAGTACCTCGCCCAGGCGGCCTCACCTGCTATGCTGAACAGGGGCCTTGTGGAGGGATGGGAAGATTGGAAGGGATAGGCAAGGAAGAGGGAAGGAAGCGGCCGTGGCCTTAAGTTAGGTACCATACCGGCATTCGCCTGGAGGACAAGTGGGAAACCACGGAAAACCACTTCGAGGATGGCTGAGGTGGGAATCGAACCCACCTCTACTCAGTTGACCTCCCGAGGCTGAGTGGACCCCGTTCCAGCCCTCGTACCACTTTTCAAATTTTCGTGGCAGAGCCGGGAATCGAACCCGGGCCTCCGGGGGTGGCAGCTAATCACGCTAACCACTACACCACAGAGGCGGACCGTCATGTTTTGTCCCCAAGTATAAATGACAATCCCTAGTGTAGCCACCTGTCTCCAAGTTCGAAAGCATGTCCTTAAGCTCATTACGGACATTTCTTTGACCAAACAAGCATAGGACAGTGAACGCTAACGGGAAGAGTGTAAATAATCCCTAACCAGCCGTCTAGAAAAGGTAGCACATTTGACCGAGACTTTAAGAGGGCCATTTTGCCGCAGACCAGACCAGCTGATGGGAAGTTAAGTAAATGTAGGACAGAGTCACAAATTACGCTGATAGAATGAGATCATCACCGGAAGTGTGTTAGAATAAATATTAATGTTATAAATTAGAATTAAGTTGAAGACGAGAATTGCGTGTGTGCATAAATAAGGCGTGTGTTAGGAGTGTATAAATGTGCCAGTTTGGACATACACCAATCTTCACCATCACAACGCTAATATTTAACATGCCTTAGACCCAAGGAAGTTGCCATGGACCACCTGCGGTAGCCTGACTAATGCAGCTTGGAGAATGTAAGTACCAGATTATTGAAATGTTTTAATTAATATGTCAATAATTAACTGTATCCGTGACCACGCTGTCATCCACTAGAGATAATTATGCCAACTCTGGTCTTAGAAAGGACAGCTAATATTGCTTTAAATGTAAAATTGTAGGTCACATACCATAAATTACGGGCATGTCGTGAATTAATGTTGAGGGCCCGACATTAAATCATTATCTGCTAACGTGTATTAATTTCGTTATGTTCAAGATTTTGGGATATCTACTGTGTCGTTTAATGACCTAACTTAAATGTATATCTACCGTGCCCATAATTTCTAAGTCATATTGAGAAAATTGAGAATAAGAAGTCAGAGCCTCCGTGTCTCAGTCGTCAACGCGCCGGCCTCTCACCGCTGGGTTCCATGGTTCAAATCCCGGTCACCCCATGTGAGATTTGTGCTGGACAAAGCGGAGGCGGGACAGGTTTTTCTCCGGGTACTCCAGTTTTCATTGTCATATCTCATTCCAGTGACACTCTCCATGTCATTTCATTTCATCTGTCATTCATTAATCCTTGCCCCAGAGGAGTGCGACAGGCTTCGGCAGCCGGCACAATTCTTATCCTCGCAGCTAGATGGGGCTTCATTCATTCCATTCCTGACCGGGTCGAATGACTGGAAACAGACTGTGCATTTTGTTTTTCATTTTCAATAATAAGTCTAATAATAATAATAATAATAATAATAATAATAATAATAATAATAATAATAATAATAATGTCATGATATTTTCGACGACGTGGTTAACAATAACTATTTATGGAAATTTGTAAAATCAGCTAATAATAATACTAATAATAATAAAAATCATACTTTTGCGATTTGCATGAGTTATTTAACTGAATCTGGCGAGGTTTTTAACATAACGTCAGAATAGGTGGATATTGATATACCTGGGAGGATCCGACATTGATTAGCCATGCAGTGGTAAAATAATTAGGAACTTATAAGAAATACATTATAAATGTGTGGCATTGTTTACGTAACAGTGAGAAAATTGATACAGTGCCGACCGGATGTGTAGAAGTGAGTTGAGGTCTGATACAAATGAAAATATCGAGCAACAAGAACAATGAGAAAGAAACAATTCCCCGCAAGAGAAGGAAAACATTACGTTGAGGTACCAGCGAAAATGATCCTGGATTAACAAGTGATGAGCTAGTGAGTAAATGTCTACGAATAAGAATGGATGGAATATTAATAAAGCTTCGATGAAATAATAAGATAGAAATAAGAATCTACGTTGAAAATGAGAAATGAAATAAAGAGGGACTAGCCGCTTTGTAATAGAGAAAGGCAGGTGTCTGCTTATAAATGCTCGAGTACATGAGATAAGACCGCCGTATTCACAACCAGACGCACTGAGAATATTTAATCGATATTGAATGGATTCCAGATTGTGTCCTCTGATATGAAGTAGAGTTAAATTGATTTCATACTCTAAAATCACACCTGTGAATAATAATAATAATAATAATAATAATAATAATAATAATAATAATAATAATAATAATAATAATCCATGACACGGTAACATTTTGCTACTGATATTAAATAATAAATACAACTTTGATTGACTTTTTATTCGTAATTTTATCATGGAAGGATGAGTATTGAATAAGTTATGAGGATCTTTTAGTCGGATGCATTTTGCAGGTGATTTTAATTTTGATCTGATTTCTTTGATGTTAAAGTTATGCGACATTTCAGACTTGTTTAAATTATTATAGTGACCATGATATGGGATAATTGGACTTGGTCACACACACCTTCCACAGTGAGACATTACCATAGTCACTGTGACGTAGGAAATCATTAGAACATTCGGTGACATTCAGTCAGTTGAATGACAGGTGCCTTCAGCATCTGAGAAAAAAAATAACAGTTAAATGTGTACGTGATTTTATTGCGTGATGTAAATGCTATAGGTTAGATATTATAGGGTGTCCTCTCTTTCAGGAGTGTATTTAGATGTTAGAATTAGGATAAGTCAGGTTTAGCTGTTTCTCTATTTTGTCATTTAGCTTGTTTTATGGTCAACGTGGGAGGATTCACCCACGCTATAATGTAAAAATGAGGCCAGTAAGCTTAGAGGGGGAAGAGAGCTTGGTTACGTCTTTTAAAACAACATTTCGCTTACAGTATCCAAGCAAATTTCAACTGAATAATTAAACCACTGAATAGGCCTCTGTAGAATTGTAAATAAGTAGGACTGTAAGTCTATAGCTGTAGACTTAAGACACTTTTTTATAACCGGGGAAAAAGCTACGCGAATCACGCAGACCCGGTAGGGTTAAACATTTGAATGTGTAATGATAATATGTAAATGTTAGGCAGGTCTGTTCAGCTGATTTCTTTATGGAAATTAACTTGGAGAATCCATGTTGATAACACAGTGGTCGTGAAATGCTCATGATAAATTTTGTTTGAGTATCCATCCGATACCAGGTCATGAAAGGTCAGTTGAGACCATGTTTAATGTTATGCTAATTTAGATGATAATAATAATAATAATAATAATAATAATAATAATAATAATAATAATAATAATAATAATAATGTAACAGGGAGTAGTAAACTCCCTAACTCAGGTGTGTTCTCAGGAAACCCCTAATTATTTATTGAAACAGTGCCAATTCACATAAGACAATGTCATTCTTTTTATGATTTTTAATTTTTGGAAACTGTCAATTAAACTAAATATTACTTTAACACTGTTCAGAGTTCCCTTATGTAACAATCATTGTATTTGACATTGTAGATGAAAGGTAACTAGGTTATGACAGTCATTAATCAATATTGCACACCTGTGGTGTCAGCAATTAATTTCAATTTAATTAATCAGTTACGGAGAATTGTAGATTATGGCGTAATCTAACTACTGATTGTTATTTTACAGTTCGAGTCAATTTAGCCAGAAAACATTCTTTTTTTGAATTTAATTAATTTCTACTAGTATAAATGAATGAGTAAAAATTTAATCTGGTCCATTCGCATTCAGTAGCGATAGTACCCGTAGTACTTAATTTCCCAATGTATCAGCATTAGAAGAAGAATGATGAATCGATTACGCCCCAAGCGGATGAGTCTCAGAGCGATTTATTTTATTACAGAACGCCGTGGGAGAATGTTAGAGAAGATTACCGCTGATTCGATTATTTACAAGCGTACAATATATATATAAATAAATTATATTAATAAAGAACGGGAATCATAGATAAACAATTTTGTGGACGATGTTATACTGTACAGAGCATTAAATAAGTTACAAGATTGTGAGCCACTGTAAAAGGACCTCGACAATGTTGTGAGATGGACATCAGACTATGGTGTGATAATAAACGAGGTAAAAGCCAGGTTGTGAATTTCAAGAGTAGAACGGCTTCTCAGTTTTAATTACTGCGCTGGTGGGGTTAAAGTAGCTCATGGGTATCACTGTGTGTTAATGTAAGTAAATATCTTCTTTGAGGTATTCACACAAACGGGATGGTTACAGATCTCTTCATATGGTTAAGAGGAAATTTAAGGATTCTAGTAAGGATGTACAGGAAAGGGTTCATAAGTCATTAGTAAGACCACAGTTAGCGTATGATTCCAGTGTATGGGACCCTCACCAGGGTTACTTGATTCGAGAACTGAAAAAAGTCCAAAAAAATCAGCTCGATTTGTTCTGGGTGATTTCCGACAAAAGAGTAGCGTTACGAAAATGGGGCAAAGGTTGGGCTGGGAAGAATTGAGAGAAAGGAGACGAGCTGCTCGACTAAGGCATGTTCCGAGCTGTCAGTGGAGATTTGGCGTGGAGTGACATTAATAGACGAATAAGTTTGAGTGGTGTTTTTAAAAGCGTGAAAGATCACATTATGACGATAAATATGGAATTCAAGAGGACAAACTGGGGAAAATTTGCGTTTACAGGAAGATACCAAGGCAGGTATTCGATAAATTTACTAGTTCTTTGAAATTACTTAAGAGAAACTAAGAAAAAAAACAATAGGGGATCTGCCACTCGCGCGGCTGCCCTAAATGCAGATCAGTGGTTACTGATGAAATGAAATAAATGTTCTCGGACACTGTCTGTAGACGGGCCTAGCATTCAACGGGTTGGGTGATGTGAGCAGTGTACCCCGTCGGTACTGCTGAAGTTCTCAGCCAGTTTCTTATGTGGGAGGGTATCCATGGCCTTCAACTAGATATGGCATTGAGTAATTCGCTCGGGAAATACCGCTCCTATGATTTCGGTGTGGGTTCCTACTAGTAAACAGTTCCATAGCAAGGAAATCATACCATTCTGTTTATCAGGCAGGTGAAATCCCGCATGTAATTCAGCAATTCGAGGAAGGTGATGCTGCAAAACACAAGAATATTTACAACTGCCATCACTATCAGATTAACTCAGTTATGTGTACTAACGAGGAAGATACCGAAAATTACGTGTCGAAACCCACCTCTTATATTGATGGTAGATTCCGCATGGTATGAAAAGATCACGCGAAAGAAAAGGAGCTGCTCTTTTCCACCGCATCATCCCAGTCTGACGTCAAACGTGCAATGTAGCGCGGCTGGACATCCCCGTGGGAGAGCCGAGAGGTGACAGGGTGACAGGCAATCAGCTGAACCGCCGAAGCGGAGTCTTTTGCTGGGTGTGTTTAAAGACTAGAGATTGTGAGGGATGAAAGTAAGGCAAAAATAACTAGTAGTCATGGAATTTCGAAACACAAGTCTTTTTCGACACCATGCATAACGAATAAGCACTTCATTGCTACAATCTTCCTCGCATATTTTAATTTTCAATTCCAAGCAGTATTTGACGGGTACTACAAACTCAGAAGGTCATTCTGTTACGTATATCCCAACAAACTAGGAATATTTGATCATGTTCCGTAATCTTGGAAATGGGAATTGAAAATAAATGAAAGACTATAATTTAAGAATAGTCTATGATAAAGTAACTTTTCAGTCTATCGAAGACACTCACTATAACACATCATTGTGCATTTTTACTGGTATTTTATAGTGTTACAGGTTTTATAATTAGTGTTTTCGACACTGACAAGCTTTAAAGTTACATTAACTAAGTCAACACTGGAAAATATGGCTTCCTTCTTAACAAATCTATGGTAAAGTTCAACTTTCACGTCTAAGTATCCGTACAGCAAAACATGTTACAGTAAGCGATTTATAATTCGATTAATGTTTCGTGTGCATGCTCTATTCCCCCTGGGTAACATTTATGAGATTTCCTGCAATACCACGGATCAGCCACAAGTGCAAGGCCGTATTTGTGTGTGAAAACAAGAAATTTTTACGTCAAAACTGATAGGATTGATCATCATAACTTCTAAACAAGCTTCACAGTTTCGGTTTTAGCCAAGACATGGTTTAATTATTGAACTCGTACTTCAGGAATAGATTTCAATTTATTAGTTTCAAAGGGGTAGCTTCGTCCATAAACTTCAGGCATAAACCAAGGTTCAAAATTAGGTCCACTGTTCATTCTGTTTGTTAATGATATTGGATCTGTATTGAAGAATTGTAAATTTAAGTTATTTGCCGATGACATGAAAATTTACAGGTAGATAACGAAAAATTACGAGACCTCACAGCACTAGTTGATTGGAGGAAAACCTTTCAATTCAGTGTTAAGAAATGTGAATCAATGATCTTTACTAGAAAAAGACAACCACAAATCCATTCTTATAAAATGAGCAATATCAGCCTAAGACGACTGGAGGAAAAGAACGATTTATGAGTAATATTTGATAGTAAACTTGTGTTCAATATACACATAAATAACGCCGTAAATAAGGCCTATAGGAACCTAGGATTTCTGATGAGAAGCACAAAGAAAGTCAAAAAATATAAAAGCCATAATAGAGGTATACAATTCACTAGCCAGAACAGTAAGAACAGTAATAGAAAATGCAACTATAATCTGAAATCCATCATGAAATAAACATTCAAAGGAAATAGAAAAAGATTCAAGCTAAATTTCTAAGGTATTTATAATTTACATTTCTGTATCTGTAAAATGAATGCAAAATATGTGTCATATAACGACTTAATAACAAATTTTGGGATAGATAAGTTGCATACTAGGAGAACATTAACGAGCATAAAATTCCTACACAGAATTCTCAGAGGTAAAGCACATGATTGAGAGTCCAGCAAATAAGCCTGTATGCACCCTTTGGAAAAAAAACAGAAATAATTTTCTTTATTAAATGGTGAAACATAAATCACTATATGAATTCACCATTAAACAGCACATATCAGTCAATTAATAAAATGCCAAACGTGGACATATTTTACGAGGAGAGTGTCTTATTAAGGTCAGCCAGAAGGGAACTCACACAGAGAAAAACATAAATTAAATAGAGTACCATACTTTTGTACCATGAATTCACGGATTCATTTAGATTAATAATGTATATTTTAGGAAAAATTAAAATATTAAGTTGAAACGCACACTTACCACTATCCATAGTTCACAAGTACAGTATTTGGTTTCATATTTTAATTTTTATTGTATATTATTTATAAGGTTAGAAATTAAAAATGGGAATGTTCTTTAAGTGGGCAGAAATGCCTGTTGAACAATAAATAAATAAATAAATAAATAAATAAATAAATAAATAAATAAATAAATAAATAAATAAATAAATAAATAAATAAATAAATAAATAAATAAATAAATAAATAAATAAATAAATAAATAAATAAATGAATAAATGAATAAATGAATAAATAAATAAATAAATAAATAAATAAGTAAAACGTCCAGTTCTCCCGGAACAGAAGTATTCGTTTGTGAACAAGGAAACAACGGATAGCGCAGTGGTCTACCACACGCGTTCTCTCAGGAGTTGACTGCATGTTGAACAATCTGTATTGGGATGTAAGTGGCTGAAATAGATCGCTGCTTGTTGTTTAAAGGGGCTAACATCGAGGTCATCGGCCCGAAATGGATCGAAAAGGAAACGAAACCACAGTGGAAACAAGGTGGCTGATTGTCTCTTTAAATCATGAAAGGAAATCGTACTCCGAAATTGCAAAATCGTTGGCCGTGTTTTGGTTTGGAGGAGGCCCAATAACCCCCTGTGGGTGGGGGTGGTAGAATAACATCCACGGTATCCCCTGCCTGTCGTAAGAGGCAACTAAAAGGGGCCCCAGGGGCTCTGAACTTTGGAGCGTGGGTTGCCGACCACGGGGCCCTCAGCTGAGTCCTGGCATTGCTTCCACTTACTTGTGCCAGGCTCCTCACTTTCATCTATCCTATCCGACCTCCCTTGGTCAACTCTTGTTCTTTTCCGACCCTGACACTATTAGGTTTGCGAGGGCTAGGGAGTCTTTCATTTCACGCCCTTCGTGGCCCTTGTCTTCCTTTTCCGATATCTTCATTTTTCGAAGTGTCGGACCCCTTCCATTTTTCCCTCTGATTAGTGTTATATAGTATAGAGGACGGTTGCCTAGTTGTACTTCCTCTTAAAACAATAATCACAACCACCGGCCCAATACTGCTCTTGACATCCAGAATCTTCAAGCTACTGTGACGCACGGTGGAGATGGTGTTATGATCTGGCGGGGTATGGTCGAGTCTGTCGTCGGAGAGCTAGTTTTCACTGAAGGACAGATAATGTGAAAAAGAATGTAGAGAAACTGCATCAGAGAAGCGATACTACTTCCAGTACGAAAACGTACATACAGTCGAAATTGTCCGACGATGGGTGCTACATCCCACACTCTGAAAACCCCAGCACAGTACCCCGGTCTTAATCCTATTGAGCACCTGCGGAGTGAAATGGAAATAAGAGTACGAAAATATAACATGTCTAGTAAATCTCAGCTTCTGAAGCAATGGCATACTATTTGAACATGGTGCATGGTATGAGCAAGTGATTCGTAGACGAGGTACGCACACAAAGTACTAAAGGAAATAATTCACCTTTAGTTTTCGTTCGAGAAGATTAATGTTACGTAAGTGTACGAACAATTTTGTCCAGCCTAAAATTCATATTGAGAGAAGAAATATGTATTTTTAATATGAAGAACGTTAAAACTGTATCCATACGTTTTGTGATTAGTTATCTTTATGTATATCAGAAGTATTTATATTTGTTCTGAAAGTTTCACTAATAAATACTTGGATTGTTTCCTAGCGGCTGTACGATTACTTATGTCTTCTTCCATTGTGGGAAGAATAACTTGTCCAGAGGTTGGATTTTTCAGGTGGTACGGGAAGGAAGTTGAAGTAACATGATGGTTTTTCCTGGTGAAATATCCTGAAGATAAGCTTTATCAGTATATGTTGACCAGGAGTCAAGAATCAGAGCACAACGGCCACATGAATACGGGAAGAATGCTCTCATAAACCACTGTATTAACCCACTCTTCCCGATTTTACCCGATTTAGTAGGTGTGACAATATTATCAGCTTTAAACATATTTTTCAAAGCTATTGGGCCGAGGCTTCCTGCAGGCTCCTACAGCATAAATCAATTTAGCTCATGGTATTATAGTATGTGAGTGAGATGGGTTGAAACAATAACAGAAACTTACATTAAAACAGTTAATTTTCTTCAGCACTAATTTCCAATTTATATTCATATGATTCATTTCATCTCATTATCTGCTCTGATGAGGTTGACGTCAGGAAGGGCATCCGGTCGTAAAATTCGCTACGAATATTCATCTCACTTCATATCCAACCATGTACAGAAAAGGGACAAGGTTTGGACACAGAGGTCATTCTGCTGCTATGTTCATCTGGAAACGATGGCTGCATAGTCTTGTGAGCAGTAGCGGCGATTGGGAATTAAAAGTGCGGGGGCAAAAAGTTATACAGATAGGCCTAACAAACATTACCCGGGTTTGTGGTATATAGCGGAGGATGGTGGGGGGGGGGGGGGCGTATATACATCAGAACCAAAAGAAAGGCCACAAAATGGTAATTTATTTTATGCTCTCTCAGAAAGGTAAAGATTGACAGTTTACCAACTTAAATGCGGTACCGTAATAACTTTTTTTTTTTTTTTTAGGTTTTGATTCAATACTATTTATGCTGTAGGAGCTTGCACTCTTAAACTATAGAAATTAAAAGTAAACAAACGGAAAACGAAAGTAATGGTAATACGGCAAGTATTGAAGAAATTAAAACCAATATATAAATTGATGAAGTCAGAATTGATCAGGTGAAACTATTCTGTTATCTTGGTAGTATGATAACAGAGGATAATGGATGCTTCCTGGAAGTAAAGAGAAGAATAGCATTGCCAAAACAGGCATTTACGAGTAAGAGAAACATTTTAACCTGCACACACATGAATATAGATGTCAGAAAATCCTTTGCAAAATCATTTGTATGGAGTACACTTCAGTGAGAGTTGGACTCTGGGTAAATTAGAAAGGAATCGACCTGAAGCTGCTGAAATGTGGATACGGCGGAAGATGACCAGAACGAGCTGACGAAAAGAAAAACCAACCTGGAAGTCTTAAGGGAAGTTAAAGAAGAGAGAAGATTTTTAAACGAAATGGAAAACAGAAAATTAAAATTTATTGGACATGCCATCAGACACGATACTTTCATCACTAATATACTTGAAAGGAAAGTGCTGGGAAAGAAAGGGAGAGGAAGACCTAGGATGAAGTATTTGGACGACATCAAGAAGAGGTTAGGTTGTGTCAATTACATGGAACTGAAACGAACAGCCAATGAAAGAAAAGAGTGGTTGCATCGACAAGGCATTAGCCTTTAGAATATTGATCGATTGATTGATTGATTGATTGATTGATTGATTGATTGATTGATTGATTGATTGATTGATTGATTGATTGATTGATTGATTGATTGATTGACTATACAATCAAACTTTCGCCAAAGGAGCAATATTACGCATTTATTACAATTCAAAATAAATATGGCATGATTATGCAGTTAAAACTATTTAGTATTTGACTGTACACTAAAAAACCAACAGACACTAAAGAGACCGCCAGACTGACGAATGCACGTGGCAAAGTGGGTAATCGTACCTCAGTGTCTATGGCCTTAGCAAAAAAATATAGCCCGGTACCCTTCCTAATAGCATAGGCAAAGTCTCCACTATTTGCTGTAGCACTGTACAAATCGGCTGGCCACGGCGAAGGACATTTTGTGCGTATTTTCCGCTAATAATTTTGGTAATGATTAAAGAAAATAAAGAAAATAATTATCTGATAAGTACTGCTTGTACAAATGGCTTTTTTTTTAAAATAATTCCTATAATTCCTAGTTTCAGCCAGCTAAAATGGAATAATGTTTTCTCCAAAAGTTGATGAAGATGAAGCTTGTTGTTTAAAGGGGCCTAACATCTACGGTCATCTGCCCTCTCCAAAAAGTGTGGGGGAGGGCGACTGCCCCTCCCCCCCGTCATCACCGCCCCCCCCCCCCTAATCTCCCTAATCTCCGCTACTGCTTGTGAGTGAGTTTTACGAACCCAGTTCGTACCTATTCTTGGTCAAGTCCATACACATGTTCTGGTTCGCTGAGCTGTCGAGAGGTGTCGCGACGTGACTCAGGTTTCAGTTGCAGTACACAGCTCGCACGTCAGATAGAGCCCGCAAGCACTCATTGTAGTGTGAAGCTCACTATAATTCTTACGTTAAAAACAGCACGACAACCGGTATATATTTTAAGTTGTATATACCGTATTTACCACCCAGAAAAATATCGCCTGAATGGACTGGGATTGATGCTAGCGTCAAAGTCGTTTACAGCCAAGCTACAGCAATGATTACCACTGGCCACTTAGCCAACCCGACCGACTAACCGACCAACCAACCGAGCAGAGCAGGCTTCAGTTTACTAATGGCTCTATATTCGGGAGACGGAGAGAGGCTGGTCTCCACCGTTGGCTGTCCTGAGAATGGCTTTCCGTGATTTTCTATTTTCCTGCAATAAGGCGAATGCCGGGCAGTTATTAGTATAAACCACGGCCGCCAACCCCTCCGCTAACCGCTCCGCTTGATAGGGGGCCCGCCGTACACCTTCAGGCTACGGAATGAAAGTTTTTGTTGTAGTAGTAGTACTCAACCCCGCTATCTTCGGTAGAGAAAGACTGGGAATAATTGATTATGGTATTCAGACCGAATGACTCTGTTGTTCGCGGTCCTTGTCTTTTTTGGCCGATACCTTCATTTTTCGAAGTGTCGGATCCCTTCCATTTTTTCTCTCTGATTAGTGTTATATAGAGGATGGTTGCTTAGTTGTACTTCCTCTTAAAACAGTAATCCCCACCACCACCACCACCACCACCACCACCTGTTCATGGAACGTGACTAAGAAATACACTTTATTTCCATACAGGAGACGACAGGTGGAACAAAGAACCGATTGTTGACTTCAAAACGTGTGCTCTAACAGAACCAGAAGAGGACCTTTGGTGTTAAGGGGTACTTTTGGTGTCAGTCGATTAGTATTATCATGGTCATACCTTCTGCAGTTGGCAATTCCGTAATCTTCTTCTTATTTTTATTCTATCGCTTTTGCAACACCCTGCTAGGGTCGCATGTACGAAATGTGTAACATGTGTGGGTTTGACCCAGTTTTATGGTGGGATACCCTTCCTGACGCCAACCTTATGTGAACGGGTGCAGGCTATTCACTATTGCATGCTTCTGCGGTGTTTGGTAGTGTGGTATGGCGTGTGTATATTACTAGGAGTGTCTTGGGATAAACATGGACACCTAGTACCCCCTGTTAAAAAAATAACTGGTCGCTTTTGAAATTCCAGACCCGGCCAGGAATAGAACCCGGGACTCTCTGAACCGAAGGCATCAATGCTGATCATTCAGTCAAGTGCCAGACGGCAACTTTCCGTAATACAGTAAAAACCCAGGTAAAACGCTCTCCAAGTGATCACGTGTTAAGACTACAAACTGTACAGGCAGTATAACAGAAATGTTCGGTTCCGGACTGATGAAGCTACTTCTCCAGATGTTTGTCTTTACTTTCCTCCACTTGCATCCTCGCAATGACTCTGATGTAGAGATTGAATCACGGTTCATCATTATTGTTAATGTTGACGTTGGGATACGTAATGAATCAGCGAGTTGTTTGCTTTAGAACGGTGTTTTCATTATTCTTCCTTAAGATTTCTAACTTTCCGCTTAACATTTTTATCACCTGAAACTTGAGTATTAAAGAAAAGGAGTAACAGTGGTCACAGTATTATTCTGTGCAAGAGGCTTGAAGAGCATAAGTAAAGCCAGCAGGTAAAGATTAAAGACGCTTGTGAGGAAACAAAAATGTTGACTTTTCTTTCAAGTATTGCTGAAAATGAATTGCAACTTAAAGCCTTTCAGTCTGTGGAAACACCAATTATAACACCTGTGAAACAAAGAACACACTAATAATACGTTTACAGGCATGTTATAATGTTATATTATGTGTTATAATGTCCGACTCGTTGGCTGAATGGTCAGCGTACTGGCCTTCGGTTCAGAGGTTCCCGGGTTCCATTCCCGGCCGCGTCGGGGATTTTAACCTTAATTGATTAATTCCAATGGCCCGGGGGCTGGTTATTTGTGCTGTCCCCAACATCCCTGCAACTCACACACCACACATAACACTATCCTCCACCACAATAACACGCAGTTACCTACACATGGCAGATGCCGCCCATCCTCTGCGGAGGGTCTGCCTTACAAGGGCTGCACTCGGCTAGAAATAGCCACACGAAAAATTATTATTATATGTGTTATAATTGGTGTTTCGACAGACTAAATATTTAAAGTTATGTTAACTGACTCGACACTGATAAGATATGGCTTCCTTCTTAACAACTGTAGCAACAACAACAACAAACATGAATCGGAAATATTCCACAAATGAAGCGTAAAGGGTGGGATTCCAGCGTAATACACGGGGTAAATGTTAAAGACATTGTGTATGAGACGTCTAAGGACCAGAGAAAAAGCGCGTATTATGGGAAATAGAGTACCCTCTAGTGCCCCGCGTTACATACGCGTAACAGTAGTATAATTGGATGGTTCGGCGGCCTCCTCCTCCTCCGGCTCTCGGAAGAGGCCTCCTCCTCAGCCAGTGGCCTCCTCCTCCTCAGCCAGTGGCCTCCCAGTGGCCACCTCCTCCTCCTCCTCAGCCAGTGGCCTCCCAGTGGCCTCCTCCACCTCAGCCAGAGGCCTCTTCCAGTGCTGCCAACTTAACCTAACTAGCGCGAGATAAACAAAGCCACGTGCTTTTTGACAGACAACAACGCACCGCTAACCTCAGTACTGCCATCTTGACGGGCCTAAACCTCAGTAGTGCCAACTTAACCTCACAAGCGCGAGGTAAACAAAGCCACGTGCTTTTTGACAGCCACGTGCTTTTTGACAGATTTGTAAACAAAGCCACGTGCTTTTTGACAGCTGGCATCGACAACAACGCATCGCAAACCTCAGTACTACCATCTTGACGGGCCTAAACCCCAGTAGTGCTAACTTAACCTAACTAGCATGAGGTAAACAAAGCCACGTGTTTTTTGACAGCCACGTGCTTTTTGACAGACAACAACGCATCGCTAACCTCAGTACTGCCATCTTGACGGGCCTAAACCTTAGTGGTACCAACTTAACCTAACTAGCTCGAGGTAAACAAAGCCACGTGCTTTTTGACAGCCACGTGCTTTTTGACAGCTGTCATCCGCCATCTTTAAACTACAGAGCGCTGTGCTGCCCTCTTTCGTCACCTGTCATCGGCAGTGCTGCCATCTTGGCGGGCCTAAACCTTAGTGCTACCAACTTAACCTCACTAGCTCGAGATAAACAAATCCACGTGCTTTTTGACAGCCACGTGCTTTTTTGACAGCTGTCATCCGCCATCTTTAATCCATAGAGCACAGTGCTGCCCTCTTTAGCTACTTACCTTTGAAATGTGGTGGCGGATAATTTGAAAAATGCTTTTTGACAGCAGCCATCTTGCATCCAGAGAGAACAGTGCTGCCCTCTATGTGGTGGCGGCAAATTCCACGTGCTCTTGTTTGAAAACATACTCACGTGCTTTTTTGACAGCTGTCATCCGCCATCTTTAATCCAGAGAGAACAGTGCTGCCCTCTATGTGGTGGCGGCAAATTCCACGTGCTCTTGTTTGAAAACATACTCACGTGCTTTTTTGACAGCTGTCATCTGCCATCTTTAATCTATAGAGCACAGTGCTGCCCTCTTTAGCTACTTACCTTTGAAATGTGGTGGCGGCAAATTGAAAAATTCCACGTGCTCTTGTTTGAAAACATACTCACGTGCTTTTTTGACAGCTGTCATCCGCCATCTTTAATCCAGAGAGAACAGTGCTGCCCTCTATGTGGTGGCGGCAAATTGAAAAAATCTACGTAGAAACAAAGCCATGTGCTTTTTTGACAGCTGTCATCTGCCATCTTTGAGAACAGTGCTGCCCTCTATGTGGTGACGGCAAATTCCACGTAGAAACATACTCACGTGCTTTTTTGACAGCTGTCATCCGCCATCTTTGAGAACAGTGCTGCCCTCTATGTGGTGGCGGCAAATTCCACGTAGAAACAAAGCTATGTGCTTTTTTGACAGCTGTCATCCACCATCTTTAATCCAGAGAGAACAGTGCTGCCCTCTATATGGTGACGGCAAATTCCACGTGGAAACAAAGCCATGTGCTTTTTTGACAGCTGTCATCTGCCATCTTTGAGAACAGTGCTGCCCTCTATGTGGTGGCGGCAAATTGAAAAATTCCACGTGCTCTTGTTTGAAAACAAAGCTTTTAATCCAGAGAGAACAGTGCTGCCCCGGTGGTGGCAAATTCTACGTGCTTTACAAAGCTATGTGCTTTTTTGACAAAAAAAAATTCTGCTCTCGAGATACTTACCGAACTATACTCACGAAACTGCTCATCACCTTCTTTCTTCTATGAGTAATAAACAAAAACTCTATCCTGCAAATAAGGAGCGGGAGGAAGGTGATACCTAACCTAAAATAAAAGAATATGCCAATTCTACATTATTTATTTACATCTTGTATGTACAAGTTTTATCTCGAATCATTTCACCCTAGCGTACTTCTCGATGCAATTCTTGAATGTACAAGTTTAGACTTGCCGTACCAGCGTTCCTCTCCCGAATTGTGATGTAAGACAGCGTAACGTAAGTACACACACCTCTAGCATAATGTTTATGTAAAGTAGTACTTATCAATACTACTATGCCCCCAGGCTAGCGTGTTGGTAGAATTTGGAATGACAAACCGTTTACAATCATCGCTATTAAGGGCTACCTTACTAATTAAATGAGTGTACAACTGGTGCTTCTTGCTTCTAATGACAGACATTTGCTTATGCAAAACAGGTGGATTACTTTTAATGCAATTGTTATAGTTTTCAAAACTTAGCTGATTCTGAACGACATTCTTTTTAACCCCCTTCAATCTCTTTATTTGTAATTCATTTAAGAGTTTTATGCAATATGACTTGGATTTAGTACCTACAAATGAATCGATAATATTCCCAGCACATTCATCTTTCATTTTACCTAGAACCTTTTTGTTCACTAGCGGTAGATGATATTGATTATCTGCAGGATAGTTACTCGTATCAAACCTACCCAAGTCAGGCTTTATATCATTGTAATAGTCATCAGTTTTGATTTGATAAATAAACGAATCGGTATCTGTGTAGAGCAATTGCGCATTATGCGCGTACTTCTTCATCATATAATCGTAATGGAATTCATACATGAGTGTTTTAGCCAATTCAAGTACTGTGAAGCCGACGTAGGTAGGTTTGTCATACTTAACCTTGACACGATTCATCTGTATAATAACTAAATTCTCATGTATGATGGTGCAGCTGTGGAAATTTGGTTTACTTATTAAATAGTTAGCACCATACCTTTTCTTAATATTATCCCAGTTTGTAATCAATTTTACATCAACGCGTTTGTCAACATTCTCCATAGTCTTACCAAACACACTATTATTCATGAGCTTGTAGAAATCTTTTTCAAACTCGTTAACCGCATTCGTTCTTAAATTATTGTTCAGATCGATATATGGCTTTAGCCACGGTGACTGATTAAATTCTAGTACGCGATGAATTTTGGATAACTTCAAACCATGCTGCAAACACTGTTTTAAATTTCGGTAATGAATGATATACTTAGATTTATCGCATAAATTAGCAATGAGCATTTTCGTCGTTGATGCAATGTACGGGGACTTCATATTTTCAGGGCAGAACGGTAGGTCATTATGAGAAGTGTGTAACTCTTTCGGATACTGTAAGTCAACTTCGAGGAAATAACCTTTATCAGCTTCATCGCCTAGGGCGTGTAGCTGTAAAGCATCAATTTCGCACTGCGTCAGCCAGCGGAAACCACTCACCGGTAGATGCTGACTCATCGCCCACCCATACTGATTATTAGCATCCAGATAAACGATATACTGAGATTCCTGACTGGTATCGAAACTCGGCATGTACTTATTATTAGCACTCGAATACCGGCCGCTACACTGACTCAGACCGCCTCGAATGGATGCTTTTATAAAGTGCACCATATCGATATCCGTTAGCAGCTCCAAATTCACACGCGTGTATTTTAACATCGCGTCCCAACTTAACCCAGGTGCAGTAAAATACTGACATGGGTCAAGGCTGTAGGTGTTCATGCAAACACAGCGAAAATTTTCAAAAACATCAGCTAACAAAAGTACATCTGTCTTTAAATATAAATCGGAGTATTCACCTAGCGTTTGAATGTGGAACTGCTCCCAGATATGTTGTGCATGTAAATAGTCATCATCACTAATATCTGCTGAATTCAGCGAGCTGTAAAAGGATTGTTTCGATGGTAAGGCACGTTCTTCGAGGCGGTCTAAGCAGTCGAGATATTCGTAACAAAAAACACCCTTACGCCGAAGTAAATTAAACTGCGTTTCTTCAGGGAAAACGCGTCGAATTTCTGTAAATTGTTCAGGCTGTAAATGACTAGAAAGTTTATCGAGGCTACTCGCCATAAAGCGAAACGAGTCAAGGAATCTCAGTTTTATAGAATGCTCAGCATCTACTTTTACAGACTTTGCAAACGCAATGTACCGCTCTTTATTCTGAGGGATTATATCTACTTTTTCATCCGAAGCTCCAAATTGTGAAATGATGAAATGAGAGTCGTAACCAGATAAGTTATGAAAAATTACAGGGATAAATTTAGGAACTCTATACTTAAGATTACAGCTATAATGAGCGGCACATCTGTAGGAACCAGTTAAATGATCATGATCAAAAACTTTAGGGTCATTTTCGGAAAATTCCCCATCACAAATGCTACACTTTGTAGCACGTTCATGATCATTTAACTGAATGTCGGTGAGTAGCTTCATAGGAATATTACTATTCAGAATACGACCGAGACGAACTGCATCACTTTCAAGTCTTTCTAAAAATACTTTAGCAGCATCATGTCCTCGATACAGCTCTAACTTGTTAAGCGTACTATCGTAACTACACTTGATGTAATACGCGAAGCTATACGGGACATGCATGTGCGTAGTATTAGTGAAAGAGTTGTCAGGATTAGGTGAGCATGTGTTGCATGGCGTGAGGATGGCTTCAAAGTCTGCATAAATCACGAACGGTACCCACATCTGCTTGTGAAAATTTGTAAATTTTAAAACATTATTGCCTGTAGTAGGTATCTCTGTACGTACATGATTGCAGTCATTCTTGGAATGCTTCGTTAACTGATCTTCATTTCTGAAATACTGCAAGCATCCATCACATAGCCACTTTTTGTTACACCTGTTTGACAACTGACTGCCAACAAGTCTACTCAGATTTTTAATCCAGCAAAAGTGGCTATTCTCACTGTTTTCAATATAGAGTAAATTAACGTGAGTACTCTTCTTATGACATGTATAATACAGAGGACCTACTACAGACTTTTTCTCTACACCATACACATTGATACTAATGTTATTTAGTTCCTCAAAGCGCTTAATATCCTTTAACTGTACGGGAAATTCTATACTATCGAAATTTAGCTGCGTTGAATAGTGTAGATAGGATGATGTTCTCTTAGCTACGTCTGATTTCGCAGGATTTAAAGCCGACATCACCGCCCATGCGAAACATGCTTCGTCATTGTTTTGGATGTTTACAACAGCTTCTTTTCGCTGAATCCATGCCGGCAGCTCGATGTACGATGAACCTCGCATGGGATTGTACTTATTGATGTTAACTTCTAGATACATTATCTCAACTAAAGCCCACCCTGATTCCTTTTCCTGAAATTCCTCGCTCTTAGTTGAAATAATGTTAGAGACATCCCTAAGTACATCACCAAAATTAGTCGACTCACTTATGACAAAATTCTTCGTATTAAATGATTTAATGTCCGTTATTTCGGATTCATCCGTGCTTTTAATGTACAAGGCGAAAAGTTCAAAATTAACTTTAAATAAACTATGATTGGACAAAGATTTAGCAAGAAGCTGTTGTACATCCGGTTGAACGCAATTTAAAAATTTGAAGTGCTCTGAAACTTTTGACTGGTGCGAATTCGGTAACTAGCAATCCTACTTTTAAATGCTGTATTAATTTCCTCGATGTTTGCGTTACTACCACTTCTACACGCATTATTTTTATGCGCATTACTCCGTAAGTGTCCCTGAAAATGCGAAGATGGTACATCAGTGTTACAGTGCTCGCAGTGAATAGTTTGAAGTTCATTTTTCCTAGGTTTTTTACTACTAGTACTTTCTACAGCTACATCAGTAGCTGCACGCTTTTTCCCTACTACTACCTGAGGGCAAGTAGATATTTGATGTACCTCTGCTAAGTGAGCCTGGTATTGCTCTACATTAGCGAAGTACAGCCCGCAAACATCACATAAAGCAGATGTTATGCTAGGGTGTTTTGCTTTTATATGACGTGCGAGGTTATCCTGTCTTACGAACGTTGCCTTACACTGTTCGCAGGGGAACATAGTTGGGTTATAGTCGCAAGCAGATAGCTGATGATGTTTTGTTTTTACATGGCGTGCAAGGTTGTCACGTCTTGTGAACATTGCCTTACACAGCTCGCATGGGAACATAGTGTCTTCTCTTTCTTCGAATAAAGTGTTTAGGTGAACAGCGTATGCAACAAGTTCTGAAAAGAGAACAACCAATAGAGATTAGCCTAAAGTTGCGATGTTCAACCTATAGAGGTTGGACATGGCTGTGAGTTAGGCCTATAGCATGAGGATTGAAGAGAACGACTAAAGTTACGATGTTCGGAAGAAACCAAGTTTCAACCTGTTGAGGACAGACATAGCTACGTGTGCGTGTTTGAAATTATACCACGTCTATAGTATGTTGATTAAAGAGAACAACTATTTATGATTAGCTTAAAGTTACGATGTTCGGAAGAAACCAACTTTCAACCTGTTGAGGGCAGACATAGCTATGTGTGCGTGTTTGAAATTATACTACGTCTATAGTATGTAGATTAAAGAGAACAACTATTTATCAATAGACTAAAGTTACGATGTTCGGAAGAAACCAAGTTTAAGCCTGTTGAGGACGGACATAGCTATGTACGCACCTCGTCTATAGTATGTAGATTAAAGAGAACAACTATTTATCAATAGACTAAAGTTACGATGTTCGGAAGAAACCAAGTTTCAGCCCGTTGAGGGCAGACATAGCTATGTGTACGTGTTTGAAATTATACCACGTCTATAGTATGTTGATTAAAGAGAACAACTATTTATGATTAGCTTAAAGTTACGGAAGAAACCAAGTTTCAGCCTGTTGAGGGCAGACATAGCTATGTACGCACCTCGTCTATAGCGTGAGGATTAAAGAGAACAACTATTTATCAATAGACTAAAGTTACGATGTTTTAGAAGAAACCAAGTTTCAACGAATAGAGGTCAGACATACCTTAAAATCTTCGCGCTGCAAACTGTTACTCGGATGTATAAAATGCGTGCGTTCAAGCCTGAAACTCGAATGATAATATTCTGGTCGTACCTAAAAAAAGAAGAAACATATATGAATGTAGTGTAGGGTACATCATCTAACCTAATTATCTTTACAACTCAAAGTTCGAAAACATACCTTTAAAAAAATGCACGTGCTGCAGGCTGTTACTGGGATGAATAAAATTGTTGCGTACTTTCGAACGGTACCTAAAAATGAACAAACATATATGAATGTAGATGTCTAGCGTAGAAGTTGCTTTGCAAATAAAAAAAGGTAATTAACAGTTCTACCTTACCTTAAGATAAAGGCTGAAGAATAATATTCACTGCAGACGGGAGATGTGTGCATGTAATAAACGCATACAGAGAACTGTGAGCACTTCGCGCAGACTGCTGCGGCTAAATATTCTGCTTGTTACCAAGCGGATATGATAATCGCTGAGCTGACAACTGCGGTACAGTCGGAACGAATGCAAACAAGAGTTCCTACCTGCAGGCTGACGTATTCAAACCTCCTGTTGATACCGAGGTGTCAGAATTTAAGAGTTCGATCCTTGGAAAGTTAGCGTGTGATCCTCGACTTCTCGAGGGTACATACGCGGTATTCCTTACCTGTAGGTATTGAGCTAAAGCTAGATCATGTAATGACGATCGCGCAGGCCCCTCGCCTAGCATTTACGGCTTCCAGTTCGAACCCGCTATCTTCCGAAGTAGCGAGAATGATTGAAGAGTGTTTGAGGGTGATTCATTTGTTGGATGGAGGCGTTAAGCTGACTTCTTCGGTAGGAGTAGGCTATGTCGGGATATCGATTTAAAATCCTAGTCAGGAAGGGCAACCGGTCGTATGGTGTGAGGCGGGGTGTGCAAAAAAGCTAGCAATAAGTAAGGGCTGTTGATGGGGACGTTAAACCTTGTGCAGACTCCTTCGAAAATGATTTTTTTGAGTACATGACTTGACGGTGATTCATTTGTCGGATGGAGGCAATAAGCCTTGTGCAGGCTTCTTCTAGTCGGGAGTAGGCTATGTATCGGTACCGGGATATCTAGTTATAAAACCCGCTACAACAAATTTATCACGTATACTGCGATTTAAAATCCTAGTCAGGAAGGGCAGCCGGTCGTATGGTGTGAGGCGGGGTGTGCAAAAAAGCTAGCAATAAGTAAGGGCTGTTGATGGGGACGTTAAACCTTGTGCAGACTCCTTCGAAAATGATTTTTTTGAGTACAAGACTTGACAGTGATTCATTTGTCGGATGGAGGCAATAAGCCTTGTGCAGGCTTCTTCTAGTCGGGAGTAGGCTATGTATCGGTACCGAGATATCTAGTTATAAAACCCGCTACAACAAATTTATCACGTATACTGCGATTTAAAATCCTAGTCAGGAAGGGCAGCCGGTCGTATGGTGTGAGGCGGGGTGTGCAAAAAAGCCAGCATTAAGTAAGGGCTGTTGATAGGAGGCGTTAAACCATGTGCAAGCTCCTTCACCAGGAGAAGCCTACATGCCGGTACCGTGCAGGTTCTTTCGATAGGAGTAGGCACTGTGTGTGTTTTAACCTCTCCGTACAATCATGATAGTTTACGTTAGGAACTTACATAGGCTAAATGCTACACATTCTATGGCAGAGCCGGGAATCGAACTCGGACCTCCGAGGGTAGCAGCTAACTACTGCACTACAGAGGTGGACTATTTCAGAATATTTTACAACCTTAATTAGTACTATGTTTTAAGAGCTTGAATGGTACTCACATAAGAAGACGTTCGCGAGTTACAAGCCGCTTATCAGTGTCTTCGTTCAAGGTCGAGCCGGAAGATACGTATACAATTTCAGCTAACACATGCATTCCACACAACTCGCTCAGAATGACTGTGCCGATACTTCGAGGACTGTAGGACAAATCTATAGCCTACAGTATGCATGCCTCTCACCCGGTAGTCTCGGGTTCGATTCTCTTGGGAATAAAAATGTGTTTAAATCGCATGAATGTGTTGAGTTGTCCTTCCTGATGCAAAACTAGCAGTATCTAACCTCATAGTTTTACGACCGGTTGCCCTTCCTGACAACTCGGATTAAGAATCTGTCGAGAATCGGGGATTTACAGCTAGATCAACTTCTTAGATTTTAAATCACGAACTATTGTTTTACGGCCGGATGCCCTTCCTGACTAAGATTTTAAATCGCAAGAATTTGTTTTTAAGACTAGTCGCCCTCCCTGATGCAAAACTAGCAGTATCTAAGCTCTTGGTTGCCCTTCCTGACAACTCGGATTAAGAATCTGTCGAGAATCGGGGATTTACAGCTAGCTTAGATTTTAAATCACGAACTAACAAGAGCACGTGGAATTTACCGCCGCCGGGGCAGCACTGTTCTCTCTGGATTAAAAGCTTTGTTTCCAAACAAGAGCACGTGGAATTTGCCGTCACCGGGGCAGCACGGTGATTAAAGATGGTGGATGACAGCTCTGTCAGAAAAGCACATGGGTTTGTAAAGCATTTAGAATTTGTCGCCACCACATAGAGTGTAGCACGGTGATTAAAGATGGCGGATGACAGCTGTCAAAAAAGCACATGGCTTTGTTTCTACGTGGAATTTGCCGTCACCGGGCAGCACGGTGATTAAAGATGGCAGATGACAGCTGCACATGGCTTTGTTTCTACGTGGAATTTGCCGTCACCACATAGAGGGCAGCACTGTTCTCTTCGGATTAAAGATGGTGGATGACAGCTGTCAAAAAAGCACATAGCTTTGTTTCTACGTGGAATTTTTCAATTTGCCGCCACCACATAGAGGGCAGCACTGTTCTCAAAGATGGCGGATGACAGCTGTCAAAAAAGCACGTGAGTATGTTTCTACGTGGAATTTGCCGTCACCACATAGAGGGCAGCACTGTTCTCAAAGATGGCAGATGACAGCTGTCAAAAAAGCACATGGCTTTGTTTCTACATGGAATTTTTCAATTTGCCGCCACCACATAGAGGGCAGCACTGTTCTCTCTGGATTAAAGATGGCGGATGACAGCTGTCAAAAAAGCACGTGAGTATGTTTTCAAACAAGAGCACGTGGAATTTTTCAATTTGCCGCCACCACATTTCAAAGGTAAGTAGCTAAAGAGGGCAGCACTGTGCTCTATAGATTAAAGATGGCAGATGACAGCTGTCAAAAAAGCACGTGAGTATGTTTTCAAACAAGAGCACGTGGAATTTGCCGCCACCACATAGAGGGCAGCACTGTTCTCTCTGGATTAAAGATGGCGGATGACAGCTGTCAAAAAAGCACGTGAGTATGTTTTCAAACAAGAGCACGTGGAATTTTTCAATTTGCCGCCACCACATTTCAAAGGTAAGTAGCTAAAGAGGGCAGCACTGTGCTCTATAGATTAAAGATGGCAGATGACAGCTGTCAAAAAAGCACGTGAGTATGTTTTCAAACAAGAGCACGTGGAATTTGCCGCCACCACATAGAGGGCAGCACTGTTCTCTCTGGATTAAAGATGGCGGATGACAGCTGTCAAAAAAGCACGTGAGTATGTTTTCAAACAAGAGCACGTGGAATTTGCCGCCACCACATAGAGGGCAGCACTGTTCTCTCTGGATTAAAGATGGCTGCATGTCGAAAAGCATTTTTTCAAATTATCCGCCACCACATTTCAAAGGTAAGTAGCTAAAGAGGGCAGCACTGTGCTCAAAGATGGCAGATGACAGCTATCAAAAAAGCACGTGGCTGTCAAAAAGCACGTGGATTTGTTTATCTCGAGCTAGTGAGGTTAAGTTGGTACCACTAAGGTTTATTCCCGTCAAGATGGCAGTACTGAGGTTTGCGATGCGTTGTTGTCTGTCAAAAAGCACGTGGCTTTGTTTACAAATCTGTCAAAAGCACGTGGCTGTCAAAAAGCACGTGGCTTTGTTTACCTCGCGCTAGTGAGGTTAAGTTGGTACCACTAAGGTTTAGGCCCGTCAAGATGGCAGTACTGAGGTTAGCGATGCGTTGTTGTCTGTCAAAAAGCACGTGGCTGTCAAAAAACACGTGGCTTTGTTTACCTCATGCTAGTTAGGTTAAGTTGGCACTACTGGGGTTTAGGCCCGTCAAGATGGTAGTACTGAGGTTTGCGATGCGTTGTTGTCGATGACAGCTGTCAAAAAGCACGTGGCTTTGTTTACAAATCTGTCAAAAAGCACGTGGCTTTGTTTACCTCGCGCTTGTGAGGTTAAGTTGGCACTACTGAGGTTTAGGCCCGTCAAGATGGCAGTACTGAGGTTAGCGGTGCGTTGTTGTCTGTCAAAAAGCACGTGGCTTTGTTTATCTCGCGCTAGTTAGGTTAAGTTGGCAGCACTGGAAGAGGCCTCTGGCTGAGGTGGAGGAGGCCACTGGGAGGCCACTGGCTGAGGAGGAGGAGGAGGTGGCCACTGGGAGGCCACTGGCTGAGGAGGAGGAGGAGGCCACTGGCTGAGGAGGAGGCCTCTTCCGAGAGCCGGAGGAGGAGGAGGCCGCCGAACCATCCAATTATACTACTCGTAACATTGGGAATTTAGTATTTTCCTGTTGCTATGAAACATCTCTGCCGCTAATGCCCATTGTGACAGATCAGTAACAATACATACCATTAAGTTTTCAGCTATGCGTAGAATATTTTTAGAAGAATCATATAAATATCATTCTGAATGAAGATAATTGTTTTCCTGTGGAGACCTATCCTGGGCACTAGAGGGTTACATATTAGTGGAAGATATACGGACTGCAGTACACTTCCAGATTTATCTCGTTTAGCATCTCCCCATATTTATTACTGTGAGTTTACACTATTTTCTTCGTGCCAAACGGAATAGCTACGGCTATGGAGCCAAGCTCTGTATTCGGAAGACGCGTGGGTTCTAACCCCACCGTCGGCTGTCCTGAGTGGATTTCCATGGTTTCCCATTTTCACTTTCACGTAAATGCCGGGACAGTTACAATTCATAGGCCACAGTCGATTCCTTCCACCTCTTTACCCAATTTCAGTCACAAACATCCATTTCATCATCATTAGCTCAACTGAAGTTGGCGTCAGGAAGTGCATCCGGCCGTAAAAAGCACAATATGCCTTATACATTGATCTCACCTTGTCCCCGACCCCGTACCAAGAAACGGGTCTAAGAAGGGATAGATAAAAATACTGTTGTCGTCGTCTACAAAAATTTATCCATCTATTTGCGTGTGTAATTTATATGAATATGTACCCAAACCGAAAAGTTGTACTCAGAATAGCCACTAATAATAATAATAATAATAATAATAATAATAATGGCGTGTGGCCTCCGCAGAGGCTTCATGCAGGTCTTCTGTGTTGACGCCGTATAGCCGACCTGAGCATCTATGAGGATGGGGCCCTACCTATTATGATTTCTAATGCTTAAGGCAATACGCACGCCCAGCCCCGAAGCCATCGGAATTAACCAGTTAAAGTTAAAATCCCCGATCCTACCGGGTATCGAACCCGGGACCTCCTGGACCATAGGCCAGCATGTTAACCATTTAACCATGGAGCCGGATAGAATAGCCATTGAAACTAAGAATGATCTCCATTTGAATGTTGCACCAACACACTAGCTTTCAGTTACGCTGTGATGAGTAGAACCCACCGTCTCCCGAATACAAGCTGACGTATACAGCACCCATATCGCATAGTCAACTCGCTCGGTAAGTGCAGGGTCCGAAATCGAAAAAAAACGGTGGTGGTGGTGGTGGTGGTGGGGAGAAGGATCGTAGTGCTTAACTACTAGTGTTTATTTCAAACATTACATAGGGGTATATAAATCCCTTCTAAGTAAATTACCCCCTCCACCTTAAAAATGTAAATTTAAAATTTAAAGTGTTTTAGTTTGAATGCAGTTGTTATAAAAAGAATGATGTTCAATGGAAAATTATTCCTGGGTTTCTTATGGACTTGCCAGAATGAAACATGAAAAATAGGCTGCATGTGCGGAGTTGCCACCGCTGCGTTGTTTTATTGCTCAAGGTCTGGCATTCATCCTATTATTTATATCTTATGTGTATTACTGTTGATGTTTTTATGAAAATGTGCACAGTAAAGTACATTGAATTCAGTAACATATGTGTTACATTTTTCTTGTTTTATAATGAAATAATCCCCCCTGGGAAATATTAGTGCGGGGGGACCTCTGAGATAAAATCATCGGTGGGGGAAAACCCTCCCTTCTCCCCCCCCCCCCCGCGATTTCGCACCCTGTCTGAATGTCAATATTAAGCATATCTGAAGAACTCAAGCTCAGAAATGTCAAGAGATACATCTGCTAAGCTTTACAGTCACTGTCACTCCTTCACACGAATTCCTTTCTAGTCTAGACCAAATTTGTCGTCAATGTTGAGAAGGGATTTGCACTCTTTCTGTGTGCAAGTGCAATGATTATTGTCAAAAAAGATTCAAAATATGCACTTTCCATATTTTCGTCTTCATATTTCCCCTTCAAGGCTATTTCCTTGGAGCGGAAGCACGAACTTCTCTGAACCCAGGTACTCACCATTTCGGAGCGCGGGAACAGACTGTTGATGTAGAGGGCGTTACGCCACCAGTACTTGTCGCATGTGTGTTGGTCGATGATGTTGGGCTCGAACACAGAGTTGTTGTGGACCCAGCGGGTTGTCACCTCCACCAGTCCCAGGACGAACAGGTAAGCCGGGGTGAGCCGCACTAAACGATAGGTAACCAACATTATGAAGCGTGCCGTACTACTTCCTAACGTGGGGGTTGAGGTTCTCGCTTCCGTGGTGTGTTCTCCATCACCACTGGGGCTCTTCTCGCTACCCAGGGATCGCAGGTAGAGGTAGGTCAGCAACAAGCCACTGGAACATTCAAAAAAACAAGGCTACATTACCTGCTGTTCAGAGGGTTACTGCCCAGAACCATGGGTGGATACAGAACAATTTATTTTTGTATTCATCAGATTAAATTAATTAATCACCAATGATTTTTCTTGAATAAATTCAAATATAGTAAGTTGGAAATATATTTAACACATCCCTTGGCAAATTATTCCATTCTCTAATTTTTCTTCGTATAAACAAATATTTGCCCCTAGTCCTCTTGAATTCCAACGTTATCATCATATTATGATGTTTCCTACTTTCAAAATACACCAAACCAAACCCCATGGCAATACAGCCCTTAAAGGGCCTTGGCCTATCAAGCGACCGCTGTTCAGCCCGAAGGCCTGCAGATTACGAGGTGTCGTGTGGTCAGCACGACGAATCCTCTCGGCCGTTATTCTTGGCTTTCTGGACCGGGGCCGCTATCTTACCGTCAGATAGCTCCTCAATTCTAATCATGTAGGCTGAGTGAACCTCGAACCAGCCCTCAGGTCCAGGTCCTGGCCGGGAATCGAACCCGGGGCCTCCGGGTAAGAGGCAAGTACGCTACCCCTACACCACGGGGGTGGCTTCAGAATACACCATTTAAACTTATTCTTTGCTGACAGCTCGAAACATTCCGCTTAGTCAAGCAGCTCGTCTCCTTACTCCCAAGTCTTCCCAGCCCAAAGTTTGCAACATTTTTGGAGACTCTACTCTTTTGTCGAAAATCACCCAGATCAAACCGTGCTGTGTTTCTTTGGATTATTTTTCCACAACAGGCAATTACTGGGGCTGTACCTTAATTAAGGTCACGGCCGTTTCCTTCCCATTCCTAGGCCTTTCCTATCCCATCGTCGCCATAAGACATATCTGTACCGGTGCGACATAAAACAAGTTGTACAAAAAACAAAAACAAAAAACGTGGTCTTACCAGTGACTTACATGCCGTCTCATTTACATACTTACTAAAACCCCTAAATACCCTCATAACCATATAAAGAGACACGTAACCTTTCTTTATAACCTCGTTAATGTGATTATCCCAATGAATATCTTTCTTGGTATTAGCACCTGGGTACTTACAGTAATTTCCATGCAGTACTTTCACCCCTTCAACACAGTAATTAAAAGTGAAAGGCCCTTCCTCCTTGGTGAAACTTACAACTTGTCTTTTCACCCCGTTTACCATTATCTGCTATCCATCTTGCAAAATTGACGAGGTCTTTTTACAATCGCCCACAATCCTGTAACTTAAGGTCCGGCTCCATGGCTAAATGGTTAGCATGCTGGCCTTTGGCCACAGGAGTCCCGGGATCGATTCCCGGCATGGTCGGGAATTTTAACCATAATTGGTTAATTTCGCTGGCACGGGGGCCGGGTGTTTGTGTCGTCTTCATCATCATTTCATCCTCATCACGACGCGCAGGTCGCCTACGGGAGTCAAATCAAAAGACCTGCACTTGGCGAGCCGAACTTGTCCTCGGACACTCCCGGCACTAAAAGCCATACGCCACTTCATTTCATACTCTATACAGTATAACGTCCCCCGCAACCGTCCGAGTTACCGTACAAACCCAGACCGAACGCATGGTGTTTGTACTCTGCGCTACGGTGGCTACCTCAGCCGAACTTATGTCGCGGGCGGCCGCCCTGCTTTAAGCGTTCTGTGCGCCTCCCATACTGCAGCTGCCGTAGCGTTCAGCCTGGGTTTATAAGAGGGACCCTGTAGTGGCACGAGGGATGGGTAACAAATAGAGATGGCTGAAAAATAACGTAGCAGTTATTTTGTCACAGTTACATGCCTGTCACTGTTACAAATATAACGAGAACAAAAAGAACAGGTTACCGAGTAACGACAACAGAATAACGTACTAGTGAAAACAGTAACTGGGAAGTGGTAACTGTCACTAGTAGCAGGTTTCAGACACAGAAGTGACTTTCAGAGTTCAGATAATACGCATATCTTCCAAGTGAGAGCGCTATCGTAGGAGATTGTTTTAAGTCAAATACACTATATTGTACAATATACTCTATAGTGTATTTGTTTAAGTTGCTGCTGTCATCTGGTAACTAAAGTGTAAACTTTTATGAGATATTCAACTGCTCAGGGGTAATCGTTGACTCAGACGTCGCGCAGAGCTACCTACATTATAATATTATTATAAGTTTCACCCGTATAGTTTCTCTTGTATCATAAATAAATTAGTATGCTAACTTTCCATATTGATATTATAGATGACATATTATAGATAACATAACATTACTTCATTTTACTTAATCGATCCCCTTGTAACGGTTTTTGTCGAGGTTTGGCAGACAGATCATAATGTTTTCTTGTCTTTTAGCCTTGTTCGGGGCATTGCCAAACTCACACATCTAGATTTCAGATTTCTTCTCATTTCATCCGTTGTCTGCCTCTCGTTAACTTTATAGCAAATAGGGATGCGTGGTTTGCTGCACCGACTTTCAACAGTGTAGTGGTGCATGCGCGCATGAGCTGTTAGGAGACAAGCTTGAAGCCGTGACCAGGCTGTGACCAATAAAATGTGAGTAACGTTGGACGTTATTTTTAACTGTCACTTTTCACAGTTACTTCATTGTAGCAGTGACAGACGTAGCAGTTACATAAAAATAACCGTTTGTCACACCTCTAGTGACAAATAACAATGGGCTGCGTATTTCGCTCTTCAAGTACTGTACTCGCGACGTATTGACCTGCTGGCTGTTATACAATTGCACACAACTCGTATTTATTATCTCCTCAGCATTAAGTCCATTTATTGGAGGTGAGTTGCAGCAGAAGAGACAATGATAATGACATTGTCTGTTTTGCGCCATATGTCTGTTTGGACACCCCCTAGGGGGTGCCTATTGCGGTGCCAGTACCGGTGCGCTATGCCGCGCTCCTCACCTGGCCTGTTGTAGAAGAATAAGTATAAAAAGAATAAAATATATTAGAGTGATAATAATAATAATAATGATAATAATAAAAGTGGTGGAATATTTACTGTAATGTGGGTTCATTAGTGTGGTAATATGGCGAAACGCAACGTTATTCGTGGTGTGCCATGGCTGGATGTTAGATAAATGTCTAAATTATTCTTTGAGCCAGCGGCAAGGGCAAATTTGGATGGTCACCCATCCATGTTTTGACCACGCCCGGTGTTGCTGTGGTTGACCGGGCCTTGCCGCTGGATTGTGCGCTGGAATATGTTTATATTCCTGAGTATCGGGTGGTTATGATACTTTAATTTAGAAATACAGCATTTAATGTGGAAGTAGACAGCATAGGAAATGCGGCAGTTCGTTGTGGTGCACCCGCCTCGGTGTCCGATTGTTCCAGTGTTTTGTTAGAGCTTTTAAGGAGTGAGGTGCTTGTGCAGTTAAGGAAGTGAGGATATGTTCTTGCTGACTTGGCGGGGGTGGGATACTTGGAGACTTTAGTCTATAATGAGTTGCTTGCTTGGCATGGGGGGTGGGGGGTTCTGGTTATGGGTTGATATGAGGTTTAGAAGTAAGTTCAGGATGGTGGTGGTGTCCTGTCTGGTCAGGTAACTGGGCTGTTGGGTATAGGGTCCAGGGTTCGAGTGAGGTAGGATATTGGTGGCTGTATGTACTGTGGGTTTAGTGCTTGACTGTAGATGTTTGGCGTGTCTGTAGTGTTCCTTCACTGCCTTCTTGATAAAGGGACAGCCAGGGAATGAGGCGGCATGACTGCCTTGGCAGTTCGCACACCTCGGCTGTTTTCGCGGTACCGTGCAATCAGTGTGACGGTGTGAGCCGCCACATCTGTTGCAGCGAGTAGCCGCAGTGCAGGTAGCTGCAGAGTGGTGTAGTAGAAGGCAGTTGAAGCATTGTATGACAAGGGAGGGGCGGGGTGGGTCGTGGGTTCGAGTCACTGTTGTGTTGGTTTTATGTGTTGGCTGTCTGGCAGTCCTAGGAGCAGATTTTTTACGTCTCCTCCTAGTCTGAGTGTACTTGTTTATTGTGTCCGTGCCCGGTTGTGAGACTGATAGGGTCTCAGTCCCGGGTTCGGTTTCAGGTTGGGGGGAAAGGGGGGAGGTGAGGGGTGCATCATCTACGGTGTCATCTGTTTGTGTTGCTTGGTGCTGAGTGTCAGGTTCTGTTCGTGTGGCTGTTTCCATGTCTGAGGTGTGTTCGGAGCAGACTCTGTATTGGATGTTCTCAGTTCTTAGATGTTCAGAGATTGCATTGTAGCTTGCTTGTCTGTTAGTAGAAAATATTATGATACATCCATTACAGAGCTCTTGCGCCATTTGTACGTGTTGAATGACGGGTTTTATGGCTGTATATGTGTTTTTACGGTGAACGTACAATCGTTTGGGTGAGATGTCACTGAATGGGTCATAGGGAAGCGGGAAGATGAAGGGGTAGGAGCTGGAATAGCGTTCCTTGGTTCTGATTACAAGTGGTTCGTTGAAGTTGGGTGGGTCCATGGTTTTCAGTGGGAGGTCGGTGTCTCGGCTACTCAGTCCACCGAGGTGGTCCCGACAGGGCTGGGTTAGGGCTGGGGAGACTTGGGTGTTTGTTATAAAACACTGGAACGGTCAAACTCAAATAAGAGGACCGGCGCGCTGTTAGGTGCTCGCTCAGTGGGCACGGTCGGAACAAGTGTAGTTTTACCGTGTCGCAACGGGACGAGTTCCGAACCAGTGACCACACTGAGGGCTCTGACAAATTGCTCGATACAGGGCTCTGACAAATTGCTCACAGGCTGGCTTGGTTCTGCCTATTCTTGGCTGGCAGTTGGCGATTGTTGGATTCAAACAGGCTGTATGGCAGGGGGCCTGTTCTCCGAGAGCTAGGGGCTCTCTGGTGACTGGGCTTCGTTGCTTGGTTGGTTGGTACTGAGTACCGTAGTTTTCGCAGTAGACGTAGTGAGCTAGCTTTCAGGGTGCTAGTCTCGCTGGAGCTTGGTGCTGGGAGCGTCTGCACAGTGCGAGCGCTGGACTGCGAATGTGTGTGTGTGTGTGTGTGTGTGTGTTGTCTGTCTGTTTTGCATCCCACTAAATACGTTTTATCCGTATTCAGAGATGCAATGATATCGGGATATTGTTCCACAAGAGTTTTAGTACGTGCCAGTAAATCTACTGAAACGACGCTGGCATATTTTAGTACTATCAAATACCACTGGGATCGAGCGTAGCAACTTGAGCTCAGAAGGACAGCGCTTTACCGGCCGAATTATCCCGCAGAAAAATATATCTTTATCATACTTCAGCACTGATGCCATCTAGCGGATTTGAGTTGCAGTAGAAATCATTAGTGAGACGTGTGCGACATCGCACCAAATTGCCTAGGTTTGACTTTTCTTTCCCTCGATTAACAGTTTCTCCCTTTCCTACTTCCTGTTTGATCACATTTAGTTACTACCAAGTCATTTTATTTCCTGTATTTGAAAGACCTTAATGTTCTGCACTCGATGACCTATCTCACGGAGGTGTTCACTCACGGTGAAGATCCCCTGAACCATCCGGTCGGATAGTCGTACACTAGTACCGGCGTATTCGCATACGGTGCCCACACTCGAGGTTCTCCGCTAGTTCAGTGCATCTTTCAACTGTTTGTCCGTGGTACTGATCAACAATTGACTGGTATCTTTGAAGCTGCCAAGAGAACGTGTCAGCATTTCAACCCCAGTTTAACCAACCCTGAGATTTGATGCTCCTTCTATGCTAAAGAAAGAAGGAAGGACTTGTAGCGCCGCTACGGAAATAACTGGAACTAGAAAGAAAATATTTCGACCATCATAACTTTAATCTTCCAGGTGAATTTGTGCACGAAAAATACTGGATTTCAAAATGCTGTGCCAATTCACTATCATAAATGAACACGTTGGAACTAAAATGGACGCAGTTGCCACGAGACGAATAGATACGGCACATAAATTCAATCATCGATGTCGAGAAAGAACTATACGTATATATAGCGTAACCGAAGCAAGAAATATCAAGGCGGCGGTGAAAAAAATAAAGTAAAGCCTAAGATTGTTACATCATTATTACTACTACTTCTTGTAAAAAGACTGAAAACTAGAAGAAGTAGGGTACCGCTCGTGACAAAATAAGCACATAATACGAGCAGCTGACTGAGATTTGAAGAGAATTTTTCTAACATTTGGGAGAAGAAGACCAGAAATACAGAGTGCTACGCTGAAACGCGCATATAAACGTCAATAAATCAAAGTGGCATATTGAGAAGAAGAATGCGGGAAAAGATTACGTCACGAATCCCGAACAGCAGCAGATAATATTCATAGCTGACCAGAAAGAAATATTTAAGTCACGGCAATTAGTATCAATATATCAAATAGAAATCGTAACAGATAATTTAATTTTAGGCAGACATACTTGTAATCTAGAAGAAAAATCAGAGTTGAAACTTAAAGAAACGCTACATTTGACAGCAATATTATTGTTAGAAGGCAGTGAAGTTTCCAAGATGACGAAACTGACTCTGTTTATATGCATTTTTGTTATATTTGCGCAAGAGATGACCGTCAACATGAGCTAAGGAGACCATGACCCGATGTCCAGGGAAGGCTTGCCTGAGATGACGGAGATGGAAGCATGACCTGACCCACAGCATCCCAGAGACCAGTAGGATGTAGCAATCAAATCTAAATTACAAATATACCAATACATCTAATTCCAACGTCATGGATCAGAGGGAAAAAGATACGTCATATACGTCAATGCAGTAAGTAGAGTAAGATTCTTTTGAATAAGATGTTATTTCTTATGTGATGAATAAATAATGAAGCTCATAAATAGTGGATTTTCGTGAGATAACAAATGCATGTGACAATGCAAAGGGATGATAGGTAGTCATCTAAACGAAATAACAAACCTTTGGCTAGGATATGAATGTGATATATATAACCTGTAAATGCGTTCGTTTTTTTTTCTAACACAGAGAAGAGGTTAGCATATGTGAATTATAAGAGTTATGTCGACGTAATAGTTAATGTGATGAATAAGTTAGGGTTAGTATTTTATAAAATGGAAGTAATTCAGTGCCATATGTAGGTTATAGTTGGATTATGAGAAGATATATGAATAACATTAAATGAAACAAGTGAATTAACAAGAAATGGAATATTCAAGGAAATAGATGATGATTATGGAATTATCTGCGTCAAATCTGCGTGTACATGGAGATAGTTGATATGAAAGAAGAAGTATGATAATGAGATATGAAGGAGAGAATTTATATGAAGAATGAGTGAAGAAGAAGAAGAGTAATGATGGTGATAGTTATGATTTATGGTAGTGGTTATAATAATAAGATTGACGCAACTTAAGGTTAATAATATATATTTAATTCCATGATGAGTGATAATTCTTAGATTTTAATTTACTGGTGCAGAATTCATGAAATAATTTCATACTTATTTTCTACTTTTCAATATACATAATTGAAAATATATTTTAAGCAAAGATCTTTGATGAATCAATTCAACAGTTAACTAATTTTGAATAAAGTTAGATGTGATACTTAATTTTTCTTTCTTTTTCTAGATTTTTCTATTAGAATAAATGAGAATAATCAAAATTTGATGGCATTGAATATGAGTTACATAGTTCACAGACAGAAGGTAGGTACGTACAACTCATCGAGATAAATCCATATAAGGAAAGTTGAGTTGAATACCAACATTAAATCAGATTTCAACCATAGTTATGTTTACTTGATAGATAGAAAGATATCGTAATTGTTTTATCACATTTATGCTATTGGAAAGGTTACTCACACAACTGCTAAATATAATGGTTGTTAGAGTATTCTTAAATGGCATACAATACCTACTTTCATAAATAGCGATGAGTGAGGTGTTGTAATATATTAATGACCTGTTAACATGTTTCATGTGATACATTTATACAGTTGACCTAAGTTGTAGAATTTATGAGAGGGATGATATCCACATGAGCTATTGATAATGATGATAGACGATAATTTTGAAGAGTGCACGTGTAGTAAATGACTTATCGCTTATCTTTTTCCTGACATATCCATATATAAAAACTGATGTGATTGATATCCTCGATATTATCGATATTAATGATATTAATGATATAATGAATTTGTGAAGACACGAATATTTAAGATTAGGATATTTAATTCAAGGCAACGGATTGATGCTCAATAAAATGTTCCAGATAGATCTGTAAATTTTGTAAAAAGAAATTACAGTCACAGAAAGAAATGAATCGGAGATGTGATTTTAATTTACTGGTGCAGAATTCATGAAATAATTTCATACTTATTTTCTACTTTTCAATATACATAATTGAAAATATATTTTAAGCAAAGATCTTTGATGAATCAATTCAACAGTTAACTAATTTTGAATGAAGTTAGATGTGATACTTAATTTTTCTTTCTTTTTCTAGATTTTTCTATTAGAATAAATGAGAATAATCAAAATTTGATGGCACTTTTATGTTATACTAAGATAAGCAGACAGTAATAGTCAACTTTAGGTTAATGGTTACGGATTATCCTACGTAAAAATGATTGGTGGCACGATGGAGACGTCCATCGACCTCATTGAAAGGAAATAAGCTGGCAAATACAGCTATATAATGATTTCTGCGAATCCACGATATCAGGATAAAATGGAAATCGGAAATGAGCTAGTCTGGATTTCTTCGCGACCCGCCCTGATCGCACGAACGGCGCAACGTCATGAAAGCTATTGTGACACTCGTGGACTTTATTAGGATAAGAGGATTGAATTATCGTCAGTTCATGAGGTTTTTACCCGTCAATGCGGAATTGATCGTTGATTATAGGTATTGAGTGGTCAGCTTAACGCTAGCTCGGAAAGTGTGTGCTTTTGTCCCAATACTCTCCTCTTCATATTCAGACACCACACCACACTACCAACCACCACAGAAACACACAGTAGTGATAATATCACTTCACATAGGGTTGGTATCAGGAAGGACATCCGGTCGTAAAACAGGGCCAAATTACATGCGCTACACAGTTGGCATCTGCGACACCACAGAGTAGGATCACCCCCACCCTTACGCACACATAGGCCTATGCTTCTCGCTGAATACAACTGCTTATCTTCACATAAATATGCTACAAAATTTGGCGTGTTGCGGAGTGAGTTCGAAGAGAGATTTTGTGATTTTCATTATCAGCAGTTTTCTTCGGATTTATTTTTAACGCCATTCGCAGTCAATGCTGTTGAAATGCCAGTCTCAGTACAAATTGAGCTGCTTGAACTACAAAACAACACTGTTTCAAGAGAAAAATGGTTCAGTGTTCCCTTGCTTAAATTGGACAAAGACTTCAATGTATCGGTACGCATTACCTAGTCTTCGCTAGCAGTTTTGAAGACGTGTTGTTTGTTACGAAGCATACGGTTACGTGAACAGTTCTTCTCTAGAGAGAAGCATGTGAAGTCCAAGATAAGAACTCTGATTAGGGACGACCAGAGACTCTGTCGACTTCCAGGAATAATGTCAATGTCAATTAGATGGTCCAGAAAGATCATTTCCAGGTTTCTATTGACATTCATTACATTATATTTACTGTATTTACTGATCATAACCCGAATTCTTCCAACGCTGAATTTACTTTTTATATGATTTCATCTAAATTATCAAACTTACAGCGTTCGTTGTGAATGTGGAAATCATCTTACAATTTTGAATTCCACAGTATAGTTTAGTGACCCACGGGCTTCATTGACTTATTAGTTTTACTAAATCGAGTTTTAATTTGAGTAGTTAAGCACGGCGAGCCTCTCCTCCACGGCAAAAGGCAACGAGGTGATTTGGGAGATACTAATCATCATATCATAGGACAGGGCCTCTCAAACGCCCAAAGTCTCACGCATGCAAACAGCGGCGCAGAGCTCAGTGCACTGTGAATCGGTCCCGCTCGGCTCGGCTCGGACCAACGCTTCGTCCCTGGGCTACTCGGCTAAGTTCGACTCAACTCGGCTCAAGTCAGCTCGGATTTGGAGCGCTACGGAGCAAGTGAGGAAGAGGGAGACAGTGGGGGGGGGGGGGGGGCGAGCGAGACAGGCGTGGGGAAAGAGAGAGACAGCGCTATTTCTCCAAATCGAGGAGTGAGGGTCTGCACTCTGGTCAACCAAGCGAAGTCGTCTTTTGCACCGTGCACAGGCCTGAGAGGCCCTGTCATAGGATGTTCTGCCATTCGGCAGGTCCAGTCATGGCTGTGATCCAATCATGATATCCTGAGGAAAATTAATTGAGGTGCTTACCCGTCGCCTTCCTCAATGTCATTTTAGGCTATTCATCAGTCGCCTTTAACATAGGGAACAGTTGCTGTTGTAGCCATCTCTCTAAGGTATTGACGCTACGGTTGTTATCTGCTTCCAACTTGGATACAGATACCTTTTACTCAATCAACCCAAGCACTGGGTTGCCTCTACCACCACCGACACTATAATGAAGCCCTTCTACTCCGCTGTAGGTATCGTTGAGGCCTTCACTCACAACCCTGAGCTGGACCCCGCACCGAATCAGTTTGTTCTGCGACTCACATGGGCAGGGTTACCACTCCCTAAATAGATTTGTTTAGTTTACAATTTGCTGTGCGTCGCACCGACACAGGTCTTATGGCGACGATGGGATAGGAAAGGGCTAGGAGCGGAGAAGAAGCTACTATTGCCTTAATTAAGACACATCCCCAGCATTTGACTGGTCTGAACATCGGAAACCACGGAAAACCATCTTCAGGGCTGCGACAGTGGGGTTCGAATCGACTCTCTCCCGAATGCAAAGTGACAGCTGCGCGACCCTAACCGCACGGCCAACTCGCTCGGTTCCCTGAGGAGAGCTGCCTCAAAAGAGGGTCTCTGCCCCCTACCCTGTGGGAGGTGATAAGGAAGATAAGAATAAGCCAAGATATTCTTTATCATTTCGTACTACAACTGTATGGTGCTAAGATGTCCGACTCGTTGGCTGAACGGTCAGCGTATTGGCCTTCGGTTCAGAGGGTCCCGGGTACGCCATTTCATTTTTTTCATGGTGCTAAGATAGCAACTGCTCATCCAGGCCTGTATCTGAGCAGCAACACTCAAAAATAGGCTATTTAAGTGCAAATGTGAACAGTGGGTGTGTACGACACCTCTGCGTGCTATAGTCGCCTTGTGTAACAGACTCTATGCTGGGCCGGGTGAGAAACACCACATTCCATCGGCACGGTGGAGGCAACGCAGCGCGTTCTCCTCCAACTTTGATAAACAGGAGTAATGTATTGGACCACACCTCATCGCGCTAGTCACCTCCCTGCGTTTGACATAACCGAGAGACTCATCCTGTATTTTCAAAATGACCGGTGGGTCATGGCCTGTGATTCGCGGGCCATGCCTTGAAGACCCCTGGATTACAACCTTCAGCAATGAATACTGCATCTGCACTCACCTGATAAAGAAGAACGAGTCCACAGAGAAGGTGGCGTTGCTGATAGTTTGGAACATGAGATTCCGCTCGGTCACTGCACGAAGAGTCTTGTTTTCTGCAACAAGGACACAAGTTAACATAGAATATAGGTTGAGATAAGAGCAGGCATCATCATAGTTAAGAGTCTAATATTGGAATTATTCTATTGTTGTTGTTTATGGGTATCTTATTGTTGTTGAGATATTTTGTCGTTATTCTCGAAGAAACTATTTCGGATAATATTAACACATTCTTATTCATATCTTATGGGTCCTTTTTTACATGATTATTTTATTATAGACGCAACGTAAACGTGTGAGTGAAGAATTACTTGTCTTACTGGCAGTGGAACCGGGCGAGTTGGCAGTGCGGTTAGGGGCGCGCAGCTGTGAGCTCGCATCCGGGAGATAGTGGGTTCGAACCCCACTGTCGGCAACCCTGAAGATGGTTTTCCGTGGTTTCCCATTTTCACACCAGGCAAATGCTGGGGCTGTACCTTAATTAAGGCCACGGACACTTCCTTCCAATTCCTAGACCTTTCCTCTTCCATCGTCGCCATAAGACCTATATGTGTCGGTGCGACGTAAAGCAAATAGAAAAAAACCTGGCAGTGAACGCTAACCGAATTGGGAAATTAGTATGACATTTTTGCACAGACTTGGGCAAAAGGCTGAGTTAATGATCGAGAAAGAAAAATGATCTCAAATGATTATGAACATTTCTTCTGGTAGAATTATTAGATTTATTGCTATTCACAAGATGTTCATATAATAAACTTAATTTTCTTTTTCTGTACAACTCAATGTCATGTTGTTCTCCTCCCCAAAGACACGTCAATTTTTTTGCTATTGGCTTTACGTCGCTCCGACACAGAACAGACAGGTCTTATGGCGACGATGTGGTAGGAAAGGCCTAGGAGTTGGAAGGAAGCGGCCGTGGCCTTAATTAAGGTACAGCCCCTGAATTTGCCTGGTTTGAAAATGGGAAACCACCGAAAACCATCTTCGGGGCTGCCGACAGTGGAATTGGAAACCACTATCTCCCGGATGCAAGCTCAGAGCCGCGCGCTCTAACCGCACTGCCAACTCGCCCGGTCACACGACAGTTTTACTCCTTCCTACCTTCCTGTCCGATTGTGAACCTCTCTCTGTGAACAGATGACCATATTCAAAATTGTAATCACAGACGTATCTGGGTTTCAATAAAATAAACAGGGATTTTTTTTAAAGTATCTAGTTATTTTTCTTCAAAATAATAATAGATTCTATTTTGATACTGTCACCTGTTTTAACTGGGACTGGACTACTGTGGCTGTCACTCCTGTTGAATTAACATTTTGAACAGTATACAGCCTTCACACTGAACCCCGGCGGGTTGATGCAAGTGTCTATGCTAACGGAGGGCATTTTGAACATTTCGCGTACTATGCAAGGAGGTCCTATTCCTGTGTGTTTCCCGTGACTATTGTATTATGTAGGCGTGTAGAAAATGAGTCCTGACATGGAAATAAAGCATTTCGGACCCGTGTCCATATAACATATATTCTTCTTCTTCGTGTGACGAATGTGCCCTGAAAGTATGACCGTACTCTGTATACCTTTCACAAATGACTGGAACATGAATAATATGAAGCTTAAGAATCACAAGTGCCATAAAGAAAACGGAACCATAAAATCGCTTGTGGGTGGGGGCGGTAGAATAACACCTACGTTATCCCCCGACTGTCGTAATGACTAAATGGGACCCCTGGGACTTTTAAATTGGGAGTACCACGGGGTCCTTAACTTAGTCCTGATATTGCTTCCACATTACTGTGCCAGGCTCCTCACCTTCACCTATCCTATCCGACCTCCATTGGTCAACTCCATTGGCCCCGACGCCCCGACGGTGTTAGGTTCCCGAGGCATAGGGAGTCTTTCAATTTTACTGCCTTCGTTGCCCTTGTCTTTTGTTCGCCGATACCTTCATTTTTCGAAGTGCAGGCGCCCCCTATTTTTCGCTCTGATTAATGTTAATAGAGGCTGGTTGCCCAATTGTACTTCATATTAAAACGATAACCACCACCACCACCACCACCACCACCACCACCACCATAAAACTAATATGTACTGTGCACCAAAAACATTCTCTGCAACGAGTGAAGTTTGTTATGGTTTGGAGTTATAGAAAGTATTACGTTGTCGGCAGCAGCAGCACCCAGGCCGGGCATGGACTTGAAGAACAAAGGCAAATGCAAAGGGTATGTGATGGGTAGATAGCCTTAGGAAGGTTATATGCATGTCCTTACACAAAGAACTGGTAACAGTGCGACATAATACTGTTACGAATAAAGCTCCATATGTTTCATTACTCTAATTTATTTCAGGATGACCTAATAAATGAACACACATATTCAAAAACAGACAATTCTAACCAGTTATCAATGACCACACTTACTAATTACCAGTCTATTTACAAATCTCTCTAACTTATGACGCAGTAAGGGTCCAGTCCGTTCCTTTACCCGGGACACTAATCCTTACTTTCACTTTCCCGCAAGTCCAGTCACCTCCTACAGCCACTGTGCGTAGACAGCTGGATTTGAACACAGTGTCCCTGGCTATACAACACACGACGACTGTTCGTCGGTTCGACTCCAATGATAGTCCACTACTTCGCACAGTTCCATACAGTGAACAGCTGAACAGCTCAACACTATTCAACAGCAGGACGATACTCACAACGGCGAACATTAACACAGGTCCATTTATCCTCGCACTCACGATAGCGCGTTTTCTCGCTGGCTCACGGTGATTCTCAGTCCACAGAACACACAGTGCAGCCTACTGCTCTGTCATCTCCAGTTCCACACTCACTGGTCCATCCGACACTACAACAACAACTCCTGGTTCAAACCTCGGTGGAACACTAGCGACTGCCAACACCTCTGTCGCTCTCAGCCCAGCCACCGAACCCCAACTCAGTGAGTCCAACTCTAACTGACTGTCCGCTGCTAGCCTCTCTTTTTATAGCTCGCGTGATTTGATCCAGAAAATTCACGATGTCACTACAGGCAGAATATTCCCGTCGAATCTCCAAGGAGCTCGCAGGTAAGGAGGCCGCTGAGAACAATACACGGAAAGGCCGGCCCCTTCCTGGAAGTACCGAAAGCGGCTACCACGGGGCCGGCACGTAACAGTACTCATGATTAGGGTTGGAATATTCAGGAAATGTCTTATTTTCTCCCGCCTTCCGTTTTGGCTATTTATTGTAATTAAGCACGGATTGAACGTTTCTGAGCATGTTTAGCCTGATTTTATAGGGCGTATAAATGCATATTTTACCACGATATATTGTTTTGATCACATTTTGGTCATTTTAGTTATTTAAGGTCATATTTTGGTTACATTTCGCACGGAAAAATGTACTGTTGCTTGTGTAAATGGTTTATGGCATTGTGACGAAACCTCAAGCTTGTGAAGTTTGTGTACATGGTTTTTTATAACATCATTACTTAATGTTTGAATATCAAATTTACAATTTGAAATGAAAATAAATTAAAAGTGCACTATGATTGTGTGTGATCTATGAAGTCGACTTCTGGGCAACTGAGTTCCAGTCACTAAGAGCAAAATGATGCATAGAGAGAGCAAAATACATACGATTTCCAAACGAGATTTCATCCAATGAGACTAGGGTAAGAAAAGTAAAGGGGCTTACTAAAAATGCACATCATAATTTTGTTGTTAATGAATATTTTACAATAATATTGAATGTGACTGTTTTACATCAGATTACGTTTCCTCACGCGTTATTTAATGTAGTCCCACCGAGCAAGTGGCTGTGCGGGTTGGGTTACGTAACTTTCAGCTTGCAAGTGGGTTCGAACCCCACTGCCGGTAGCCCTGAAGATGGTTTTCCGTGGTTTCTCATTTTCACACCTGGCAAATGCTGGGGCTGTACCTTAATTATGACCATGGCAGCTTCTTCTCACTCCTAGCCCTTTCCTATCCCGCCGTCGCCATAAGACCTATCTATGTCGGTGCGACATAAAGCAACTTTTAAAACTAAGTTCTAGAGTTTAATCAGACTCCTTTCCAATCAAAACTGCTGTCTTATATATTCATTTCTTCTTCTTATTGAAAATGAAAATGAAAACCTACAACCTGTTTTCCAGTCATTGACCGGGTCAGGGATGTAATGAATGAATCATATACAGGGTATTAGTACGATGGGGTCGCCACTCCCAAAGTGATTTTTATTAATGACTGATAGATGCTATGAAATGAGAATGGAGAGTGTTGCTGGAATGAAAGATACATGGAAAACCGGAGTACCCGAGAAAAACCTGTCCCGCCTCCGCTTTTTCCAGCACAAATCTCACATGGAGTGACCGGGATTTGAACCACGGTATCCAGCGGTGAGAGGCCGATGCGCTGCCGTCTGAGCCACGGAGGCTCTTTCTTCTTATTATTATCCTTTCTTATATTTTGTAGAACCACCTGTGGGTGGGGCAGTAGACTAACACCCACGGTATCCCCTGCCTGACGTACGAGGCGACTAAAAGGGGCTCCAGAACCTCTCAAACATGGGAGAGTGGGTTGGCGACCATGGGGCTTTCATCTATCCTATCCGACGTCCTTGGTCAACTCTTGTTCTTTTCCGACCCCGACGGTATTAGAGCATTCGAGACCTAGGGAGTCTTTCAGTTTCCCGCCTTTGGTGGCCCTTGTCTTTCTTTGGCCGATACCTTCATTTTTCGAAGTGTCGGATCCCTTACATTTTTACTCTCTGACTAGTGTTAAATGGAGGATGGTTGCCTAGTTGTACTTCGTCTTTAAACAATAATCGCCGCCACCACTACCTGTCTTTTGTAGATAACCATTAAAGAACTACCTGTAGATGTCGGTTGCCTGGAGACAACCACTGGCTGGAGTGATAAATTGTTTTGCTCCTTCCAGTTCATAAGTTGATACTGGTACAATATATGTTTTGTACAGGGTGATACAGTGGCGACGTTTGACCCCAAAGCATTTCACGAACGGAGTGCTAGAAATGGGAGCTGCTTGTAGTCTGTTGTCGATTTCTTGTTGTATGCTAATGTCCGAGGAAACGAAGCTACCTAAATATTTAAAGTTAGTGACACGTCATCACTTAAATCTATGAATACAAGTTGAGAAACTCAGGCCTACGTTGTATTCACCGCTGTAATAGCTTTTTGTATTCAGCAGCGTTTCTATCATTGAACTACATTGACACATGCGATTCCGTCTGCATTCTTGAGCTTGAACGCCTACGTACCGTTGTACTAATCCCCTATAACAACAGGGACCTATATTTTTATGTTGTCTATAAACTACGGGTTGTATAAGACTTAAGCTGGTGGACCACTCTGTGTATGCATAGATGTACTAACCTGCTATAGCGAACACTTCCAGATATGTGTGCACTAAAATGACCCAGGCCAAGCTAAGGAAGCGTAGTCCATGGATAGAGGTGATGGCATCTTCGGCGTTCGACGTCTGTAGGATTCTGCGTCCATTTGTGAGAGCAGAGAACGCCAGGAGAATCCGAGAGGGCAGACCTGCAACAAGGAATAGCAAATGGCTTGTATAAGCACTTCAAGCTCTGCACCTCTCAGTCAATACACTTGGTGATGGTGTCTTATTAAAACTAGGTACATCTTAAACAGGCTGTGTACGCACTCACTTCTCAAGATCGTAGGATTAAATGCTGAGCCCTCCAATTCTCAACTACTTTGTAAATATTACCTATGAACTTTTTTCAACAATATATTTAAACTTCTGAATTGATAGGAGAGTACTTAACTCTTGTGACACAAGTTAGTTCTATAATGAAATATTACGATTTGAGGGACTCTCTTCCTCGATTAAGCACTTTCCGTGCGACCTATTTGATTATGTTTGCCAAATATCCTCTACTTGAAAGAACATGTTTTTAGTTTAATCCCATCCCTGACATTTTTTGCACTTAGCCCTCACGTTTATAAGAGAATGTTACAGGACGTCCTTTTTTATGATAAAATGTCATATTTGTGAATCAAAATGTTACCGTCTATCTGACTAACATCGTCGTTCTTACTATTTGTTTTCGAGCGTACAAAATCTAGTTCTGTACCTTTCTTGTCATCAAGTGATTACATTATTTTCACTCACTCAATGCCAAGAGATAACGGAGTGCAGGAGTCCTGAAAAGATGTATTTTAACGTGTCAATAAATCTACTGCCACGGCTCTCTCACAACACCTATTGCGCCGTAACTACGAGGGCGAATCAAAGAAAAGTAAGTTATACTTCCAAAATATGGCTATTTAAGAAACCACTTACACATAGGCAACACGGGTGCTTTCACCTCCTCATCGTTTCGGAATCGTCGTCCACCGAGATCCTTTTTCAGCTTACCGAACACATGATAATCGCACGGCGCTAAGTTGGTCTGTATACAGGATGTTGTCATACCTCCCACTCGAATCGTTGCAGCTGTTTGGACGTTTGACAGGCCGTGTGAGGTGTTGCGTTATCGTGCAACAAAATCACACCGGCGCTCAATTTTCTCCGCCGCTTTCCTTTAATTGCCTTACGCAACCGGTTCAAATAATGACAATACTAAGCCGAGTTGATTGTCGTGCCTTTCAGCATAAATTTTACGTGTACCACACCCTCCATGTCAAGAAACACAGTCACCATTACCTTTCCTGCTGAAGGTGGCACCTTGGCGTTCTTTTGTGGTGGTGGTGGTGGTGATGTGGTATGCACCCATTCCATCGATGTTCTCTTTGTTTTAGGGGTGAAGTGGTGGACCCACGTTTCATCTCCAGTGATGATTCGCCGCAGAAAATCGTTGCCCTCCACAGAATACCGTTTCAAAAATTGGAAACGTCCCTTGTGAACATCGGTGAGCAGACGTGGCACAGTTTACGAAATCCAAGGTGCTGATGAACAATAGAGAACACACTGCCCTGCGAAATGTTCAGCATGCTGGCAATTTCCTGCAGTGTTATGCGCCGATTCTCACTAATGATCCCATCCATACGGTCAACATTTGCAACGGTACTGGACGTTACGGGCTTGCCTTCGCGATATTCGTCCATGAGCTCCGTGCGTCCGGCGTCAAATTGCTTACACTATTTTACAATACCTGGGCGAGAAATTGCATGCTCACCATATACATTATTGATTTCACGATGAATGTCCGTGCAATTGAGCCGTTTAGCCCATAGAAATCTGATCGTTGCACGCACCTCCAGTTTGGAGTGAACATCCAGTTGACGCGCCATTGAGCCTAGCCCGCTCTGCACACACAACACGACCGGATACCACACCAACCTTCCTATCGGAGGAGCTAGTGTGTTACTTTTTTATTCGCCCTCGTAGAGCATACGAGACGAGAGCCCAACCAATTACCTGTCACAGTCGGTCAAGGTTCCATTTAGTTTGATTAGTTTCGCACCATTAGCCCGAGAAAGCTGCAAATTTATGTTAACGCGAAGAACTTCTCTTCTTTCCTGACCTTTTTACAATTATGTATGGTTAGCACTGGGATGGATTAAGGCTACTTTTAGAGCCATATGACCTTCGTGACGCCAACCCTGTGTGGGAGGATGTATTCACTACTGCGATAGTTGTCAGTGGGATGTGTTGTATATCGATGTGTATTAAGATGAGCTTAAACACCCAACCTTCCAGCTAGAGAAATAAACCAAATTTAGCCAAAATCCCACTCCCCCAGCCGGGAACCGAACCTGGCGCCTCTGAACTGAAGGTCAGTACGTTGACCACTCAGTGTTGCTGGATTTGTTCACGTTAAGACAATTGAGGTTAAATACAGTGGCTGAGGTTTCTTAATGAAATATGTTGGAACTGAAAGAACCAATGTAAATTGACGGGGTGGTTAGTGCAGTTTATTAGCATTCACCTTGTGCTCAAGTTTGCGGGATGATATTCCGGGGCTAATCAACCGATGTTTAAGACTGATTGAATGTCAAAAATCAGTGAAACTAGATTTATTGAATTGTTATATCATTCTATTTTTGTATCAATCATATAATTTTTTTTTTTTTTTTTTTTTTGCTAGTTGCTTTACGTCGCACCGACACAGATATGTCTTATGGCGACGATGGGACAGGAAGGGGTTAGGAGTGGGAAGGAAGCGGCCGTGGCCTTAATTAAGGTACAGCCCCAGCATTTGCCTGGTGTGAAAATGGGAAACCACGGAAAACCATTTTCAGGGCTGCCGACAGTGGGGTTCGAACCTACTATCTTCCGAATACTGGATACTGGCCGCACTTAAGCGACTGCAGCTATCGAGCTCGGTATCAATCATATCATACACATGCGTAGATAGATAGGGTGTTTCGAAATTATTGGTACAAATTGCAGAGGTGCGTATAGGGCAACGAAGCAAGGAAAATAGTCCTACTCAACATACGGCAGGAAGTCAACCATTACCGAAATGTGACGTAATCACACTGTAACGTTATTAATGCTTCACGTTCCAGCTTTCAGACTCCATATTGCATGTCAAGTGCGCCTTGCGTACCTAGCGACATTTGAATCAGTTGTCATGGCACCTTACGCGCTTTCTAAAGAAGAGATGGCCGACATCTACTTCATATGGTCTTGCGGACGTGCGAGGTGTAATGACAACTGCTTTAAATGACCCTACAAATCCAAACTGCTGTTAAAATCTAATTTAGAGCCTGTTACCCGCACGAGCAAGCGCGAACAAAGTGCAACTGTTGCAAATGCGATCTAGTTATATCTCGGAAACGATTACTTTCTTGCCTGTTATGACATCAGCCCGGAGAGGCTGGTTGTATTCTCAAATAGCACCACCGGAGTTTATGTGGTTATACGAAACAAAATGAGGAGTACTAAGCAAGATGTGGAGTGAGGTAGTTTGCCATTGCTTTCCTCACTGGGTCAGCACGACCTTTCATAACCCTCACATGAACTGGAGATGCTCCAAATGACATTGCTCAGCCATCAAGCAGCTCCATACTGGAGCTTCCGTGGAAGCTCGATTTAGCTCTGGCTTGTGCAAAAGTACTGCATCCATCAAGAAATGGCAACAGGCGGGGTCTATGAGTATTAGGATTTATTCCTTGATTTATTGTCCTCAGCCCAGCAGATTACACTTATATTATTTTCTATTGGCTTTACGTCGCGCCCACACAGGTAGGTCTTATGGCGACGATGGGGTAGGAAAGGCCTGGGAGTTGGAAGGAAGTGGCTGTGGCCTTAATTAAGGTACAACCTCGGCATTTGCCTGGTGTGAAAATGGGAAACCACGGAAAACTATCTTCAGAGAAGCTGACAGTGGGATTCAAACCCACTATCTCCTGGCTGCAAGCTCACAGCCGCGCATCCCTAACCGCACGGCCAACTCGCCCGGTACTTATAATTTTTAAAGATCTGTATACAAATTTGTAAGATTGTTAATTTGTCCGCCTCTGTGGTATAGTGGTTAGTGTGATTAGCTGGCACCCCCAGAGGCCCGGGTTCGATTCCCGGCTCTGCCACGAAATTTGAAAAGTGGTACGAGCGCTGGAAGGGGGTCCACTCAGCCTCGGGAGGTCGACTGAGTAGAGGTGGATTCGATTCCCACCTCAGCCATCCTGGAAGTGGTTTTCCGTGGTTTTCCCACTTCTCCTCCAGGCAAATGCCGAGATGGTACCTAACTTAAGGCCACGGCCGGTTCCTTCCTACTTCCTTGTCTATCCCATTCAATCTTCCCATCCCCTCACAAGGCCTCTGTTCAGCACAGCATGTGAGGCCGCCTGAGCGAGGTACAGGCCATCCTTCCCTGTTGTATCCCCGACCCAGAGTCTGAAGCTCCAGGACACTGTCCTTGAGGCGGTAGAGGTGGGATCCCTCGCTGAGCCCGAGAGAAAAACAGGCCCATGAGGGTAAACAGATAAAGAAGAAGAAGAAGAAGAAGAAGAAGATTGTTAATTCAGTGGTAAGTTATTACTCAGTCAAACATGCAAGATTCTGTCAAAAAATGAAGGATACTTCAATAATTTCTATATAGATGGGCAGCGTTAGAATGTTAATAAGGAAAGGGACATACCGTTCACGAACTAAAAATCGTACATCCTTACGTATGAGACTGTTGCGCTGTATGCAGTTGTTTCTTGTGTAAATAGCGCAGAAGCACAAAAGTTGATCCTATAGCCAATAACGCATTTTGAGGTTAGAGCAAACACAGAAATTAAACAACTAACCGACTTTGCCACTGAGGTTATCATTATTATTATTATTATTAGTATTATTATTATTAGTATTTCCATATTCCCATTCGCGTTGGCCCCGCAATAGGAGTAGCGTGCCTGCCTCTTACTCGGAGGACCCGGGTTCGATTCCAGGCCAGGTCAGGGATTTTTACCCGGATCTGAGGCACACTCAGCCTACGTGATTACAACTGAGGAGCTATCTGACGGTGAGATGCTGGCCCCGGTCTACAAACCCAAGAATAACAGTCGAGAGGATTTGTCGTGCTGACCACACGGCACCTCATAATCTGCAGGCCTTCATGCTGAGCAGTGGTATCCCTTGGCCCTTAGGGGCTGTTGTGCCATGTTCTTTTCTTGCTTTTTTCGTTGTTATGCCCATTCATAGAGCGCATTGAAACTTATTCATTGGCTTGATGACTTTCGCCTTCTTATTCTTCCAAAATCTCCTCATGAACTCACTGTGTTACCTCTTCCGTTCTTCTGACCACTTTGTACGAGTCCTGCTGCTAGTTTTGACACAAATTTGTGGTTATTTACTGAGGTCCTGAGAATTTGCGATTTTTCATGATGTCTTCCCCGTTTTTCAATTCATTCAGGTCTCCTATTGTTTCCTCCAGCCAATTTATTCTCCTGTTTTGGGAACTTATTACATTGAATAATATTTTTTTGAGTCTAGTGTTATCCATCCTAAAAATGTATCCACAATATTTGAAACAACTCCTCCGTACGGTATTGATGAAAGTATCTGTGCAACTAGATCTGCAATTCTTCTTTTGATCCAAATTCAATTTTCTTGTGAAAATGAAAACCTACAACCTGTTTTCCAGGCCTTGACCCGGTCAGGGATGTAATGAATGAATTATATATAGGCTAGTAGTACGATGGGGTCGCCACTCGTAAAGTGATTTATTAATGACTGATCGATGCTATGAAATGATTATGGAGAGTGTTAGTGAAATGAAAGATGATAAGGAAAATCGGAGTACCTGGTGGAAAACCTGTCCCGCCTCCGCGTTGTCCATCACAAATCTCACATGGAGTGACCGAGATTTGAATCACGGTATCCAGCGGTGAGAGGCCGACGCGCTGCCGCCTGATCCACGGAGGTTGTACCCATTTTCTTGTATGGGGACGAAACATTTCCTAAGAATTTTACGTTCTTGTTTTTCAATACCTGCAGTTTTAGAATTGAATAACTCTTTTGTAATGTGTCACGTGATATTATTATTTTTTTTTTAATTCGTTAGGGCCATCTATGGACCACGGTGCTTGTGTTTTAGCTGTTTCTTGAAGTCATCGTCGTTGTTTGCCACAATTGGTGTTCTTAGCGGCTGGTTTGGCAGCTGTTTTCTTGTTGGTACCTCGAGCTTTCCTGATGGCCCAGTAGTCCTTCATTTTCCGGCTAAATTCAATCTTACGTTCCTCAGACCATTTCCTGGTCTCGTCTTTTGGTCTGTGGGTAACTTCTGTGAGGGATGTTACAAAGGATTTAGTTTTAAGAGTTGTATGATAGTTACTCCGATCAGCTATGTCGTTTTGATTTATGTGGAGTTCCGAAAGGTCCTTCTCCACTTGCTTCATCCACACGAACCCAGTAGCTTTGCCCTTGTTAGCAGCCTTGAAGATCCTATGAGATAATCTATTTGAGTCCATTCTGGATTATTATTATTATTATTATTATTATTATTATTATTCCACTTAATCGACACCTGTGGGATCGTGGGTGCGAAATGTGTCTCACATGTGGACTGACCCTATTTTATGGCTGGATGCCCTTCCTGACACCAGACAAATTTATGGAGAGATGCATTCGCTATTGCATGTTTCTGTGCTGGTTGTCTGGTTGTCTGGTGTGTTGTCTGAATGTGAAGAGGAAAGTCTTGGGACCAAAACAAACACCCAGTTCCAGACCCAGAAGAATTAATCAAATGTGATTAAAATCCCCGACCCGGCGGGAATCGAACGCGGGACCCTCTGAACCGAAGGCCTCAACACTGACCATTCAGCCATGGAGTCGGATTATTATTATTATTATTATTATTATTATTATTATTATTATTATTATTATTATTATTATTTACCGTCATCTGATCTGGGATCCTTTTCCTTGCCGGCCCTTTCCCCCTCGTCAGTCCTGTTGTCCTTGCTGTGTTCTCCGTTCATTTTCGGGCAGCGTTTCGCCTCAGCGTCAGATACACAGACAACACTGGTGTCGGGCGGGGTGCGTCGGGTCAGGAGCATCTCGTAACTCGTTCCCACCGCCATCAGTAGCAACATGGCTGCCATCACGCCTCTGGAAACAAGATAGACAACGATGAGACATGACCTCAAGAAATAACAGAAGCCGATTAATCGAGTACAGAGACCAGTGAATTGTAGCAACCGTGAGATTTAAGATCCAATAACTTTCCAAGTCGCCTAATAAGACTTTAACAATATTTCACAGACTCAGGGCTTTTACACCAGGCTACCAGGCAAGGATAAGAGTATGTTACTTAACAATAATAATTTATTAATTACTAATAATAATAGTAACAAGATTAGCATGCGCTGTTAGTAAGGTACTTTCTAATTGGCCAAAAGCACCTATCTGTAAGCAAGGGAACTGGTTCAACAGCTATCGAGGTATCTCACTGATCAGTATACCAGGCATGGGGTTCATTGGCGTCTTGGAAGCGTGGGTACGATCAGTGGTTGAGAGGAATAGATATAATAGGTATAATAGATATAATAGATATAATAGATATAAACTTACCAGATATTGTAATAGGAGTTGAATCATGGCTGAGAAATGATATAATGGATGCAGACATTTTCTCACGGAACTGGAGTGTGTATCGTAGAGATAGGATAGGAATGGTGGGTGGGTGGGGGGGAGTATTCATTCTGGTGAAAGAAGAATTTGTAAGCTACAATAAAGTTAAAGATGAAAAACATGAAATTTTAGGTGTAAGGCTTATTTCCAAAGATAATAGGCAACTTGATATCTCTGGAGTGTACAGACCGGGAAAGAGTAGCGCTGACACGGATTCAGAATTACTTGATAAGAGCTATGTGGGAAACGACATGGAAAGGAATGTGATTGTAGCGGAAGATCTGAATTTACCAGGTGTCAATAGGGAAGGAAATGTGAACGACAGGAAGCATGACCAACAAATGGCAAATAAGTTAATATGGGAAGGACGGCTGATTCAGAAAGTGATGGAACCAACTAGAGGGAAATATATCCTGGATGTGGTGCTGGTAAAACCAGATGAGCTCTATAGAGAAACCGAAGTAATAGATGGTATTAGTGATCATGAAGCTGTTTTTGTCGTAGTTAAAAATAAATGTGATAGGAAGGAAGGTCTTAAAAGTAGGACTATTAGGCAGTACCATATGGCTGATAAAGCAGGCATGAGGCAGTTTCTAAAAAGTACAGTGACTGAGCAAATGTTATGGGATAGCGGAGTACTGATGTGCAGGTGTGTTGTCTGCGCACCACACGCCCCCTGTGCCAGCGGCAGTTGTATAGGAGACCTTGTGAGCAGTGGATGTGCATGAGACAGGTGTAACATAGAACGTCGTCGTTAGCTGACACCGTTCGAACGGGGAATGGTGGTCGGTGCCCGACGGATGGGAAGTGCGATTTCGGAAGTGGTGCGGGAATTCGGCTTCACACGATCAACCCTGTCCAGGGTGTATCGTGAATGGTCGAATGCGGGTGTCACCGTCCACAACAGACGAACGACCGGCCGTCCAGCCACCCTCGATGACCGTGACCGGCTACATCTGAGACGGACAAACGGGCAACCGTGCAACAAATCACGGCTCAATTCAACACAGGCCGTGATAGACACGTCTCCCAGTGGACAATCCGTAGGAGAATGGGTTCTATGGGGTATGGGAGCCGGCGCCGCACACGGGTGCCACTGTTAACCCAACGTCATCGGGCACAACGACGCGTATTTGTCGCCAGTCACAGGGGATGGACACTGAAACAATGGCGTAACGTGGTATGGTCGGACAAATCACGATTTCAACTGCACCATGCCGATGGGAGGCACCGTGTATGGCGCAGACCACATGAAGCGATGGATCCCGCCTGCCTCGAAGGTGTGGTCCAGGACGCTGGTGTCTCTGTTATGGTCTGGGGTGCATTTTCCTGGTATGGAATGGGCCTCCTAGCTGTTCTGGAATAGACTTTGAATGGTACGCGGTATGTTGAGCTGCTCAGAGACCATCTCCACCCATTTTTGGCCTTCCAGCGCCCAGACGGATCTTCGGTGTTTCAAGATGATAACGCGCCACCACATAGCTCCCACGTCACCCGGGAATGGTTCCAGGAACATGCAGCGGAGGTCCAACGACTGGCATAGCCACCCAGGATCCCCGATATGAACTCTATCGAGCATATCTGGGATGTCCTGGAACGCAGGCGCCGTGCCATGGATCCTGCACCCACGAACAGACCAGCATTGGCGGCCGCTCTGCAAACGATTTGGTGTCAGCTGCGTCAAAAGGACAACCAGGGACTTGTCGACTCACTTCCACGGCGTCTCACTGCAATTAGCAGGACCAGAGGAGGCCCCACACACTGTTAGGTGACTATCCCATGATATTTTCTAAGTCAGTGTAAATATGACCGGTGGAAAACGGTAAATAAAAATGTAAACAGACTCTGGGATGGGTTTAAAGAAATTGTTGAGGAATGTGAAAACCGGTTTGTAACTTTAAAGGTGGTAAGGAATGGTAAGGACCCACATTATTATAATAGAGAAATAAAGAGATTAAGAAGGAGGTGAAGACTGGAAAGAAATAGAGTTAGAAATGGCTGTGGAAGTAAGGAGAAATTGAAGGAACTTACTAGAAAACTGATTCTAACAAAGAAGTCAGCTAAGGATAACATGATGGCAGGCATAATTGGCAGTCATACAAATTTTAGTGAAAAATGGAAGGGTATGTATAGGTATTTTAAGGCAGAAACAGGTTCCAAGAAGGACATTCCAGGAATATATAATGAACAAGGGGAGTGTGTATGTGAGGATCTTCAAAAGGCAGAAGTATTCAGTCAGCAGTATGTAAAGATTGTTGGTTACAAGGATAATGTCCAGATAGAGGAGGAGATTAATGCTAAAGGAGTATTAAAATTTACATATGATAACAATGACATTTACGATGAGATACAAAAGTTTAAAACTAGAAGAGCGACTGGAATTGATAAGATTTCTGGGGATATACTAAAGACAATGGGTTGGAATATAGTACCATATCTGAAGTACTTATTTGATTATTGTCTGGTTGAAGGAGCTATACCAAATGAATGGAGAGTTGCTATAGTAGCCCCTGTGTATAGGAAAGGGTGACAGACACAAAGCTACCGAGCTCGATAGCTGCAGTCGCTTAAGTGCGGCCAGTATCCAGTATTCGGGAGATAGTAGGTTCGAACCCCACTGTCGGCAGCCCTGAAGATGGTTTTCCGTGGTTTCCCATTTTCACACCAGGCAAATGCTGGGGCTGTACCTTAATTAAGGCCACGGCCGCTTCCTTTCCAGTCCTAGCCCTTTGCTGTACCATCGTCGCCATAAGACATATCTCTGTCGGCGCGGCGTAAAGCCACTAGCAAAAAAAAAAAAAAAAAAAAAAAAAAAAAAAAAAAAAAAAAAAAACACAAAGCTGAAAATTACAGGCCAGTAAGTTTGACATGCGTTGCATGTAAGCTTTGGGAAGGCATTCTTTCTGATTATATTAGAAATGTTTGCGAAATTAATAACTGGTTCGATAGAAGGCAGTTCGGTTTTAGGAAAGGTTATTCCACTGAAACTCAACTTGTAGGATTCCAGCAAGATATAGCAGATATCTTTGATTTAGGAGGTCAAATGGACTGTATCGCGATTGACCTGGCTAAAGAATTTGATAGGGTGGATCATGGGAGACTACTGGCAAAAATGAGCGCAATTTGACTAGACAAAAGAATGACTGAATGGGTTGCTATATTTCTAGAAAATAGATCTCAGGGAATTAGAGTAGGTGAAGCTTCATCTGACCCTGTAATAATTAAGAGGGGAATTCCTCAATGCAGTATTATTGGACCTTTATGTTTTCTTAGATATATAAATGATATGAGTAAACAAATGGAATCAGAGGTAAGGCTTTTTGCGGATGATGTTATTCCTTATAGAGTAATAAATAAGTTACAACATTGTGAGGTTAAAATTCAGGTTGTGAGTTTCACAAATAGGAAAATTCCTCTCAGTTTTAATTACTGCGCTGATGAGGTGAAAGTTCCTTTTGGGGATCGTGGTAAGTATCTAGGTGTTAATATAGGGGAAGATCTTCATTGGGGTAATCACATAAATGGGATTTAAAATAAAGAGTACAGATCTCTGCACATGGTTATGAGGGTGTTTAGGGGTGGTAGTAAGGATGTAAAGGAGAGGGCATATAAATCTCTGGTAAGACCCCAACTAGAGTATGGTTCCAGTGTATGGGACCCTCAGCAGGATTAACTGATTCAAGAACTGGAAAAAATCCAAAGAAAAGCAGATCGTTTTTTATGGGTGATTTCCGAGAAAAGAGTAGCGTTACAAAAATGTTGCAAAGTTTGGGCTGGGAAGAATTGGGATAAAGAAGACGAGCTGCACGACTAAGTGGTATGTTCCGAGCTGTTAGCGGAGAGATGGCGTTGAATGACATTAGAAGACGAATTTTGAGTGGCGTTTATAAAAGAAGGAAAGATCACAATATGAAGATAAAGTTGGAATTCAAGAGGACAAATTGGGGCAAATATTCATTCATAGGAAGGGGAGTTAGGTATTGGAATAACTTACCAAGGGAGATGTTCAATAAATTTCCAATTTCCTTGAAGTCATTTAAGAAAAGTCTAGGAAATAAACAGATATGGAATCTGCCACCTGGACGACTGCCCTAAATGCAGATCAGTATTGATTGATTGATTTATTGATTGATTGATTGATTGATTGATTGATTGATTGATTGATTGATTGATTGATTGATTGATTGATTGATTGATTGATTGATTGATTGATTGATTGATTGATTGATTGATTGATTGATTGATTGATTGGAAGTTGGATGAAAACCAGTGTGGTTTCAGACCACAGAGTGGCTGTCAGGATCAGGTTTTCAGTATGCACCAGGGAACTGAAAAATGTTACGAGGGGAATAGGCAGCTATGTTTATGTTTCGTGAATCTAGAGAAAGCATATGACAGTGTACCGCGGGAAAAGACGTTCGCCGCACTGGGGGACTATGGAATTAAGGGAAGGTTATTAAAATCCATCAAAGGCATTTATGTTGACAACTGGGATGCAGTGAGAATTGATGGTGGAATGAGTTCTTGGTTCAAAATACTTACAGGGGTTAGACAAGGCTGTAATCTTTCACCTTTTTTTCGTAGTTTACATGGATCATCTACTGAAAGGTATAAAGTGGCAGGGAGGGATTCCGCTAGGTTGAAATGTAGTAAGCAGTCTGGCCTATGCTGATGACTTGGTCTTAAGGCAGATTGTGCCGAAAGCCTGCAGTCTAATATCTTGGAACTTGAAAATAGATGCAATGCGTATGGTATGAAAATTAGCCCTTCGAAGACTAAATTGATTTCAGTAGGTAAGAAATTCAACAGAATTGAATGTCAGATTGGTGATACGAAGCTGGAAAAGGTGGATATTTTCGAGTATTTAGGTTGTGTGTTCTCCCAGGATGGTAATACAGTAAGTGAGATTGAATCAAGGTGTAGTAAAGCTAATGCAGTGAGCTCGCAGTTGCGATCAACACTATTCTGTAAGAGGGAAGTCAGCTCGCGGATGAAACTATCTTTACATCGATCTGTTTTCAGACCAACTTTACTTTACGGGAGCGAAAGCTGGGTGGACTCAGGATATCTTATTCATATGTTAGAAGTAACAGACATGAAAGGAGTGGGATTGATTGCTGGTACAGACAGGTGGGAACAATTGCAGGAGGGTACTCAAAATGAGGAGATAAAGGATAAGTTAGGACTTGACTCGATGGATGAAGCTGTACACATAAACCGGCTTTGGTGGTAAGGCCATGCGAAGCGAAGGGACGAGGATAGGTTAGCTAGGAGAATAATGGACTCTATTATGGGGGATAAGAGAAGGAGTGGTAGACCAAGCGACGATGTTTAGGCTCAGTTTCGAATGATTTAAAGATAAGAGCTATAGAACTAAATTAGGCCGCAGAACTAGTTACACATAGAGGATTATGGTGGCGTTTAATATATTCACAGGGGCTTGTAGACTGAACGTTGAAAGGTATAACGGTCTATGATGAAGTTGTATGCGTGTACGTATGTATGTATACATGTTTGTATAATAATAATAATAATAATAATAATAATAATAATAATAATAATAATAATAATAATAATATGATGATGATGATGATGATGATGATGATGATGATGAAAAAGCACAGCCATGAAATCATGCAATACCAACTATGGTGATCAAGGATCCAATTTCTCGGAGTGCCGTTCCATGATTATGTAATATTCGATCTTGTAATAATAATGACCGATCTAAGAACAAAGCTTGACACATTAACAACATCAGCATTATTTCATCCACATAAAAAATTTCCTATAATTTCCCAATTGAATTGCCTACCTTTAACATATGCACTCCAAACTACACCGCTAAATAATTTCCGGTTAATTTTCTCCCAGATGCTGACTTTATGATAAAAAGTTCTTTAAAATAAATTTTACAGCTTCAGTGGGATATTCCTGAGAGTGTGTTCTACGTTGAGGCCCCTTCTGACCCAAATAGGGAGTTTCTCAGCGTATGAACTCTTTCCCAAAAAATCAAGCTGCCAACAACATCTATACTGATCATACAGAAGACCTAAATGACGAAGTCAAACAGTGCTTGCTAAACTTGAAACCCGTTGAAGAACCGCTGTATAAAGCAAGAAATGTCCGTGAAGAACTCAGAAAGAGGGAACACGAAAATTGTTATAATTTACCTCAGTAGGAAAAAAGAGTCATCCAGTATCATGAATATACGCCTGCGAATATCTGGATCAGTAAACATACCAATATGAGGTTCGCTAAATGGAGAGAAGCGATAACAATGCAGGCTAATGTAAGAGCCGCTCCTGGCAGATCTCAAGACGATAACCTCTGTAGGCTTTGCCTCAGCGAAACAGAACACTTGCACCCGTTTTGATGTCCTCCCCATACAAGACGTCATTGTTTCCTCACTTGAATAAGATCATCGTAGCAGCCGCCGTATCGACATGATTGTAATTGCACCAAAAACAAAGACTGCAAAGTGCGTTTCGAGACGCATTCTGAACGGGCAAATGAGGTCGACTGCAGCAAGAGACAGATCTACTCGCCTACAGTTCCTTATTACAAGGAAAAGTACCACCTGTCTGAAAATACCATTACAAGAATACTGATAGGAGCTAGAGGAGCTATGTTCAAAGCGTCGCCTACGAATTACTATAAGGCCGGCAGATACGCGGCTGACGGTGGGCGGCAAGGTAGTAGTTCGACAATCACTCACCAGGTTCGTAGTTAAGCTCCCTATCTTTAAAGTTTTAAATGCGCACAGTTCGTATTAATGAAGTATTTTTATCTTAAATCCCCTTATACCTCACACTGATATTTACAAATCTTCATTCCTACACTATCTTCTCAAATTGAACATGCAACTTCAGTAGGCCAAGGTTTTTGAAAAAAGAAATAATTTACAGATGACAAATTAATTCTGCATATCTTTCATAGATAGAAATTGCGCCGCCTTCTTGGCTTTGTCGTTAGGTTTCACTGAAGTTTTAAAACCTTCCTGTTGAGAGGTTTCTTACTAAATAGCTCGCACAACTGTAAATGATTTGCGCCAATGTTACTTAAAAGTGGCTTTAGAATTTTTTTCTAAAAGAAGCTGTGGAAGCCCATCATCACAAGTGTCACATTTTATTTCTCTTTTGAATTTGTCTTTCAGGAGATTGGAGAAGTTTTTTTAGTAAGGCTCTTTGAGGAAGGCAAAGCACAGCTGCAAATCAGCAAATCAGAGACAATTGTGAGAAGTGATACAAAAGGTTACTTTGGACACGTTAATCCTCCCCGGACTTGAAATCTTATTAAGCATGGAGCTGGGTTTTGAACTGTAGGACTCTATATTTTTTCCTAAATAACCATACGAATTTATTCTTTCTTCTGCTGACCTTACATACATCATGTCGTTATCATCCGCTTTACCCCTTGAATGGCTGAAGAGAGTTCAGTATCTTTCTAGAGGTACTAATACTGAAGTCGGCATCCCTGAAATGCCTAATACGTACAGCGGAGCTATCACTTGGTGTCCAAAGTGACCTCGGATTGTTGCCTTGCCGTGAAATAGATAGAATCCACTGTTGTCTTATTGCGGCTCCAGATGGGAATTTATGGAATTTTGGTTACACTTTTTCTCGATTTAAAAAAGAAGGATGCAATACACATAATTCTATATTTTAAATCTTTATTACACTCGCTATAGTAAATACCAACACTTCATTATAGTAAACTAATTAAAAGGAACGCAAAGATATACCATAGACACAGAAACATTTTCGACAACACTACAGTCTGTCTCACCATGTTTGAGAGTCGAAGAAAGCAATAGCAAGCACGTGTATTCTTAAATACTACCTATTCCAAACATTTCTCTTTCGTTCATTAGACTGTTTCACCTGAGCAATAATCCTAATTATTACGATTTCTTTTTTATCACAGAGGAGTTAGAACAATTCGATTTTCCGCTGTAAGGTTTGCAGTAGAGAGGTAAGGGTAAGGACAACCTCACGTTTAGCTATATACAAATATCATGCCAGCCACAATGCACCTAGTTACATATAGCCTACAAACGCATTGAAATATTAGCAGCCTGTGTGAACAGAAACACACTGCAACATCAAATCCAAAACTATTATATTGCTAGAGGAACATCATATGTTAGGCTTGTCACATTTCTTCTAAACTATGTAAATCAAGCAACATTAAGTTTTGTGCAGATGTTCATATAGGGAGTGCGTCATTAAAACCAAACCTTGCAGGCATTGCATACTCCGACTCTCAAACACAGTGAGACTAATGTGTATCACGTGATACGCGGTCCCGATACAGCTGCGTTAAGAGGGGGTCTAGTTGTACATCACCACCACTACCAGCTATCCCGAAAGACGCTTCTTTATTTCTACTGCATTTCAGATTACTTTATTTCTCACTGTTGGTATTTAACAGAAGATTTAAAATTTCCGGTAGTGAAAAAGGTTTTATACCTTTTCTTGTGCCATTCCTTAGTTACTGGTCGAACATCCAGAAGTGCAATGTGAATATTACGAATAGTTCCCTCCAGAAGACCAGAGATGTGGAGACGTGATGCTTGCCATATCAGTTGTTTCTCCTCTACCAAACGTAAATGTTGTGGGAGCTCTAATATAATGAAGTAACCCCTAGTCATTAGGTTTAATGTCCGCCTCCATGGCTAAATGGTTAGCACGCTGGCCGGGTCACGGGTTCGATTTCCGGCCGGATCGGGGATTTTAACCTTCATTGGTTAATTCCGATGGCTCGGGGGCTGGGTGTGTGTGCCGTCTTCATAATTAGAAATCATCATAGGTAGGGCCCCATTCTCATAGATACACAGGTCACCTGTACCAGGCCTCTTCGGAGTCCTCGCGTCATTATTATTATTATTATTATTATTATTATTATTATTAAAAATAATAATAAATTTAACATCCTATCTTGCCTTGTGTGACAAAAATGGTGCGGCGCCATATTCTCTACGAGGTCCGTCCTTAATGTAATAAGAGGTGGCTGCAATAATACCGTAATTTGAACGGGATATGCGAAGTAGCTCCGTAGGGCAGAGCTTTTGCATGGCTGGCCATCCGCATGAGCGTTTGCAAGATTACCGTTTCTAGGATCAATCCTCTCTTGACTGCGCACCAACATTTTTTGTTCACTGGCTACCTACTGGTAGCTTTTCGAATTTCTATCTTGAAAGCCTTGCAGGCGGCCATGAACTGGGGGTGACAGTGGCTCTTGAGCGGCAGTGGTCTAGCGCCGGGTGTGTCTTGGTACGACCGCAACAGGGTAACCAGTGCCGAAAGGGGATATGGGATTGTGTGGTGTGTTGTCCAAACCTGCTGTGGGGCGGGGTTGGAGTCTATAGGGGAACCCTAACACAAAATAAGGGCAGATAATAACACGGCACTATTTCTTTTATCTCACCTAGAACGAGGCGAACGTAGTCGAGCTGGGCTGAGCGATGACCATCTTCCCTAGAGCCTAGACCAGGCACGCACTAACTTTCATCTCTTCGGGTCGTTCAATTCCTTGTAACAGTTTAGTAACAGTTTAGTTATCCCCATTCTTATTTTTCCAGATAACTTATTTTAAGTATATGGACCTCCTATACTATGTAGCTTTCCAATTATAACATTGTGCATTACGGATAAGATGGTGTACCAGAAGAAAAGGCGGGTTGATAAAAGGCGCCGGGACATACTCCCTTATGTGTGAAGGAAACTGTGTTAATTAAGAATATTACCGTGGAGAGGCCATCCATGCATAAGACGGGCAGTGCAAGTCTAGGCAGCAACAGGTCGTACACAGGGGTAATGTGAAGATCAGTTTACAAAATGATGACAAGAACAGTACCAGGTAGTAACGGTTATTAACTATAGATTTAATATTGTCATTCCCCTAACCCTCACTAAAAGAATTGCGGTAATACACGTAAAAATGTGTATATTTTGTTTCAAAAATAAAAGGTACACGAATTGCTATTTGTTGCACGATCATTTCAAATAATTGCCTGTACTAATATACTAGAGCCAAATAGACGTTTTTTTTTTAAAAAAATCAGTTCTTATTGGCTTTCTAGAAAATGTTATCGGTGATTTGGAGCGAAGGCTGAGTACGTTACTGCCCTTATATTGGGGCAAAAGCTTTCTATTTTAAAGACGGAACCTGTGGTCGTCGCTCTTCAAGAATAATCAAGAGTTATAGAACACTGGACGGCGCGTTGGTACGCCCATTAGACACTACAAAACGATGGTCTGTAATATACTTTATCTATGACACTGTGTCATGTTTACGCACTGTCAGCAGGGCGTGAAGTGAGCATTTTGAACACTAGTGCGTAGAGTAAACAACTGTGCGTGAAGAATTGATACTCTTATTTCACGCACTATTGACGAAATTACAAAATTTAAATCAACAAAAATGTATTTTCTGACCTCAACATCGAATAGCGTTACCACACGGTATAGTATTTTACATTATTAAGTCCTTCATTTAAAAGCTAAGCAGCACAGTTTAGTATAGTTCAAGTAAACTCAGCGATAGTTTTAAAGCTTTCGTATATAAACTTGCTATTTCATAAGATGGAAGCCATTCTTTCACTATCGACTTAAAGTTCATATAACTGTAGATAGTAATTATTTTTCCGACCTGTCGAAAACTAATTACACAATTTATAAAAATACTATATCATATCCGTTTCTTTCACATGTGAGGCGTCCAGAAGCTAAACTCAGCGAGTGCATCAAAACATTTTTTTCAGGAAAGGCGAAAACCGTATTACGTCCTTTGGCTGGCATGAATTCAAAATTCCTTTTCATTGTAGATTTATGTTCACTTAGGACTATTTTTAAAATACTATTTAGTTATTATCTAAAATGGTTTGGATTCACCGAGCTTTGCTCCTATTTTCATGGATCTACAGAGGTTTTCTTCTGAAGAGATATTATCATAACCTAACTGGAAAGAAATTCCTTAATACTGGTTCATTTTCTGCTATTTGCTTTACGTCGCACCGACACAGATAGGTCTTATGGCGACAATGGGATAGGAAAGGCCTAGGAATGGGAAGGAAGCGGCCGTGGCCTTAATTAAGGTACAGTCCCAGCATTTTCGTGGTGTGAAAATGGGAAACCACAGAAAACCATCTTCAGGGCTGCCGACAGTGGGATTCGAACCCACTGTCTCCCGGATGCAAGCTCACAGCTGCGCGCCCTTCACCGCACGGTCAACTCGCCCGGTAATACTGGTTCAAATGAGAAAAGAAATTACTTAATAACTACAATTAACTATCATTACAAATTATATGGCATTACATTAAAGCCTGCAAGAAGTAAAAAGGCCACTACCTTGTAAGTCCTGTCGTGTCCCGTCTGAATTACACAGGCAACTCATTGTCTTCTGGATGAATTTCAAATTCTGAATCCTCCTCTGCATTGTGCCCGGATGTTTGACGATCGATCATATTATTCTAGAAAGCAAAAATCTTTCTTTGCTTTCCAACTCTCCCCGAAATGCTTTCTGAGAAGAAAAGCAATGTTACTTTCACTTCCTTTAAGGCTCTTCCAATTCGGATAACATTCGGCTTCATAGACGAGTAGGCTTTCCTACCATTGTTTCAGCCTCCTTCACGACTGTGTGCAGTAGGGCCAACTTGACATAAGCTTAGAAATAACGTACATGGAGGAAAAAACGATGTCTAAACAGCATTATTCAGACACAGAACACAATGTGTTTTGAGCTAATGTTGCACCTGAAAACCACCTTAGGTAACGGCGCTTGGTAAGGGTAGACCAAGTTATGCTTCATTAAATGGATTCACTCAGTTTTGCTTTGCAATCAGAAGTAGATACACGCACACTTTTGCATCTATAGGCTGTTTTCCACGTGTGTTTTAGAACAGACGTAAATAGTTTTGATTGTATTTTGAGTGTCTAATCAACAGACGGTAGCATAAAGAACCTAATGGCGGCAACAAGTCATTTTAGAGAAAAGGTGGATTTACTGCAGTTTGCTTCTGGACGCCTCATGTGTGTGTTCTAATACATTTTGTGTTTTGTATTCGAGACACTGGAAAACTTGTAAGTTATGGTTTGTAAACTGATCATAGTGCAAGGAGACATTTTCTTTGCCTTAACTGTACGTTCTGCAGCTACCTGAATTTCCCCCATAAAGTCATTCTTAATTTACATTTTCCGTATAAGTTTGCCTTCAGTGCTTGATAAGACCGTATGAATTAATAGACGATTGATGTTCGAAATTATTTGATGAGAGACGTATTCAAGTCCTTGTCTACGATTATCATAATGGTCTTGAAATACGAAACCTTATAACTTGAAAATCAATTTTATATTCATGATGGTTATGATTTACTCAAACTTGCAACTTGACAAGCAATTATATCCCCATGATACCTAAACTTATAACTTTAAAATCAATGTTATCTCTATGGCGAATATGCCATGCGTAAACGTACAAATTGAAAATCAATTTTCTTTCCATGATGGCTATAAAATATTTTAACTTACAATTTGAAAACGAATTTTATCTCCGTGATGGCTATAAAATATTTTAACTTACAATTTGAAAACGAATTTTATCTCCATGATGGCTATGAAACACGTAACCTCACAATTTGAATATTACATTTCCTTTCCATGATGACTGAGAACGATTGAAAACCAGTTATATAATGTTATTCTTGTTACATTTAAGGCTTTTGTATAAAGAACATTGTGTGATATAAATTCATGTTCTTGAGAACCTCAGATTTTCCCGTATTTTTCAAGCAATACACTGAGGTAAAAGAAATAACACACTCCTTTACCAACTTGTATCATACACAACTATTCGTCTATGTAGCAGTAATTCGTCTGACTTGTGAACTCCATGTAAACACCTGAGCTGTAACTCTCTCTATATTTACTCTATGGATTGCCCTTCAAAACGTCACAAAGTTTACAAATGAACTGACACGTCGAACTACTTATGTAGGACCAGTACACAAAGTCGATCTTTAAATACATTTCACGGGAAATTAGTTTCAATATGATGATGATGATGATGATGATGATGATGATGATGATGATGATGATGATGATGATGATGATGATGATATTAACAAGAAAAGGATCTTCCTATTCTTTCCCAGTTTTCTTGGGGCCGCCACTTGTGTGGATTTGGCTGTGTAGAGGAACGAAGTCACTATTGCGTGTTTCTACGTATCCTTGTTGGTAGTGTGGTGTGTTGTAAATATGTAGATAGAAGGAAGAGTATTAAGACGAACACTAATACCCAGTCCCAGAACCAGAGAAATTAACTATACACAATAAAATCTACGGCTCAATCGGGAATCAAACTCGAGGCCATCTTAACCGAAGACCAGTGCGCCGACTATTCAGCCATGGAGCTGGATAATAATAATAATAATAATAATAATAATAATAATAATAATAATAATAATAATAATAATATGGTTTCCCATAGTCGGCTGAAAGTAAAACTTTTCAATTGACGCCATCTGGTTGACACTGCAATGAATTTTTATATCACGTTTGTTTTACTATGTCACACTACACTACGGTCAGGGCTCCTAATAGGGAAGCCGAAAATTATAAGTTAATTAATTGGGAACACAGATCATTTTGACAGAATTGTCTGATACAGTGCGTTATTAGTTTTCCTGCCTCGAAATTTCGTGCGGCCTCAGCAAAAATTGAACTCGCGATCACCGAGTGAGTTGACTATGTGATTCAGATCGCGTAATTGTGAGCTTGCATTCTAGAGATGGAGGGTTCGAACCTCAGACATGAATATACTTTTCCATGTTTTCCTCATTTTTACACCCGCCTGTATGTTAATTAAACCCACGGCCTTTATGTTTCAGATCGTAGCTTTTTCTCCGCCCCTCCTTAAATCGCTGAAAATCTTCCATGTGTTGGTGCGACGTTAAACCACTAGCTTCGAACAAGGATGATGTAATATGGAACAGTACTGTACACTTGTATACTGAATATTACAGGAGGTGCTGGAAACTTCAAAGTATTGTCCTTGCATAATATATACAGCGTGTATAAGAATTATACCAACAAAAAATATCAGGGACGCCCTTCCTGTTATTTTAAGAACGATGATGCATTCGGATTGGCGGAAAGAAAATGAGGCTAATTTGTTACCTCCGGGCGCAGGATACAAATTGACGAACTTGCCAGAGAGCCAACCGCTGCCTACTGCTGTGCGACAGAAGAGGGAAAGGAAGGGAGGGGAAGTGGGAAGTGGGAGACAGAGGTAATGCTCGGTGCGAATTCACATGTTTCTCGTTCGTTTCGCATAGTCGCTTCCCAGTCCCAGTAGGAAGAGTACAGTTTGTTCTGCACAAATTGACTACTGTGCGAACACCGTAGAAAGAGAGGATGGACTTGTACTAAGAATACAGGCAGCTTTCCAGGTCGTTCTCTACACACCACACATACTCAACAGAGTCCAAGGGTCACTACTACACCATTGTGAGCTGTGCATCGAAATAGAAAGGGGGGGGGGCATATTGAGCATCTACTGTAATCAAACCACTGGGCGTATTGTTTCCTTCGTTCAGCATTGCATTCCATTTATAATAATAATACACAATCGTGGGGCGGCGTTCTATCTTCGAGCATGTCAAATAATAAAGAACGTTACTGCGACCAACAGACGAGCGGAGAAATTATCTGGTGCATTCCTTGACTGACAAGTGTGTCTTAATTACGGTGTGTTCTTGTTCTGTATGAGGGGCTGTCTGGCCGAGGCGGTAAAGGCGTGCTCGGTTCGCCAGGAAAGACGTGGGTTCGAATCCCCGTCAGGAGGTCGTAAAATTTAAGAAGCGAGATTTCCACTTCCGGAGGTGCACATGGCCCTGAGGTTCACTCAGCCAACACCAAAAATGAGTACCAGGTTAATTCCTGGAGGCAAAGGCGGCCGGGCGTAGAGCTAACCACTCTACCCCCTCACGTGCCGAGGTTAACAATGGTGGAAGCCTTTACCTTCCACTCCTCCAAGGGCCTTCATGGCCTGTACGGAGGTGACTTTGCTTTCTTGTTCTGTGTGCGCAGTTGAACTAACTGTGCATGTTGCCTGTAAGAGACATGCGGAGCGTTATCTCTGTCTCCATCATACACCCCACTTCTCCTCTCTGAAGCACAGCAGTAGCTTGTGCTCTGGCAGAGCAAATATGGCGAGTTCGTCAATTTGAATCGCGCGCCCGGAAGTAAGAAAGTACCCCTCTTTTCTCGAAAACATTTTTCTCCGCCAATTCGATTGCACCATCATTCTTAACATAACACGAAGAGCACCCCTGATTTTGTTTGTCGGTATAGTTCTGATACAAGGTGCAAGGTTTGTTTGCTACAAACTATACTAGACTTAACTAAAGTTGGCGTCTGACAGGTAAGGTTGGAGGGAGGAGCACTGCACGTGCCCATTTCACGATGTTGCAACATTCCAGCATTCCTTTCTACATGCTCTTACCCCTCGCTTCCGGCTTACTTGTTCCCTCCTTCATTCTGACCGCTGTGATCTGTTGTAGACTACCTGGCCAGGCGGTGCCGTCCCATTTGCGATCACTCTTATACAAACAATCAGGTTCTTATCAGAGACACTGACAGGTTTGGCAACTCCCAGCAAGACGAGCTGCCCTGAAGTTTTATCTCCATGGCAACCGCAGTCGCCCCACCCTCGTTTCCATGGCGACCACACAGCCACTCCCTTTATCCCGCCTCGGCAGGCAGTAAACGGACCTCCCTCTAAGAAATGTCAGACACCAACTCTTATTATTAGCAGTATAGGTTGAAGATACTGGATGTACGATCGGTATAAGCAGTCACTTCAGTGGTGAAGTGGCAAATACGTCCGCCATTATTTTGCGAACCGTTCGATTGCGATTCCGTGTTCACTGAGGTGTTTCATTTCTCTTCTTTTCTTTCCTATCTTGAACGTTCTACCGTTTCTGCTTGTGCCATCACTTCTGATATACCCTGACTGGAACAATCCTAGAGTGCTTGTAGGTATTGACCGCCCCGTTTCTGTGCAGATAATCAATGGTGCACAGCTCGTCTCTCGCTGAAGGGACACCCGGTAGAACTGGAGACGCAGACGGATGGCCTAATAAAAGTGTAAGTTCAGTGACCACACCACAGGAATGTTTGTCTGGCCGACTTTTGATCAACGAACTATTACGTGGCTCTGGTGAAAGTGAGACTTCAATTACAGCATTAAATACAGAGGAAGATGGAACTTGTCGCGCGCTACATCGTCATTACACCGGGGTAATCATATGTTACTGTTGCAATACAAGACTGCGTCGCATACCTCACTCTGCTTCTGCCTAAGGCGCATTGGTCTTACAATTTACTTTACGTCGCAACGACGTCTCATGGCTACGATGGGATAGGAAAGGATTACGAGTGAGAAAGAAGCAACCATGGCCTTAATTAATTGGTCCAATGATACCTTCAATAGGTTTGTTAAATGCAGACCCGCCACTCACTTCAGTTATATTTAATTTTTAAATGTCGGTCATCGATTTTTCAATTATCACAATATTAAGAGACAAAAATATTATAGAAATATTTTTGCACATATTAACATGAACTCTACAGAAAGTACTGCACAGAATGATAATAGGAAGTTTTTTTAGATGATTCCTTTCTATCTTGCTTCGGGTACTTAGACCAATACTTCTTACTGAGCAAGTGGTTATGCGGATTGGGTAACGCAGCTGTGATATTATTTGTTTCATAGTTTATGACCATTCCTTCTGGAATGAATATAAAATCGACCGTCGGGGTAACTCATTAATCCTTAGGTCCATAGAGTACCATATCTATATTAATAATAATAATAATAATAATGTTATTTGCTTTACGTCCCACTAACTACTTTTTGCGGTTTTCAGAGACGCCGAGGTGCCGGAATTTAGTCCCGCAGGAGTTCTTTTACGTGCCAGTAAATCTACCGACACGAGGCTGACGTATTTGAGCACCTTCAAATACCACCGGACTGAGCCAGGATCGAACCTGCCAAGTTGGGGCCAGAAGGCCAGCGCCTCAACCGTCTGAGCCACGCAGTCCGGCCATATCTATATTAATAAAATCATAACGACCGTGTGTCTGTCCATAGAATATTTTGGCGAAATTTTCATTCAGTTATCCTTTTCAGGTGTAATAATGACCATCTGCATATTTTTTTAGCTGTGCTGTCTGTTTGTCCGAGTTCTTATAACTTGAAAACTACTGCATATATTTCTACCAAACTTCATATTTAGAATGCACCTGTCCTTGGGTAGATTTTAGAGCCAATATTGTTTCTAAATCCCTGAATTGCGAAACCAAAACCGTAATTTTGCACTCCACAAAATATACACACCGAGCGAGCTGGCCGCACGGTTAGGGGCATGCAGCTGTGAACTTTCATCCGGGAGACAGTGGGTTCGAACCCCACTGTCGGCAATCCTGAAGATGGTTTCCGTGCTTTCCCATTTTCACACCAGGCAAATGCTGGGGATCCACCTTAATTAAGGCCACGGCTGCTTTCTTCCCACTCCTAGACCTTTCCTGTCCCATCGTCGCCATAAGACCTATCTTGTCGGTGCGACGTAAAGCAAGTTGAAAAAAATACACAACCACACAACCAAAATGGAAATCTACCTGCCTTAATGGAAATCATTTTATAAAACTTTGTTCTCATATGCATCATTTCGATATGAGGATTAATAAGAAAGATATCATTAACGTACCGTTTTTCAGTGTAAGTTCGAGCGGACTTAGCCTAAAAGTGGGTCCGTGTAAAGCATATTTCTTATAACTGCAAAACTACTGGAAGTATTTTAACCAAATTTCATATTTAGCACCCCCCTGTCCAAAGGTAGCTTTTAAGATCCACAGGATTTCAAATACGCGGAGTGGACTGGGAATTTGTAGGAAAATGAAACCGTGATTTTATTCTCCCACAAAATATACCAGACCAGTCTGGATGGGAATCAACCAACCTTGATGGAAATCCATTTCTGAATTTTTTCTTGTCTTTGGGTAAGTTTTAGGGCCAATATTGTTTCTAAATCTCAGAGTTGACTTGGGGTTTATATGAAACCAAAACCGTGATTTTACACTCCCACAAAATATACGAGGAGCAGATTCCTTATCTATATAAATAAAATCGTCTCGACCGTATGTCTGTACATTGACTATTCTGGCGAAATTTTAATTAAGTTATCCGTTTCAGGTGTAATAATGAACATCTGCATATTTTTAAAAGCTTTGGTGTCTGTTTGTTTGTCTGAGTTCTTATAAATTGAAAACGACTGTATATATTTCTACCAAATTTCATATTTAGAATCCAGCTGTCCTTGGGTAGGTTTTAGAGCCAATGTTGTTTCTAAATCCCTGAACTGACTGTTTTTTCTTTTTGCGAAACCGTGATTTGGCACTCCTGCAAAGTATACACCACCAAACGTAAATGAAATCTACCTTCTGGAAATCAATTTCTAAAAGATCTTTTTTTCATGTGCACCTTTTCGATAGGACGATAACAAGGGAGTTCTCAATAATGGACTGTTTTACAGGCAGCCATGTCATTTCAAGTTGGATTAAATGGTTTAATTTAAGAAACATTTGACTCTTTTCGATAGAAAGGATAATAAGGGAGGTAAAAATAAAATGGCGTATGGCTTTTTTTTAGAGCCGAACATGTCGTCGGACACTCCCGCACTAAAAGCCATACGCCATTTTATTTGAGCTTTATTGTACTTTAGCCAACGGCCGTAGCCGTGTTGAAACACCGGATCCCGTGAGATCTCCGAAGTTAAGCAACATTGGGCGTGGTCAGGAGTTGGATGGGTTGCCACGCGCTGTTGGTGGGGGGTAAGGGAATGGGGGAGCGGAAAGGAACTGGCCACCCTACCGCACGTAAACTCCGGCTCAGGAACACCTCTGCGGAGGTTCGGACCTGCCTTCGGGCAGTATAACCCTTACCTTACCTATGTCCGACTCGTTGGCTGAACGGTCAGCGTACTGGCTTTCGGTTCAGAGGGTCCCGGGTTCGATTCCCGGTCGGGTTGGGGATTTTAACCTTAATTGGTTAATTCCTACGGCACGGGGGCTGGGTGTATGTGTTGTCTTCATCATCATTTCTTCATCATCATCATCATCACCACCACCACGACACGCAGGTCGCCTATAGGAGTCAAATAGAAAGACCTGCACCTGGCGAGCCGATCCCGTCCTGGGATATCCCGGCACTAAAAGCCATACGACATTTCATTTTTTTTCTTCACCTTACCTATTGTACTTTACGTTAACGCCGCGTGCTTTCGTAGAATAATATCAGTTTAACCTGCCGTATTAAACGTTTGAATACAGGCTTGTTACTTCGCATAAATTCATGAAGGAATCGTGAAACTGATTACCAATTTCCGTGCGAAGAACGGGCACATATGCTAGTCTTAAATAAATGTTTAAACAAATCTCTATTATGCAATCCCGTGAGCCAATGCATGTTTCACGTGTTATAATTTGTTAATAGAATACTTCGGAAACTCAAGGCCCAGATTTGGCCTGCTTATGAGAAGAAAGAGATTACGGCATCTCAAATTGACCTAAAATATGATTTGCCTGATTGAATCTAATTTTCGAAGAAGATAAAAATTATGTGCAACGAATACAGCGTGTAGGGACATTTCCCTAAGACTGAGAACTTTATGAGAAGTGGGAGTCGAGTGACTTTATCACTAGAGAGGTTCCTGATGGAGTCTTGACCAGTGCACGTGGGGTATGGGTTCGGTTTGGAGCTACGAAATTGAGCTCTCTTGGCTATGATGAGGAGCTGTATGTTTGTTCATGATTAAAGTTTCTTTCTAAACTACTGGAATTAAATACTTTCATTCTTCTTTGCTCGCTACAATCTTTCCAGGAAATGCATGGAATGTATTTGAATGTTAATAAGGGTTAACACAGAACTCAGGAAGGTACAGAAGGAACCAGAGCTGAAATGTTCATCTATAGCGCTTAGTACACAAGACAGCGTGAGCTGCTACTGACCTACTAGAGCATACAGTTTCTGTCTTGTGATGCAGCTGGACAACATTCACTGAGCCGTGAACTAATAAAGAACCACTCGCTGTTACGTCATGTAGGAAGAAGAGCTTGGTATTCTCATTCCCGTCACCAGCGAATGACATAACATACGCGCTACGGTTTCAATGTCAATGAGCTCTGTTTATTCAGGACATCGTCTTCTTCGGTGTCTTCATGCTAGACGTGTCGGTATCCGGAGAAACATGCCGCTTCTGTTCTACAGTGGAGCCCTCAGGCGTACGGAGGATTCCGTGTGAAAACGAACAGCAAGTAAAGAGGTTTTTTAGATTTTGAAGTAATATCTTAACAAAAATATAGTTATAGAGATTAATTTTTACACAGTATCAGCTTCTTTACGACATAACTTACATACTATGTAACTAATGTCTTAGTGTCCCTCATCTTTTATACCGTTCTCCTATCCTCTACTTTTAATTGTCTAACCATATTATTTCTGTAAGTTATGCGTTGTTTTTGTGGATATCTGACCATTTTTAGGAAGCTAGAAAAATAAAATAAAAATAACGTCTCCATTATACTAAATGATAGTACGGTATACTTTTCTGAGAGTAAACTTTTTACAGAAATATTATGAACAAACTATGAACGACAGGATTTTCATTTATTTTTATTGAATCTGACTGACTTACTCTCAATAAAACAGTATTTTGAATTCCACTACGGTTTCCTCTTTGAAGCAATAGGCGGACTGCGTTTACAAAATCTTAAGGGTTTTTCGTGTAGTTTTATGAAAGTGAAGGTATTTGTATATGATAATGCTGAATTTAGAATATTAAAGTGGTAGTATTTCTTGTAATAGTTTTTTACCCACGGAATTTCTCTGGTGTTGTCGTAAGTCATAGTGTAAAATATTGAAATACTTAAGGTACGGGTGAATTTGTATATGATGATGATGAATATAGAATGTTAAACTAGTACTATTTCTTGTAATAATTTTTCAATGGAATTACTTGTTGTAGCCTTATTGTTGTTGTTGTTGTTGTGTTTGGGTAATTCTATTTTTACTTTATTATACACTACCGTAAGCGATCATTCCCACCAGGATACTTCCCAATTGCGATGCCTTTGTTAATAATAACAGCATTTGTTTTGTTTTCGAAGCTCGCGCCTGAGCTTTATGCAACCCTCCACGCACTGAAATTGCGCACTTCAGTTGTACGCGCTGCGACGCTACTCGCTCGTTGAGTAGCTAAGTCAGGGCCTCTCAAACGCCCAAAATCTCACGCGTGCAGATAGAGGCGCAAGAGCTCCGTGCACTGTGCATCGCTGCCGCTCGGCATGGCTCGGATCAACGCTTCGTCTCTAGGCTACTCGGCTAAGCTCGGCTCAACTCGCCTATACTCGGCTCAAGTCAGCCCGGATTTGGAGCGCTACGGCGCAAATGGGGCAGAGGGAGACAGGCGGAGCGAGCGAGAGAGGCGTGAGGAAAGAGAGAGTAAGCGCTACTGCTCCAAATCGAGGAGTGGGGGGTCTGCACTCTGGTCAACCAAACCAAGTCGTCTTTTGCACCGTGCACAGTGCATGCACCCTGAGAGGCCCTGAGCTAAGTGCTTCTTGTGGAACCTCAGTCTTACTAAAGTATTAATTATTTATTCGAATATTATTTACGATCCATACATTTTACAATGATGTTTTTTAAACTGTCGAAATGTTCAAACATGTTTTTCAATTTTGGAATAAAATAAATATTAGCTCAGTACAGTTATGAACAGCGCATATGATTCACGTACCATTAAAAGCCTAAACTCTCATTCATTTCTTGTCTCTAAGAATAACTGAAATATAAAACTCAAAAATCACTCAAAATAATATGCTATTATACGATAAATGTCATGATTTTTTATACGAGTGCTATTACAGTAAGGAAAACCGAGTGAGTTGGCCGTGTGGTTAGGGTTGCGTAGCTGTGAGCTTGCATTCGAGAGACGGTGGGTTCGACCCCACTGTCGGCAGCCCTGAAGGTCGTTTTCCGTGGTCACCCGTTTTGACACCAGAAACATTCAGGGGCTGTACCTTAATTAAGGCCACGGTCGCTTCTTTCCCCACTCCTAGCCCTTTCCTATCCCAGCGTCGCCGTAAGACCTTGAGGTTTTTCATGTAGTTGTATGAAAGTGAAGGCATATGATTAGTTTCGGAAGCTCGCACCTGAACTTTATGCACTTCATTTTTCGATAGGACCTACCCTTTATACGTTATTTTAGTTCATGTTAGGCTGAAACTATACACATTTGGGACAAACGTCTGTAAAATCCCCCACTAGTTCGAAACGGTGAAATACAGGTAGACCTCGTTATACGCGATAGTTACGTTCCGCAGAATTGCCGCGCATAGCGAATTCGCGTAAATCGAGAGTCATTTTATATGTGGAATATAGGGTTAGGTTTCTGTTTACTCGCGTGTTAAGTTTAAAATAGCAGAGATTATTACTATTTTTACAAAGAAAATAAAACGCCATTATGTTTCTGAAACGCATTTTAATGCAAAATTTTATATAAACTTAATTTTCTAACACTGAAACACAATAATAAACTAAATTCTGCATACAAGCTCTTGGCTTTAGCTTGAATAGCAGCTCCAGAGAGAGACATGTGTTGGTTGGGGTTCGTTGTGCTGCTCAATCCAATCCATTATTTCCATTCCTTCCGAGCGAGATTTGGTCACTTTAGTCACACTTAAGTTAGTAGAAGATTGAGCAGTTTTTCGAACTGATTTCGCATTGTCACGAATAGTTCTCACAGTGGGTTCAGTAAGTCGCAAAGCACGCTGAATATCAACAATACCCTCACCTTTCTCATAGCGATCCAAAACTTTTAACTTTGTTTCTAACGAATACGACTTTGGTACACGTTTCTTTCCTTCTTTCCTTTTACCCGGCGTTTTAAAATAGAAAACCCGTCAAGTGCAACTTCACAGCTCTACTGACCGAAACTGACGATTTACGTCTCGACAAATACGACGGAACATGCGCTTGCTTCGTTTAACCTTGGCGCGCGATGTAGTGTACGTTACAGAGTTCGGCACGCATCTCTGTACCCGCCTTAAGGCATTGCAGCTTCCATGTACTGTTAACAGATGTCAGCACTAGACTTAAAACCAAAAATCGCGTATATGCGAAATCGCGGATAACGAATCCGCGTATAACGGGGTTTACCTGTATATCAAAATCGAAAGTATCCCTTGCGAGACTCAAGATTTCAAGGTTTACCCTTACCAAATTTCGACCCAATCGGTCCAGTAGTTTTCGAGCCTATCTGGAACAAACAAATAAATAAACAGACAGACACCATCTCATTTTTTAATTCATAGTATAAATTACAGACCAGAGCCAAGGTTACGGATGGGGAAGCCTTCTATTATTCCAAGGGCCTTCGTGAGCTGTAAAATGATCGGTACGCTTTGCTTTGCTTTGCTTTGCTCGGTTTGCTCACATGGCAAAAGAAATCTCAATTAACAAATTGTTCCTGTTCCCATTTTGAAAAGGAGTACAGTACGTGATGGGAGTTTGAGGGCCAAAGAACACTCAAGAACAAAGAAATATTTATGGTGGTGTACTCCTTCCCTTTGGTAGGACATAAATGTTTTCCAAGAATTACTTTTATTGTGTCAGGACGTGTACACAAGGGGACAATGAAGTAATCACAGAAATGTGAGGCATGACAAATAAAAGGGAAACGGACATAATGAAGGGATCTGTCCTTAAAGGGGTGCATTAGTGGGCCATTAAATTTACAAATACGAGCCTCTAACAATTACACATTTCTACCGACTTAACCCTTCACTAAAGACTTGTGGTTCCAAGAACCTAGTCATATGATAATCCATAGCATTGATTATTAAAAGTACATCTGACTCAGTTGGATCCACCGCCCGTAGGCCAGCCACATTCTATCACAGAGAAAGATCACTCATTTCACTGTTAACAGTGTGTAGGCTGTTAAGGGGAGTCGTGACTGAAATATTGTCATTTTGACCCCCCCCCCAAAAAAAAACATTTTCAATACTAATATTATAAAATCCCCCAATTTTCCCCCTTACAAATCACGTTATCAGTTTTCCCGAACGACATTTTAAAGCACTAAATGCCGGATATAAAGGGCAGCGATGTGCACATGCCCCTTTCTGTCGCGCTGTCAGACAAAATTAGCTTCAAAGGTTTTTCGGACTGCCATTTGAATAATACCGCTGGAATATATTTACCTTGTGGTAGGCCTAAGCTGTGCGTAAGAGGAGAAAGGCATGTGAGTTCGGGGCACTTTCAAAGCCAGTATGTTTCTTAAGCATTTCAATTACTTTTCTTCTTCTTTCTTCCAAATTTGGCCAACTGTGGACCGCGTGAAACTTAATGCTTTCTAGCCAGTCTTCTTCTTTTCTCTTCCCAGAACTTCTTCATTCGTTCACTCCTTATTTTTCTCTGCTCCTCAGATATTACAAACTCGAGTTCTGAACTTATTTCTGTTAAGGATCAATTCTGGTGTTATTTTAATTTCTTCTGCGTCCTTCTTAACCTCCTCCACCCATTTCATTGTCCTTCTCAATCCAATTATATATTTAAATATTCTTTTAGTCAGGTGGTTGTCATTCATTCTGACGAAATGTCCGTAAAATTTCAGTCTTAGTTTTCGCATTGTGTCCGTGATCTTTTCGGAATACTTTCCTCAGAATTTTACTTTCCTTCTCCTCGATTTCATTCATTTCCCCTTTTTTATTTAAGAGAAGGCATTATGAACCGTACAGCCCCTCTGGTTTCACAACAACGCTGTAGTGTTTAATTTTGGCTTTGTAGGATATTGCCCGTTTATTGTACTTGTTCTGTGTCAGTCTGTAGGCCAGTTCCAGTTTCCCAGCTCTTTCCTTGTTTGCCTCCTTATTTAGTCCATTGGGTTGGATCAGTTCTCTCAAATACTCAAACTTTTCTACTCTTCTAATCTTTCCGCACTTCACTTACATGCTTTTCTCTCCCTGATGTCGGTACTCCATGTACTTCGTCTTTTCGTAGGAGACTTTGAGACCTGTTTTCTTCGCACTGTCATGAAGAAGACCCAGCATCCTTTGGCCGTGCGGTTTTGGGGAGCGCAACTGTGAGCTTGCATTCTGGAAATAGTGGGTTCGAACCACACTGCCGGCAGTCCTGAGGATGGTTTTCCGTTGTTTCCCATTTTCACACCAGGCAAAAGCTGGGGCTGTACCTTCATTAAGGTCACGGCTACTTCCTTCCCATTACTACCTCTTTCCTATACCATCGTCGCCATAAGATCTATCTGTATCGCGGCGACGTAAAGCAAATAGAAAGAAAAACTAAATATAAAAGTCCAAATGCGAAACCAAGTGTTGTTCTTAAATATATGAGTATTTTCGCCAAGTATGCCAAATTATAGCCTAATAAAATGCTACATATAAAAATACAAACATACACTGACTGACAGAGCAAATGCAACACCAAGAAGGAGTGGTCAGAACTTTATGCCAATTGCAGGGTAGACTGACGTCACTGAGGTATGCTCATGATGTGAAATGCGCCGCTGTGCTGCGCACGCAGCGAACGATAAATGGGACACGGCATTGGCGAATGGCCCACTTCGTACCGTGATTTCTCAGCCGACAGTCATTGTAGAACGTGTTGTCGTGTGCCACAGGACACGTGTATAGCTAAGAATGCCAGGCCGCCGTCAACGGAGGCATTTCCAGCAGACAGACGACTTTACGAGGGGTATGGTGATCGGGCTGAGAAGGGTAGGTTGGTCGCTTCGTCAAATCGCAGCCGATACCCATAGGGATGTGTCCACCGTGCAGCGCCTGTGGCGAAGATGGTTGGCGCAGGGACATGTGGCACGTGCGAGGGGTCCAGGCGCAGCCCGAGTGACGTCAGCACGCGAGGATCGGCGCATCCGCCGCCAAGCGGTGGCAGCCCCGCACGCCACGTCAACCGCCATTCTTCAGCATGTGCAAGACACCCTGGCTGTTCCAATATCGACCAGAACAATTTCCCGTCGATTGGTTGAAGGAGGCCTGCACTCCCGGCGTCCGCTCAGAAGACTACCATTGACTCCACAGCATAGACGTGCACGCCTGGCATGGTGCCGGGCTAGAGCGACTTGGATGAGGGAATGGCGGAACGTCGTGTTCTCCGATGAGTCACGCTTCTGTTCTGTCAGTGATAGTCACCGCAGACGAGTGTGGCGTCGGCGTGGAGAAAGGTCAAATCCGGCAGTAACTGTGGAGCGCCCTACCGCTAGACAACGCGGCATCATGGTTTGGGGCGCTATTGCGTATGATTCCACGTCACCTCTAGTGCGTATTCAAGGCACCGCACGTTAAATGCCCACCGCTACGTGCAGCATGTGCTGCGGCCGGTGGCACTCCCGTACTTTCAGGGGCTGCCCAATGCTCTGTTGCAGCAGGATAATGCCCGCCCACACACTGCTCGCATCTCCCAACAGGCTCTAAGAGGTGTACAGATGCTTCCGTGGCCAGCGTACTCTCCGGATCTCTCACCAATCGAACACGTGTGGGATCTCATTGGACGCCGTTTGCAAACTCTGCCCCAGCCTCGTACGGACGACCAACTGTGGCAAATGGTTGACAGAGAATGGAGAACCATCCCTCAGGACACCATCCGCACTCTTATTGACTCTGTACCTCGACGTGTTTCTGCGTGCATCGCCGCTCGCGGTGGTCCTACATCCTACTGAGTCGATGCCGTGCGCATTGTGTAACCTGCATATCGGTTTGAAATAAACATCAATTATTCGTCCGTGCCGACTCTGTTTTTTCCCCAACTTTCATCCCTTTCGAACCACTCCTCCTTGGTGTTGCATTGTCACTGTCAGTCAGTGTAAAATATAAAAATAAAAATTAGTTGTCAATAACTCGGCAAACTATTAACTGATCAACTCAAAATTTTGTAACGGTCTATATCTTATTAATGTGTGCCTGTGTTTTAAATTTGATTTTGATAAGTGATAAATTGTAGAGTTTCATAATTTCAGTCATGACTACCCTAAAGGATGGGTACATGTATGATCTGAAAAATGTAACAAATTATAATTTATATAATTTAAACTATAATAATTTCGTGTGGCTATTTCTAGCCGAGAGCAGCCCTTGTAAAGCAGACCCTCCTATGAGGGTGGGCGCCATCTGCCATTTGTAGGTAACTGCGTGTTATGTGTGGTGTGTGAGTTGCAGGGATGTTGGGGACAGCACAAATACCCAGCCCCCGGGCCATTGGAATTAACCAATGAAGGTTAAAATCCCCGGCCCGGCCGGGAATCGAACCCGGGACCCTCTGAACCGAAGGCCAGTACGCTGACCATTCAGCCAACGAGTCGGACATAATTTAAACTTAAACGAATAGACTGTATATATTTTAATTTATTTTACAACTTCGCTAATTATAGGGCAAAGTAGACCTACACTTCATTTTCCAATATATATCAGACATATATTAGATAGTATGAAAGTTACTATCTAATAAAAATAAGAAATAATCACATTAGCATGAGAATATGAAGAAGTCTGGGTGGACGTTCATATAACTTTGTCTCACTTGTTCATAATATCACCAATTCGCAATCATTGACAAGTTTACGCAACCGAAACAACGTCGTACGCGTATACGCATGGTTAAAATAATTTGATGTAATCTGAGGATGTAAACATGTATTTCCTGTATGTTATAGTGTTGTGTGATATTCCGTGTTTCGACACATTGGAAGACATTACATCAGCTGTGATGACATTGAAAAACGAATGGCTTCCTTCTTAGCATCTTAAAAATATGTTTTATATGGTGCATGAAGTCACTCGTGTGTTCATAAAAATGAGGCATTCTGAAAACTTGTAAACTGGGAAGCCGCCTGGGCCTGTGACTCCTATTGAGGAACATGAGCGTGACAGTTGCCTTCCAAAGAGGAGAAAGAAAACAAGTTACTTGTGTGTAATTTATTTTTTTGTATATTTGGAGTTTTCAAGGGAAGTGTAAAGCACATTGAGAAGAAGGAGAGGCAATGTCTATCTATTACTGGTTCTCTGTGCTTCTTTTACAACGCTCGGCGTGTAGAGCTTGTTTTGCATTAACTATTACAAAAACACAAACATAATTTCATATTTAATATGCTTACTTCTGTGAAAATCCTTTGTTCACTCTCTGTATCTATGAAATTTTGATGTCTTCATCTTCTAAAAATTGTGCATTTTGATGTTAAACATAAAACAGGTGAATCTCAGTTTCTGGTTTGCTCAAGATCTAGGAAAAAGAAAAGAAAATACAGCACGTGTTATTCTAAAATTAAAACTAATCTTGTTTTAACTCCCACTGAATTTGTAGAAGCACTCAAGTCAGTATTAACGCAACAGAAAGCCGCGTCACTGGTTAAGGGTTGAATGAAACCTTGACATCAACATCGTTTTGTGCACGGCTGATTTTCATTTCATGCTCGCTGAACTTCTCTTCCAACACCAGTAAAAAGTTATTCACCAATGACAAGATGTAAAACTCAACAGTGTACGTAAGACATTGGGGATTACCGGGTTTATCCCCAATAATAATAATAATAATAATAATAATAATAATAATAATAATAATAATAATAATAATAATAATAATAATAATAATAATAATGAAGTATACTGGAACATAGAAAACATAACGTATACAATGAAGAAGAGGCGATTGATATTTCTTTTTGAACATTTGTACAGAATGGATTACAACAGGTTAACCAAACAGATCTTCAAATATCTTTGGAACAAGAAGTCAACAACAACTTGGATTCATGAAGTCAAGAAAGATTTGAAAAGAAACAACATAAGGAAAGAAGAAGCAACGGAGAGAGGGGTTTTTAAAAATAAAGTGTTAAAAATGGAAGAATTCCAAGGTCGCAAGGGAAAGAAAACAGGCTCAAAATGGTCTGAGGAGAGGAAAAGGTGGCATACTGAGCAGATTAAGGAGTATTGGAAGAAGAAGGAAGAACAAATGATGAAGCATTGGAATTGACACATGGTCCCTAGAAGACCCTAACGGATAAATAAACACTACTACTACATATTTTTTTTCTAGTTGCTTTACGTCGCACGACACAGATAGGTCTTATGGCGACGATGGGATAGGAAAGGCCTAGAAATGGGAAGGAAGCGGCCGTGGCCTTAATTAAGGAAACCACAGAAAACCATCTTCAGGGCTGCCGACAGTGGGGTTCGAACACACTATCTCCCGATTACTGGATACTGGCCGCACTTAAGCGACTGCAGCTATGGAGTTCGGTTCTACTACTACTACTACTACTACTAATAATAATAATAATAATAATAATAATAATAATAATAATAATAATAATAATAATAATAATAATAATAATAATAATATTCGGCCTTTCGAACATGCTGAACGTGCTGAAAATTTAAACACGAATTCTTGAAAAATGTTCAGTGAATGTGTAGCCTATCTGATTTATAGATATTCTTCTTCTTCTTCTTCTTCTTCTTCTTCTTCTTCTTAATCTGCTTACCCTCCAGGGTTGGTTTTTCCTTCGGACTCAGCGAGGGATCCAACCTCAACCGCCTCAAGGGCAGTGTCCTGGAGCTTCAGACTCTGGGTCGGGGATGCACTCGGGAGGATGACCAGAACCTCGCACATGCGGCCTCACCTGCTATACTGAACAAGGGCCTTGTGGGGGATGGGAAGATTGGAAGGGATAGACAAGGAAGAGGGAAGGAAGCGGTCGTGGCCTTAAGTTAGGTACCATCCCGGCATTTGCCTGGAGGAGAAGTGGGAAACCACGGAAAACCACTTCGAGGATGGCTGAGGTGGGAAGCGAACCCACCTCTACTCAGTTGACCTCCCAAAGCTGAGTGGACCCCGTTCTAGCCCTCGTAGCACTTTTCAAATTTCGTGGGAGAGTCGGGAATCGAACCTAGGCCTCCGGGGGTGGCAGCTAATCACACTAACCACTACATCACAGAGGCGGACGATTTACAGATATTAAACAATAAAAATGAAAATGTATTTCTTACTTTAACTAGCTTCTAAGTAATTTCATGCATATTACTAGCAATAGTATTTGGAGGAACCGTAATTAAAATACAGGTAAGTTGCATTTGAATAACCAGTCTAAAATGATACACACGCACAAACACACAGCTCTCGACGAAATATTGCGTACGCCACTGGCACACTTCACACTACAAGGGGGATAGGAAGGGTGACTTCTGACGTGGTAAGAATAGAATGACTGTCAGAGAGACCTGGGCTGAGCATAAATCCTGATACAATTTTCCACGTTCCACTTCCCATTGCTGTAGTTAAGTATTCCTGGCTGTGGAGATCATGATCATCGAATGAATCAACTCTTTCGTGATCACCTTGTACCACACTTCCGGTGCGGCTCGCCCTGACTTTCCCTTTGAGGTCTCGGTAATGACCCTCAACAGCACGCGTTCCCTGAGGCCACGAAAGTTAGGAACACCCGAGTCCTAGCTCTGTGAGAGAAATTCCTTTTCGTGCCAAGTACAGCCTCCTTATGCAATCCTCGACCACACATGGTGATGTGTTATGTAGGTATACTCGTAAATAAACAAAAGTCGTATAATTTTCGACATTTATGAGTTGAGTGCTCATGGCATGAAAATGTGAACTGCCTCTGAGTACCTGGGAAAAGTGATTTTCTCTTCAAGAGAGATATGTCGGAGCTAACATTAATGTGAAATCCTTTAAATTTGTAGCTTGGATTATTAATTGAAAAGCATTAACTGTTAATATAGGATTCCGCTGACTGGGAATTTTGCAAGCAGTTTGGATTGTGTCAGTGCCCTGGTTGTAATACCAGACTTAGTTGAAAATTTACAGTCTCATGTCTATGAGGAGGAGAGTAAATCATCATCAAAAAGAATCGGCTCCAACTCCTCAGGTATGTTGAATGAGCTAGCGCGCTTCATGGATCCATTCCCATGAAATGATCAAGCCCAGTTTCAACACAGATTTCGGAGCGACTGTTTTACTAAGTCAATATTTCATCACTTGTCTAACCCTTCCACTATAGTCCTTATGATCTTCCATTTCCACATCTTGAAGGCTGTTGATATTCCTATTTATATCACAAAGGGACTTGTTTATCGTAGAGGAGCTTTCTCACTAGGTGGTAATAATGTGCTCTTTGTACTCTAGTTGCGTGTTCTGCAGATAAATTGACTATCTGTTGCTACTACATTATCAAGGTGTAGGAGTTCATCTACATCTTGCTCCATCCAGCCTGATATTAATGCGGATGTCCTGTAGACTGACAGGTAACACCACACGTTTAGACTGACTTATTTTGAGACTAAAATGTTGAATAACATATTTCGCTCATTCATTCGTTGCTACACTTAAGCCTCATTCCCGTTCCATATGACTATCATTTTGTTATGAAATCCAGCATCTCTAAGACGTAAAGTGCAATTAGGGAAAATACCTAAGAAAATTGAATCATAGGTAGAAAACGCGGAATTATTACATGTTATTGTTCTGTCGTCCCACAAACTTTTCTACGGTTTTTCAGGAACGTCGAGGTGCCTAAATTTCATCCCGCGGGAGTTCTTTTACGTCCCATTAAATCTACCGACAAGAGATAGCTTATTTGAGCACCTTCAAATATCACCGAACTGAATCAGGATCGAACGTGCTAACTTGTAGTCAGAAGGCAGGCGCTCTACCCTCTGAGCTACTCAGTCCGGCTAAATGAATGCGGAATCGGAGCAGGTACATCATTCAGTAGGCCTACTCAGAATGTACCTTTTAGAGCATGTCAGTATAGTAAGAAACTATGAAACTCCGATGTAGATTGCACGAAAGCTAACGCAGTGACTTTCAGGAATTTGCTCCGTTTTTGTTTATTTTTGGGAAATAATTTGATTTTGGTGTATAATTGCTATTGGTTTAATTTCGCATTAATACTTGGAAGGTTTTCGGTGACTCTAGGGCGGGAAACAGCTTGGTATGGGAAGGAAGTGGTGGTGATGTTGATGAAGGTAGAGCCCCAACGTTTTCCTGGTGTGAAAATGGGAAACCACCGTAATCCATCCTCAGGGCTGCGAGCAGTGGGGTTCGAACCCACTGTATCCCGAATACAAATCCACAGCTACGCGACCGTAACCGCACGGCCAACTCGCTTGATTTTCCTTACTGTAATAACACTCGTATAAAAATCATTACATTTATCGAATAATATTATTTTTCGCTATTTTAGAGTCCTGTATTTTAGTTATTCTTAGAGATAAGAAATGGTTGAATGTTTAGGCTTTTTAATGATACGTGAATCATGTGCGCTGCTCACGATATTTTTTAAGGCCTGGAAGACCTGCAGTGCAGGTGGGGCCGGAACTTACAGGGCCCGCACAGTTCCCCAGAAACATTAAATAATACAATAACTTTACCCGAATGCCACTCTACATGCGAAAGGTGCCATCGTGATGTGTTTGTAGACTGGACCGAAAAAGTTTGTTTTTAAGGTGCGTATGTAGAGTAATTTACGGATGGTTGCACCTGCCTGCAAGTTACACTGATCAACAAAAAATGACTTTCTGCGGGTATCTTGGTACCCAACACGCGTTCTAAGACAACTGAGACATGTTGATTCAAAATAAGTAAACCATTTGTCTCTACCACCCACTGTTACCATTTACATTGTACGAAAGAAAACAGCTCACAGACAAGAAGTTTCACTAGAGCTGTGATTGTTACATGGAGTACTAATGAGCATAGCTTTAGCTAGGATTAGTGCAAATGCATCACATAGTACATATTGGATTTGTTTGTTACATAACCTCACTCGCAGCAAAACACATTTTGTGAATTTATGCAACCTCTGGACGCCACTTTGCTGACGATAAAAGGAAGCAAATGAGATTGTTCGGCTTTGCATGAAAAATAACGGAAAACAATGAAAACAGTTCTCGGTGGACGCTGTTCATGAAAAATAAAACTTTGTCAACATCTTCAAAACCTGAAGTGATAGAGCAAAACGGTTTTCACATTTGATATCAGCATGGAAAGCTGCACTAGGAATAGTAAACATCAATCCCTTGTATATGAGTGTTATGGTATTGAGTCCAAAAGAGCTGTAACACGAGCGAAACGCTCTCCCACAAATAGGCTATCTGCACAAAAAAAAAGTGACAATTGTACCAAATATCAGATGTTAGACCGAATTATTCCTGTTGCTGTTTCTTCCACAAAACGGTCATTTTCGAAACTGAAACTTATAAAGAGACTCTGTGACTTCAGTCTCTTCAGCATCGAATGTGTCATCCGTGGATATAATTAAAATCGTCTATACCTTTGCATCCATGGACCAGTTTCATTGCTATCAAAACTGAGTACAGTAACATTTCAAAAAATTAAAGACAAAATATAAAAACATATGCTTATTTATTTACGTTGTATTTGAATTCCTGCAAAGTATTTGATTTTCAAAATAAAATCTATTTATAAATTAATTAGGCTTTTAATTTCATAGTAATAAGTCCTTTGTATATATTACATTATATAGATTGCACTACAGTACTTGCTGTAGTTAAATTTAATTTTGTTTCTCGCAGGCGGGCCCGTATCATATGCCTTACCTTATAATGTCTTTATTGAAATCATTAAGCCATTTTCCGTTTGTTTTTTTTTTTTTTTACTACATTTCGTGCTTCCGATATTTGAGGGCAAACGTAGTTCAAGGACGCCTTCTGTCTGGTACTTACTCTTTCACTAAAGTTATATTCAAAGGTTTTCAATGTGAACCTAATGAATTTCGACTTGCAGAGCTGCGGGAGCTAAGTCAAATCCTCAGAGATTTCTCACCCAGGCGCCTCGAAACCCAACCATTGCATTTGTAATTTTGATATGAATAATCATGTCTCTGTAGTTCACATCCGATGTAAAATGGAGCACATATGGCCATGATTACGATATCAACACTCAGATAACGCTACAAGCTTGCTACACAGCAATTCACCATGAGTCAAGTATAGGAGCTACAAAACATCCTACAATAATCACAATTATTGTATTCCACCCAACTGGCAAACATTAAGTCACTGGTTTTACCAGTACGTTTGGAGGAACAAAGTTCGGCAAGCATTTCCAGCCAAAAAATACCAGGTGTATACATAAGTTTTTTCCGGTTTTCGTGGTAAAGAAAAGAAGTAATTTTAAAGAGAAAATCATTTTTTGTTTATTCAAAATATTGGTCATCCGCTTCTACACACTTCGCCCATCTTTCATGTAAGTTATGAATACCTTGCCAGAAAAACTGCTTGTCTTTTGTGGCAAACCATTCGTCGAGCCATTTTCCAACTTCCTCGAAATTGCTAAAGTACTGCTCTGCGAGCGCCGTGCCCCATTGATGCGAAGAGGTGATAGATGAAGCCAGGTCGGGGCGGTACGGCGGGTGCGGAAGGATGTTCCATCCAAGCGATTTCAAGGTGTCTTTCACTGGTTTTGCTGTGCGAGAAGGCGCATTTTAGTGTAACTTTGCCATGCCTTCTGGTCCATTCCGGTCGTCATTCGATCAACGCGTGATTTAAATTAATCATTTTGGCGATAGCATGTGCATTAACGGTTTCACCGGGCTTCAAGAGTTCATAATACACAATAGCACTCTGGCCCCACCAGACAAAAAGCATGGTCTTCTTGCCGAAGCGAAATCGTCGAAACCATGTCTCACATGTTCTAATCGATGGAGCGCGTTCACCGTATGTTTCTACCAGCAAACTTTCCACAGCCGTTTTCTTTTGATTAAATAAGAAAAGTAATGCGTGCCGCAAATGTTCTTTTTGAGGCACAAACATCGGCATGATCACTGAACGATACAACACAGACGCTAGTGTTTGGCGGACTCAACTTTTGTGTGTTGGTAGGTTAATGATAGGAGAACAAACTGACGTATGTTTCAAATTCATGCGCTGCATAGCCTACTGTTTGCTGGCGCCATCTCTTAAAGACGTATGCATACACCACAAAATTAGTTTGGACTATCAAGAATGCAATGCAAAAATAAAATTGTAGAATGTTGTTTATTGTATCAGAGAAACACACAACCTGTAAATGTGTAACCCTCTACAAAATCAAACGCGTCTCTTACAATACCTGACAAAAATAAACAGTAACAATGAAAAGGTTACAATTTATATCGGTATTTTTCTAAAATAAAGGGTTTCCCGTCTTCACTCTGCTTTAGTACTGTGTATGCCTCCTATGGCATTGTTCAGGTCTCCGACACGCTGTGGCATACTGCGGTCCGTACATTGACGTCATCTTGAGGAAGAAACTCCCATTCCATTTGGGCAAATCTAATGAGGTCTAAGAGTGTCTGTGGAGGTTGTGAGCGATCCCAAACAGCCGTTTTCAACCTGTCCCATGCACGCTCAATGCAGTTCATATCCAGTGAATTACCTAGCCAATTTATATTGCTGATACCTGCCTCTCTCATGAAGTTTCTCACTGACGTACCTCGATGAAGGCGAGCATTGTCGTCGATGAAAATGAATTCAGCAACATATTCATCCCTAATTTGTTGTGCAAATCGTCGAATTTCATCGATGTACCACTGGGCAGCTAACGTCCTTCGAATTGGTATCAAAGTTGTAGAATGGCATTGAATAATAATCCCAGTCCAACACATTACACCACCACCTCCAAAAGCATGCACTTGAACATGAAGTTACTTTCCATCACGTACTATATATCTCCACATCCTTCGCTGTCGTTTATCTGGACTAAGTGTTTCATCTGCAAACGTGACATTACAACATTCATCTAAGCCCCATTTAAGATGTTTGCTGGCCCACCTTCTCCTCTCAACACGATGCCGATTCTCTAGTGGCAGATCGAATCGGTCGAAATAATAATTGTCTATTATGTACAGTTTCTGCAAATACAAGGACCCCAGTTGCCCTCAAGAAGTCATCTCGTTATTGTTGAGCAGTCGAAGCTGGTCTTCTTTGCGCTGTTACGCAGATGTACCGATCTTGACGTGGCATTGTCACCCTTGGTCGACCTTCGCTCGGTCTGACGGTCACATTGTTGGTCTAACGGAACCTTTTCCATGTTTTTGACTGTGCTGTTTGGATAACTCCTAAAATGCGCGATAGTGCTACATGTGTACAATGACTTAGCAAATGTCATGGGATAGTCACCTAATAGCGTGTGGGGCCTCCTCTGCCCCTGCGAACGGCAGTGAGACGCCGTGGAAGTGAGTCGACAAGTCCCTCTGGACGCAGCTGACACCAAATCGTTTGTAGAGCGGCCGCCAATGCTGGTCTGTTCGTGGGTGCAGGATCCATGGCACGGAGCCTGCGTTCCAGGACATCCCAGATATGCTCGATAGGGTTCATATCGGGGCTCCTGGGTGGCCATGGCAGTCGTTGGACCTCCGCTACATGTTCCTGAAACCATTCCCGGGTGACGTGGGAGCGATGTGGCGGCGCGTTATCATCTTGAAACACCGCAGAACGTCTGGGCGCTGGAAGGCCAAAAATGGGTGGAGATGGTCTCCGAGCAGCTCAACATACCGTGTACCATTCAAAGTCTCTTCCAGAACAACTAGGGGGGGCCCATTCCATACCAGGAAAATGCACTCCAGATCATAACAGAGACACCAGCGCCCTGGATCACACCTTCGAGGCAGGCGGGATCCATCGCTTCATGTGGTCTGCACCATACACGGTGCCTCCTATCGGCATGGTGCAGTTGAAATCGTGATTCGTCCGACCATATCACGTTACGCCATTGTTCCAGTGTCCATCCCTGGTGACTGGCGACAATTGCGCGTCGTTGTGTCCGATTACGTTGGGTTAACAGTGGCACCCGTGTGCGGCGCCGGCTCCCATACCCCGTAGAACCCATGTTCCTACGGATTGTCCACTGGGAGACGTGTCTAGCACGGCCTGTGTTGAATTGAGCCGTGATTTGTTGCGCGGTTGCCCGTCTGTCACTATTGACAATCCATCTCAGATGTCGCCGGTCACGGTCATCGAGGGTGGCTGGACGGCCGGTCGTCGGTCTTTTGTGGACGGTGACACCCGCATTCAACCATTTACGATACACCCTGGACACGGTTGATCGTGTGAAGCCGAATTACCGCCCCACTTCCGAAATCGCACTTCCCATCAGTCGGGCACCGACCACCATACCCCGTTCGAACGGTGTCTGCTCACGACGACGTTCCATGTCACATGTACAGCCACTGCTCACAAGGTCTCCCATACAACTGCCGCTGGCACAGGGGGCGTGTGTTGCGCAGACAACACCCCTGCGCATCAGTGCTCCGCTATCCCATGCCATTTGCCCAGTCAGTGTATGTCCACCCTGAGTCAACGCAACAATTCGGGCTCGGCCAACTGGTAGATACGCATAGCACATAAAACGTAAACACTAGCTGAAACTCATACCACATTATACACTATACTAGCAGTTTTCACCTGAAATGACGTAGTTCACCCTAGGCTCAACAGAGACCGTAGGCAGCGACATCTGCTGTTTTTTGAACAAGCAATTGAACTGCTTGTGAGTATACCGTACCCTCTACCACATACAACAGGACCACACAAACCCTAATACATAACGCGCCTAATTCCACAATATTCCAAACTTATTTATAATGTTTAGCCTACGTATTTCTATAAATAACAACAATTACTGCATTATAGGGTTGAACAAATAATTGTAATGAGGTTTAAATAACTTCAGTTCCAATTTCTACACTTCTTCTTAGCCCAGACAAAAATGATGCAGTTCTTTGCATCTGTCTCTTGACACAACCCAGAGCAAAACATAGCTTCCACAATATGGAAGCTGCAGACGTCTGAGTTGTGCTGAGTAATGACTAGACCTCGGATTTTTAGGTGGAAATAGGTTAGAATGCAAAGTAATTAGGTTTGTAGGAAGAGTAATGCAACCCGTTATACCATAGTGTAGGAAGAGCAACATAAATTCAAGGAGTTACGTAGGCGGTACCCCTAATGTCTATGCAAATCTCATAGCATAACTGCTGTACGGGGTAGTATATACGTGTTGTTTGCTTAAGTAAATATGCATTCTAACCTATCAGTACCTAAAAATCCGGACTCAAGTAATGACATTCAGACCACGTCTAGTGCGTCCGTATGTTATGAAATGTGCAACTCATAGTGCTAGTCGTGCTTTAATAGCAAATTCTGTCCCAGTGAGGAAAGCAATGGCCAGCTACTTTACTCCTCACTATGCTTTGTACGCCTCATTATGACGCCACTATCGTTTCTTTCGGTTTCATTATAACCACATAAACTCTGATGGTTGGAGTATCCTACCAGCATCCGGGATGAAGACTTAACAGACTAACTGAGGAGGAGGGGCGGGGGGAAGAGAGAAAGGAGATTTGTCCCCAGCTAATTATCAGAAGGAGCTAACGTCAGTGATCTTTATATCCCAAACAATATTCTTCGCTAGTATATCATAAACTAGGATATAGGCCTACACGAAGTGGTTGTACAAAAGAAAGTGCGCTTACCCCAGTATGTGGAACTTAATGTCGTCAATTATGCGGTATGGACCGGGTACAGCTCTAACTCTCAGCACCCGGAGTGATCGTGCGCCCTGGACAGGGCTGGAAGACTGCAACATTCTGGTGATGTCCAGAGAGGAGCAAGTCCGTGGTAGACAGAGTCCAAGGAGAACAGTGCGCGGGGCCTGTAAACAAACAAATAAAGTAAGCGTACTATCTTAGAGCCTTGAGGAAAGCCACAAATCACTATAATAATAATAATAATAATAATAATAATAATAATAATAATAATAATAGTGCGTGGCCTCCTGAGAGGCTGCAGTAGTTCTTTCGAGTTGACGCTCGTGAACTCGCTATAACAAACTGACGAACATTATCATCATGTTTTGTTTAACACAGTCTGCAGTTTTAGTCCATAACATAACATAACAGGCGTACGCACATATGAAGGCATGACATTGACAGAACTCTGACTGATTCTGATGGTTCCGTCAGCTTCAGCTTCGAACGCTAGCGCTGTACCGCGTCTGAGGAGCCATCTGGTGACGAATGAACGTACCATTTCCACTTCTATTGGGTAACGTCTAAATTCAAAGCTCATTGCTTCAGATAGTAATGGGAAGAAGCAGTTCACCTCTGGGAACTAGTTCATTCACTCTCGCTCCCAACAAAGAACTACTTCACGAACTACTTCAAAATGTGTAATTTTCCCGCCAGAGCACTCTGCAACCGCTGAAGTAGTTCGTCCGCGAACAAGTTCTTTCTCATTCCCTTCACACAAGGCTTCATCGCTTCGCGAGCTTTCCAGAACGAGGAAGTACACAAAGCCGACAACAGGTAGCACGCAGGTGCACTTCTCTGTAGTAACATTCATAAATGCTATAGAGGTGAACGTTTCTATTAGCAGTAATGTCAGTTCACACTCTCCCCCCCCCCGCCCTCAAACCCTCAGAAATGTAAGTGTAGGAAAAATCTATTTCTTTTCAAAGATAATCAAAATTTCTGTTAAATATTGTCGACTTGAAAATGAGATGTTTTAAAACGTGGATTTGCTATCGCAGGAGAACCCTTTTCTTGGTGGTGATTTCATCCCCTGACTGAAACATAAATTTATAACATCTGAGCGTTGGTCAACCTTTTCCTCGCCGGTGGCGCTAAACGTCAGACTCCAACACTCTCGTTCCCAAGAAAGAACTACTTCAAAATGTGTAATTTTCCCACCAGAGCACTCTGCAACCGCTGAAGTAGTTCGTCCGCGAACAAGTTCCTTCCCATTCCTTCACACTCGTGAAGTCCTACAGTTCGCGAAGTAGTTCTCGAGAGACAAGTGAACACTTCACAGTTCGTGAGAGTGAAGTAGTTCCCGAGAACTAGTTCGTTCGCGAACTACCCATCACTATTCAGAAGCCTTTCTCGAGTACAGTTGAGATTTTCTTCTGATGACGCAGAGCACAGTTCTCTGCGAAACGTAAAGAATTTCACCTCATTTTCTTGACATGGCATAAGCTCAAAAGCCTATTTCATGTCTATAAGTACGGGCCGTGAGAGCATCAATGGCGACATTGTTCACTTCCAGGGCTATAAAAACATATTCGTTGATGGCAGAACATTTTACAAATGCACATAGCAAGGAAATTCGTGGGCAGCGATGGTGGTGGTGATTATTGTTTTAAGAGGGAGTACAATGGCAACCATGCTGTCGCAACAATAATCAGAAAAATACTACATAGTATTCATCTACTATAAGAACGCATTCGAAACAATAAATAGACAAATGTTAACAACAGCAATGAACACATTGATCGGCGAAATGCATCCACCAGCCAAACAGACAGAAACTGACATACAATTTAATAGAAATTGACGATGGTGTCAAAGTGTCAAAAATCATCAGGTAACAAACTGTATATTGCAGGCAGACCCAATAAGTCCACTGCTATTTAACATAGCCATTGCGGACATAACGGAGGTTCTAAAGTCTGTTCCGGAAACCACGCCGCTTTTGAACGCAGACGGCATGATCCTAGAGTCAAAAAATAAGGACCAACTCCGAGAGACACTGTATGAACTTGAAAGATGGGTAAAACAGGATGACTTGGACAAAAATATGGATAAATAAGTACAAAAGGCATCAGAAAATGAGGTAAACCTGCAGCAAAAGACTCATTATTGCTGAAAAGCAACCACTGAACGTTGTCAACAAACTGGAGTATCATGGAATAATGCTCAAACTACAGGAAACTCATTCAGCTGCCACGTACGATAGAGAATCACACCAACCACCAAATTAATATACAATATCAAGAATCTTTCTCAACAGTCCTTAAATACAGCGATGCTGGTATTTGAAACCTCAGTATCACCAATCCAAACATACAGACTCAGCATTATATGGGGAAATCTGACGATTAGCGACCTCAGAATAATTGAGAAAGCAAAATCGCACTTCCTGAATTTCGTACTAAGTGTGGGGAAAACAGCGCCTTATAGAATGGTCTACGAGTTAGCCAAAGAAACCTTCTACATCGAAGATCTTCGTTTCAAAATGTCATTGTCATCTATCGGACCATCCATTGAACTTCTTGAGAGAATAATCTCGAAGAAGGAAGAAATATAATTAGATTTCTATGGCACAAGTGTGATGGTAGGAAGGGAATAGATTGAATAAAATCAAGAACAAAGGCATGTCATCACGAGATATGTTACACACGTAATCCACAATAGAATATGTAAAAGCGAATACATAGTGTGTGTTTGATCTGTGTGACAAGAAGTTCGAAAAATACCATATAACGATCTTCCCAAAACGAGTGAAATCCCTGTCGGAATATAGCAAAGACTAAAACATCAAAAAAAAGAGAAAGAAAAAGATACCCTACACTCCGATTCGAGCGAACCTTAATTCTTCTAACTTAATAAAACTAATCGGAGAGAAAATGGAAGAGTTCCTATACTTCTAAGAATGGATCTACCGGCAAAGGAAAGAGAAAGGTCATTTGCCGTTTAGATGTGGAAGTTTCGTTTCTAAAATTACCAACTTCCTGATGGGAACCAGAACCCATGTCCTTCTAAGTGAACCAAGCATGCCGTTACCGCCTCGGCTGCGCAGCAAGTTTATTCTTCAGTAGAATTTATTTTGATAATTTATTTCACCATCCTGGGAGCATTCAGTACCAGCATTAAGTCCTTCCATCTGTGTAAAGATATCCATCGTTATATTGCCCAACTCGCTGAACAAATATCCGGAGAGATAACCATCTGACCCCCTGCCTCCAGTAATTTGCTCTTAGTACCTATAAATGAGCTGTATTAACCTTAACTACAATTTAAACAATAGCTTTCATTACAATAGACCAACCCTCCCTACATTTTAGTAAATACCGTAACACTTTCACCAAATAGAGACCACAAATCAGTTTCATGATCAATCACGCTCATTTAATAAACTGAGGGTCCGGCTCCATGGCTAAATGGTTAGCGTGCTGGCCTTTGATCACAGGAGTCCCGGGTTTGATTCCAGGCAGGGTCGGGAATGTTAACTATCATTGGTTAATTCCGCTGGTACGGCGACTGGGTGTATGTGTCGTCTTCATCATCATTTCATTCTCATTACGACGCGCAGGTCGCCTACGGACGTCAAACCTAAAGACCAGCCTTTGGCGTGCCGAACATGTCTTCGGACACTGCCAGTACTAAAAGTCATATGCCATTTCATTCCAATAAACTGAGGAACGTAAAGGCAATGCGCATGCAAATACTGACATCATCAATTGGTTTGGGTAGCGATACGTCACCGAGGAAAAATGTCCTACCTAACAATACAGATTGACGCCATTAGACAGTCTCTGTGTCAATATCTACATTCTCCTTTACGCTACTAGATGGATGAGAATGCATTCTTTTAGACCAAAAACATGGCTGGGATATAACTTTTTCGGGTGAACAGTGAATGTATCACCAAAGGTCTTTTTCATGCCTATACCATACGACAGTCAAAATGTGACTACAGTACGTCAAGCTTGAACCAAAGATCTTGGGATTTGGAGACCGACACTCATCACAGATCCACAGAGGAAGCTGGAAACGATAATAATAATAATAATAATAATAATAATAATAATAATAATAATAATAATAATAATAATAATAATAATGTTTTAGTCATCAGTTCACAGACTGGTTTGATGCAGCCCTCCACGCCACGCCACCCTATCCCGTGCTAACCTTTTCATTTTTACGTAAATATTCCATCCTAAGTTTGCTCTGCTCTAATCTGCTTGTCATATTCATACTTTGGTCTACCCCTACCGTTCTTACCGCCTACACTTCCTTCAAAAACCTACTGAACAAGTCCTGGGGGTCTTAATATGTATCCTGTCATTCTATCTCTTCTTCTCGTCAAGTTTAGCCAAATCGATCTCCTCTCACCAATTCGATTCAGTATCTCTTAATTCGTGATTCGATCTATCCATCTCACCTTCAGCATTCTTCTGTAATACCACATTTCAAAAGCTTCTATTACCTTTCTTTCTGAGCTAGTTATCGTCCATGTTTCACTTCCATACATTGCCACGCTCCAGATGAAAGTCTTCAAAAACATCTTTCTAATTCCTAAATCAATGTTTGAAGTAAACAAATTTCTTTTCTTAAGAAAGCTTTTCCATGGTTGTGCTAGTCTGCATTTTATGCCCTCCTTACTTCTGCCATCGTTAGTTATTTTACTACCCAAGTAACAATATACATCCATTTCCTTGAAGACTTCATTTCCTAATCTAATATTTCCTGCATCGCCTGCCTTCATTCGCTGCACTCCATTACTTTTGTTTTGGACTGATTTATTTTCATCTTGTACTCCTTACACAAGACTGTGTCCATACCATTCAGCAACTTCTCGAGGTCCTCTGCAGTCTCAGATAAAATAACAATATCATCGGAAAATCTTAGGGCTTTGATTTCTTATCCTTGGATTGCGATTCCCTTCCCAAATTCGTATTTGATTTCCTTAACTGCCTGTTCTATATACACATTGAAAAGGAGGGGGACAAACTGCAACTTTTCATCACTCCTTTCTGGATTGCTGCTTCTTTTTCAAAGCCCTCGATTCTTATCACTGCAGACTGATTTTTATACGGATTGTAGATAATTCTTCGTTCTCGATATCTGATCCCGATCACCTTCAGAATCTCAAATGCCTTGGTCCAATCAACATTATCAAAGGCCTTTTCAAGATCTATGAACGCCATGTATGTGGACTTGCCCTTCTTAATCCTATCCTCTAAGATCAGTCATAAAGTCAGGATTGCTTCACGTGTTCCTATATTTCTTCTGAAGCCAAATTGATCTTCTCCCAACTCAGTTACTACTCGTCTTTCCAATCTTCTGTAAATAATACGTGTTAAAATTTTGCAGGCGTGAGATATTAAACTAATGGTGCGGTAGTTTTCACACTTGTAAGCACCGGCTTTCTTGGGAATAGGCATAACAATGCCGAAAATCGGATGGAACTTCTCCTGTCTCACATCTTACACACTGAATGGGATAACCTCGTCGTGTTGGCTCCTCCTAAGGCAGTCAGTAATTCAGAGGGAATGTCGTCAATTCCAGGTGCCTTGTTCCTACTTTGGCCTCTCAAAGCTTTGTCAAATTCTGACCTCAAACTTGGGTTTCCCATTTCATCAGCAGAAACAGCCTCTTCTTGTTCCAGAACCATATCATCTACGTCTTTACCCTGATGCAACTGTTGGATATATTCCTGCCATCTTTATGCCTTTAATTCTTTTCCCAGAAGTGGTTTTCCATCTGAGTTCTTAATATTCATATACTTAATTTTTCTTTCTCCAAACGTTTCCTTGATTTTCCTGTATGCTGCATCTACCTTTCCTAGGACCATAAAACCTTCAACATCCTTGCACTTCTCCTTCAGCCATTCTTCCTTAGCCACCTTGGACTTCCTATCCACTTCATTCTTTAATCGCCAGTATTCCTTTCTGCCCACTTCATTTCGTGCATTCTTGTACTTTTGTCATTCGTCAATTAGGTCTAGTATCTCCTGAGTTATCTATTGATTCTCAGTTGATATTTCCTTTATTCCGAACATTTCTTCAGCAGCCCACAGACCTCATTCTCCAAGACTGTCCATTCTTCCTCTATTGTGTTTCCTTCAGCCCTTTCATGTAGTCCTTGTGCAGCATGTTCCTTGAAACAGTCACTCATACTCTTTTCTTTCAACTTGTCTGGATCTCATCTTGTTGCATTCCTTTCTTCAATTTCTTCAATTTCACATGGCATTTCATGAACTACAAGTTGTGGCCAGAGTCTACGCCTGCTCCTGGGAAAGTTTTGCAATCCAACACCATCTGGTTTCTGAATCTCTGCCTAATGCAGTGTCTTCAAGTCTCGTCCACGTATACAGCCGTCTTTTGTGGTGTTTGAACCAAGTATTAGCAAGGACTAAATTATGATCGGTGCAAAATTCAACCAGCCGACTTCCTCTTTCATTCCTTTGTCCCAATCCGAATTCTCCTACTGTACTACCTTCTCTTCCTTGGCCTACCACTGCATTCCAGTCTCCCATCACAATTAGATTCTCATCACATTTTACATATTGTATTAAATCTCCTATGTCTTCATATATTCTTTCGATTTCTTCATCATGTGCCGAACTAGTAGGCATATAGACCTGCACTATTGTGGTGGGCATTGGTTTGGTGTCTGTCTTGACAACAATAATCCTTTCATTATGCTGGTCGTAGTAGCTTGCCCACTGCCCTGCTTTTTATTCAGTATTAAACCAACTCTTGCATTTCCCCTGCTTGATTTTGTGTTGATAATTCTGCTCTTCCTGCCAACGTACTTCACTTATACCAACTACATATAACTTTAGTATATCCATCTCCCTTTTCAGATTCTCTAACCTACTACAACGATTCAAGCTTCTAGCATTCCACGCTCCGACTCGCAGAATGTCAGTATCCATCTTCCTGATCATTGCCCCCTCTCGTGTGTCACCCCCCTCCCGAATATCCGAATGCAATGCTCCGGAATATTTTACCCGGAAGGAAGCCATCATCAGTACATCAATCATGCAGAGAGAGAGCAGCGTGTCCTCGGGAGTTAGTTACGGCTGTATTTTCCCGTTCCTTTCAGTCGTGTAGCAGTATCAACACAGCTAAGCCATGTTCAGCATTATTAAAAGGCCATATCAGTTAATCATCCAGACTGACGCCCTTGCAACGTCCGAAAGGCTGCTTTCCCTCTTTCGATGAACCATTCGTTAGTCTGGTCTCTCGACAGATACCCATGCAATATGGTTGCACCTGCGGCTCGACTATCTGCTTCATTGGGACACGCAAGCCTCCCCACCGCGGCAAGGTCACATGACTTGCAGGGGAATAATAATAATAATAATAATAATAATAATAATAATAATAATAATAATAATAATAATAATAATAATAATCGTCATCATCATAATGATCATCATCATCTCCTGTGAACCACGAGATTTTTCCGCAGTGGGGAGGCTCGGGCGTACCAGTAGGTATCCAAGCCATAAAGCAACAATATCGTATGGGTATCTGTCGAGAGACCAAATTAGTGAATGGTTCATTGAAAGTGGTGTAACAAGCTTTCGCAAGCCGCTAGGGTGGCAATATATTTGAGTGACTGATAGTCTTTCTTGATGTAGTTGGTTTAGGTGAAGTACATTAACAGGAAGAACAGGATTTCTGGTCAGTTAACTACAGAATTATTAGGACAAAATCAAATAGGGGAAATGCTGGAATTGGTATAACAATAAGAAAATAGGGTAATGCGCAAGTTACTTCGACCATCATAGTGAACGTATTATTGCTGAAAGACGGACACGAAGCCAACGTTTACCACATAAATACAGGTCTATACACCTACTATTTCAGCCAATGAAGAATAAATCGGAAGACTGTACGAAGAGATAGACTGTGTAATACAATATGTAAAAGGAATTTTCAAGAAATTCTGTCAAGACGTTTTCCCGTGATATTCAATGAAACAATCAAACAGCAGCCAGTCAGAAGACAGAGAGATAAATATTGAATTGAACCTACTTTCTAGTTTTCTAAACCTTGATACTGCGAAATTTGAATTCTACATACAAGATATTAATGTTATTTATGTAGTTATCATCATCATCATCATCTGTTTACCCTCCAGGTTCGGTTTTTCCCTCGGACTTGGCGAGGGATCCCACCTCTACCGCCTCAAGGGCAGTGTCCTGGAGCTTCAGACTTTTGGTCGGGGGATACAACTGGGGAGTATGACCAGTACCTCGCCTAGGCGGCCTCATCTGCTATGCTGAACAGGGGCCTTGTGGAGGGATGGGAAGATTGGAAGGGATAGGCAAGGAAGAGGGAAGGAAGCGGCCGTGGCCTTAAGTTAGGTACCATCCCGGCATTCGCCTGGAGGAGAAGTGGGAAACCACGGAAAACCACTTCCAGGATGGCTGAGGAGGGAATCGAACCCACCTCTACTCAGTTGACCTCCCGAGGCTGAGTGGACCCCGTTCCAGCCCTCGTACCACTTTTCAAATTTCGTGGCAGAGCCGGGAATCGAACCCGGACCTCCGGGGGTGGCAGCTAATCACGCTAACCACTACACCACAGAGGCGGCTATGTAGTTATACTGTATGTATAAATTACTTCCTTACCTTGACGGTGACATTTTTGATGTTGACGCTGAGACGAGCCACGTGGAAGCGCAGCTCGAAGGGTGGCACAATGGGATTGATACTAGGATTCTGCAGCTCCTCGCAGAGGGCATGTGACCCCAGCCAGAAGTCGTTTCCGAAGAAGAACTGGGAGGAGTAGTGGCCACTGGCATCCGTCACTGCAACGAGAGAACAATGTGGATCATATTCTGAAACTAGAGTTACTCTCCACGTGTATGTTGAGAACCCAGCCTGCAGGATGTCTGGATACTCAACAGCTTCAGCATCAGCTCGTAAAGATGGCGTCACTAAAGAGGCATACTAGCCAGAAGTTGCTATTACATATCAGTCTGCCAAGCCCATTGAAATGGACGCACCAGCTGACCCTATGAGCGATATTTTCACATCATTCATAACAGGGACTGGATGCATAAGGGATGACATTACTGACAACGCTCATTCCTCAGTCACTTTCACATTGCCAAAGCCAAGGATGAGACTTACACAGGTCATTGAAAGTAATAAACTTGCCCTAGCCCATAATAAAAGACATAGAGCACAAGATATGCGCTCCACTTGTGAACTACTATTTTCAGTATTGCATTGAAACCAGTGTTTTACTCTATAAACTAGCCACCCAGCGTGGCTTCACACGGGAGCAATTCTGAATTTTTGTTGATAGGCTTTATAAGATTTCTTTGTAGACATTTGCAAAGATTTTTCCAAGACCCTTTCTCTCTCCCAGCACGCCCTCTCCCACCTGTCTCCCCATTGCGATATTCAAACCACTCCTGTGCTTTCACTAAATAATTATATTTCCTAAAACATTCATGCTAATTTAATTTAATTTCGTGTGGCTATTTCTAGCCGAGTGCAGCCCTTGTAAGGCAGACCCTCCGATGAGGGTGGGTGGCATCTGCCATGGGTACGTAACTGCGTGTTATTGTGGTGGAGTGTAGTGTTATGTGTGGTATGTGACTTGCAGGGATGTTGGGGACAGCACAAACACCCAGCCCCCGGGCCATTGGAATTAACCAATGAAGGTTAAAATCCCCGACCCGGCCGGGAATCGGACCCGGGACCCTCTGAACCGAAGGCCAGTACGCTGACCATTCAGCCAACGAGTCAGACATTCATGCTAATTACATACCGTAATTGGGATGTTAATAATATTATTGAGGTGAAAACCACTTCTTCTGATAAGGATTATGTAAATCCAAAATATGGTTTCTAACTTTAAGGTTAATTTCTTACCGCAGTCTATAATATATATCGAGGGCTACCTTCTTCAGAAGGGGCTGTCTGATCGAGGCGGTAAAGGTGTGCTCGGTTCACCCGGAAGGACGTGGGTTCGAATTCCCGTCAAGAAGTCACAAAATTTAAGAAACGATATTTCCACTTCCGGAGGTGCATATGGCCCTGAGGTTCACTCAGCCTACACCAAAAATGAGTACCAGGTTAATTCTTGGGTGCAAAGGCGGCCGGGCGTAGAGCTAACCACTCTACCCCATCAAGTGCCGAGGTTACGGATAGTGGAAGCCTTTACCTTCCACCCCTCCAAGGGTCTTCATGGCCTGTACGGAGAAGACTTTGCTTTTCTTACCTTCTTCAGTTAGAAATATACCGCCGCGGATCTTCTTGTAGAGGTTTTTATGATTAACAGTTCTTCCTCACATACAGTACTTGGGTAGATCGATGACAGTTTAGGCAGCGTAAATCAAGAAAGTGTTTGGATGGCTTTTTTCTTGGATCTCTTTCACTAAATTCACCACGATTGGTTTTGGATTAGTTGTAGATTAATATTTCGTGCACCAAAACCTGGTTCGATTTAGCGTTCTATATAACGATGAAAGCCACGTGAATACCCGTTCAGTGGTTCACGACGTTACACCGCACAAAACAGCGCTCTCGTGTCCATCAATGCGACGGACCATAATATGAAAATTCTACTTCAACAAAGTTAATTTCCTACGTTTCATTTAAATCATTAATCACCCGTCCTGTGCTATTATAGCAAAGAAAGTAATTATTTTTAAATGTTTATTGAGCAGAAATATCAACGTAGTAAATAACTTCTTTTTTTACAATTTGTTTTATGTCGCACCGACACAGATAGGTCTCATGGCGACGATAGGATAGGAAAAAGCTAAGAGTGAGAAGGCCTGTGTTTTAATTAAGGTACAGACCCACCATTTCCTTGGTGTTAAAATGAGAAACCAAGGAAAACCATCTTTAGGGCTGCCGACAGTGGGGTCCGAACCCACCTCCCGAATGCAAGCTCAAGCTCACACGGCCACTTGCTCGGTGTAATAAAAATGTATGTCTGTTATCTGCAGTGTATGTAAAATCTACTCTGGTTCAGCTAATTATTTAGTTCCATGTACGAATCAGAGTTGATGTGAATGATGAACGATAAGCAGTTATTAGCGGTGGGTGGCCACACTCTTACTTCAATATTCGGAATCTCGAAAGATCTTTTGTACGCGAAAGTATTCACTATGCTTGGAAACGTTCCAATATCCAGTATGAAGATAAAGTTTGCATCTGAAGTCCGTGTTGAACGTCAGTATCCATTACGGTGCTCACTACCTCATTTGACAGTAAGCCATTCTAAATGACCTGTCCAGCTACAGGTAGTGAAACGTGTACTGGTCAACATACGTTTGTACCGACCAGTCTGTTACCTCACACATTTACTTGCAAATTCCCGTTAAGGTCCCTGGTTCAGAAACCTAATCCCGCTAGCAATAACTTGACGGTAGACTGGGTGTTGCCGGTTGATAGGTGACTTTCCTACTTGTCTCCAATGACATTTTCTCCAATGACAGCTTCAAAAATGTCACCGACTGTTGAGTAAACAAGTTCTACTTAAGAATGTCAGAAAAATATTATCTTGGTAGATGTGAAAATTAAAAGTTTTATTTCAGTACTATTATACACTGACATTAATTCATTCCTCATACTTATATTCTTATTGTTTTTTTCATTTCCAGTATTACGTTTATAGCTTAAAACAGTTATTTAAAACAGAGTGGTAAAATGAATGCTTATTAATATTTTATAGTATCTTAATTTCTGGGTAGAACAAACTGCCAGCCTTAGAATAAACACAAAATAATAATTGCATATTTGTTCGTTCGTTCGTTCGTTCGTTGGTTCGTTCGTTCGTTCGTTCGTTCGTTCGTTCGTAGAGTCCTCAGCCCGAAGGTTGGTTGGATCCCTATTAGCTTCAACATCAGCTGTTATGGACAACCTAATAGTCACTAAATAGGCATACTACTACTACTACTACTACTACTACTACTACTACTACTACTACTACAATTAAGTATAAGTCAACATAACGTCAACAATTCAATGCAGGGAAAAAGCAGTTTTAATTTTAACCCGACATTCCTATGAGCTTGATAACAAGCCGAAATTTTTACGGACCGAGCTCGATAGCTGCAGTCGCTTAAGTGCGGCCAGTATCCAGTATTCGGGAGATAGTAGGTTCGAACCCCACTGTCGGCAGCCCTGAAAATGGTTTTCCGTGGTTTCCCATTTTCGCACCAGGCAAATGCTGGGGCTGTACCTTAATTAAGGCCACGGCCGCTTCCTTCCAACTCCTAGCCCTTTCCCGTCCCATCGTCGCAATAAGACCTATGTGTGTCGGTGCGACGTAAAGCAACTAGCAAAAAAAAAACAAAAAAAAGTGTTTACGGCTATGATCAGGCAGTAATGTAAAAATGTCGTTTCACAAAATTTACGACGTCTTTCACAAATATCAGATGAAATAAGAACGTAGTATACAGATCAACAGTAAGTTACTTTTAGACGTATTAATGTTTGGTAACGATCTGATCAATACTTTTGAAGGTGAATTTTCAAAGTGAGCACTCCGTTGGAAATGGAAAAAAATAGCGGTACTTTTTTTTGTTTAACCTGCGTCAAAATTTTAACTGGGTACGATAAAACTTTCTACTCCACACAAATTAAACGTAGAATAAAATAAGCTAAATTTTGGTGTAGCTTGTTTCTATGCGGGGAAAAAGGATAAACTTTTTATTAGCGTATTAACTTCGGTGTCTATATTTTTTCCACGACAGTAGGGTGATGGAGAATGAGGTAGTTTCAACTCTTTTTCCGTCACTGAACTTTGACAACATGGAAGTGACTTAAGCCTGAGCGATGCTAGTAATGCAGCCAGTCCCTGTTATAATTGACCGAGAGATAAACCGACGTCTACTAGCGATTCGTTGGAAATAATAATATTCAGATCAATATTTTGAAACAAAACATTGTCAATCACGTGAGAGTTCCCTACGAGAATTTTATGAAATTCCTCCCAGTGGTTTAGATGTGATGTAATTTTGAAGGCAGGCAGACGGCATTTCCTTTTTTGTATACAATAAAGAGAGAACGTAAAATCTGTTGATGACCACAAGATTCCATTGATCAATGGTTAACAAGAATGGAATACATCGCAATTGCAGACGTAACTAATGTCTAAAACACGCATCTATATCGACCACCCTACATACAGATGATATAGTCGTAGCGTCCACCAACAAGGACGAATTACAAGCCTCCATAGACAGGCTAGCTGCTTGCTTAGAGGCATACTAACAAGACACTGCCAATGATCTTTAGAAAAGGAGGCAAAAGAGCATCCGTGGATAAATTAACTCTAAATTCAGAAGAAATCAAGATAGTAAATAGCTTTAAATATTTAGGTATCACCCTACAAACCACAGGAAATTATTTCAGAAATCGTATCAGAGAAAGAACCTCCACAGCCATAACAAACAAATATGATATAAGTAATCCTACAAAACCACCACGATCAACTGCCACGTTCCTCTCCTTCCCTAAGATAATGCCCGTCCTAACATATGTAATAGAACTGATATGGAATTACCTAAAATTCAACGACGTCTCTGCAAATGAAAAAATAAAAGTAAGAAATCTTAAAAGAATATTAGGAGTCTGTAAAAAAAACATCAAGATTAGTATATGAACTAGCCAACGAGACTTTCGTCATATAAGACCTGAGGTTCAAAGTACAGCTACCATCCACGCGAATGGAAACGGAACAGCTCCGGATCAGAAAAATGAAGAAGACCAGAATTTGACCTGATTTATATATAACTGACGTCATGATGGACAGGAAATGGACAGAGTCAAACAACGAAATGCGAAGTACTCTCACTCGCCTCTCAGTCCATGGTTTCCACCACAAATTATGTAAGATGACTCGTTGCAATGAACCAACACAGCTATGTGTATGCCAACTTTGCGATAACTTCTATCACTTCTCAATTTGCTCAAAACGAACAAAACCTCTAATAGACTACAGCAAAGAATGACCTACTGTTAATTCTTTTTCTATCTATTCATCTGTGTATATTACTATTGTAGCCATTTGACTGGAATACATTCTTATTATTAATGACAAAATTTGAGAGAATTTTTGTACGTCCTTTCTTGTTAAATATCGTAAGAGCTATAGGACAAATGATTTGTTGAGGAAGTGATATTTCCTCTGGAGCGAGCGGACGATTTAGTTAGAACATAGGCTACCATTAACATTCTCAGATACGGCGGTCGGAATGTTTTAGCTGCCAGCTCTCGGAGTGAGGTGTGCTATCCACCTTAGGTTATCACAACTTTCTCGTGGATGTCGTGTGTATTGACACAGTGGCGAGAAGAGGCGCAACTGCTAACACTCCGAACACGTTAGTCAACAAAATGTGATGTTCTTAAGGATGAAACCTCCACGAACTTTTTGAGGCTACTATTAAAATCTTTTTCCGGGTCTGACCGCGTTGTTGTGTATGCATATTATGTACAAGCTACCGACGTCTCCAATACATTACAGTATTTTGTATCAAGGCGACTGATATTCCCAATTCGCTCTATCGACGCAGAATTTCCCGTAGAGATTGGTAGACGGTGGTAGAAAAATGAGTCTTGTAAATAATACAAAGGATGTCCGACTCCCTGGACGAATGGTCAGCGTTGAGACCTTCGGTTCAGAGGGTGCCGAGTTCGATTACCGGCCGAGTGAGATAAACTTTTCTGGCTCGGGGCTGGTTGTTTGTGTTTGTCGCAACACTTTCCTCTTCACATTCAGACAACACCACCACACTACCCATCACGACAGAAAAACGCAATAGTGATTTCATCCCATCAGATAGGCTTGGAAGGTATCCGGCTGTAAAACGTGACCAATTCCATATATGCGAGACAATTCGCACTCGCGGCCCACAATGTGTGGTAAAAGCGGTAGAAGAAGAAGAAGAAATACCAAGGATTTATTTGTCAATTACCATCTACTAGTCAACTGAGAATAATAGAACTCACAATAAACAAAATAAACAGAAATAAAAAATTAAGGGCTTTGCATTCAAGTTTTAAAAGCTCAACCCGCACATAAAAAGGGAAGGGATTGTTCGTATATGTAGGGCAATCATGATTACAGAAGTAGTATAGCCTACCCGCTGAACGCAGAGGCTTACAGGGTGTATAATCTCGAAGAGTAGGTGTTTTTCTGTTGGTCTCCTATTGAAATCTAGCCTGTGCACGAAACTCTGGTAGAAGTTATCTGAATATCAACGACAATGGTATGAAATTACTGCACTGCAATATTTGTATCAAGCTATATTTGTAAATACATTTAATAAATTTGAAGAAAAAACTCTACTTCTTACCTCAACAACTTAGGCCCCAGAAACAGTGTTTGATGTTATCCTGGACTGTGAACAGTCCGTAATGAAATGTATATAGGTAGAAGGAGCATTATAGACTTGAAATGGGCAATCTATCAGGTGCCATCAGAATGGTCTCTTTCCTTAGTAATTTGCCTCTTTTGGGAGGTTACCTTTCCTGTTTAAAGAACATTCAGCATTTCCGTATTGAAATGGAAAGCGAAACATCGTGAAAGATTTGACAAATTATTAATGAAAGAAAGTCCAGTGTTCTTATTTGTACATATTTCGAGTTTCTTTCCATAACAAGAGATAAAAATATTCACTATTGTTTGACTGTTCTATAGTATTGAATGTATTCTACCACTGACCACTCCTACCCATTCCTCAAAGGATGATGGATGTGTGTGATATCAAGGCCTGCTTCTTGGCTGAGTGGTTATCGTAGCGATCTTTACTTCAGAGGGTCATGGAGATTTTAGCCACATCTGGTTAAATCCCCTGGCTTGGGGACCGTGTTTTGTATTTGTCACAATTCACTTCTGTCCATATACACACAATACACCACATTACCAACCCCACAGAAATACGCAATAGTGAATATATTCCTTCCCATGGGATTGGGGTCAGGAAGGGAACCTGGTCATAAAACAGAATCAAGCCCAAATATAGGACACGGTTCAAACCCTGACCCCAATAAGATGTCCTAAAAACAGAACAACAACGACAACTACTACTACTACTACTACAAATAATAATAATAATAATAATAATAATAATAATAATAATAATAATAATAATAATAATAATAATAATAATAATAATAATAATAATAATGTCCGTTTCTGTGGTGTAGTGGTTAGTGCTATTAGCTGCCACCCCCGGAGGCCCGGGTTCGATTCCCGGCTCTCTAATGAATTTTTGTAAAGTGTACGAGGGCTGGAACCGGGTCCACTCAACCTCTGGCGGTCAAATGAGTAGAGGTGGGTCCGATTCCCACCTCAGTCATCCTGGAAGTGGTTTTCCGTGGGTTCCTACTTCTCATCCAGGCAAATGCCGGGATGGTACCTAACTTAAGGCCACGGCCGCTTCCTTCCCTCTTACTTGTCTATCCCTTCCAATCTTCCCATCCCCCCCCCCCACAACGCGCCGCATTAATTTCAACTTTTTTTTTTTTTTTTTTTTTTTTTTTACACTTGCTCTTAACTTCCTTAAAGTGTGATTTGATAGAATCTGAATATGTTCTTTCAGTAACGAAAGATGTCATTCTTTTATTAATAAAATGCTTTCTCCTTTAGCTGTGCCCTGCCATTAATGAAATGTTTTCCTTTTAGGTATTTTGTAGTATTTTTTAATATTGCATTAATTTCGACAGATGGGAAGAAGGAGATCTGAAAACAATGGCTTCCACTTTAACAAAATAAAATCCGAAAGTAATATCTCTTTGTCTTTAAGTAGGTACATTCTCGTCAGGAATCATATAATATAGATCAATCAAACTCTGCGCACTTCGTTAATAGTTAGCCTAAAACATATAAGGAAGACTTGCAAAAAGTTCCCCCCTAAACCTCCAAAGTCTTTAAGGAAAAAATTTTCTGTTTGAAAACCCAAACTCGTTTTAATAGAGTAAGATACTTTTTGGATACCATTCTAAGTATTATTGTCACTAACTTGCACAAAAATTATTATGGGCCGATAACCATAGATGTTAGGTCCCTTTAAACAACAAACAAGCAAAATGACTGATAAAACAAGACCTTACGTGAAACGTGTATCAGAAGTTATAGCAGAAATTTAAATTTCTACATCTGATTTGTTGCTGAGCTAAGAGAGGTATAAGTTGACATTAAGCATGTGCTATGCCATAGCTGATGTTAAAATGTGAGCACAGTTGGTAGTCCTGGACAACAGACAATAGTTTCTGAGATACGAACCTACAAATGAGGCTTAAAACAGGCAGGCCTCATGTCCAGGTACCGTTAAACTAGTAGGAAGATGGAAAATAGTTACAAATGGTCTCTGTTTTACTTCAAAAACAATAAAATAAACAAAGAACACTGAACATTCAAAGTGTGAACACTTACTCACGATGTACTTGAGTGCTCCAAGTGGAACATTCTAACGTAACACTGTGCTACTTGGCAAAAATGCAGCGTAATTGAGGGCAGTGTGGAAAGTGAGTCCTCATAGGCCAAGTTCCTTCTCTCTGTGTTCATACAGTCGAGTTTTGACTTGTAATTACAGTTGATCCGCTCAGAAGGGAACTCTTTGTGTTAGGCAAGGCAGATTTCAATGAAACTTAGACCAGTGCTCAATTAACATATCCCAATTTAATCGTAATAATCATTTTACCGTAAAATCAATCGTGTTAGAAGACTGAAAACTAGCTGATTCATTCATTTCCGCGTCCGTTTCAAAAACAGTTCTTTCAGAACTCAACAGCGAGGACGGTGGGCAATGGTGTGACGATAAACGGGGTTAAAAGTCAGGTTGTGAGTTTCACAAATACGAAAAGTCCTCTCAGTTTTTATTACTGCGTTGATGGGGTGGAAGTTCCTTTAGGCGATCATTGTAAGCACCGCGGTGCTAACATAAGAAAAGACCTTCATTGGGGTAATCACATTAATATGATTGTTAATAAAAGGTACAGATCTCTGCACATGGTTATGAGGGTATTTAGGGGTTGTAGTAAGGATGTAAAGGAGAGGGCATATAAGTCTCTGGTAAGACCCCAACTAGAGTATGGTTCCAGTGTATGGGACCCTCACCAGGATTACTCGATTGAAGAACTGAAAAAATCCAAAGAAAAGTAGCTCGATTTGTTCTGGGTGATTTCCGACAAAAGAGTAGCGTTACGAAAATGTAGCAAAGTTTGCGCTGGGAAGACTTGGGAGAAAGGAGACGAGCTGCTCGATTAAGTGGTATGTTCCGAGCTGTCAGTGGAGAGATGGCGTGGGATGACATCACTAGACGAATAAGTTTGAGTGATGTCTTTAAAAGTAGGAAAGATCACAATATGAAGATAAAGTTGGAATTCAAGAGGACAAATTGGGGCAAATATTCGTTTATAGGAAGGGGAGTTGGGGACTGGAGTAAGTTACCAAGGGAAATGTTCAATAATTTTCCAATTTCTTTGCGATCATTTAAGAAAAGGCTAGGAAAACAACAGATAGGTAATCTGACACCTGGGCATCTGCCCTGAATGCAGATCAGTAGTGATTGATTGCTTGATTGACACCTGTGGTGTTGTCAGTCCAGAGATCATCTTGGGAACAAGACTGTTTCATATTTGGGAAGACTAGGACATATTCCTCATTTCGAGTGTCTCCACACTCACAAAGGGTGTCTCTCAGCGCACGAAGGAATCCGGTTGAGACACTTCCAGGTGGTGTATTGCAAGTGGTGAAGTTCCTCCTTTACCTCAGTTGGTGGTCGATGTATCTGTTCCTTCAATCTTGCAATCCTTGAACTTTGTGAAGAGCAAAACAATGTATATTTTCTTGTAAGGAAGCTGTTACGTGACTGAAGTCTGCGAGGAGAAGGTAGCGTCCATGAGGCGGGAGACCAACGTCGTTGTGCAGTTTCATTCTTTCTACATCGGCAGCCACACTCCTACGGAAGCATGTTGGAGTTATGCCTAACAGCGAATAGAGTTTGCTTACAGGAGTCGGTCGTAGACATCTAATTATTATTCTGGCTGTTTGGTTGAGGACAGTACCTACACGTTTGGAATGACAAGAAGCATTCAACACAGGCGCTGCATATTCTCCTACCGTAAAGCGGAGTCTCAGAGCAGATGTCCTGATCGTAGTCCTGAGCACTTCTTTTACTACCTGTTAGATTACGAATAATTTTATTACGAACGCACGCCTTTTGATGATGATGGCATAGAATGTTCTTACGTGTGCACTGTAGACATATAATGGTAGTTCAATTTTAAAGTTTCATAAAACACATTATACCAAAAAATGCATTTTGACAACATGAAGAGAATTTTCTGCCGTATAAACCTCCTTCACTAACATGTACAATGTATGAATATATAAAAATATTATGGTTTTGATACTTCTGTGTCGCATGAAATCATAGTTGTCTCTACGAGGTGATTCAAGAATGGTTGCGCAGAGACTGGAGGAGTCAAGTAAAAGAACTTGGATTAGGAACATGTTACAAAACTACCGCTGACATAACGACAAAATTATTTTTAGCATCAAATTTAGTATATGTCAGTTGACCATTCACTCAAGTTTAATAGAAATTTGTCAGGTCCAACCCGAACAGTTCATTTCTAAGTGTCGAGGTTATGGAAAGTGAAAACCTTTACCTTCCATTCTTCCAGAGCCTTCATCGCCTATACAGAGATGCCTTTGTTTTACTTTTTAACTATTGTAATTGTTTACTGAATCTCTCCGTATGAACCAAAACACACTTAGCAGAATTGTACTCTGTTCAATACAGAGCCGACCAAGAGCGAGGGCAAGTGGAACACTTATCGGGGCGGGCGTCGGGGAATGAGTGGCGGAAGTTTATTGGAATATATTCAGTGAGTACGGCATTCCAGAGAAAATATCCAAGATAATACGTGAGATGTATGATGGATACGAATGTCAGATTATCCACGAAGGAATCTTAACCGAGCCTATCACAATCAACTCAGGTGTTCGGCAAGGTTGCGTCCTCTCTCTTACTTTGTTCTCACCCATGTTAGGTCGAGTTATGAGGAAGGCAGTGGAGGGGAAATGATGATGATTATTATGCTTGTTGTTTAAAGGGGCCTAACATCTAGGTTATCGGCCCCTAATGGTACGAAATGAGACGAAATGGAATGGCAAATTAAAAGTCCGAAATCTTCCACTGACCAGAATTCAAAACGTGAGGACGAAGAATGAATGGATGGATATGAATTTAAAACAATCAGTGGATCCGACCCGCAATGTCTCGCATTCAGAGAAACTGACGTGAAATAATAGTATTACTGACCAAGGGACTGCGTCTATAGCATAATACTGAATCGATGATGCTTGTAGTCTAAAGGGGTCCAAAATCGAAGACATCGGCCCCTCATAATGGTACTTATCGCTAGGAAAGTAGAACCATGGTATTTGTCATGTTGCGGTACTAATCAAAAGTAGTGTAGACTCGCGGCATTCCACACAGTATGGTACTACTAACAGGTAATGAAATTCGCACATAGAATAAGACCTATGTTGTTTCGCACATTGCGGCGCCATTTACAGGCAACGCAAACCTATGGTGTTCATCACATACGTGTACTAACCACAGGGACCTGCGCTATCCCGTGGTGTTCCTCACATAGTGGGTACTAATCATACGCAAGCCAGAACCATGGTGGTACTAATCACAGGTACTGTAGAAGTCGGCAACGCACTCTGTTGCTACTAATCACAAACCTATTTGGTATCTAACATAGTGGTACTACGCGCAAGTAAAAGCGACCCATGGTGTTCCCCGCATGGTGGTACTTATCACAAGTAGTTTCATGGTTCTAATATAATCATCCCTTGGTCGCCCCTTTTAGTCACCTCTTATGACAGGCAGGGGACACCGTGGGTGTATTCTTCGTCTGCGTCCCCCACCCACAGGGGGTTGTGTGTTCGGTCCGCAAGAGGAATTTATCTCCCTCAAGTTCGCCGGCAAGCCGATTAGGACTCCCCTATCCGCCACCTGAGACGCGCCACGTGGGAGTATCACCTCTCACCCTGCTTCGCCAGCGTAGTAGGTTCGTGGGGAGGGGATTAAAAATAAATATTTGGCTTTATATGTTATCAGTTACAGACCAAACAGCCACCTGGAAGGGAAGGGAATTGTAGAGCTGTACAGTAGAGTTGGCTAGTGTGTATATGCTTTGAAACACTGAGCCGGCGCAATCAGCTGTCTCGACACAACAGCGCTTCACTGTTTCGAAGCAGTGAGATTGCTTCGTACGTCGTGTCGCGTGAACAGAAACTCCAGTCGATCCGCACATGTCGGCTAAATCGATGCGTCGAAACAGTGACGGTGCTTTATCTTCCCTCCTCAATAGAGACATTCCGCGTGACATTGCCCTGAAGATGAGCCGACACTCGTTAATAGACACTTCATACTCGGAACCGCAATTCAGGTTACTAAAAGAACAACGTACTCTGCAATTTAAGGTCTTAGTTTTACACAGAAAAAGGACATTATTTTCACAGCAGGGTCATACTATCACATACAGACGCTCTTGTTAGTCAAGTGCAACATTTTCGACAATTATGTTTTTAAACTTCAATTTGAAGTACATTTTAAAACCGGATTAGATCAAGTTGTTACTTTGTTTATAATACCGACCTTGGGCTCTTCTTAGATTTAATTTCTCATTTTATTTATAATCATTCAAATTAGTTAATTTGCTTTATTAACCTCACCATGCTTTCGTAACTAGTTTAGGTTGTTTCCGATTTCCGACTCTTCTTGCATGTCATTACTCATGTTATAATTATTCAAGTTAGTTCATCTACTTAGACTATACTGCTAATAATAAGAGATGGCCTGTGACATTTCGTAGAGGGAGGTCCGTTTACTGCCTGCCGAGGCGGGATAAAGGGAGTGGCTGTGTGGTTGCCATGGAAACGAGGGTGGGGCGACTGCGGTTGCCATGGAGATAAAACTTCAGGGAGGCTCGTCTTGCTGGGAGTTGCCAAACCTCTCACTTCACTTGTGAGCTAGATCTTGTTGCAAGCATTTCAGTGTGAGTGGCCGTTAGTAAGTTTCTAATTGTATTTTAAATACTATGTACGTACGTACGCACGTGCAATCATTGTATTTATATTTTGAGTACGATGAATACTGCTCGAGGGAGAGGGAGGCCCAGGACTCGTCCACCTCGTGAAAAAAAATACCGCCGGCCATGGTGTGACAATTCATCACCAAGTAAGAGAAATGATATGTGCTGCAAGAGAATTCTTTGAAGAGGAGGCTACGAGTTTATCGGAAAGGAATGTTCCCTTAATTCCGTTCCAGAGCAAAATTTGTTCTATTTGCGACCAGTTCCATTACAGTGGAAAACAAGAATGTGAAGAAAGACCAGTTCTTGTCTCATTTGCGATCACTGTAAAATTTTCAGCAGCTGTCAGGGTTTCCCAACTTTAACGCAGCAAGGGGACTGCTAATTAAGGCGTAGCTTTATATAATGGATACTCTTACAGAAATTTACGGAAAAGTGAGGATGTTTGGTGACAAGGGTTTGTTTTACCGCTGGATTTACGTCGCAGCGACACAGATAGGTCTTACGGCGACAATGGGATAGGAAAGGCCTTGGAGTGGGAAGGAAACGACCCTGGCTTGTTGTGTTTGTTGTGAAAATAGGAAACCACGGAAATCCATCTACAGGGCTACCGACAATGGGATTCGAACCCACTATTTTCCGAACGCAATATATTCTCTTCGCGCTATCATTATAGAATCGTCATTTTTTTCAACTTATTGTAATCTAAACATTTTCTTAACATTAAGTTCTGGAATCTTGTACATCTAATCGAAGCGTACAGACAAAAATTATAATTTTATTTATATAGATGAAAGTAGACCGAGTGGCCGCGCGTTTTAACGCTCTGTGGCTATGGAGCCAAGCTCTGCATTCGGGAAACGCGTGGGTTCGAATCCCACCGTCGGCTCTTCTCAGAATAGTTTTCTGTGGCTTAATATCTTCACTTCCAGGCAAATGCCGGTACAGTTCCTATCCATAGGCACCCCTAACCCAATTTTATTCACCATAACACATTTCGTCTTCATTAGCCAGGAAGGGCATCCGGCAGTAGAAACATACTGTGTAAATTAATTAGGAAACCACGGAAAACCATCTTCAGGGCTGCCGACAGTGGGGTTCGAACCCACTATCTCCCAAATACTGAATACTGGCCGCACTTAAGCGACTGCAGCTATCCAGCTCGGTAAATAAAAGGTTTATTTGAGTCCTGTTTATTCCCTGTCAATCCCGATATAAACGCATCAGTATCAAACGGTAAATATAAGTAATTTAATGTCTTTCAACATACGATTCGTAAGATTCCCAGTTTCGCCAGTTACTTGAGGGATGTCTTCCTGTACTAATCCTTCAGTAAGGATTTTCCTCACAGCAACCTGACTGTTTGTATGTCACTGATAAGAACCTGATTGTATGAGAGTGATCGCAAATGGGACGACACCGCCTGGCCAGGCAGTCTACAACAGATCACAGTGGTCAGAATGACGGAGAGAACAAGTGAGCCGGAAGCGAGCATGTACAGAAAGGAATGCTGGAATGTGGCAACATCGTGAAATGCCACGTGCAGTGCTCCTCCCTCCAACCTTACCTGTCAGACGCCATCTCTTCTTATTAGCAGTATAGTATGTTATCATGCTTTTAAACTGGATTTGTTATTGTACATAGAATACATATTTTGAACTTTCTTATATTTCATTAATCATTTTACAATGATTCAAATTACTTCCTGCTTTCGCTTTTAACTGTAAAACTGATCCCTTTTATTCTAAGCGCTTAATGAATAGCCAAACGCATAATATTACTATATACTAGATTCGGCTCCTTGGCTAAATGGTTAGCGTGCTGGCCTTTGGTCACAGGGGTCCCGGGTTCGATTCCCGGAAGGGTCGGAAATTTTAACCATAATTGGTTAATTTCGCTGGCACTGGGGCTGGGTGTATGTGTCGTCTTCATCATCATTTCATCCTCATTACGACGCGCAGGTCGCCTACAGGAGTCAAATCAAAAGACGTGCATCTGGCGAGCCGAACTTGTCCTCGGACACTCCCGGCACTAAAAGCCACACGCCATTTCATTTTCCTATATACTGTACATCATCTACTTATCATAGTGTATTTTATACATTTGCTCATTAAATATTTCATGAACCTCATATTTTATCGTTATCAGAACGTCGAACAGTTTATTCAGTGAACAGTGATATGAAGTGTGGTTAATGTTTCACCACGCCGTCGCGAAACACTGTTTCTCTTGGGAGAGTGCATATAAGTCTCTGGTAAGACCCCAACTAGAGTATGGTTCCAGTGTATGGGACCCTCACCAGGATTACCTGATTCAAGAACTGGAAAAAATCCAAAGAAAAGCAGCTCGATTTGTTCTGGGTGATTTCCGACAAAAGAGTAGCGTTACAAAAATGTTGCAATGTTTGGGTTGGGAAGAATTGAGAGAAAGAAGAAGAGCTGCTCGACTAAGTGGTATGTTCCGAGCTGTCAGCGGAGAGATGGCGTGGAATGACATTAGTAGACGAATAAGTTTGAATGGCGTTTATAAAAGTAGGAAAGATCACAATATGAAGATAAAGTTGGAATTCAAGAGGACAAACTGGGGCAAATATTCATTTATAGGAAGGGGAGTTAGGAATTGGAATAACTTACCAAGGGAGATGTTCAATAAATTTCCAATTTCTTTGAAATCATTTAGGAAAAGGCTAGGAAAGCAATAGATAGGGAATCTGCCACCTGGGCGACTGCCCTAAATGCAGATCAGTATTGATTGATTAATTGATTGATTGATTGATTGATTGATTGATTGATTGATTGATTGATTGATTGATTGATTGATTGATTGATTGATTGATTGGAAGTGCGCCGAGCAATTCGGTGTGCCGTACCGAGCGTTTCCAAACAGTCTGCAGTGTCACTTCGCCCATCTTTGCTATACAATGAGAGGAACACAGCTTCCTTGAAGACCTTGACTGCGCTGATGACATCTGCGTACTGTCGAAGAACTTTGAAGATAATGAAGTTAGAAGCACAAGCCACAGCTGTCAGGTTTAAAATAAATGCTATAAAGACAAAGGAGATGTGAATCAATGGTACTGCAAACAACAGCTCACCGAATCTGGCAAACAAATAGAAGAAGTCAGTTCTTTGGTCTACTTAGGGAGCACAATAACAAAGATTGTTGGGGCAGAGGAAGATGTCAAGGATCGAATTCGGAACGAAAGTACCTCATTCGCTCTACTATATCCTATTTGGATACTCAGACATATACTCTTTAAACATTATAGATGATTTTGTGTCTGTCAAAGTAACAACATTCATCGATATTGAATATATGATACCAAAAAAATATGCTATTATATTTGAACCCTCCTTTCAAAATCTGCAATAGGACAATGGAAGATATTCAGAATAATCAGAAATTAAGTTATTTATATCGTCATAATTTTCATATTTTAACTTGTTGTGAATAATGTATTAATTATGAAAAAGAAAACAGATATGCTTATGTCATTATTGTACAAATTTTATTTAGTAAATTGTGATGAAGTAGAGAAAGAGAGGCCCAGAATTTACGTGAGACACCTTGTTTCACTGATATCTGCTATATTCTTAACTTAAGAGCTGATTCTGGCTATCCAGAGTGGGTTTGAGATAAGAAGACATTTATCATACTAATGTCCGACTCGTTGGCTGAACGGTCAGCGTACTGGCGTTCGGTTCAGAGTGTCTTGGGTTCAATTCCCGGCGGGGTTGGGGATTTTAACCTTCATTGGTTAATTCCAATGGCTCGGGGGCTGGGTGTTTGTGCTGTCCCTAACAACCCTGCAACATACACACCACACATAACACTATCCTCTACTACAATAACATGCAGTTACCTACACATGGCAGATGCCGCCCACCGTCATCGAAGGGTCTGCCTTACCAGGGCTGCACCCGGATAGAAATATCCACACGAAATTAAAATTAAATCATCCTAATATGTTTAGTAGAGGAATACTCCATATGCCCTACACTTAAAAATACAACTGATCATAAGATACTAATCTCTCAGAGGTCAGAGATGAAAAAAGAAACAGGAAAAGTATTGTAAAACCACCTTCCACTCGTTATGGTAAAACGTAAATATGACATTAATTACTAAATATAAATATCTGGGAACTGTGTCAGTTATTTACAGGGGAACAAGAACATCAACTTACACACAAAAGTCACTTCATGAAGGATTCGAACTTGGAATCAGCATCGTATTGTTTATGGTTCCTACCATTTGTGTTCATAAAGGTCATTCAGCTTTCTCGTTCTCAAGTTTTACTCACCCATGATACATATCCCATCGCAGTCTTTCCTGGATATTTTTAAAGTAGCTGAAATAGACTAGCATTGTTTGTATTTGCCAGAATTAACAAATTTCCTGGACAATCACGGAAAGAAAACATTAAAAATAGTTTTTTCTTTGTTCTTTTACCGGCCCTTAACAACTATGTGATACATTTCCACCGGTATGTTCCCTGTATTCTCAATGTTCCTGACCTTCTAAAAGTTAAATACTTATCATAATTCCATCAAATGTCTAAAATATACTTTTGATCATGATTCCTTTACACCTGAAAGCAGCTATGCAAACAGACAGAAGGAAATCATAAGGCACGTACTTATTTATCATAAAAAGGCACAATACAGTAAATTGTCTGTCGTCTTTGCAGGGCACTGCACCGAACTCGATAGCTGCAGTCGCTTAATTGCGGCCAGTATCCAGTAATCGGGAGATAGTAGGTTCGAGCCCCACTGTCGGCAGCCCTGAAGATGGTTTTCCGTGGTTTCCCATTTTCACACCAGGCAAATGCCGGGGCTGTACCTTAATTAAGGCCACGGCCGCTTCCTTCCAATTCCTAGGCCTTTCCTGTCCCATCGTCGCCGTAAGACATATCTGTGTCGGTGCGACGTAAAGCAAATAGCAAAAAAAAAAAAAAAAAAAAACAGCAGGGCACTGTCGGATGGTGGTGGTGGTGGTGATTATTGTTTTAAGAGGAAGTACAGCTAAGCAACCATCCTCTATATAACACTAATCAGAGAGAAAAAATGCAAGGGATCTGACATTTCGAGAAACGGTATCGACCAAAGAAAGACAAGGGCCACGAAGGGCGTGAAAATGAAAGACTCCCTAGCCCTCGCAAACCTAATAGCGTCGGGGTCGGAAAAGAACAAGAGTTGACCAAGGCAGACCGGATAGGATAGGTGAAAGCGAGGAGCCTAGCACAAGTAAATGGAAGCAATGCCAGGACTCAGCTAAGGGCCCCGTGGTCGCCAACCCACGCTCCAAAGTTCAGAGCCCCTGGGGCCTCTTTTAGTAGCCTCTTACGACAGACAGGGGATGCCGTGGGTGTTATTCTACCACCCCCACCCACAGGGGGACGCACTGTCGGATGATCTTACCTCGTGTTGAACAACAAACTGCCGCGCCAGACTAGTGAAGATAGTGCGGTGTTTGAAATCCGAGTGAACTCTTCGTTGGGACAGAGAAAAAAGTTATGATACACTGACTGACAGAGCAAATGCAACACCAGGAAGGAGTGGTTCGAAAGGGATGAAAGTTGGGGAAAAAACAGAGACGGCACGGACGAATAATTTATGTTTATTTCAAACCGATATGCAGGTTACACAATGCGCACGGCATCGACTCAGTAGGATGTAGGACCACCGCGAGCGGCGATGCACGCAGAAACACGTCGAGGTACAGAGTCAATAAGAGTGCGAATGGTGTCCTGAGGGATGGTTCTCCATTCTCTGTCAACCATTTGCCACAGTTCGTCGTCCGTACGAGGCTGGGGCAGAGTTTGCAAACGGCGTCCAATGAGATCCCACACGTGTTCGATTGGTGATAGATCCGGAGAGTACGCTGGCCACGGAAGCATCTGTACACCTCGTAGAGCCTGTTGGGAGATGCGAGGCGAGCAGTGTGTGGGCGGGCATTATCCTGCTGAAACAGAGCATTGGGCAGCCCCTGAAGGTACGGGAGTGCCACCGGCCGCAGCACATGCTGCACGTAGCGGTGGGCATTTAACGTGCCTTGAATACGCACTAGAGGTGACGTGGAATCATACGCAATAGCGCCCCAAACCATGATGCCGCGTTGTCTAGCGGTAGGGCGCTCCACAGTTACTGCCGGATTTGACCTTTCTCCACGCCGACGCCACACTCGTCTGCGGTGACTATCAGTGACAGAACAGAAGCGTGACTCATCGGAGAACACGACGTTCCGCCATTCCCTCATCCAAGTCGCTCTAGCCCGGCACCATGCCAGGCGTGCACGTCTATGCTGTGGAGTCAATGGTAGTCTTCTGAGCGGACACCGGGAGTGCAGGCCTCCTTCAACCAATCGACGGGAAATTGTTCTGGTCGATATTGGAACAGCCAGGGTGTCTTGCACATGCTGAAGAATGGCGGTTGACAAGGCGTGCAGGGCTGCCACCGCTTAGCGGCGGATGCGCCGATCCTCGCGCGCTGACGTCACTCGGGCTGCGCCTGGACACCTCGCACGTGCCACATGTCCCTGAGCCAACCATCTTCGCCACAGGCGCTGCACCGTGGACATCCCTATGGGTATCGGCTGCGATTTGACGAAGCGACCAACCTGCCCTTCTCAGCCCGATCACCATACCCCTCGTTAAGTCGTCTGTCTGCTGGAAATGCCTCCGTTGACGGTGACCTGGCATTCTTAGCTATACACGTGTCCTGTGGCACACGACAACACGATCTACAATGACTGTCGGCTGAGAAATCACGGTACGAATTGGGCCATTCGCCAACGCCGTGTCCCATTTATCGTTCGCTACGTGCGCAGCACAGCGGCGCATTTCACATCATGAGCATACCTCAGTGACGTCAGTCTACCCTGCAATTGGCATAAAGTTCTGACCACTCCTTCTTGGTGTTGCATTTGCTCTGTCAGTCAGTGTATTTGAAATTAACTCGGTCATGGGATGTTAAAGGCTAAATGAAATCAACATTTGATTTCTGATAGTATACCAAGCCAACTTGTTCATCTACACTATCACATTTAATTATTATTATTATTATTATTATTATTATTATTATTATTATTATTATTATTATTATTATTATTATTTTCTACAAGTTGCTTTACATCGCACCGACACAGATAGGTCTTATGGCGAGGATGGGATAGGGAAGGGCTAGGATAGGGATGGAAGCGGCCGTGTCCTTGATCAACGTACATCCCCAGCATGTGCTTGGTGTGAAAATGGGAAACCACGGGCTGCTGATATTGGGATGTAAACTCACAGCTTCACGGCCAACTCGCTCACTGAACACCCCATTGTATGAAGTTAGGACGATTGTTCTGTTTAAGCGTGGATCCATCCGACTAGTCAGCGTCGTAGCCATTGGTTCAGAGGGTCCCGAGTTTGATTCCCAGTCGAGTCGGAGATTGTAGCGACGTCTAGTTAATTCGTCTGTCTCGAGGACCGGGTGTTTGTGGTCGTCTTAATACACACCTTTTAATATAAACACACCACACTATCGACCACTACAGAAACACGAGAAACGATGATTACAATTCTCTATATGAATTTGGCGTCAGGTAGGGCATCCGGTCGTAAAACAGTACCAAGAGTGTGTATATGTATATATACGACGCAGCTCGCACCCGCAACCGCTACCCCACCAGTAAGAGTGGATCCCTCGTCCGCTGGAAAGGAGACCTTAGTAACTTCCTGGTAGTCTTCTTATGGGCATGAGCTAAACACTCATCAGCAATTAAAAACGTCATCAAGTTAATATGAGGAAGTAGCTCGAACCTACCGCAGACTATTAGCTAGTAAACTAGCTGCATGTAACAGTGAATGGGAATAAATTACCCGCTTTGAAATCGAGAGTAGGTGACGCGGAACTAACTAAATTTTACAGGCTTCTCGCTGGCTCTGAGGTCCCTCAACACCGCGGTCTTGTCATCTTAGTTGCGTGCTGTGTCTTGCCATTAAAACAAGATGTTAGTAGACTGTATACAGAGTGTATGTTCTTTCTTCCTTAATCTGTTTACCCTCCAGGGTTGCTTTTCCCTCTGACTCAGCGAGGGATCCCACCTCTACCACCTCAAGGGCAGTGTCCTGGAGCGTGAGACTTTGGGTGGGGGTACAACTGGAGAGGAGGACCAGTACCTCGCCCAGGCGGCCTCACCTGCTATGCTGAACAAGGGTCTTGTGGGGGATGGGAAGATTGAAAGGGATAGGCAAAGAACAGGGAAGGAAGCGGCCGTGGCCTTAAGTTACGTACCATCCCGGCACTTGCCTGGAGGAGAAGTGGGAAACCGCGGAAAATCACTTCCAAGATGGCTGAGGTGGGAATCGAACCCACCTCTTCTCAGTTGACCTTCCGAGGCTGAATGGACCTCGTTCCAGCCCTCGAACCACTTTTCAAATTTCGTGGCAGAGCCGAGAATCGAACCCAGGCCTCTGGGGGTGGCAAATAATCACGCTAACCACTACACCACAGAGGCGGGCGAGAGTGTATGTACCAGTGCGAAAAGATGTCTCGTATAAGAGAAAATGAGGCCCCAGCTCCATTCCCTTACAGCATGTTTCTAAATTGCAGAAATATGTTCTATACACGAATATCAAAACAAAATACTTTACACGGGTACAGTAAAGAATCTTGCATTGTGATCGCGCAATATGTAACTCTACCAAGGGCTTGTAAACCCTACTGAGGGGATCATACTGCGGCAGCACGCGATGTGACTTGTTTACTGTCTGCAAGGAATGAGTTACAAGTTACGAACTGCTGAACAAACCAGTACAACCGTAGACTACGAAAAGGTGTAAGTGTTGCTCCTTGTCTTGAGATATTCCGCCTGTAAAGCTGACACTAGACACACCAGAGCTACCGCATCCGCCTTTGTCTCAGTCATTGTACCGCTGACCACTTCACTCCCCCTATCTCTGTCGTGACGACTAAGGTCACATGCATAGTCATTCACACTGCCTGGTTCAAAAGTTTTGTAACACTACGACAACATCAAACGAAGTATTTCCCAGACACGCTGCTTGCACAGTCTGTCTTCTATTCCTTCACAGATGACCGTCCTGGTATTCGTTAAAAGTATTTCAGATGCACACTGTATGTCCTCATAAGCTTGGACTAAGTTATTGTTTTGCATGTCCGCTATTCGCTAGTATTCAGACCATGGCCAAATGGTCTGTCAAATGGTCGCTATTGAACTATCTTTGAATCCAAGGCTTTTGATAGGAAAGATCATGGGAGATTATTGACAAAAATGAAGGCAACAATTGGACTAGATGAAAAGGTGACTAAATGGGCGGTTACATTTCTAGAAAATATAACTCAGAGAATTAGAGTAGGCGAAGCATTATTGATCCTGTAATCGTCAGGAAAGGAGTTCCGCAAGGTAGAAATTTGTTTCGTTACATATAAATGAAAGGCCCTATGAGTAATGAAAAAAAAAAAATGAAATGTCGTATGGCTTTTAGTGCCGGGAGTGTCCGAGGACATGTTCGGCTCGCCAGATGCAGGTCTTTCGATCTGACTCCCGTAGGCGACCTGCGCGTCGTGATGAGGATGAAATGATGATGAAGACAACACATACACCCAGCCCCCGTGCCAGCGAAATTAACCAATGATGGTTAAAATTCCTGACCCTGCCGGGAATCGAACCCAGGAACCCTGTAACCAAATGCCAGCACGCTAACCATTTAGCCATGGATCTGAACATCAGTACAGAAATGGAATCAGAGACAAGGCTTTTTACGGATGAAGTTATTCTGTATAGAGTAATAAGTTACACGATTGTGAGAGACTGCAAAAAGACCTCGATAATGTGAGAAAGACAGCAGATAATGGTATTGTGGTAAACGGAGTGAAAATTCAGGCTGAGAGCTTCAACAAAAGTCTTTCCAGTTTTAATTACTGCGTTGATGGGTTGAAAATTCCTTATGGGGATCACTGTAAGTACCTAGGTGTTAATATAAGGAAAGATCTGCATTGGGGTAATCACATAAGCGAGGTTATAAAGTAAGTTTACAGAACTCTTCATACGGTTATGATGGTATTTAGAGGTTGTAGTACGGATGTAAAGGAGAGAGCATATAAGTCAATGGCAAGACCACAATTAGAGTATGGTCCTAGTGTATGGGAACCTCGCCAGGATTACTAGATTTGAGAAGTGGAAAGAAGAAAGTCCGAAGAAGAGTAGCATGTGTGGCTCTAGGTGATCGCTGATAAAAGAGCATTGTTACGAAAATGTTGAAAACATTGGGCTAGGAAGACCTGGGAGTAAGGAGACGAGCTGCTCGACTACGCGGGATGTTCCAAGGTGTCAGCGAAGAGATGGCGTTAAATGACATTAGTAGACGAATAAGTCTCAGTGGTGTTTTGAAAGGTCGGGAAGATCAGAATATGAAGGCAAAGTTGGAATCCAAGAGGATGAATTGGGAAAAATATGCATTTAGGCCTATAAGAAGAGAAATAATTTACCAAACGAGATGTTCCATAAATTTCCAACTTCCTTGAAATGATTTAAAAGAGACTAAGTAAACATTGTTCTACAAGCTGCTTTGCGTCTTACCAACACAGATACTGTAGGTCTTAAGGCGACGATGTGATAGGAAATGGATAGAAGACAACTGACAGGGATTCACTGGTGGCTGAAACGAGCAGCTAGTGACGAATGAACTCAGATGAAGCGGGGATGAATTCTAGCAAATCGAAGACAGATCTTTTGGCGAGGAGTAATGGGGTAATTCACTGCCATATCTATAAGAGTCATGTCCCTACATTGCTCAGAATTTAAAAATAATACTATTTCTGTACCGGACGTGTCCACAGCAAGTGAAATGATAGTTGGCGTAAAAATTAATTTCCAAATATTTCTGTTATTACTGGTCCTATCCATACATACTATCTAACAACAGTTAGGAATTTCAGAACATTTGTGCCTTATACATTTTTACTGTGCCGGCTGTGATAACAGAGATATTCATGAATTTGTATTTTTGTTGCTAAGTCCATATTAACGTCAAGCCACCAGAAAATTGGTAAATAGAACTGAATAAAAATGGCATGTAGAGTCGGGGAATAAGAAACTACAGTCTATGTTATTCACCCTGGATATAATAGTAGTTTTGGGGAAGGAGATTAAAATTTAATTTTTAAAATACCCATGTGATTGGTCCTACCGAAAAGTACTACATAACAAAAGTTATAGAGCATACAATTTCCGATCATTTATGTTTTATCCAGTTTTACCATACCAATTATAATAAGAGTAGTATTTTATAAACAAACCAGACCCCATGGAACTACAGCCCTTGAAAGGCCTTGGCCTACCAAGCGACCGCTGCTCAGCCCGAAGGCCCACAGATTACGAGGTGTCGTGTGGTCAGCACGACGAATCCTCTCGGTCGTTATTCTTGGCTTTGTAGACCGGGGCCACTATCTCACCGTCAAATAGCTCCTCAATTCTAATCACGTAGGCTGAGTAGACCTCGAACCAGCCCTCAGGTCCAGGTAAAAATCCCTGACCTCGCCGGGAATCGAACCCGGGGCCTCCGGGTAAGAGGCAGGCATGCTACCCCTACACCACGGGGCCGGCGGTAGTATTTTATAGTCGGAAGAAAACTAAATGTGAAAGCTCATAAAACTGATCAACAATACATTGACCATCGTTTTTTGTGATGTTCTTGTCTCTTATGCTGCCACTCTTCTCCGATAGATGGGATTACTGCTGCGTACCGAGTATAACAGCCTGCCTGAATATTGGTGGAAAATAGCTGGGGAGTTAGATAACTTTCTTCTTTAGCATGCCATTCCTCTGGTTCATACATTTTTTGATACTGCTGGTACGTAACATAATGGTTTATCATAGTATTTCAGCTTTTCGATTCCTACTCTGAGGCACTGATTGAAATGAGCAGTGTGCCCACTTAATGGAATACTGCCAGAGGAGTGTTGACGGCTGTCTGCGGCCTAGTCATTTCAGCCCTGGAACTTTGCACTCTTAGATCGGCAGCATAGTACTGTTCGTTAAAAGTGAGAAAATGTGTGGTTTTTCATTTGATCGAGTATTTCATGTGATAGCATTGCTTTTAATCACTACATTCCTACTGACGCCATTGTAAAGACCTATGTTGATTTCAGTTGGAAAAAGTACAAAGACAGTATTTCTGAGGATGTAGAAAGGCAGATGGAGAGTGGGAGTCTGCCATTATAGTGAAAACTCCCGAACTTGATTGTGACTGACTATAGGCAAGAGGGCCTACCATTACAATGGAAATTCCCTAACCCAGTCTTCACATGATAAAACACGTCTGACCGGGCGAGTTGGCCGTGCGCGTAGAGGCGCGCGGCTGTGAGCTTGCATCCGGGAGATAGTAGGTTCGAATCCCACTATCGGCAGCCCTGAAGATGGTTTTCCGTGGTTTCCCATTTTCACACCAGGCAAATGCTGGGGCTGTACCTTAATTAAGGCCACGGCCGCTTCCTTCCAACTCCTAGGCCTTTCCTATCCCATCGTCGCCATAAGACCTATCTGTGTCGTTACGACGTAAAAAAAACACGTCTGGTGACTTCCCCGCCGCGTTTCTGCAATTTAATAAAATCTTACTCACAACATGTACACTATCCAACGTAGAATTTTGTATATAATGTACAATTCCGTAGCGAAGCACGGGCACATCAGCTAGTAATAAATAAATACATAGAACTTAGCACAAGAAACAGTTGTTCAAATGTATAATAATAATAATAATAGTAATAATAATATCTTTATATTTTCAAAATGCTCCATATTTTCAATTTTGCTTTAATATTACGGATTTAGCCGACTCTTTCCATACTGTCATATGTTTTAGGACACGTCGATGTGCCAGAATTTTATCACGTAGGAATTCTTTAATATGCCCGTAAATCTAGCGACACAAGGCTGCCGTATTTAAGCAATTTTAAATACCACCGCACTGACTTGGGATCGAACCTGCCAACTTATACTCAGAAGGCCAGTACTCTACCGTCTGAGTCACTCAGCCTGGCAGTGTTTCGTACGTGTACCGCCATTCGACACTCACAGGTTTGCAAACTACTACAAGGAAGGGTATGGATCACTTGAGAAGTTCCGGATAAAACGTTGATTTACAGTGATTAAGAGGAAGTACAACTGGACAACCATCTTCTCTTAAAACTTACACATAAAGGGAAAAGTGGAAGAGGTCCGACTCTTCGGTGACTGAAGGAATCCGAAAAAGAAAGAGCAAAGCCGCGCCGGGCGTGAAAACATCACGCAGGCCTCGCAGACCTAATGCTATTATCAGGGTCAGAAGAGAAAAGGTGTTCACCAAGCGAGGTCGGATATGGAAAGTGGAAGTGGGGAGCCTGGTGTAAGTAAGGACATAGGGACTCAGCCAGGACCCCGTTGCTACTAACCCACACTCCTAAGCTGAGAGCCCATGGGTGCCGTTTTAGTAACCTCTTAAGACAAGCAGGGAATATCATGGATTTATTTCACCACCCTCACCTACAGGGGGCCCAATTTGAAAGCCCCTGAGGTTTTCCCCTTTTAGTCAACTCTTAAGGTAGGCAGGGGATACCATGTGTTTATTCTACCTCCCTCGATCAAACAGTAAATGTGTCACGTGTCACCGAGGTCTTGTCGCCAGTGCGATAAGTCACTGTGAGGAAGGGAAAGTTCAATCATAGTTATAATTGTGTAGAAAAGGAAAGTCTTACGCTATTTTAATATCATTATTAAGATGTTCTCGAGAAGAAAGAAACATTAGCTTTGCTCATTAACACAACGAGGTGCAAGTCGCAAGAAAGTGTCAACAAGCACGAAGAAAGCAAGAGCGCAGTTAATTGTGTTCGTGGGACAATGACACGCAACAGTAAGCATCGAGTTGTCTGAGGTATAAAGGCAGAGGTATTGTTCTAGGAGGTTGATGCCAGTCGGTGTGTTAATAACGAACACACATGCATCATACAGAAGGATGTAATAAAATAATTACATAATCTCAAATTTTTCACCAAGGAGGAATATGATCAATGCATATAACACCTTCGAAGATAAACATCACATCCCGATTGGTGAGACTGTACAGGTAGGTCGATGTACACAAACGGAGGTTCGTCTGCCTACTGTAGGAGGCGGGATTTCCGTAGCGCATTCTCTTCCTATTTCAGTGATGGTCAAGCTGCAGCCTGTGCCAAATGCCATGGCTATATTCTACCTCCCCATCCACTGGAGATTTGCTTGAAAGACCGACTCGATCGAACGGTAAATGAATCTCGTGTCACAGCCTCCAGAGGCTACTCATAATCCAATCCAATCAAGCGACTGCTACGTTGTCGCGTTATCCCACGCAGTCAATGCGTTGCACTCTGCGGAAGATTTCACTGCGTTAAATATCACTTGCACATGGCCAAAATAATTTTACTTCATAAAAGTGGCCGCAAAGGGAACACCTCCACAGTTGACAATAAATTACATCAGTACTTTTCCAAGTCAACAATGGTCGAAATGTTTGTATGTGGGAGGCACGAATGCCCTCCAGAAAAAGTCACATATGCAATAACTTATCATTTAACATAGACAGAAATAATAATAATAATGTTATTTGCTTTACGTCCCACTAACTACTTTTACGGTCTTCGGAGACGCCGAGGTGCCGGAATTTAGTCCCGCAGGAGTTCTTTTACGTGCCAGTAAATCTACCGACACGAGGCTGTCGTATTTGAGCACCTTCAAATACCACCGAACTGAGCCAGGATCGAACCTGCCAAGTTGGGGTTAGAAGGCCAGCGCCTTAACCGTCTGAGCCACTCTCACTCACCGTCACATTATCCCATTTTTAGGATATACGTTTGATAGTTTTTTATGAGGTTTATTGATAGGCCATATTTCAAGTGTCTTAGTGCCACTATTTTCCATTGAGGGGAGATTTCCATGCTCAACATCTATATATATAAAATAAGAGTTTTGTCTGTACATTGCTCAGAATTTGAAAAGAACTGTTTTTCTGTATCGATCATGTCCACAGTAACAAGAAAATGCAGTTTTTACTTTTCCGTAATTTCTGTCTGTCTGTCTGTCTGTCTGTATGTATGTATGTACACGCATCACGAGAAAACGGCTGAAGAGAATTTAATAAAAATCGATGTGTAGAGTCGGGGGGTGAGCCGCTACAATCTAGGCTATAAATTATTTTATTCACACTGAGTGAAATGGTAGTTTAGGGGAAGGCTTAAAATTCAATTCTCAAATATTGATATTATTAGTGGCCATATCGATAAATACTACATAACTAAAGTTATATAGAATTACATTTCTGATCATTTACGTCTTATGCATTTTTACCGTACCGGCTATGATAACACAGATATTCATGAATTTGGATTTTTGTTGCTAAGTCCATATCAACGCCGAGCCCCAACAAAATGGGTAAACAGAATTTAATGAAAATCGGTATATAGAGCCGGGAATAAGAAACTACAGTTTAAGCTATAAACAATGTTATTCACCCTGGGTGAAATGGTAGTTTAGGGGAAGGCACCTAAAATTTAATTTTTAAATACCTATGTCCTTGGTCCTATGGAAAAGTACTACATAACAAAAGTTATAGAGAATATAATTTCGGATCATTGATGTTTTATTCTGTTTTACCGTACCGACTATGATAAGAGTGGTATTTCAGAACCGAAATAATGTGAAGGCCTACAATATCGAAAGCGCGTAACATAGATCAACAATAACATTACACTGACAGTTGTTTGTTGTATTGTAATGTTCTTTGTCTCTTATGCTGACATTCAACTCCAATAGACGGGATTAGTGCTGCGTACCCAGTATAACAGCCTAACTGAATATTGGCGTAAAATAGCTGAGGAGTTAGATAACTTTCTTCTTTAGCATGCCAATCCTTTGGTTCATACATTTTCTGATACTGCTGATACGTAACACACTGGTTCATCATAGTATACCAGCTATTCGATACCTACTCTGACGTGCTGTTTTCATTGAGCAGTGTGCGTACTTAAGTCAGAGGCTCAGTTAGTAGTAGTAGGAGCAGTAGTAGTATGAACTGGTCTGGAATTACAATTTAGCCCTATTCCAAATTATGGTACCACAGTTCACTAAATAACTCAAAATTCAACCCTGAAAAGAGCCGTTTTTTAGGAAAAGCTTCTTTCTCTTTACCTTCATTAAACCTATATAAATGTTATTCCAAATTAGCAGCGAGGATGTGGTTTCTTCTCTGGCTTGGAGAAAAAATTACCTCCACGTCAGATAGTTCTTTCCCCCGCCAGTGTAGTGAATTGAGATTTTCCGACTCATCGGGTACTCCCAGGAAACAGATAAGTAAACGGGCATAGTTTTTGCCCTGGGACTATCCACTATTTGAAACCCCTTCACCCCCCGCCGAAAAAAGGACAAAGATTGTTCACGGATCACGGATGTCTGCGTTTTGGTCATTCCAGCTCTGTAGCTTTGGACTGTTAGTTCGGCAGCATAGTACTGTTCGTTAAAAGTGAGAAAATGTGTGGTTTTCCATTTGATCGGGTATTTCATATGAAGGCATTGCTTTTAATCGCGCCATTCCTACTGACATCATTGTAATGACCCATGTTCATTTCAGTTGGGAAAACCACTAAGAGAGTCTTTCTGAGAATCTATAAAGGCAGGCGGAGCGTGAGTGTCTGCCATTATAATGAAAACTCCCCAACCTGATTGTGACTGACGGTAGGCAAGCTGGCCTACCATTACTATGAAAATTTTCTAACCTAGTCTTCATATGAGAAAAGACGTTGGTGACTTGCCCGTCGTGCTTCTAGGGCAACTTTAAGAGCTATGCAACTTAATACAATCTTGCTCACAACGTTTACACTACCTCACCTAGAATTCTGTATAAAATTTAGAATTCCGTAGCGAAGCACGGGTACATCAGCTAGTTGTTATATAATTCTGCTGTACTTAAAACATTAAGAATCTTTAAACTTCCTTGTTTTTCAACCAAAATCCATGTTTTGGTTTTGTTTTTTACGAAAAGCCTATGCATTATATGTAGTGTCAACTAATAATCATTGCATTACGGATGGGAGGATCAAGAAGTCACTTTATGAGTGATGTCCTTGTTTTGACCAACACTATAATTATCACGCTGTCTGGGTAGTGGTGACCATAGTAGGCCTACTTTGTGTGCAGCTGTGTCAGAAGAACCTATTTCAGAATAGCGGTATAAGTGGTGCTGGTGATGGTAATTAATGGTGGAATTTTGAACATCCCCATTATAGACTGTTAAGCCTTCGTTCAGTCTGCAAGCCTTTGTGAATTAACTAGGCGCCACCACAATCGTATATTTGCTACTAGCTCTGTGGGTTCTTATTTAAAACTGAGTCTAACAATTCTCACCGTGGTCTACCTCTGCTTCTCCTCTACAAGTTGCTTTACGTCGCACCGAGACAGATAGTGCTTATGGCAACGATGGGACAGGAACGAGCTAGGAGTGGAAAGGAAGCGGCCGTGTCCTTAATTAAGGTACAGCCGGGCTCAGTGGCTCAGACGGTTCAGGCGCTGGCTTTCTGACCCCAACTTGTCAGGTTCGAACCTGGCTTAGTCCGGTGGTGTTTGAAGGCGCTCAAATACGTCAGCCTGGTGTCGGTAAATTTACTGGCACGTAAAATAAATCCTGTGGGACTAACTTCCTGCACCTCGGCGTCTCCGAAAACCGAGACAGTAGTTAGTGGGATGTAAAGCTTAAGGTACACTCCCGGCATTTGTCTGGTGTGAAAATGGTCCAGGACTGCCGACAGTGGGGTTCGAACACACTATCTCCCAAATACTGGATACTGGCCGCTATTAAGCGACTGCAGCTATCGAGCTCGGTCTCGTATCCTCAATGGGCGAGTTCGTTATTCACCTAGGTAACCTACCCTCCTCTATTCGCCTCACAGGACCCCAGCCCCGAAGCCGATTTATATGTGGAGCTTTATTTATCTCTCATTCCGAGTGCCTTCCTGCTAATGTTCCGACCTATTTTTACCAACAATCAATAATAATGCATTGAAGATTTTTTTTTTTTTTTTGCTATTTGTTTTACGTCGCACTGACACAGATAGGTCTTATGGCGACGATGGGACAGGAAAGGCCTAGGACTGGGAAGAAAGTGTCCGTGGGCTTAATAAAGGTACAGCCCAGCATTTTCCTGGTGTGAAAATGGGAAACCACGGAAAACCATCTTCAGGACTGCCGACAGTGAGGTTCGAACCCACTATCTCCCGGATGCAAGCTCCCAGCTGCGCGACCCTATCCGCAATAATGTTATTGTTTTATGTCCCTTAACTGTTTTTACGGTTTCAAGGATACCGAGGTTCCCGAATTTTGTCTCATCGAAGTCCTTTTACGTTCCAGTAAGTCTAACAACACGAGACTGGCGTATTTGAGCACCTTCGAATACCACTGGACTGAGCTGTGACCGAACCCGCCATGTGAAGAAAGTGATAAGCAACGTCTACGACAATTTGTAGCCAAACTACTTGTAAAATAAATAAATAAATAAATAAATAAATAAATAAATAAATAAATAAATAAATAAATAAATAAATAAATAAAATATTTTTTGCGTAGTAAGTAATTAAGAATCCGCCTCTGTGGTGTAGTGGTTAGTGTGATTAGCTGCCACCCCCGAAGGTCCAGGGTCGATTCCCGGCTCTGCCACGAAATTTGAAAAGTGGGACGAGGGCTGGAACGGGACCCACTCAGCTTCTGAAGGTCAAATGAGGAGAGCAATCCTGGAAGTGGTTTCCCGTGGTTTCCCACTTCACCTCCAGGCAAATGCCGGGATGGTACCTAACCTAAAGCCACTTCCCTCTTCCTTGTCTATCCATTCCAGTCTTTCCATCCCCCCCGAAGGCCCCTGTTCAACATAGCTGGCGAGGGCGCTTGGGCGAGGTGCGAGTCGTTCTCCCCAGTTGTATACCCCGACCCAATGTCTCACGCTCCAGGACAGTGCCCTTGAGGCGGTAGAATTGGAATCCCTCACTGAGTCCGAGGGAAAAACCAACACTGGAGGGTAAACAGATTAATAAGAAGAAGTAATTAAGAAATCTCTATTTTTATTCGGGCACTTGGAAACTTTCAGCCGATCACTTTTTGTGTCAGGAAATGTACTTGGTTAAATAGGTCATTTAGAACTCGCTTCTACATTGATGGGAACGCACATCAGGAATGAATACCACCCTTGACAGTTAAATAGAGCCGATAACCTACATGTTAGGCCCCTTTAAACAACAAGCAACAATTAAATAACAGAATGAGTGGCCGCACGGTTTGGGTCACGTAGCTGTCAGCTTGCAGTCGGAAGATAGTGGGTTCGAACTCCCACTGTCGGGAGCACTAAATATGATGTTCCGTGGTTTATCATTTTCACACCAGACAAATACTGGGGTTGTACTTTAATTAAGTCCACGGCCACTTACCTTCCACTCCTAGTCCTTTTCTATCCCACCGTCGCCATAAGACATATCTGGCCGGAGCGAGGTAAAGCGGAATTGTCAAAAAAAAAGAAAGTTGAATAAAGCTAAGCGTACGGCACTTGCGAAAGCAAAGATCACATAGAAGTGGAAATGTCATGTGAGTCCACACGAGTCGATTATAGGTCGTATGTTACACTCTTTTAAAACTGTAATCGCTTCTGGTTGCCATTTCATCTCCTCACACTGCAACGATTTTCTGGTCGGGAGAACTTTCCCCTGTTCTACTTTCATGCTATTTATTGATAGTTAAAATTGCAATGCTACATTTGGATTAAACGATATTTAATCCTTTAGCATTATTCATGTGAAAATTATGACTTCTCGTTAACTGTTGTAATGAAGAAAATGGCATGTGAACTGTGCAATCGCGTGTCTTAACTGAGCTCCTGCTTTGTACAGTTTCGATTTATGTGAGAATATCATTACTGGTAAAATTTAACAAGTTCGCACGGTAACGTATCTAACTATTTAATTCATAATTATATAGAAAGGTAGGAACATGAAAGGGAAGACATAATAGGGAAAATACAATGACAAGTCAGTGTGGGAAGGAGCAACAGAGCAATGAAGATCATATATTAGAAAACGTGATTGTGTGAAGATTACCTTGTTCATGTTTATCCTTATCTCCTCTTTCTGTTGCTCTCTCTGCAAGTTTCTTGATGTGCCGCCTACCTAGGTGAGATGAAATTAAATGACGTATGGCTTTTAGTGCCGGGAGTGTCCGAGGACATGTTCGGCTCGCCAGGTGCAGGTCTTTTGATTTGACACCCGTAGGCAACCTGCTCGTCGTAATGAGGATGAAATGATGACGAAGACGACACATACACCCAGTCCCAGTGCCAGCGAAATTAACCAATGATGGTTACAATTCCCGACCCTGCCGGGAATCGAACCCGGGACCCCTCTGACCAAAGGCCTGGACGTTAACTATTTAGCCATGGAGCCGGAGACCTAGGTGAAAACCGCCTGTCTTTAACTAGTCTCAAGACATTTGAGATGAACAACTTAGATGGGTTATCCTGTACATTATATTATAACAATTCTTCTGTCCTCTGCCCAGCCAAAATAAAGGCTGGAAGACCTAGGAAGCTGCAAGACTGCCTGCAGTAACCTCTAACATCTAAGGGTGACCAACATTTCCTACAGTCACTGGAAATAGATAATACTGCGATGAAATGAGTATTTTTCCATTATCGTAAAGAGTTTATATTTCGCATTTACTGGATCATTTTTCATAAAACTGCCTGGCTAGTTTCGAGTTAAGAATTCCCTCGAGGGACGGGCGTAGGTGTCCAAAATAGGTAGGTAGGTAAGGGTTATACTGCCCGAAGGCAGGTCCGAACCTCCGCAGAGGTGTTCCTGAGCCAGAGTTTACGTGCGGCAGGGTGGCCAGTTCCTTTCCGCTCCTCCATTTCCTTACCCCCGACCAACAGCGCGTGGCAACCCATCCAACTCCTGCCCACGCCCAATGTTGCTTAACTTCGGAGATCTCACGGGATCCGGTGTTTCAACACGGCTACGGCCGTTGGCTGTCCAAAATAAATGAACGAAAAATTCTCAAAGACTAAGAGACCTAGGTAGCTGAACGTTTGCTGCACTTAGGTGTAACCAGTAAGAGTGTAATAATAATATTGTTGACCGAATGTTCTCGCGGAGAAGCCGACAAATAGATTTTTCCCAAAACATCTGAAATTGGGAAATAAGAGTACATACTTTGTATGAGGAACCTCCCTTAAGTAAGAGAAGTAGGCTCAGCTAAGTGCGCTTTCTCCACAGATTCTACAGTGTTCAGGAAGTCACTGTGCACTTAATAATAATAATAATAATGATAATAATAATAATAATAATGGTTTTACGTCCCACTAACTACTTTTACTGTTTTCAGAGACGCCAGGGTGCCAGAATTCCGTCCCGCAGGAGTTCTTTGACGTGCCAGTAAATCTACCGACACGAGGCAGGTGTATTTGAACACCAGAATTGAACCTGCCAAGTTGGGATGAGAAGACCAGTCTATCGTCCAAGTTACTGTAGCCGGCGCTGTGCACTTAGATTACGAATGTAGATGAGGTTGTAAATTCTAAAGTTTTTCTTGAATCATATCGTAAGATATTTATGCTAGTGACTTAACATCGCTCTGATTGGTTTTCGGCTACGATGGAACGGGGAAGAGCTAGGACTGGGAAGGAAGCTGCCGTGGTCTTAATTTCATATTCTGCTCCAACATTTGCCTGGTGTGGAAATGAGTAATCACGGAATACCATCTTGAGGGCTGTCACAGGTAAGGTTCTAATCCACTATCTCCCGAATTCGAGCAACGCGGTCCGCTCCACATAGACAACTCGTTCGGTCTGGAAGAACTGATTGATCAGTGTTGTGCAATATTTTCTGTATTCATTTATTCCATTATCACTGTAACCGGCCGGGTCGAGGATTTTAACCTTCATTGGTTAATTCCATTGGCCTGGGGACTGGGTGTTTGTGCTGTCCTCAACATCCCTGCAACTACACTGTAACTCGTTGGCTGAACGGTCAGCGTACTGGCCTTCGGTTCAGAGGGTTCCAGGTTCGATTCCCGGCCGGGTTGGGGAATTTAACCTTGATTGGTTAATTCCAATGGCCCGGGGGCTGGGTGTTTGCGCTGTCCCAACATTCCTGCAACTCACACACCACACATAACACTATCCTCCACCACAATAACACACAGTTACCTCCGCATGGCTGACGCCGCCCACCCTCATCGGAGGGCCTGCCTTACAAGGGCTGCACTCGGCTAGAAATAGCCACAACTGTTTTAGTTCAATATTCAGTTTAGGAACAGCATTTTAGTTAAAAACATTTAAGCTCTTTTTGAGCATTTTAGTTGTTCAATTATTATTTCGATTAAGGAACTAAGGAGCCTCATAACTAATATCCAGAAGAGGAAAACAACACTTTTAGGTGACGTGCTCAGACACAATTGCTTCATAACCAACATGTTCCAAGTTAAAATTCTACATAAGGGAGGAAGGGGGAGACCATGTAAAAGGATGGTAGACCTTGTGATGGCGGTCACCATTATGAAGAAATTAAGAGAACAGGGAAGAATGGTTGCATCGACAAGGCACGACCTTTATAATATAATGATCAATTGATTTTGTGTCCGACACGTTGGCTGAACGGTCAGCGTACTGGCCTTCGGTTCAGAGGGCCGCAGGTTCGATCCCCGGCCGGGTCGGGGATTTTAACCTTAATTGGTTAATTCCAATGGCACGAGGCTGGGTGTATGTGTTGTCTTCACCATCATTTCAACCTCATAGCTAATAGCCAGAAGGTCGCCTACGGGCGTCAAATAGAAAGACCTGTTCCTGGCGAGCCGAACCCGTCCTGGGATATCCCGATACTAAAAGCCATACGACATTTCATTTCAATTGATTTTGTTGTTCCAGGCGAATAATATACAAACTTGGTGCAGGATCTATTTACTGCAAAAATCCCAGAAACTACTGTACTTCATCGCAGTGCAGTTCGTCGGCTCATTGAGAGATTTCGAACAGATGGAACAGATGGAAGGCCACCTAAATTAAAAGAAGAGAAATTGCCGAATATTTCTGACTCTAGCTTAGGGGTCAAAAAACTCCTTGCGCAGGTTGGCACAAGGGGAAGATATTGGACCTGCACCAGTGCATGAAATGGTCGGGAATTTTTTTACAAACAGATCTGCAGGAAGAATTTTCTAATACAATTAACCAGTTTAAGGCTTGTGTAGCCACTTGCAGGCGACATTTCCATAATTTATTATAAGTGTATAATGCCCCTGATTTCATCAGCTCGCTACTGACTTCCCCTAAGGAAGCGATTGCATCGAAAGCGCTACTCTGTTTTACTCATGTTGAACCCTTAATTAAGAACTTTCACTTGGCCTAAATACAGCTGTTGATTTTTCTACGGGTATTATGTATCAATATAAAAAGCAGCTCCGTGGCTAAATGGTTAGCGTGCTGGCCTTTGGTCACAGGGGTCCCGGATTCGATTCTCGGCAGGGTGGGCAATTTTAACTATCATTGGTTAATTTCTCTGGCATGGGGACTGGGTGTATGTGTCGTCTTCATCATCATTTCATCCTCATCATGACGCGCAGGTCACCTAAGGGTGTCAAATCGAAAGACCTGCATCTGGCGAGCCGAACATGTCCTGGACACTCCCGGCACTAAAAGCCATACGCCATTTCATTTCATCAATATAAAGACATTAAGTAGGAAAGGTGCTCTATCTTCAGAGATGCAAGGAAACACGCTTGAAGAACCAAGGCCAGGCTGACCAACTTCTTCGTTTTAATTGCCACCAAATATTTAAGATACACTATCCAAGCTGAGGGCTCCCTTACAAAAGACTGACAGAGCAAACGCATGTCAAGCGAATTATGAGCAATAGTTAAGAAATATGGGCTTTACGTCCGGCTCCCTTCCCAATCGACCCCTCAGATATCGGTGGACAAAAAGTAGGATTTGTATATTCCATGGAACATTTTCAGCTGCGTATGACGAATGGTTTCGGAGCATCAAGCGAAACAACACATTGACCACAATAATTCAGAGACGTAAAATTATGACAGAAATACAATACAATTAACGCACTTTCATCATTATAAACCCGAGTAAATATTCTAGGAAGTAAGACGCCAATCAACAAGGTACCCTCCCATGCAACATAGCATTCAAGTTACTGTTTATGGACATTGTACCATTTCAGACTTCCACAACATGAAGATCTGGGTTGGTATGCATGTTATAAATCAGACTACAGTACTCCATACAGACCTTGCGGTTAATTTTTTGTTCCTCTATTCATTCCTGAATTCAGGAACGGCATCTGTACTAAATATTGCGCCAAATCTACACGAAGCTCCGACCACAAGAAATAGGGTAAATGACCAAATCAGCAACGTTCAAGTCTTTCGTTTTACTTTCTTTCTTTCTTTCTTTCTTTCTTTCTTTCTTTCTTTCTTTCTTTCTTTCTTTCTTTCTTTTCCTTTCTTCTTTTTTGCTTTACGTCGCACTAACACGCTCAGAAACAGCCCTATTATTTGCCTGGTATGAAAATGGAAAACTATGGAAAATCATATTTAGTGTCCCCAACAGTACGGTTCGAACCCATTATCTCACGAATGCAAGCTAACAGATACAAGTTCCGGATCAAGCATCCAACTCGCTCGGTTGGTTTTGAATAATAATAATAATAATAATAATAATAATAATAATAATAATAATAATAATAATAATAATAATAATAATAATAATAACTTTACGTCCCACTAACTATTTTTACGGTTTTCGGAGAGGCCGAGGTGGCGGAATTTAGTTCCGCAGGAGTTCTTTTACGTGCCAGTAAATCTACCGACACGAGGCTAACGTATTTGAGTACCTTCAAATACCACCAGACTTTTCCAGGATCGAAGCTGCCAAGTTGGGGTCAGAAGGCCAGTGCCTCAACTGTCTGAGCCAGGTTTGAGATAAATATGCCATAGGTGTGTCAAGTAATGAAACTTTACTATGAAATGATTTCACAGATCTAGAGAAGGTGTTTGGCAGAGTACCAAGTGTAAAAATATTGACCTATACTGAAGAGTTATGGGCTCAAGGATAGGTTATTGTATGCAACGTCTGACTCTGTGGCTGAGTGGTCAGCGTTCGGTTCTTCGGATCGCGGATTCCCGGGCTCGATTCGTGGCCAAGTCGATGGATTTTTAAGCTCATATGGCTATGTTTGTGAGACATATGGATATTTTTTATTGCCATCTTTGTTGGGTATTATCTTTCTCTATCAGGTATAGGAAGTGCAATGTCCTCCTCTTTTCCCTGTGGGCATTGTTACGAGAGACTAATATTGCTCTTGGCACACCAGGCACGTCGAAAGCTAGAGTTGGTGCCTGTGTTTTAGGTCGCGATTTTGAAAGTGTTGATAGTATACACCAACGGTTCTCAATCTGGAGGGCGCGCCCCCTGGGGAGGCGTGGTGAGCAATGAAAAACACACACGAATTTGCTAAACAGTAAAAAAAAATGTGACAAAGAAAATAATTTACTACAAAACGTTATCTTCGTCACCGCTAAATCGTACACGTAGAAAAAAAGATTTTCCTAAAATTATTATATTTTATAGTAACGTTGGGACAAGGAATTCGTGTTTGTGAATTGTGCAATGAAATGTATAAAAATTACAAAAATACAAGAATTTTTATCATGAAGTATAATCAAAATTATTACATTTTTATAATTGTTTACACAAACTTTTTTCTACGTGTATAAGAAATGTAATACAATGAGAAAAAATGAAAATAAAGTAATAAATCAACTGATAAATATAGATGTATGACAAATTTACAGGAGGTAATTTTAACAATTTTATTTTATTTTCAAATTGTGTTGTGCAGTTTCCATCAACATTCAGGTATCTGCGTGAATCTGGGTTTTATACGCTGGCTTACATCAAATCAAAATACCGAGCGCGGCTTGATGTTGAACGTGATCTGCGGTGTGCACTGTCACAATTGGAACCAAACATTACGAAGCTTGTGAAAGTAAAACAGTGCCAGCTCTCTCAGTAATCGCTAATTCTGTTTAAAAAAAATCAAATCTAATGATATAGTTTGAAATGTTAATTGCACTGAGTGTAGAATCATCCGTAATATATTTACTGTCAATTGTTTTATTACTACTTGTGTTATTCATGACTTTCTTTGTGAAGTCATTTCATTATAATTATTATTTTAAAATATGTAATATTATGTATTAAGCACTCATAAGTAATAATAATAATAAAAATCATTATAAAGCTTTTTAGAGATATTAACCCCAACAGAAAAGTAGAACTTTTGTCAATCAATAATTCATTAGGGGGGCGTTAGACAATTTACGGATATAAAGCGGGCGCAGGCCCACAAAGGTTGAGAACTGCTGGTATACACGATGTGGATGAGATATCCATAGTTTTTGAAAGTTTTGTCTGTTTTCCAGTCAGAATATTAAATTAAATTGTATAAACACGAAAATTGCTAATCTGTCGTTTGTCATACTTCCCATTGTTGAAGTAGAGACACTTGGTTTTATCTGAATCCGTTCAGTAGGAGCTGAGAATATCGCTTATCAGCCAGAGAAAAGTAAAGAATGAGTTGAGTGGCTTTCGTCACGGGCTACCCAGACTACGCTGAGGTCCACTGTTGGTTTCTAGCCAACAGTACTACAGCTTACACTGGCTGGAATTTCTGTTACAAGAGAGACTACAAATAATATTATTTATATTTGGACAGGAAAATGTACTAAAAGAAACTACTAATGTATACCGAGCGAGTTGGCCGTGCGGTTAGGGTCGAGAAGCTGCGAGCTTGCATTCGGGAAATGGTGAGTTCGAATTCCACCTTTGGCAGTCCTGAGGATGGCTGTATGTTAATTAAGGCCACGGCCTCTACCTTCTCAATCCTATCACTTTCACATCCTTGCGTTGCCGAAAACCTTCGATGTGTTAGTGTGACGTTGAACCAGTAGCAAAAAAAACTACTAATGTGGCGTGTAAAGAAGCTCTCCAGTGACAGACAATTAGAAAACAACACCAGTGAACACAAAAAGAGTTTTCAAAAATGCTTCTCTACATACCTCTATTCTTTCAGGAGATAGTCAACTTTTACCAAAAAATTAACAGAAGCCGCGGGCAGAAATTAGTCCCTAAATGCACAGCTGTTCTGCTCGCCTGCGTCGGCTATGTTCCTAGAGTCCAACACGCAACCTTTATTTGTGCTCCTTTTGCTTGTATTGTTGACGTTTCCATTGCGTTTGACGTCAGCATTGGAGAATTCTGACTTCCTTTTGCAATAGTTCTAGTAACGAAATGTACTTTCCTGGGGTCTGCAAACTAGGAGAAAGTAAACCTGACTCATAAAACTCACTGCAGGAATGGTCAGGTTATCAAGTTGAGAAAGAGGACTCTTACATAAAACGACCGACTGTATCCGTATTTCCATTTGTCCGTTGTGTAAGACAAATTATTGTACATTCAAGTAACAATACCTGGCTCATTACAGCATATTAATTAAACAGCTGTTGGTAACACAGTAGCCAGCCACGGACAGGCTGTCATCATTTTCAGCCTTCTGAGCAAGGAGTGGCCGTAGTTGCTTCGTGGTAGGTTGTCATGCCATTGTTTGTAACTCATTAATTCTTCAGGCAGTTGGTTCGAATAATATTCCATAGCTTAGTGGCTGGTGGTTTTAAAGGGTGAAACAGTCAGATTATGTATTTTCTAATAGTTACAAAATGTGCTCAAATACGACAGCCCCGTGTCGGTAGATTTACTGGCACGTAAAAGAACTCCTGCGGGACTAAATTCCGGCACCTCGGCGTCTCCGAAGACCTTAAAAAGTAGTTAGTGGGACGTAAAGCAATTAACATTATTATTAACAACATTGAAGGCGAGATGACGGTGGTGATCGTTCTTTTAAGGGAAATACGACGTTTAAAGAGGAAGAGAAGGATCCAGATTATTATAAAATTCTAACAACAACAATAACAACAAAATGACAACTACATGCCATAGAAGATGAGATGTCGGTAGTTACTGTTGAATTAAGAGGAAAAAAGGAAGCCAAATTATTAGACATAATATGAAAACGATGATAAGAAGGAGTTGGTGATTATTGTTTTAAGGGTAAAAACAAATTCAAATTATAATATATTTCTTAGAATATCCAACATGGCAACGAAGATCAGATGCCGGTGGTGACCTGTTTTAAGAGAGGAAGGAAGAAAAATGACTAGCCACTTGTAACAGAATGAAATAAAAATAATACAGTTCTTGATTTTGAGATTCACAAACTTATTTAACGGTATTTGGAGACGCTGTGGTGCCCCAATTTTGTCCCGCAACAGTTCTATTACTACGAGCACGAGGTCTGAAGCCGTCATCTTGAGCCCAGAAAACCAGAGCTTTATCATCCCCCGACCCAATGCCTCACGCTCCAGGACACTGCCCGTGAGGCGGTAGAGGTGGGATCCCTCGCTGAGTCCTAGGGAAAAAGCAACCCTGGAGGGTAAGCAGATTAAGAAATAATAATAATAATAATAATAATAATAATAATAATAATAATAATAATAATAGGCCTAATAATAATACAACTGTCTTCAGCTTGTCCCAATTATTTCTCATTTTATCATCTCATTTTAGTTTTGGCTGGGATAATAATACTTATAATAACATCATGAAGTGGGTGAGATTGTGGTGGTGAGCAATACAGCCAAATTTCACCAATAAAAGGTAAAGGGATATCCTCTGAGTCGACATTGGGTTAGTGATAGAATATTTATATTTACACAGACCGTATAGATGTCTTCAAGCTCATTTCCGGATTCCTGTACGCCCACGCCTTGTAATTAATTCAGTGAGTACGCTGGAAATTCGGAAAGCCGTGATAGAGATTGAGGAACGCTGCCTTACCTGCATCGTTTTGTGAATGGTCAGAGAAAGTCTATAAAACCGCTGAGGCTGGGAACAGGTCGTTACGTAACAAACTAGTGCGGTCACCTTCACTTGTTCCGAAGACGCTAACGGAACAGATCGAACAGGCTAGGAATTCTGAGGAGCACATCCTGCTAGCACGATTCACCGTTACACTTTCATTACAGACATGGATCGTGCGCTCTTCATTGTGCTGAACTACTAATTGGTCGGTAGCTCTCTCAAGTGATTAAGAGTCCAGTTAATGTGTGTGAATAGAGATAACCTAGGGTGAATCTATGACACGCGTGCCATCAGGTGATACGTGAAGACAACATACCTACTAACATATTTTAATGTTTTTAGAATGTAATAAATAGGTCGAAAAACTAGCAACATAGCATATTTTAACATGCTGCTTTAATAAGGATGTATGTCTAAATTAATTCTATGGCCATATTTATTACAAATTTTATTAGGTTAAAGGAAAATTATACCTTATTCTTAAAACTTATCAGTTTTTAAAATGTAATTTTCAGGAAAGTTTGCTAATTAAAGTCATGAAACACTCAGTCGAAGGATTTATATGTAATGCAGTCTAATACCCAAATTAAGTCAAATGAGGGGTTTCATGATGATTTTAAAGGAAAACCGATGGCATACTAGACACCAAAAAATAAGACCTTAACTGACACGATAGTCCGTAAATGTTTGCCATCTCTGACCTAGGGTGACCAGATTACAAACACTGAAATACGGGATACTTCGACTCCGTTGATTATTAGGCCCTATTTAAGATTAATTCCTTGACCCGAGCCAGACACCTCAAAAAGAGTACCATTTATTTATATAAAACAAGCACTGATTATTTATTTATTTATTTATTTATTTATTTATTTATTTATTTATTTATTTATTTATTTATTTATTTATTTATTTATTTATTTATTTATTTATTTATTTATTTATTTATTTATTTATTTATTTATTTATTTGTCCGCCTCTGTGGTGTAGTGGTTAGCGTGATTAGCTGCCACCCCATGAGGCCCGGGTTCGATTCCCGGCTCTGCCACGAAATTTGAAAAGTGGTACGAGGGCTGGAACGGGCTCCACTCAGCCTCGGGAGGTCAACTGAGTAGAGGTGGGTTCGATTCCCACCTCAGCCATTCTGGAAGTGGTTTTCCGTGGTTTCCCACTTCTCCTCCAGGCGAATGCCGGGATGGTACCTCACTTAAGGCCACGGCCGCTTCCTTCCCTCTTCCTTGCCTATCCCTTCCAATCTTCCCATCCCTCCACAAGGCCCCTGTTCAGCATAGCAGGTGAGGCCGCCTGGGCGAGGTACTGGTCATACTCCCCAGTTGTATCCCCCGACCAAGAGTCTGAAGCTCCAGGATACTGCCCTTGAGGCGGTAGAGGTGGGATCCCTCGCTAAGTCCGAGGGAAAACCGAACCTGGAGGGTAAACAGATGATGATGATGATTAATTAATTAATTAATTAATTAATTAATTAATTAATTAATTAATTTATTTATTTACTATATAAAGTGTTGCCAAAAAGAAAGTTTTCCCTTTGCGAAAAGCTAATGATCATGAATATATATTTCAGTAAATGAAACTCAGATATTTATTTGCATCGTTTCACGGAGCATCTTTGGCATCCAAGAACAACGGTAACGACTAATGTGACGTCACTGACGGTACATTTTCTATTTCAACACGCTCTACATTTTACAAGTCCACAGCCGCAGCATCTTTGACGACGAAGGCCTGATGTGATACAACTTCCGTCACACATTTTGTCGCGTTGCATAAATTTTTGAATGACCACCAGTCATAAGACATATTCAGGATTATAATTTGCAATGTTTACATTTTATATACGCCTATCTCACTGGTTTGTTACATTTAGTGCCAACCATACAAATTGTAATTACTGTACACAATGAGATACACTTGAGAGTTTTGTGATAAATAAAGTTTAATCACGAAAACAGGGGACAATATGTGCCCCGTATTTTTTTTTTTTTTTGCTGGGGTAGCGGGACACTTTAGAGAAATACGGGACAATCCCGTAAAATAGGGGAAGTGTGGTCACTCTAAGATAACCTCGGTGAGAGTACTGAAGTGAATAGCTGGTATTAACTGTTGCTAGGATTGAGTTCATAAACTCTTAGTTGTAAAAAACCTCGTTAAGTCAAATGATACCAGTTTTCTCACAGACATTTATTTATTTAATTTGATATCGAGTTCAACAGGCTTTTCTGTTCACTTCCAGACCGCTTCTATTACTTGTTTCCTAAGCTATAAATAGACGAACATTAAACTATCTATATTCTAAAAACAAACTATTCTTATGAACCAAGTGCAGTAGTAGTCCTAAGTGTCTATTTAATTTTAATCCCTAGGCCGATGACCTTCGATGTTAGGGCAATTTAAACAACAAGCATAATCATTATCAATTTTGATCTTTTGATATCTCCTAAAATATACTTTTGTAAATAAAATTACTCCATCATAGTTTAAGGACTAAAACTATACATATTAATAATGTGCAAGGATAATACCTATGTATTTAATTTAGGTCTGCTCTTTTCGTAAGTTCCATTCTGACTGGCGTAAGAAGATACTAACAAACCAAAATCCCATGGCACTAGAGCCCTGGCGGGCTTTGGCCTACCAAGCGACAGCTGCTCTGCCCGAAGGCCTGCAGATTAGTGATGGGCAACGCTCTCGCTCGAGATTCTCGAGACTGACGTCATAGATCTCGAGACTGTGATGAGAATCTCGAGACCGATTCTCCTGTGCTGCGATCTGTGCGACGTCCCAGTAACCTACGAGTGTAAGCTTGAGAGTATATAATCAGCTGTTCTCATATGGAAACGTGTATGCCGATACATTTTCTCAGCTGCCTAGGAGAGCACGGCACGTTGAACTATGAACTCTTTAATACCATTAACTGAAATGAAAACAGAATGTCAGTATCTTAAACGGTTCACGAGTTATTTCAGGTGGACATCTTAGCTGAATAACCTGTATAATTTGTTAACAACTGTAGATAGGATGTACACCTACCTGGATACCTCGCAATTATTGTTTCTTTTTTTTTTTTTGCTATTGGCTTTACGTCGCACCGACACAGATATGTCTTATGGCGACGATGGGATAGGAACCTATCTCCCGAATACTGGACACTGGCAGCACTTAGGAATTATTGTTGACAGGGTAGCTTCTTGTGATGCAGACCTGGCCGGAGGTGTTCTGTGACGATCCCCCTTCATTGATATGTGTTTTTAAGTGCCGCGTCATCCCAGGAGTATTTCTGCCTACGTATTTTACTTCTTTTGAACGAACAACAGCGAGCTGTGCTGTGTGGCATCTCTTCAAAATAACCGACATCCACGACTTACGTTGCGTTTCGGACTTCGTCTAAAATTTGTCGGGTACAATTAGACACAATCAGACATTGCACCGTCATATACTGAAGTAACTAATTATGACGCGAATATTCTATAACATTGTAAGCAATTATTTCCTTCGTCACCAAAATATTGGTAAACACAAGCAGTGGTCATGTTATAATACTAGCAATTACCTGCGGCTTCGCTCGCGTAGATTTCGTAATGTCACAAAAGTAATCGTCTCAAAATTGTCAAAAGTAATTGTCTCAAAATCCCTAAAGTATAAAAGCTAACTGAAAAATGTAGTTTTATTTATCCCAGAAACTCTTTGTAAACCACGTTTGTGGTATTGCCTTTTGGTGCTAAGATGACCATGTGACAGAACTGTACAGGTAAGAAACAGTCTTCTCTCAAGTCAGAAAACAAAACATATTCCTTTATTTTTAAAAGAGATTCCAAACACAAATTTTCATGTCTGTAACATCTTCAGTTTTTGAGATATAAGTATCCCCATAAAAATAATTCAACTCATTTTTCAGCACCCACCCCCCTTAAAGTTGATTTCCCCCTTTCAATACAATGCGTGTTTCTTTATTTTTAAAGGAGATTTCAAATACCAGTTTTCACGTCTGTATCCTTCAGTTTTTGAGATATAAGCATCCACATTAAACTATTTCAATTTTTTTCTTCCTTTCACTCTCCCTCATCAAATTAATTTTCCGACAACAAAAAATACGTGTTTCTTTGTTCATAAAGGAGCTTCCAAGTACCAATTACGAGGTACCATGCCATTAACATACTCAGTTTTTGAGATATATGTATCCTCATAAAAATAATACAACTCCTTTCCCCCAACCCCAAGTTGTTTTTCCACAAAAAATGCGTGTTTCCTTATTTTCAAAGGGGTTGATTCCAAATGCAAGTTTTCACGTCTGTAACATATTTAGTTTTTTTAGATATAAGTATCCTCATACAAAGAATTCAACTATTTTTTCAATTTCTTCAGCCCTCCCCTTAAGTGAATTTTGTGAAAACAAAATTATTACGCGTTTCCTTAATATTAAAGGAGCTTTCAAATATCAGTTACCACGACTGTAACGTCTTCAGTTTTTGAGATACATCTATCCTCAGAAAAATAATTCAACTCCTTATTACCCCCTACCCACGCGCAAATTTATTCCCCCACCCCAAAATGCGTGTTCCTTTGTTTAAAAAGAAGGTTCCAAATACCAATTTTCACTCCTATAACCTTCACGTTTTGAGGTGTAAGTATCCCTAAAGAAAGAAGTCAATGTTTTTCACTTCCTTTCACTCTCTCCTCTTAAGTGAATTTTCCGTCAACAAAAAATACTCGTTTCTTTATTTATGAAGGAGCTGCCAATACCAATTACCACTGCTGTAACATTTTCAGTTTCTGAGATATATGTATCCTCATAAAAAGAATTCAACTCCTTCCCCACCCCCACCCCCGAGTTGATTTCCCTCCATAAATGCGTGTTTCTTTATTTTCAAAGGAGATTCCAGATACCAGTTTTCACGTCTGCAATATCATTAGTTTTTTAGACATAAGTATCCTCATACAAATAATACAATTAATTTTTCAATTCTTTCACCCTTTAAGTGGATTTTCCGAAAAACAAAAGAATACGTGTTTCTTTATTTTTAAAGGAGATTCCAAATAGCAATTTTTACGTCAGCAACATCTTTATTTTTATATATATACGTATCCTCATACTAACAATTCAACCCCCTATCCAGTCCTTTAACCCCCCTTCCTTAAGGGTTTTTTCCAAAAACAAAAAATACATGTTTCTTCAGTTTCAAAAGATTAAAAATACCAATGTTCACATCTGGCATTCTGAGATATACTGTAGATACAGTATTTTTAAAAATTTACCCCATTTGTCACTCCTGTTCACCCCATAGTAATTGGATTTTCCAAAAACAAAAAAATTCGTGTTTCTTTATTTTTAAAGGAGATTCCAAATACCAATTTTCATGTCTGTAACATCTTCAGTCTTTGAGATATAAGTATCCACATGAAAGGTATTCAACTCTTTTTTTCACTTTGTTTTCGCCCCTTATTGGGATTTTCTGAAAACAAGAAAGTACGAGTTTACTTTTAAAGGAGAATCCAAATACCAATTTTTACGTCCATAAACTCTTAATTTTTCGAGATATACTCATTTAAACAATTCACCCCTTCCCCCCTATTTCACCCCCTTAGCGACGGAATATCCAAAAATTCTCCCTTAATGAGCACCTACACTATAATATAAATATGTCCTCAAAATTTCATGTCTTTATATTAAGTAGGTTTGGCTCGGTGATGATAAATATGTCAGTCAGTCAGTCAGTCAGTCAGTCAGTCAGTCAGTCAGTCAGTCAGTCAGTCAGTCAGTCAGTCAGTCAGTCAGTCAGTCAGTCAGTCAGTCAGTCAGTCAGTCGGGGTATGTTATATATAGTGTGATTCAGCAGCCCCTTCCAATATCGTTTGCTGCAGCCTAACTAACGTGCGCATATTCCCCTGCAGGCGTATAGTATGGTACTAACGTTCAGTGAGCACATTTTGCACAAGATTCTGAACCCTACCGAAATGTTATATCATCCGTTGGCAGAACATGACGCCTTGAAATCATGTGCCAACGTCCTTTTACCATTAAACTATGTTTATGTGTCGTGCCTCGTGACCGGGTGTAACGAAGAGGGGAATCAATGCAAAAAACTAGGTAACAATGCAGTAATTAATGCCTTAACCCTCAAGCACACGCGCCAGATCTTAGGACGCAGACACACGCGTGGGGGTGCTTTCCACCCCACATATAATTGTATTGTAAGATATGAATTACTGTATTAATTGGAGATTTTAAGATAATTAATGTAAGAATGACTCTTTCTGCGGGGATCCAGCCATAAAGATACAAGAGCGGTGAGAGCACAGGAAAGTTATTTGTACATTTCACTAGGAAATAAAATGACCTGGGGTGGATTCCACCCCATACGCGTGTGTTTGAAGGTTAAACACCTAACCGGATGGATTAAGTACTCTGCTCTCAGCGTACTAGCATGTTTCCAGAAGTGTAGCGTAGCGGATAGGGTTAGGTATTCGCTTAGCAATCGACGGAATGTGCCAGCGGCGGTTCGAATTTTGCATCGTTCATGCATTTTTGCAATGGTACGATGTTTGAATACGTAAACTCTGGCCCACGTTTGCGACATTCAAACAGCATAATGACGCTACAATTCATCTTGTGCCCTGCGCATACTCCGCTGGTTAGGGCCTGAATGTACTGTAATCTCTGCTGTCATTCGGCATGTTTTCCACAGAGGAATACGTCGACATGCTCCTCATTTATGGGGAAGCAAGACAAAACGCGTGCAAGGCAGTACGTCTGTACCAGGAACGGTATGCCGACAGGCGACACCCCGCTGCTACGACATTCCGCCGTGTTGAAAGACGCCGAAGGAAAACAGGCGTGATTTCCAGCCAGCCACCAGTCCGCGATATGCCCGTTACATCGGGTGAAACAGAAGAGGCCGTTCTGGAGGCAGCTCTTAATAATCCACACATCAGTACAAGGGCTATTGCACAACAAGAGAACACCAGCCAGCCGTCCGTCTGGCGAATACTGCATGAACATGAATTTCACCCATACCACCTTGAGCTACACCAATAGCTCCATGGGCGGAATTTCGAAGCTCGAATAGCCTGTCGGTGGCTATTAGGCAGGCTGGACAATGATGCAGCATTTGTATCGCGTATACGGTATTGTTCTCGGACGAATCGCGCTTCCACGGTATTAGGAACGTCAATTGCCACAACAAGCACTATTGGAGTCCGAACAATCCTCACTGGGTGCGACAGGCGGCCCATCAAGTGCGGTGGGGAGTGAATGTTTGGTGTGGAATCTTAGGGATCGACTGATTGGACCTTATTTCTTTGAGGGCCATTGGACGGACCCACGCTACCTGCACTTTCTGCGTCAGGAACTCCTACTGTTGCTGGAGTATGTTCCCTTGCACGATCGTTTGACGATGTGGTTGAAAAGGATGGAGCTACACCACATTCGACTTTGCCCGTTCGTAACCATCTGAACGAGAAACTGCTAGGGAAATGGATAGGACGAGGAGGCCCTGTTTCTTGGGCCGCCAGATCACCGGATTTAACACTGTTAGACTTCTTCTTGTGGGAACATTTGAAGAACGTCCTTTACACTCAATCACCGGAAAACCCCGACCGGCTCCGGCAACTCATGACGGACGCCTGCCGAGCAATTACACTTGGAATGCTTCAGCGCGCACGACGATTTATAGGACACCAGGCCCAAATATGCATAAACCAAAACGGTCATCACATCGAGCATTTGCTGCGATAAAACATCAGGCCTCTGTGGTGCAGGGGTTAGTGTGATTAGCTGGCACCCCCGGAGGGCCGGATTCGATTCCCGGCTCTGCCACGAAATTTGAAAAGTGGTACGAGGGCTGGAACGGGGTCCACTCAGCCTCGAGAGCTCGACTGAGTAGAGGTGGGTTTGATTGCCACCTCAGCCATCCTGGAAGTGGTTTTCCGTGGTTTCCCACTTCTCCTCCAGGCAAATCGCGGGATGGTACCTAACTTACGGCTACGGCCGCTTCCTTCCCTCTTCCTTGTCTATCCCTTCCAGTCTTTCCATCCCCCGCAAGACCCCTGTTCAGCATAGCAGGTGAGGCCGGCTGGGCGATGTACTGGTCATACTCTCCAGTTTCGTCCCCGACCCAGAGTCTGAAGCTCCAGGACACTGCCCTTGAGAATGTAGAGGTGGAATCCCCCGCTGAGTCCGAGGGAAAAACCGACCCTGGAGGGAAAACAGATAAAGAAGAAGAAACTATTGTCAGGGCAGTTGTATTCCTATTATTTCCGGTTCGTTTGTATCCCGCCTGCTAAGTAATCGGTCACCAAAACATTCATTCACACACAATTTGCATGGAAAGCGGGTATTGAACTAACAATGCGTGCGGGTATTTAACAAACACCGGGCTGAGTGGCTCAGACGGTTGAGGCGCTGGCCTTCTGACCCCAACATGGCAGGTTCCATCCTGGCTCAGTCCGGTGGTATTTGTAGGTGCTCGAATACGTCAGCTTCGTGCTGGTAGATTTACCGGCGCGTAAAAGAACTCCTTCGGGACTAAATTCCGGCACCTCGGCGTCTCCAGAAACCGAAAAAGTAGTTAGTGGGACGTAAAGCAAATAACATTATTAATATGATTATTATTTAACAAACATTTTCAAAAAATTGTGAACTTCGCCCCGGACTCGAACCTCCCACCCGACATACAAGCCCGCTCCACCAGGCCTTTATCAACAATACTACGATTCCGCACGGGACACTGGGCACCTTGTAGCAAGTATTAGGTTTACTGCGGTCACAATATCAATTTAGTATTTCGCCGGTGTATCAGTTTCATGTGATCTAGAAGGCACGCGCATGTCTTCTAGTGTTTAATACGAGTATAACATTACAGCATCCCATCAGGGTGAAGCGGTAAATACCAAGATATTCGGTTGTGTTGTGTGAGCATACCGGCAGGGCAGATGTTTTCAGGACGGATTGAATATTGTGGGTTGCATAACACTACATTGTATACCTAGGTAGATTGAATGTGGAGTCTGATAATGATGTACACCTATATGTCGAAAGAATAGGTGTAAACTCAGGCATTTTGGGTTACACGTTCCACTCATGCGTAATGGTGGGTGCATACGTAGCAAGGCGCATATTGCCCGTCTCGAGTTCGAATAATGCACGCCTCTAGTATCCAGCTAGGAGTATCTACAGTAGCCGTCATTTTCTGTACTTAGCCTACTCATTCGTGTACGTACCGCTGCATACAATGCCAGAATGCGTATCCTTTATAATTATGTTATACTGCATCAAAATATACCTCGGTATAAATGAAAGGAAAAAAAGCCCTAGTCGCTAATTGACACGTATTTTTTGGAATGGAGAAGACCCGTGGTTGGCTATTCGCATACACGGCACAATCAACATTCAGTTCCGGCTACCTGTAGGCCTACGACACGCTGCTCACCACACAGTGCGGGGAAAATGCTCTAGAGATCTCTCGAAATTTCTCGCGAGAAATAGTACCTGCGGTAGTCTAGAGAAATCTCGAGAAATGTGGAGATCTCGTCTCAGACGGCTCATCACTACTGTAGATTACGAGGTGACGCATGGTCAGTGTGACGAATCCTCTCGGCCGTTATTCTTGGTTTTCAAGACCGGGGTCACCATCTCACAGTCAATTAGCTCCCCAATTGTAATCACGTAGGCTGAGTGGACCTCGAAAAAGGAGAACATCCCTCTCCTGGCCGGGAATCGAACCTGGAACCTCCAGGTGAGCGGCAGGAACTCTACCCCTAGACCGCGGGACCGGCCGTAAGAAGGTACTATACTCATCAAATACGGCCACATATTTTAATTAGCCTATAAACACATTGTTTACAGGTAGTGATTTGCGTTTGACCTTTTAATAAATAATATTACATTTATGTGTTACTTCTAGTGGAAAGGTTCATATACAGTAAGTTTATTTGTTGAAATGGTTGTCGATTATCTTCTTCTTCTTAATCTGTTTACCTTCCAGGGTTAGCTTTTCCCTCGGACTCAGCGAGGGATCCCCCCTCTACCCCCTCAAGGGCAGCGTGAGACATTGGGTCGGGGGATAAACTGGGGAGAATGACCAGTACCTCGCCCAGGCGGCCTCACCTGCTGTGCTGAACAGGAGCCTTGAGGGGGGATGGGAAGATTGGAAGGGATAGACAAGGAACAGGGAAGGAAGCGGCAGTTAATAGAGGCCTTACGAACTTGGTTAGGATAATATCAATAACAGTTTGCTGATATTCTTTGACCTCACACTGTAACAGAACACATTCTGAAAGGGAAGAAGTAACAAGTCCTTGTATTACGCTCGTAGGTTTGGAGAACTTCCGACAGTACGTTATAGCAGCTTCAACAAACTCCTGCAGATGCTTCACCAGAGCAACAAAACCATGTTTGGGGTATCAAAGTCCTCGGTGTCGAAGCTCTAGGCAGTGAGATGTTGCTGATGCAAATGTCACACTCCATTCTCTCTTCAACAAAATGAACCAAGTAACCGAAAATTAGGACTTGATTTTGTGCTTCTAGATTGATTGGTACAGTACCATTTGGATATTTTAGGTTGTCCAAAATTTGTAAACATGAAGACGTTTGTTTTGTAGTTGTCCGTCACAATTCTTCTCACAAGGAATCAACTATCCTCCACGGCTTTAATCACCTTCTGAAATAAGGTGTAAAGATCCTTCATTAGGATCTTGCCTGTATGTAGCCGACAGCCTCTTTTTTCTCAATTCCTTTCTAGGCGGTGTTTCATTGAATCGTATCTCTTCTGGCTGCGAACCACCTTGCCGAGATTTGTAAAACAGTACTTAAGAGTTGAATATTTAGGGGGAAAATCTAGTTTCAGTTCTTCACAAATACAAGAACTTACACAAACGAAAAAAGGAAAACAAGGACACTTCAAAACAACCTTTAATATATATATATATAATCATAACATGATTAATTCTTTTCACAGTTCTACACAAAATATTACTTGTACAGACGGAAATGAACAGGCAATTTTACTCTTGTACGAAATAACTCAGCTTTTTACATACAAGCATGCATCAATAACACAGATGGTTGTGCGTCTATGACTGCAATATTACGGCGACTTGAAGAAATATTGGTATTCGTGCTTTCCTGTGTTAAACTAATGGCATAGAGCAGGCAGTATACAGTGGTGGAAATTAGTATAAAGGCACGTGGTTTTGAGTGGGGAAAAATGTTTATTTACTTATTTAGTATTGCAGGCATTTTCCCCCGTAAAGTTTACAATCAAAGCATACAAAATATATTCTCATTTCACGTTTAGCATTAGTGCTTAAATAAACAAAAGAAGAACGACGGTCGAAGGGGTGGAAGTTGGTACAAAGGCAGGTCCGCTGCTTGACTTGCATCAGGGATAAATGTAAAAAATATAGCTTGCAGGTGTGTCTGCAATCTCTGTACAGTTCACACGTACAGCAGTTGTAATAATGCTACGTGGAAAGCCTCTCTCAGGTGAAGAGCAAGAAAGTATTAAGGCTTACAAAGAAGTGGGCCTGTCTAACCGCCAAATTGCTAAGAAATTAGGGCATTCAGGTTGTGTTATTGATAATGTTGTCAAATTGGGTGCACAGTGTGGACAAAATGGCAAATATAGTCGGACAAGAAAATGTTTAGCAACGGATAAGCGTTTGATTCTCCATAAAGCTTGTGTTCCTCCAAAACAGTGGCTGATTTGCAGTTACCATTCACTTCCAGATGCTTTAGACAAATCCTGGTTGAAGACGAGAATCATGTATTCAAGAAACTGCTTCATAAACCACCTTTGAAACATGCTCATAAGGAGGCCAAATTGAAGTTTGCTGAAGAAGAGATGTAATGGACCCTACAATTTAACAAAGTAATATTCAGTGATCAGAAGAAGATTAATTTAGATGTGCCAGATGGTTTCCAGTATTATTGACGTGATCTCCGTAAAGAAGAACACGTTCAGATGAGCAGAAATTTTGGCAGTGGCAGCGTTAGGATCTAAGTGCTAAAGGCACTTCTAAAATAGCATGGCTGCGCCCGAAAATGAAATCTGATGATTATACAGAAATACTGGAATTTGAAATGGTTCGTAGACTATGTATGAGGAATTCAATGATGATAATTTAATTTTCCAACAAGATAACGCAGGGATTCACAGGTCTGCCACGACAAAGAACTGGTTTCAAGATGAAGGTATTACACTTATGAGCTGGCCATCAAGAAGTCCAGATTTAAATCCAATAGAAAATTTATGGGGAATCCTAGCAAGACGTCTTTATCAAAATGGACAGCAGTTTGCGACTGTGGCTGAGCTGAAAACTTTTTTCTGCTAGTTGCTTTACGTCACACCGACACAGATAGGTCTTATGAGGACGATGGGATAGGACGAAAGGAAGCGGCCTTGGCCTTAATTAAGGTACAGCCCCAGCATTTGCCTGGTGTGAAAATGGGAAACCACGGAAAACCATCTTCAGGGCTGCTGACAGGGGGATTCGAACCCACTACCTCCCGGATGCAAGCTCACAGCCGCGTGCCCCTGACCTCACGGCCAACTCGCCCGGTGAGCTGAAAACTGTAATTCGAATGGAGAGGAGCTCAACCTCAGGAGAAGTGATCAGTGTTCTTACACAATCAATGCCCAAGAGAATTTTTGCTATTATTAAGAACAATGGAGGTTCAACTAAATACTAGCTCATTGTTGTGATATGTTTACCTTAGTTTATTTTAACAAAAATATATACGTGCCTTTATATCAGTTTGCACATAGGTATAAGACGGGTACCGGTATAAGGTATGTTATTGTTTTTGAAGTATAAAATGTATTTTGTATACTTTGATTGCAAACTGTACGGGAAAATATGCGTGCAATTTTTCCCACACAAAAGCATGTGCTTTTATACTAACTTCCTCCACTAGAGGATCGAAATGGCGGTGCGTGATACATATATGAACAGTGTGGACGGAGCGTTTCCCTGATCAGTCCTCAAAAGACAGCTGTATCATGATCACGTATCAATTCTTGAGACAGATAGGCTGATCTGATGTAATTGTGGACCCGGCTTTAAAGGTAGTGAAAGGAGGAACCTAGCAAGGGTTTACTGGATGCGGTATTCAGAGCTTCAATCATCTTCCTGTAACATTCTAAAGAAGATATCTGTACCCATAAATAATATTTCCACGTCATGGATTTTCTATTCCACGCTTAGTTAAAGTTGCGAACCGTGAAATAGAAGTCCCGTGAAACGAAAGTAAGATTAGACGTGCTTATTACTGGGGACTAAGGGACTAATCACGGAAAAGCTGTGCACCGAGCGAACATCACTCTCTTACGTAATCGTTGTGCGACTTTGCAGAAAGTCCTTACGTAAGTTTATTTCATTCTTATAGATTAATATAGCTGAAGTGGCATACATTTCAGTGAAAGGGCTTTAAGGGAAACGATAATCGTATATTTGGTTCCAGTAACTAGTACTATATGCTAATACATCACCTTTAAAATAGCAGCACGAACATGACACAGTAAGTCTGTGTTCAGCCTAGCACTTCTTCGTCTAGCCGACTATCAAGAGGAACAACCGTCGTTAATGACAGGAATAAATTCGCCGATATTTCTACTTTTGTCTAAAACAGGCCTAGAAACAATGTTCAAAAAATATAAGCTTGTACAGAAAATTTTGGAGCACAGTACAAGGAATGTTAAATCCTACCTAATTTTGGTCAACAGCTGCAGAATTGATTTGTATATTGCATGGGGGAATTAAGCAGGTTTCACTTGTAGAAAATATAACTGAGTGATATTTAAAAAAAAGAAGACATTTGCGGTTTCATTTCAAATGTTATATTTAATCGCCCAGGGAAATTGTCCCCTGTGAAATATAAGGGAATACCGGTTTTGAAAACAGTTTCCCTTAAACATACGAAATATGAGTTTCTTTTTCATAAATTGGTGTTTTCATATTTGTATTAATAGAACAGGCCTGTTTCCTCACGTTATTCTGCCTTAGTGTAAAAGGAAACTTCTAAATGCGTTGGTTATACACTCAGATGGCGCACAATGTCTCCGTTTTGAAATCTCGATGAATTTCGACAACTGACGCCACATTGATATTTTTCCCTCTTAGACGATGATCACAGCCTCTTGGATGAAAGAAGCACCCCGTGAACATTACCTAAATCTAGTGATATGCAATTTTCATCCCACAATCTGACTGATTTACAAATTAACAAAATGGAACTATGACAACCGACCATATGTTTTGGAACAATCAATCAATCAATCAATCAATCAATCAATCAATCAATCAATCAATCAATCAATCAATCAATCAAACACTGAGCTGAGTTTAGGACTGTCGCCCAGATGGCAGATTCCCTATTAATTGTTTATCTAGTCATTCCTTAGCCAACGGCCGTAGCCGTGTTGAAACACCGGATCCCGTGAGATCTCCGAAGTTAAGCAACATTGTGCGTGGTCAGGAGTTGGATGGGTTGCCACGCGCTGTTGGTGGGGGTAAGGGAATGGAGGAGCGGAAAGGAACTGGCCACCTTACCGCACGTAAACTCCGGCTCAGGAACACCTGTGCGGAGGTTCGGACATGCCTTCGGGTAGAATACATCCTTACCTACCTAGTCATTCCTTAAATGATTTCAAACAACTTGGAAACTTCAAACACGTTGGAAAATGGAACTCAACATTTGAACTTACGACATAGGGGACTATGCACCTAATAGTAGCTGTACGTAACAGTGGATGTACAAAAGTCGAAAGATTAATGGCAACGTATGACGAAAACAGTACTCGCAGTCTCAGTGCGAAGTATTGGATTCGTTTATAGTGCAAATAGAACTTTGATTCGATGACTTGGAGGAAACTGACTTTGTGGTACTTCTAAATCAGACGATATTTCCGGAATATAGGGCTGTCTTTCCTCAGACAAAGCTCATGAAGTTGATAAAAACGTACCCTTCCTTTAAGGAAAAACAGCCAAAGAATGAATTATTCTGATTCCGAAAAGAATATGCCACCAAATGAAATTCTGAAATTAACTTTTCTCAATGATCTTCAAACAATATATGAACAGCTTCCGATTCTGAACTTAGTTTTTAAGCTTCCCTGAGAAAACTGCATCTAGTGAACGCAGTGTGAGTGCATTTAAACGCGTGAAGGCATTACTGAGAAAGTCCATGAGTAATGAAATACTGTCTTGTTTATCTTCTTTGGCCATTGAGAAGACGCTGCTTTCCGAATTGTCAATGATATGTGTCAATGATACTTTTGCAGAAACGAATGATCATCGTATCAAATTAAAGTACAGAAGGATTTAGGAGAGTTGAAGCTATTTAGAAGACACAAAACGCATGTCGTAAGTTTGCCTGAAATACTCAGAGTATCTATATTGTGTTTTTAGCATTTACAGCAGAGGAAAATATGTATTGTCTAACATTATTCGAAATGCCCGCTTCGCCACTGCATCTTGTTGGTATCATCCAAATCCCAGTTGTCTGGCTGCTTCTAAGCTAGGAATGCAATTGAAAATGTCTGGGATAAATTGAAACCAGCTGATGGACGACATATCCGTCCACGAAATTTGTTAGACTTACGCAGAATCACAAGCGATGCATGTGAAAAATTGGATGAAGAATGATTTGATGTTCTTTTGAACGGTGTGCTAAGACGGATTTGGACATAATCCGATCAAGAGGACGTGTTGACCAGAAGTACTTTCATTCTCCTGAAAAGTAATTGATGCTAATATATCATACTTATACGTCAATCCGGAACCTTTTCGTGTGAAGTGTCATGAATGATATAATTCATAGGATTGTTGAATACAAGGTTTTGCCCCTTTTAAAAGAACCACCACCATCGTCTGATAATTTGTTACCAAGATGGCCTGCAAATAAAAAGGCTAAATACGTTAATATTTCAGTTGACACAACTCCTACCTTAGACGGGCATGGCACCGAGCGAGATGGATACGCGGTTTGCATTGCGTAGCTATTAGCTTGCATTCGGGAGATAGTGAGCTCGAACCCCCACCGTCGGCAACCCTGGAAATGATTTTCCGTGGTTTACCTTTCTCACACCAGACGAATACTAGGGCAGTATTTTAACTAATGATACGGTGGGTGCCTTCCAATGCCTAGACTTGCCCTATCCCATCGTTGCTGTAAGACCTGCCTGTGTTGATGTGACATAAAACAAATAGTAAAAAAAGGAAAATAAAAAAATAAAATAAAAAAATAAAAAATAAAAAATAAAAATAAATAAATAAATAAATTAAATAAATAAATAAATAAATAAGAAATGTATTGTACAGCGTATTGTACAGTTTTGATATTTCCTACTTTGGCTTCCTTAATATTAGTCTAGTGCACAGCTCGGCTATTCCAAAACTCAAATAACCAGTTTCGAGAAATTATGTTCAGTCGTTTTCCTGCGATGTCGTCACAAAGAAACAAATAGTCGCACAAAAATTGATCTGAACTATCGAATTTTTGTATATTTCAACTGGGATAAGAAGAAAGTAATTGAAGTGCGCATACCGTACATGTGACGGTTCTGAAGTGACAGTGGCTGATTGTTGTAATCAAGTAAAGTTGAGCAGTGTGGCTGGCTGTGAGTCTAGTAATCGATGGCTGACCCCCGTGAGCCAACAACGAGAATATTGAACATCCAGTGACTTGTGAAACACGAAAGCTACTTGGCTCCTACTTTCTCAAGGAAGAAATACATTACTCAGGTTCTCTGAACGCATTCTTTTTCAAGAGAAAACTTCCATACCCTCAGCAAATTCGCGAGTTCCTCAAGGCAGCTACTCAACTGTATCGTGCTGTGCAGGAAAGGTAAGTCGATGAAATTATTTGTCTGCCTTGAAGTTAAACTTCGTTTAGAAATGTGGTGTACCAGTCTGCTTCCGGTACAACGCGTTAGAATTTTAGTGGATGGGATATATGTTTTTAATTTATCATCATTCGTTTCCTCCAAGCACAAGAGGTTCAGGTGATTTTTTTTCTCGTAACTTCTACGGAAGTCTTGCGCAGCGTTTCCGTAATTCCGTCTCATGGTCGTCTTACCGATCTGGCACTATTTAATTTTCTTTCTTTCTTAATCTGCTCACCCTCCAGGGTTGGTTTTTCCCTCGGACTCAGCGAAGGATCCCACCTCTACCGCCTCAAGGGCAGTGTCCTGGAGCTTCAGACTCTTGGTCGGGGATACAACTGGGGAGAATGACCAGTACCTCGCCCAAGCGGCATCACCTGCTATGCTGAACAGGGGCCTTGCGGGGGATGGGGAAGATTGGAAGGGAGAGACAAGGAAGAGGGAAGGAAGCGACCGTGGCCTTAAGTTAGGTACCATCCTGCCATTTGCCTGGAGGCGAAGTGGGAAACCACGGAAAACCACTTCCAGCATGGCTGAGGTGGGAATCGAACCCACCTCTACTCATTTGACCTCCCGAGGCTGAGTGGACTCCGTTCCAGCCCTCGTACCACTTTTCAAATTTCGTGGTAGAGCCAGGAATCGAACGCGGGCCTCCGGGGGTGGCAGCTAATCCCACTAACCACTACACCACAGAGGCGGATACCATTCCATTTTCATTTCCGTAATTCCATCTTACGGTCGTCCTACCGATTCCAGCCGCAGGCACCAAATTTCTCTCATCATTTAAGCAATTCAAGGGCGTTCACAAGCTCCCCAACGTATTACCGGAAATAGTACATTCGTTTACTGGGAGCCTTTATTAACTCAGTAGCTCAGTTGCCAGCTTCCCACCCGGAAGGTTGAGGCTCGAATCTCCGTCGATTCTGGGTCGAGATTTTCATCTCCAGCGACGCCAGAAATAACTGGGATCAGCTGAAGAAAGTTGTTTATTACATTCGTCCACTGGTTATATACTACGCAAAATTAAAACACAAAACTCTCCGACTAACTATAGTTCAAATGTTAGCATATTAGGACAAACGGAACAAGATCTATTAAAATTAGTACGCAAGGACGTGCAAGCGTTTGCGATCCACTGCGTGGCTGCGAGCACCTTGGGCCAAAACTAACGTTGGAAATTTACAAAGTTTTGTCTTTAAGACATTTTCTGTGAGACAGTCCAAACATTGTGTCATTTTGGATTAAAAGGTTCAGTGAAAATCAATTGCCAACCTGTCCCCAGGACCCGTTGAATACAATAAAGCAAATGTAGAACTTGTTGTGAACATTCCTTTGAAGAAGTGTGGTAATTGCTGCCTAGGTTATGTTCTTGAATTTGTCTGTACCATGCTTGACATAGGCAAAATTAGCTACCAACTTATTATGTTTTCGGACGAACAGGTGACAGAGAAACGCACAGAACACTTTTTGACACAAGTAGTGATCGCCTGAAAATGCTGAAGTCCCCGAGTACAAGCACGACCGGAAGGAAGAACACATTATCACAGATATTTCTTTGCCAATTAATAAACTGACGTTTTTCTAGAAATTGCCAAAAAAAGGGAGCACCTCGATGCTTTTATAATGAGTTAACATTCACTACAAAAGGTCGCAACATTATAGAACTGCCAAAGGATAAGAGAGAAAACCAAATCGTATGGCGATACAGGGAATTTGCAAATAAAATTATAATTATATTTTAAATGAACAAAATTGATATAGTCGCTTAATGTGGAAAATATCCTAATTACCATTTGTACTCGTTTCAGCAATAAAATGTATAGTGTATAAAACAGTTTGTGAAATACTGGTTTATTAAACATTTTAATCAAAATAATTGTAAATACAGGGGTATAATTCAAAATTTGACATATGGAGAAAATGGAATTTCAGCAATTGTCCTTCAACAAAATTAGAACGCTAATTCCGTGGTCTATGCAGTCTTTATTCACCAAGTTCATTGCATTCATATCAAACAGGCCTTCGTTTGATGATAAGGTTGAGTTAACCCAGCTGCAAACCTTAAATTAGAGAATCGAACCGGAGTCCTCTGGATAATAGGTTGGGATAGTATCCATACACCACTGACAAGGAGAAATTCAGTTTAAAGAAACATCTAAAGCATAATAATATTTTGGGAACGTAAATTAATAAATGTCCGCCTCTGTGGTGTAGTGGTTAGCGTGATTAGCTGCCACCCCCGGAGGTCCGGGTTCGATTCCCGGCTCTGCCACGAAATTTGAAAAGTGGTACGAGGGCTGGAACGGGGTCCACTCAGCCTCGGGAGGTCAACTGAGTAGAGGTGGGTTCGATTCCCACCTCAGCCATCCTCGAAGTGGTTTTCCGTGGTTTCCCACTTCACCTCCAGGCGAATGCCGGGATGGTACCTAACTTAAGGCCACGGCCGCTTCCTTCCCTCATCCTTGCCTATCCCTTCCAATCTTCCCATCCCCCTACAAGGCCCCTGTTCACCATAGCAGGTGAGGCCGCCTGGGCGAGGTACTGGTCATACTCCCCAGTTGTATCCCCCGACCAAGAGTCTGAAACTCCAGGACACTGCCCTTGAGGCGGTAGAGGTGGGATCCCTCGCTGAGTCCGAGGGAGAAGCCGAACCTGGAGGGTAAACAGATGATGATGATGATGATGATGATGAAATTAATAAATAATAAGAGTTTTTGACGGTTCGAATAACAGAAATCCTTCTAACTGTGGTTTCACTGTACTTTAAATAGACCCTACAGAGACACTGCTTCCAGCCAGATATTGAGGGAGAGTACGGACAAATCAACAGCGACTGTGCTGTGAGGAGAACATATGATCGCCCTACTATGTCCTCTAAACATCCTGGACTCCGATGGTAAATATTATATGTGCGGTGGATACTTTTGGTGGTAGAATCAAGGAATCGTAATCTGTTTTCCCTCCAGGATCGGTTTTTCCCTCGGACTCAGCGAGGGATCCCACCTCTACCGCCTCAAGGGCAGTGTCCTGGAGCTTCAGACTCTGGGTCGGGGGATACAACTGGGGAGGATGACCAGTACCTCGCCCAGGCGGCCTCACCTGCTACGCTGAACAGGGGCCTTGCGGGGGGTGGGAAGATTGGAAGGGATAGACAAGGAAGAGGGAAGGAAGCGGTCGTGGCCTTAAGTTAGGTACCATTCCGGCATTTGCCTGGAGGAGAAGTGGGAAACCACGGAAAACCACTTCCAGGATGACTGAGGAGGGAATCGAACACCCCTCAACTCAGTTGATCTCCTGAGGCTGAGTGGACCCCGTTCCAGCCCTCTTACCACTTTTCAAAAAATTTCGTGGCAGAGCCGGGAATCGAACCCGGACCTCTGTGGGTGGCAGCTAATCACACTAACCACTACACCACAGAGGCGGACAGAATCAAGAAATTCCAACACAAATCCTGTTTACTCTGTTTGGAAGACAGGATAATTTAAATGGAGTACTGCTACATTATTAATTACTACTTTCAATCAGTATTATTTGCAGTGTTATTGGCAATGAATTCACGGACCCTTGAGGAATTATACGACTGCTGCGGATTTATTACAATTAAACCTAAGTGAATTAATCGAAAAAGTAAATCAGAATATTGTTTGAAGTAGACTCATACATATAGTGTAAGTGACAGTTATTCCTGTGTATACATATTCATCATCATCATCATCTGTTTACCCTCCAGGTTCGGCTTTTCCCTCGGACTCAGCGAGGGATCCCACCTCTACCGCCTCAAGAGCAGTGTCCTGGAGCTTCAGACTCTTGGTCGTGGGATACAACTGGGGAGTATGACCAGTACCTCGCCCAGGCGGCCTCACCTGCTATGGTAAACAGGGGCCTTGGAGGAAGATGGGAAGATTGGAAGGGATAGGCAAGGATGAGGGAAGGAAGCGGCCGTGGCCTTAAGTTAGGTACCATCCCGGCATTCGCCTAGAGATGAAGTGGGAAACCACGGAAAACCACTTCGAGGATGGCTGAGGGGGGAATCGAACCCACCTCTACTCAGTTGACCTCCCGAGGCTGAGTGGACCCCGTTCCAGCCCTCGTACCACTTTTCAAATTTCGTGGCAGAGCCGGGAATCGAACCCGGACCTCCAGGGGTGGCAGCTAATCACGCTAACCACTACACCAGAGAGGCGGCGTATACATATTACTTTGATAATAATCATTCTCAAACTGTGTCATATTCCAATCTGGCCTTAATACTACAGATTAGCCAAGTCTCAGCTACACACATAACTTGTACGAGTAGAGACACACCTGTATTATTGAGAGCAGAGTGTTACTTGGCAGGTTGAGAAACTACGTCAAATACAGTAAATGCTTGCACTGAATCGAAATTAGGAATTTGTCTTCATACACACAGCATCAAGGAAGCCAGAAAGAAGAACAGAGAAACCGAAATGAGATACACTGCGCAATGTTCTGCTTATTTACTGGCGCTGAGTGTGACGGCACGCAATAGAAATGTAAAACAATAGCTCTCGTGCCAAACCACATAGTCGTAAATTGTTGATGGTGTCATTCCCCCGCCACAGAGACAACTGTAAATGGATGTCGGCAAGGCACTAGTGGATGACATTTAGGAATATTTTATATATGGCAATCGTTTGCCCACTGTGGTACCGTAACGGTCCCTGGTTCGTATGTCCCCACATTGACATTAAAAGAAATCGGACCGGGCGAGTTGGCCGTGCGGTCAGGGGCACGCGGCTGTGAGCTTGAATCCGGGAGATAGTGGGTTCGAATCCCACTGTCGGCAGCCCTGAAGATGGTTTTCCGTAGTTTACCATTTTCACACCATGCAAATGCTGGGACTGTACCTTAATTAAGGCCACGGCCGCTTCCTTCCAACTCCTAGGCCTTTCCTATCCCGTGGTCGCCATAAGACCTATCTGTGTCGGTGCGACGTAAAGCAACTAGCAAAAAGAAAAATATATAATAAATAAATAAACAAAAAGTCCGCCTCTGGAACGGGGTCCACTCAGCCTCGGGAGGTCAAATGAGTAGAGATAGACTCTACTCCCACCTCAGCCATCCTGGAAGTGGTTTTCCATGGTTTCTCGCTTCTTCTCCAGGAAAATGCCGGGATGGTAAAATACTTAAGGCCACGGCCGCTTCCTTCCCTCTTCCTTGTCTATCCCTTCCAAAGATCCCATCCCCCACCAAGGCCCCTGTTCAGCATAGCAGGTGAGGCCGCCTGGGCGAGCTACTGGTCATCCTCACCAGTTGTATACCCCAACCCAGAGTCTGAAGCTCCAGAACACTGCCCATGAGGCGGTAGAGGTGGGATCCCTCGCTGAGTCCGAGGAAAAAGCAACCCTGGAGGGTAAACAGATTAAGAAGAAGAAGAAGAAGAAATAAAAAAAAGAAATCGGATGAGCATTTCTAAGTCCGTGAATACAGGAAAGGCCAAAAAGAAGCAGTACATTATCACGGAGACTTCTTGGCTTTTTGACAAGCACTCTACCTGTAAAAGGGTGCTCTCCTGTCGGATTGAGATAAGTTTAAATGATAAAATGTACTACAAATAGCCCTAAATGCTACTTATTATTTTCCTAGCATGACAAAACTCCTGAACCTCCGTGACTCAGACGGTAGCGCGTCGGCCTTCCACCGCTGGATACCGTGGTTCAAATCCCGGTCACTCCATGTGGGATTTTTGCTGGACAAAGCGGAGGCAGGACAGGTTTTTCTCCGGGCACTCCGGTCTTCCCTGTCATCATTCATTCCAGCAACACTCTCCATTCTCATTTCATAGCATCTATCAGTCATTAATATATCACTTTGGGAGTGGGAGCCCTATCGTACTAATAGTCTATACAGAGTGAAGTGAAATTCGCGCACTCGGGCGTCGTAGAGCGACTCCTCACATGCCAGCAATAAAGAAAATCTCTCACAGAAGTTATTCCTGCGAGTATATCCGACAGAAAAAGAACGTTGAAGAGTGGCAACACTGTAACCACATGTAGGGTAACTACCTCTGTCAGCACATGTTAATCGTGCTGTGCAGTGGATAGAGTTTCGGGTTAGCATGCAGGAGGTCGAGAGTGCGATCCTGGGTTAAGGCGCACTTTTTTATTTGCTAATTTCCATGGACATTACATACTGTAATACAGTAAGATACCGTTTCTTATATCACATGTATCCTACATTTACAAAATTTACTAACACTGAACACGTTGTAACGTATCTAGTAGATAATAATAATAATTTCGTGTGGCTATTTCTAGCCGAGTGCAGCCCTTGTAAGACAGACCCTCCGATGAGGGTGGGCGGCATCTGCCGTGTAGGTAACTGCGTATGATTGTGGTGGAGGATAGTGTTATGTGTGGTGTGTGAGTTGCAGGAATGTTGGGAACAGTACAAACACCCAGCCGCCGGGCCATTGGAATTAACCAATGAAGGTTAAAATCCCCGACCCGGCCAGGAATCGAACCCGGGACCCTCTGAACCGAAGGCCAGTACGCTGACCATTCAGCCAACGAGTCGGACATCTAGTAGATGAAGTGGGGCGTATGAATTCACGCCCACGACCTGGAAAGGGCGTCTTTCAAAGCTGACCAATGAAAACGAATGTTCGTGCATTTCTAGGATCGTAGTATGTAAGTGCAAATGGTTTCTAGCGGACCTGCTGCAATCGCTGTTGGCGATTAAGATGCCAGATACCACACACACCTGGACTACATTTACGAAATAAAAAACATACCCCTCAACCTCCTGCATGCTAACCCAAAACTCTATCCACTGCACCAGCTGTACAGCACGACTCATATGTGCTGACAAAGGTAGTTACGCTACATGTGGTTACAGTGTTGCCAGATTGCCACTCTTCAACGTCCCATTTCTCCCGGATATACTCGCAGGACGAACTTTTGTGAGAGACATTTTTTTTTATTGCTGGTATGTGAGGAGTCGCGCTGCGACCTATTATATTCCCTAATTTCAAAAAATATATTTAAGAGGAACTCACACATCTAAATTTACATATGAACAATTATAGTAGCCGCCTCTGTGGTGTAGTGGTTAGCGTGATTAGCTGCCACCCCCGGAGGTCCGGGTTCGATTCCCGGCTCTGCCACGAAATTTGAAAAGTGGTACGAGGGCTGGAACGGGGTCCACCAGCCTCGGGAGGTCAACTGAGTAGAGGTGGGTTCGATTCCCACCTCAGCCATCCTCGAAGTGGTTTTCCGTGGTTTCCCCACTTCACCTCCAGGCGAATGCCGGGATGGTACCTAACTTAAGGCCACGGCCGCTTCCTTCCCTCATCCTTGCCTATCCCTTCCAATCTTCCCATCCCCCTACAAGGCCCCTGTTCAGCATAGCAGGTGAGGCCGCCTGGGCGAGGTACTGGTCATACTCCCCAGTTGTATCCCCCGACCAAGAGTCTGAAGCTCCGGGACACTGCCCTTGAGGCGGTAGAGGTGGGATCCCTCGCTGAGTCCGAGGGAAAAGCCGAACCTGGAGAGTAAACAGATGATGACAATTATAGTTCAGTGAAATGCAAGAAATGACATATTGTAAACAGCAGAGGTCTCACGCCAGAGATATACATACATTTGGTCACTTTACAGTGTTTAAAAAAGTTCTGCGTATCGCAATTTCAGGCGATGTTTACAATATGCACTGAAGGCCAATGTCTGAGACACATAGTGAAGCTAAACTGGGATCCAGTTAGATAAACATGTTTACAATATGCACTGAAGGCCAATGTCTGAGACACATAGTGAAGCTAAACTCGGATCCAGTTAGATAAACATGTTCACAATATGCACTGAAGGCCAATGTCTGAGACACATAGTGAAGCTAAACTCGGATCCAGTTAGATAAACATGTTTACAATATGCACTGAAGGCCAATGTCTGAGACACATAGTGAAGCTAAACTCGGATCCAGTTCGATATTTCTCCTATAGGAGGCATTTGTCGTGCCGGCCAGTTTAACAACATTACTTGTACGATCGGTGGTGTATAGACAGGATGTGTTGGAGTGATGTAAATACGGCAAGAGTACCGATTTCTGCTGCTGACCGCATTCAAATTGTGATATTGCTGCTACTCGGATGGTGACAATAGACGTCACCGCTCTTGTTGTACTGAGTCAGACTGATGTCACCAGAGTTTGGAAAAAACTCAGGGAGACACATGGGCTGGACACCCACGTAAAACGACTCGCAGGGAGGATCGGTACTTGTTGCTTTCAGCACGTCGTAAGGTGCACTGTTACTGTCACCTCGTTCCGCCACGATCTTCGGACGGCCACCGGAGTAAATGTTTCAGATTAGACGGGGGAGTACTTATATCAAGGAGGCGTGACCTAAAGTGCCTCTCAAAGCACACCACGGTAACTCGTGTGAGTGGGTAACAACTCATGGCCCATGGCATCAGGAACAGTGGAAGAGTACGTCCTGATAAGGTCACTTTGTCACTTTGTACCCATGCAACAGGAGCGTTAGAGTCTGGAGGCGATCAAGTGACAGATGGAATAAACACTTCTTCCTTGAACGCCATCAGCAGCAAAGGAGTCCTATCATGTTTTGGGGTGATCGACAAATGCCTCTAATTAACATGACTGATCTGGTACACAAAGACAACATCCTCCAACATGCAGTTACAGGATTTGTTGCCACTGTGGACGAGTGGATGATAATGCCCATGCCCATCGAGGCAGAGTAGACAGTCAGTTCCTCAAGGCGCATGACATGCAGCGAATGGTGTGGCCGACATATTCTCCGGACATGAACTGTGTTCAACATGCATGACATGAACTGAAGAGAGCAACATTGCCCACTGTCCTAATTCTCTTGCTGAAATGAAATGGCGTATGACTTTTAATGCCGGGAGTGTCTGAAGACATGTTCGGCTCGCCAGGTGCAGGTCTTTTGATCTGACTCCCGTAGGCGACCTGCGCGTCGTGATGAGGATGGCATGATGACAAAGACAACACATACACCCAGCCCCCGTGTTAGCGAAATTAACCAATGATGATTAAATTTCCCGAAGTTGCCGGGAATCGAACCCGGAACCCCTGTGATCAAAGGCCAGCACGCTAACCATTTAGCCATGGAGCCGGGCATTCTCCTGCTAACATTCAGCAACAGATTAAAGCTGTTATTGAAGAGTCGGATAAGCTGCTCCAAAACAAGTTGGATTCTTTGTTGCCTCGTCGTGTCCAATCAAGCCTCAGGGCCCGATATAGATATACACAGTACTGATTTGTCCCACAATGAACGATAATTTTGTGTTCAAAATTCCACCTTAGCAGCTTTTTGTTTGTGTTGATTTTCTGTTGCTTTTGCATAACTGACTTCGTTTTGTATAAGCTCTTCGTAATGTTAAATGTACGTACACATAACAAAGTAAAAAGTGTTCTAAAACCAGAATATCGATATGAAAAACTGTTTAGAGCACTGAAACATTAGCGAAATATGGCGTTCGAACTGATTGGGTCAGGCATCAATCCTGTGCCTAATAGCGGTGACCGTTAGATTCAATTTCCCTCAGGAAGTCAAAAATTCAGAAACAATGCTTCCACTTCAGGAGAGACACATGGCCCTGTACCAGATCAATTCCTGAGGGCAAATGCGGCCGGGCACTATCCCACTTTGTGCCGAGGTTGCGGATAGTAGAATCTTATACTTTCCACTCCTCCAAGGGTCTTCATTGTCTGTACGAAGTTGACTTTTTGAAATGTCAACCGACTGGTTTGGAATTCGATCCCGCAAACTTTGAGCTTATAAGCCATGCGCCCTCTAACTACATTATACGGTCGTTTTTTTTTCTAGAGTTTATGAACTCTCGTCCAATGGCTTTGTATGAGAGCGGTTCTGTTCCGTTGTGTGTATCTGGAACTAGCCGTAGTCAGGATCAGGAAGGAAACGGTCTTCGGATACCATCCCTGCATTCGACTCATGATAAAGAGAGGGAGATAAGAGGGACCTCGTAATCCATTAAGGTTGCGTGGGGGTGTACAGTTGTTAAAATAAAAGTATCCCATATTGTTCTCCGATGAGTACTACCCTGTCGAGAAACCGAAATCAGTTTTAAATCATGCCAGAGCCAGGGTATAAATCCGGGTCAAGCGACCAGCCTGGGAGCTAAAAAATGCAAACTCTTGTTTTCATACCGAGGTGGTGCAGCTCTTTTCTGGCACACCCCCAAATGGAAATGAGCTGCATGTACCATTTTAACCACATACCAGCCCTCCTGCCATTCTTAAATTTCTGGCAGTACCGGGAATCAAACCCGGGCCCCCGAGGACGGCAGCTAATAATGCTAACCGCTACACTACGGAGGACAGCTTGGGTGCTAATAATAACTGTGCGGCCTCAGCTTCCGTAGGCCCCAGGGGCTCTGAACTTTGGAGCGTGGGTTGGCGACCACGGGGCCCTTAGCTGAGTCCTGGCATTGCTTCCACTTACTTGTGTCAGGCTCCTCACTTTCATCTATCCTATCCGACCTTCCTTGGTCAACCCTTGTTCTTTTCCGACCCCGACGCTATTAGGTTTGCGAGGGCTAGGGAGTCTTTCATTTTCACGCCCTTCGTGGCCCTTCTCTTCCTTTGGCCGATACATTCATTTTTCGAAGTGTCGGACCCCTTCCATTTTCCCCTCTGATTAGTGTTATATAGAGGATGGTTGCCTAGTTGTACTTCCTCTTAAAACAATAATCATCACCACCACCATCAGCTTCCGTATTGCGGACATTTTTATTTAACGCCATCTAGGGTATCTGCGTATCAATTTCGAATCTCGGTTTTACTCTATGAAATGACAGGAAAACGAATCTTTGCTGAGCTATCTATGGTCGGGTAAATATCAAATGTGTCACCAGAAATCTTTTACATGCCGACAGTTTACCACACGGATTACCGAAAACCCTTTCTTTTCGCCTTTCAAAAACCCGACTACCAGCTATCGCACATGTGTCATTCCCCAGACCGAGACAAAGTGGCTCGACTGTCTTTCAGGTGATTCACCCAGCTTTAAGTCTGAATTTGGTAGAACTAAAGGAAACGTCCGTGTTGTTAATTAGAAGTCTGTTCGAGCACGATGGTTTGCGGCTGTTAGTTGATTCGCAACTGCTACAAAGAAAGATCATGAAAAACGTTAGGAATAACTTTCTTACAATGATATCGGAAACCTCATCCGCTCGCCTGGAAAGAATGGTTATTAGCGGTACCAGTGAAACCACCCGCTGGGAGTAGAAAATGTTCGAGCAGCGTCCTTCACGCCATTAGCAGCGTCGTTCAAGGATCGTAAGAACGTGTGTTCAAAGAACCAAGACAGGGTGTACGTTTGAAACAAGACTCCTGCGCTTTAACAGAGTGAAAGTTGAGTGGCTCTTCCCGAAACCAATGAGCAAGTTAGGCAGCTGCTGCCTTTTCGTGCTCAGCATTGTGGGGTCCAATCTCGGGACAGTCGGTAGGCGTAGGCTATAAGGCACGTGGATGTTTCAAGGACCATTTTGTAGGTTCATATCTAAGAAACTCTTTGTTTCAAGACAACCAAACTTAGCTCACATCTTAACCAGTCGGTTAGTGTGATTAGCTGCCACCCCTGGAGGCCCGGATTCGATTTCCGGCTCTGCCACGAAATTTGAAAAGTGGTACGATCAACTGAGTACAGGTGGGTTCGATACTCACCTCAGCCATCCTGAAAGTGGTTTTCTGTGGTTTCCCACTTCTCCTCCAGGCAAATGCCGGGGTGGTACCTAACTTAAGGCCACGGCCGCTTCCTTCCATCTTCCTTGTCTATCCCTTCCAATCTTCCCATCCCCCCGTAAGGCCCATGTTCAGCATAGCAGGTGAGGCCGCCTGGGCGAGGTACTGGTCATCCTCCCCAGTTGTATCGCCCGACCCAGAGTCTGAAACTCCAGGACACTGCCCTTGAGGTGGTAGAGGTGGGATCCCTCGCTGAGTCCGAGGGAGAAACTGACTCTGGAGGGTAAGCAGATAAAGAAGAAGAAGAAAAAGTTTTTGACCCGTCCTTCGGTACAGACTTAATGGAAAATCTTACTTTATGAGCCATGCTTGATTTTGTGAAAATTAGCACTGTACCTTCTTTACGCGAGCTGAACAAAGAATAAATCGTACGTTTATTTTCATAAGAATGTGGAAACTGCTCACACTGCTAGAAATACACTGGTTGCGCTTAATAAGTGTTTCATCTTTCTTAATCTATTTCCTTACGGGGTTGGTTTTCCCCTTGGATATAAGTTTTTCATAACTGTGTAATCAGTCTAGGATTGTAGCTCGATTTAAACCCGAGTGATTTTTGAAGGATATCCTCCACACTTTGGAAGAATATGTAAACCAAATTTGTTTAACAATTGTCAAATGTGCATTAGACAGTGGGGGTTTCTTGCGTGGCAAGCTGATTTTTATATAATTTACGTTATTCCCCTTTTCTTTTACATGTGTACTCGTGGCCTGTGCAGCAAATGCTGCAAGGGGAACAGAATAATTTATCCAAAGGTACCTGTATTCGCGATCTAGTTTGTGCTGTTGAAATTATCTGGGCTCAATTTCTCTCAGACGAGTCTCTATGGTAGGATCAACTGTGTCCACAGGGACGTTACCTAGCAGACATGGCAGTATACTGATATGTGTACTATATTCCACATAGATGCCTTTGCTGGCAGGACCTAGTGTTTACAGTGCACTATGTCTTCTGGTATAAGCTAGAGCAATTTTGTTACTTTCATTGATCTGTCTCTGTCTTATCCTTGGCTTTGACAATATGAGAGCCTGAGGTATGAACGATGCTAGTAATGCCATATCTTGTGCAGCCAGTCCCTACTATGAATGATGTGAAAACGTTGCTCAGAGGGTCGGTTGGTGCATGCATTTCAGTGGGCTTGGCAGTCTGATATGTAATAGCAACTTCTGGCTCGGTGAGGAAAGCAACGGGAAACTACCTCACTCCTCATTTCCCTAGTACGCCACTTCAGTGATGCCTAGACCATCTATAACAGCTGATGGCAGAGCTGTTGAGGATCCAACCAGCCTTAGGGCTGAAGACAGACTGAACATTCCATATAGTGAAAGTATCTGAAATCTGTTCAGCGATTCTCACAAGTTTTCTCACAGGTTCCATTCTCCAAAACACTTATGCGGCGTCAAACGATATAATATAACGCAATCCAGGCAAATGCTTCAACCTGTTAGTGCGACGTTAAACCACCAGTAAAGAGAAAATGAGATTGTTGTTAAGTATCTGACAGACGAACTTCGTAGGAAGCTGGTCCCTCGCTTTCAGTGAGCAGTTCTCGTCTATGGCTACCGTCAGCAGAGGTAACTCCTGCAACAGCTGTTACACCCATCGTTGACGGTTATAGGTTGTGCAGAATTGGGGAAAATACGTTCATAATCCCTTCAGTAGTAACGCCACTTGGGTAGATGAGTGGTAGCAGAAGAGACACAGCATACCTGTCAGTGTAATGTTAAATCATTTTAGAGGCTATTTGAATGATTTCAGTGTGTCGTAAGTCCGCCTCTGTGGTGTAGTGATTAGTGTGATTAGCTGCCACCCCCGGAGGCCCGGGTTCGATTCCCGGCTATGCCACGAAATTTGAAAAGTGGTACGAGGGCTGGAACGGGGTCCACTCAGCCTCGAGAGGTCAAATGAGTAGAGATAGACACTACTCCCACCTCAGCCATCCTGGAAGTGGTTTTCCGTGGTTTCCCACTTCTCCTCCAGGCAAATGCCGGGATGGTACCTAACTTAAGGCCACGAAAACTTCCTTCCCTCTTCCTTGTCTGTCCCTTCCAATCTTCCCATCCCCCACCAAGGCCGCTGTTCAGCATAGCAGGTGAGGCCGCCTGGACGAGGTACTGGTCATCCTCCCCAGTTGTATCCCCCGACCCAGAGTCCAGGACACTACCCTTGAGGCGGTAGAGGTGGGATCCCTCGCTGAGTCCGAGGGAAAAACCGACCCTGGAGGGTAAGCAGATTAAGAAGAAGAAGAGTGTGTCGTAAGGCGTCTGATGACGGTGGTACTGTCCGGCTCCATGGCTAAATGGTTAGCGTGCTGGCCTTTGGTCACAGGGGTCCCGGGTTCAATTCCCGGTAGGGTCGGGAACTTTAACCATCATTGGTTAATTTCGCTGGCACGGGGGCTGGGTGTATGTGTTGTCTTCATCATCATTTCATCCTCATCACGACGCGCAGGTCGCCTACGGGAGTCAAATCGAAAGACCTGCACCTGGCGAGCCGAACATGTCCTCGGACACTCCCGGCACTAACAGCCATACGCCATTTCATTTCATTTCACGGTGGTACTGACGTGGCTGTAGTAGTGTGTGCACTGTAATTGTGAATTGGGAAGTGTCCCGGGTTCTATCCGACCATTTTACTGGAAAGTATGGAATACATTGGGAGAAAACCACACGCAGTATCGAACATCAATATCATTTGCGCCGGGCTGAGTGGCCCAGACGGTTAAGGCGCTGGCTTTCTAACCCCAACTTGGCAGGATCGATCATGGCTCAGTCCGGTGGTATTTGAAGGTGCTCAAATACGACAGCCCCGTGTCGGTAGACTTACTGACACGTGAAAGAGCTCCTGCGGGACTAAATTCCGGCACCTCGGCGTCTCCGAAGACCTTAAAAAGTAGTTAGTGGGACGTAAAGCAAATAACATTATTATTATTAATATCATTTGCACTTTCCAACCTGACAGAATTTTTCACTAAGACCAAATTGGCCATGGAGAAGAGGAACATCATGAATATCGAAATGATGTACATAATAAAAATGATGGAAAAATATATAGTTTTATTATGTATATTATATTTCCATGCAGTGCATATTTAATGAGATATTAACAATTTTATTACGGCCTTTCTTATAATCCACATTCCTGCTGAAGTATTTCAAATTAACTATGGTTTATATTTTAGGTATGATATTATTTGATTTTAATATGAAATTTCGTTCAGTTACATTCAGCAGTTTTCATGTGACGCGCGATCATTCAAAGATATGCACGGAAAGACATGCAGACGGAAGTCTAAAGGAATTTTTTTGCATTCACTTGAAAGTAAACCTCATAGGTAAATGGTAAACTTTATTTAAATAAAAGTACAGTTAAAATATAAATTGTTCATATTATATACACGTCCGACTCCTTAGCTGAATAGTCAGCGTTGAGGCATTCGGTTCAGAGGGTCCCGCGGTTCGATTCCCGGCCGGATCGGGGATTTTTAGCTTTACATTTTCTGGCTAGGGAACTGGGTTTTTATGTTCGTCCCAACACTCTCCTCTTCGTATTCAGACACTACATTACACCATACTACACTACACTACAGTACTCTACCAATCACCACAGAAACACGCAATGGTGATCCCTCCGCATAGCTTTGGCGTCAGAAAGGGCACTCAGCCGTAAAACAGGGCCAAATCAACATGTGCTATGCAGTACACCCTTGCGACCCCACAGGTTTGGGAAAAGTGGTAGAAGAAGACACACAATTTACGCTAACAAACATTTCCATATTCTATGTCGGACCTAAACTAGAGTAGTAACACGATAAGAGTAGGTCTTCTTTTCTCAAGAGAACAACTCCGTAATAATATTTCGCTTCTGACAAATACATTAAATAATTCCTCTCGGTGCGACGTAAAGCAAAAAAAAAATCCTCCGTAGCAACATTCAGAGACCGCGGCGTTAGTAAAGACCATAAGCAGTAGAATGGACGTTAAACGAATATTATTATTATTATTATTATTATTATTATTATTATTATTATTATTATTATTATTATCAAGCGGAATGGCCGCGCGTGTTAACGCGCTGCAGCTATGGAAGCAAGCCCTGCATTCGGGAGACAGTGAGTTCGAACCTGGGAATGCTTTTCTGTTGTTTCCCATTTTTAGTAGTTCCTATTCATATGCCCCTGCTGATTCCTTCTATCTCCTTGTCCAATTCCATTGTCTATCATTCATTTCATCTTCATTACCTCCTCAATTGAGGTTGGTGTCACGAAGGGCACCCGACTGTAAAAAGTTATCATATAATTTCATCCCACCTCATCGCCGACCCAGTATCAGGAAACGGGACTAAGGGCAGATAATAATACAATAATAACTTAATATGATTTTATATAATCTGATACCTACTTTCGATGGCGAAATAAGCCATTCTGTTATTAAATGTTATCATGTTTTCAGAAATATTCTGTTACCAATTAAATGGTTTCTTTTTCGGGCATTTTCTTATTAGGCTTGAATTAGTTCTAACAGACTGGAAAACTTCAAAGTTTTACATTAACTAACTTGAAATTAAAAATAAAATGTCTTCCACTTTAATATAATATTTAAAACCAAACCAAACCCCATGGCACTACAGCCCTTGAAGGGCCTTGGCCTACCAAGCGACCGTTGCTCAACCCGAAGACCTGCAGATTACGAGGTGTCGTGTGCTCAGCACGACGAATCCTCTCGGCCGTTATTCTTTGCTTTCTAGATCGGGGCCGCTATCTCACCGTCAGATAGCTTCTCAATTCTAATCACGTAGGCTGAGTGGACCTCGAACCAGCCCTCAGGCCCAGGTAAAAATCCCTGACCTGGCCGGGAATCGAACCCGGGGCCTCTGGGTAAGAGGCACGCACAACAAAATATTTGAAAGAAGGTGAAATGGCGCGGGCGCCTCATTAGCTTCATTCCAGCGTTGCTACTGCAGTGTGTCAGCATTTTATGAAAGGTGCCACTCATAAGACAGTAGTGCTGCAATAGCACTTTCTGGCAAACTATTTCACTCTTCATCTTGCCCTTTACGCCTCATTATGGCGTCGTCACTGATTTTTGTGTTTCCGTATATTTGCATAACATTTGATGGTGCTATTTGAGGATCCAACCAGCCTTTGGGCTGAAGAATTAACAGAAAAGTTGAGTTGCAACATCTACGCTTCTCTGCTGGTGCTGCACCGGCCAGCAAAAATTCTTATTCACAACCCTGTCACACTAAAGACCGACTGAGATTTATTTTTTTAGAAAATTCCGTTTTCCTCTAAACTGTATTGAAGAAAAACAGATTTTACTTGCTGATGTACCGATTCACATCAATGAATATCCAGTAACATCTAGCACGGGACCTACAGTTTAACAATGAATCTGAACCGTAGAATCTTAGCGGTAACAATGATACTGCAATTTCAGGATATCGACCTGTAGACGTCTCGGTGAAAGTTCGCCCATTAAACCAGCGAGCCATTGCATCTTTACGATTTACCGGTAACCTTGAAGAATAATGAATGATTGTTCCTCGGTAAACAGCTATCAGTGGTAAACGCTGCACAATTACAGACCCGTGGCAGACGTCTTGGAACTGAGCAGAGCACTTTCTCGCCAAGAAATGTTCAGAGTATTCTTCATGATCTGCTATAACACGCGATTATAAATACAGTGGACTCCCTCTTAACCAGTCTGGTCGGGTAACGAAATGGCCGGTTAAAACGACAATATTAAAGTACTGTGTCTATCTAGCAATTTAGAGTACTTTATTTTTCTTCTTTTTCTTAATCTGTTTTCCCTCCAGGGTCGGGTTTTCCCTCGGTCTCATACCGCCTCAAGGGCAGTGTCCTGGAGCTTCAGACTCTGGGTCGGGGGATACAACTGGGGAGTATGACCAGTACCTCGCCCAGGCGGCCTCACCTGCTATGCTGAACAGGGGCCTAGTGGAGGGATGGGAAGATTGGACGGGACAGGCAAGGAAGAGGGCAAGAAGCGGCCGTGGCCTTAAGTTAGGTACCATCCCGGCATTTGCCTGGAGGAGAAGTGGAAAACCACCGAAAAACCACTTCCAGGATGGCTGAGGTGGGAATCGAACCCACCTCTACTCAGTTGACCTCCCGAGGCTGAGTGTACCCCGTTCCAGCCCTCGTACCACTTTTCAAATTTCGTGGCAGAGCCGGGAATCGAACCCGGGCCTCCGGGGGAGGCAGCTAATCGCACTAACCACTACACCACAGAGGCGAACAAAAATATGGAAAACAATATTCTTTTTAAAAACGGAGTTATGGTTGACACTCATAGTAAAGAATAGGGGCAATCTGATTATGAGGTTAGTTAGTATCAAAATCGGCCATAACGGTGTTAATTTAGCGCTAGAAAAGCAACCTAGGTTGCAAAAACTTCAAACTCTTTAACACATCGGTAAGAAAAACGACCAATTCAACACTGACCAGTCATATGTTTCGATTTAATCACTTGACTGACACAGGTGTTCATGGGAACTGGAAGTAAACAGTACTGTTGTTGACATTGTGTGATATGAACGATTGCTGTACTAACATTTTGTAGTTTTTAATATTTTATTGTACCGTAAAAGGAATTGGTTATACAAAGAAAGGATACTTTGTGACATGGAAACAAATATAAAAGAGACGCTTCTGGTAAAAGGAGGAAAAAATGGCCAGAACAGAACAGAAACGTACAAAAGAGGAAAAATGTGAGGTTTTTTATATCTTCGAAAATCAATAATGCTGCACCTTATTTTTTTATCAACGGATTAGTGGGATAATGAGTTGTATTACTGTTCATTTTATTTTGGCGGGCTGAGCGGCTCAGACGGTTGAGGCGCTGGCCTTCTGACACCAACTTGGCAGGTTCGATCTTGGCTCAGTCCGGTGGGATTTGAAGGTGCTCAATTACGTCAGTCTCGTGTCGGTAGTTTTACTGGCATGTGAAGGAGCTCCTGAGTAAGAAAATTACGGCAACTCGGTGTCTACGAAAACCGTCAAAATGAAGTTATTGGGACTTAAAACCATATTATTATTATTAAATCCGGCTCGATTGCTAAATGGTTAGCGTGCTGGCCTTTGGTCACAAGGGTCCCGGGTTCGATTCCCGGCAGGGTCAGGAGTTTTAACCATAATTCGTTAATTTAACTGGCACGGGGGCTGGGTGTATGTGTCGTCTTCATCATCATTGCATCCTCATCATGTCGTGCAGGTCGCCTACGGGTGTCAAATCAAAAGACCTGCACTTGGCGAGCCGAACATATCCTCGAACACTCCCGGCACTAAAAGCCATACGCCATTCCTTTTTTTCAGTGGCGGCTCGTGACAAAATTTTCAGAGGGTTCACAGCAACATTTTTGTTCACGTCTGAATTGTACTGAAGTAGAATGCAAATCAGTACAAAATAACTTACTTAAAACTTTTCACTAAAAGTTCCTTGTACGGTTCCTTCTACGTCCATAATATGGTAGAACCCCTATAACCGAGGATGCATTTTTTCGAGACTAATCCGTGAGTGTACAGCAAAACTAAAATTACGACTGCAGGGCTGGGTGGCTCAGACGGTTGAAGCCCTGGCTTTGTGACCCCAACTTGGCAGCTTCGATACTGGCTCAGTCCGGTGATATTTGAAGATGCCCAAAATAATACGTAAGCCTTGATTGGTAGATTGACTGGCACCTAAAAGAGCTCGTTGCGAGACTAAATTCCGACACCTCGGCGTCTCCGAAAACCGTAAAAGTAATTAGTGGGACGAAAAAACAATAACATTATTATTATTATTCTTATTATTATTATTATTATTATTATTATTATTATTATTATTATTATTATTATTATTATTATTAAAATTACGACTGCTACTAAAATGTTTTCATTCCGCACCCAGATGGTGGGCCTCCCTCTAGGAGATGTGCTGCGGTGACGTGAGGTAAGAAGAACGCGAGAGAGGAGCGACCGTGACCTACAAAAAAAAAACTGTTGATGTTTTTCATCATTCGCTTTAGTGAGGAGAATGGAAAACCATGGAAAACCATTCTCAGGACAGCGGACTGCAGACCAACCCCACCGTCTCCCGAACGCAGATTTGAAAAGCCACAGTAAAGCCGTGCTAACTGTTGGCCGAAGATACCCATCTCGGTGAAAGTAAAATTCACAGCAAATTTGCTACAATGCTGTATTGTAGCGAATATTGAAAGATGCGAACACTATTCTTGATTTTACATAGCACGAAGTTCACCTAGGTACGACAACAAGCATAAACATAATGCGTACCGGCACCACATTTACCGGTACTCAAATTAATTTCATTGGAAACGAGTCTCCACCCACAATGTAAAATAATTTCTTCCCGCGGTTACGAACACCCTTGACGAACACCTGTTCAGAATCACCTACTGACGAAATCCTCCGATGATTTAATGCAATAGTAACTTTTGGGAGCTGTGGCCAGCCGTAACAGGGGAGGTGGTGGACCCTTGTGGTCAACCGTAATACTATTTCTGGTTTGAGCGTGGGTGTAGACGGAAAGGCACATACCTTATCGTGCTCCTTGCTCATGGGGTTATCTGTGCATAAACCATGACGTCATCTGCATGCGCATGCGTATAGCCTTACGACTTGTAGCACAACCTTCAGTGTGCTTCCTGCATTGTTAGTTGAAACGAACAACTTGTCAGTGTAACGGAGCTTCGACATAAGTCGATTGCTTGTGATCGATTGATGGAATCAGGTCGAAACAAAGGAAACAATTTTAAATTATCTATGAATGCGCGAATATGCATTAGAATTGAGTGTTCACGTGCTCATGTGCTCCTGAGACTCCACCGCCTCTGTTCAAAGCTGTGGTCACAGAGCGAAGAACTGCAGTCTCATGAGAATGATCGATATAAAGTAATGCCAGGAGCATTTTACGCTCCATTTACAAAGCAGAGTCAAGATGCATTCAATGTTTCATTGGGAACATGGCAGAAAATAGAATACAAGTTTCCAGAAAATTGTTCTTAGGAGTGCTTAGAATTACAAAATATCGGGTTGAAGGCGTTTTTAAACGTTTTGAGAAAGAAGGCTGCCTTACAATTGTTGCAACCCTTGGAAGTTAAAGAAAGACTGCCGTTTACAGCAGCAGAAAGCCTCATTAAACAGTTTAAAAGAAACAAATCGCACTGCTGAAGATCTCTAATCTGAGTATGGCTATAATGTCGGAAATGTACCAAGAAACAGTTTATGATGATTTAGAAATGTAAACACTCACTGTTCCGGAAAGTTTTTGTCACCAATTTTAATGCCAGTTTTAAAACACCAAGTGCAGACGTGTGTTTTACTTGCCTACAACTAACCGAGAATATAACTCATGAAAAATAAGAGGTAGTATTAAAGTAACTACAGATTGATTTGACATTGCACACAATGCAGGTTAAAGGTTTTATTCAAACTTCTAAAACAAGAAACCCGCACATCATATCGTGCGAATCATCTCTGCAACTCCCATACCACGTGCAAGACTATCATCCACTACAATAACACGCAATATTCAATATACGGCAGATGTCGCCCGCCCTCGTCGGAGGGTCTGCCTTACAAGGGCTGTACCAGGCTAGAAATAGCCACACGAATTTTTAATTCTTTCTTTCTTAATCCGTCTACCCTCCAGGTTTGGTTTTCCCCTTGGACTCAGCGAGGGATCCCACCTCTATCCCTTCAAGGGCAGTGAGACTTTGGGTCGGGGGATACAACTGGGGAAGGAGGACCAGTACCTCGCCCAGGCGGCCTCACCTGCTATGCTGAACAGGGTCCTTGTAGGGGATGGGAAGATCGGAAGGCAGAGACAAGGAAGCGGCCGTGGACTAAAGTTAGGTACCATCCTGGCATTCATCTGGAGGAAAAGTGGGAACCACGGAAAAACACTTCGAGGATGGCTGAAGTGGGAATCGAAACCCCCGAGGCTGAGTGGAGCCCGTTCCAGCCCTCGTACCACTTTTCAAATTTCGTGGCATAGCCGGGAATCGAACCCGGACTTCCGGGGGTGGTAGCTAATCATTCTAAGCACTACACCACAGAGGCGATCACAAAGCCAAATCTACGAGTTTAATACAATTCGCTACCGGTTTTGTACAACTGTCACCGCTAAGACAGTAATGGCATACCTAGATCTGCACCTGATGTCGCTAGAGCCACACTGTCTGTCCTTACCAACATACAGAACATTTAGGCGCAAGTATCAAAAGTGTATGTGTACAAGACCCGTTTGGTACTGTAATCTGCGAGCAGACTCTAAAGTCCCGCGCACATTGAAACGCGGGCGAAGCACCTGAGCACAGGAGAGCAGAGCAGATTTTTGTAATCCACGCAATTCATTGCATCATCGCACATTGAGAGGCAGGTCAGAGCAGAGTAGGACAGGACATTTCTGCACATACTTCCGCCTACCTCACGCAGTGTTTGGAACACCCGCACGTGACACGTAGTTTCTTGAGAAATAAAGGAGTAAATCACCACAGCCGTTCGGTTTCACCATGATTTGTACTATGTGAACCATGTGGACTACAATGTAATTTTTAATTTTAATTTAATTTAAATTTAACGTACATGCATCGCGAAAAAAATGGCAGAACAGAATTGAATGAAAATCGGTTTGTAAAATAGGGGAATAAAGCACCACACTCCAAGCTGTAAATAATTTTATTCACGCTGGGTAAAATGGTGGTTTAGGGGAAGGCCTAAAATGTAATTCTCAAATAACTATAAGTTCTCGCAACAGTGGGTATTTCACGTCAAGATCTAATGTTGATTATGGAAAGGTTCATCGCCGACTCCGTGGCCGTCATCCACCATCACATTTATGTGAAGAAATAAGTAGGAAAAATAATTTACCATGTCTTGTCAAATATAAATTAAACGTGTCCATAACAGATTGTCAATGAAGATTGATTTTAATATAGCGTACTGTATCTTGTGGCAACTACAGTAGACGAAAATCTAGTGCATTTGTAAATAAATGTGTTTTCCCTGTCGCACTCTCTGGCCCTATTAACGAATACTACATAACACAAGTTAAAGATAATACAATTTTGGACTATTTATGAGTTCTGCTGTTTTCTCGTCCGGCTATGATAACAGAGATAGATGGATATACCGAGCAAGTTGGCCATGCGCTTAGGGTTGTTTTAAGGAGTTAGTGGGTTCGAACCCCTCTGTTGGCATCCCTGAAGATGATTTTCCGTGGTTTCCCATTTTCGCATCAGGCAATTGCTACGGGTGTACCTTAATTAAGGCTACGGTCGCTTCCTTCCTACTCCTAGCCTTTTTCTATCCCATCGTCGTCATAAGACCTATCTGTGTCGGTGCGACCTAAAGCAAATTTTTAAAAAAATAATGAATTTAGACTTTTGTAGCTTAGTCCAAATGAAGGCCGAACATGGCTAACATGAAAATATTGTTCAGTGGCGATGGTGGTGCTTTTTATCGGGATTGTCTTAAGGTCTGAAGAAAACATGTTCTTACCTACCGACGAGACACTGGGTGGCAATGTGCGCTCACATGCACTTCGCTGTTTCGTCAGGCCTGTGCTCTGTTATGCTATGCCCTCTCTGCGGCGAACTGCTTCTCAATGGGCGCCTACGCTTGGTCAGGCGGGGAACGTCACAGCAGCACTGCTCGAAGCGACTTCCGTCGACACACAAGAGGCAACGCAAAATAATTAACATACAGTGGTAATGTACTGGACTATATTTCTTGGCTTACTGTCCTTATCATCGCCCCAATTACCTCCTTCATTTTTGCCATACTGGAGAGACTCGCCCTGAAAAGTCATACACATACTGTGTGAGGTTTCGAACGATCACTTTGTCCTACATACACGTAGTGTTAACGTGAGAGCACGAAAGGGTCTCAAACCAGAAGATATAACACTGTCATCAAATTGCTTGTTGAACTTATTGTTTTAAACTAAGCGTTGGTTTATCCTCTCTTGTTAATAAAATAGTAAAAAAATAAAATCTTTTTCACTGACATGATATGTTCTTGAAAACTATTAAGTACTGTAAAGGCGTTTATACAACTCCCCGAGGAAACAAAATACATCCCTCCAAAGATCCCGAAATTTAATTATAATATTAAACTTTAAAAAATATTTAGGACTACAGGTTGCTGGATCGAATCCTGGTGTAGTAGGATATCATTTTAGGGTGGTTAAATAAGACAGATCTCTGTCTATACCACGCCACGTCGTTCAAGTCAACAAGTGAAAGAAACTCAAATACTGCAATCGAGCTATTAGCACGTTAAATAATTCCCTGGGGCCGATTACCTTCGATCTTAGGCCCCTTAAAACAACAAGAATCATCATCATCATCATCATCATCATCATCATCATCATCATCATCAAATAATTCCCTTTAGGGCAAAATATCGGCACTCCACCATCTCATAAAACCTATACCAGTTGAAGGTACGTTTAATAATAATAATAATAATAATAATAATAATAATAATAATAATAATAATAATAATAATAATAACACCGAGCGACTTGGCGGTGCGGTTAGAGGCGCGCGGCTGTGAGTTTGTATCCGGGAGATAGTGGGTTCGAATCCCACTGTCGGCAGCCCTGAAGATGGTTTTTCCTGGTTTCCCATTTTTACACAAGGCAAATGCTGGGGCTGTACCTTAATTAAGGCCACGGCCGCTTCCTTCCAACTCCTACGCCTTTCCTACCCCATGGTCGCCATAACATCTATCTGTGTCGGAGCGACGTAAAGCCACTAGCAAAAAAACAAAAACAATAATAATCATATAACCCGTTAGAGGAAATATCCTCACTTGAACTATGTGCAAGTAGGGTAGCATCCTGCTTCATGAATTTAGGAATTCGATGGCGAGCTATCAGTATTAATGGGGCTTATGGAAGAAAGAAAGTAGAACTGGCTGAGTCAGCAAAGAGGATGCTTATGGATGTGCTAGGAGTAAGTGATATTCGGGTATGGGGAGATAACGAGGAAGAGATAGGAGATTATAAAGTGTACTTGACGGGTGTTAAAAAGGGAAGGGCTTTTCGTTTGTTTTCTTTCGATGAAACAGACCACTATCTGATCTGTAGTAGACAAAGTATATTTAGGTCTAGGATAGAGAAAGTGAAATCTGTCTCTAAACAAGTTAGACAGAAGTACATGGGTATAAATAGTGAGAAGTTACGAACAGTGGACAGTAAGCAGGTTCAGGATATAGAAAGTGAATGGGTGGCATACAGGGATGCTGTAGTAGCAACACCAAGGGAAAGCCTAGGAACAACTGTGTGTAAAGATGGAGAAATGCAAACATCGTGGTGGAATGATTAAGTGAGAGCAGCTTCTAAACGTAAAAAGAAGGCTTATCAGAAATGGCTCCAAACAAGACAGGGAAGTGTACATGAAACAGAGCGAAACAAATAGTTTTTGAATCCAAAAAGAAGTCGTGGGAATATTTTGGTAATAACCTGGAAATGCTAGGTCATGAAGCGGGGAAACCTTTCTGGACTGTAATAAAGAATTCTTAAAAAGGGAAGAAAAGGAAATGAACAGTGTTTTGGGTAATTCAGGTGAACTCATAACAGATCCCAGGAAATCACAGACCGGTGAAGGGAATATTTTGAAAATCTTCTCCACGTAAAAAAAAAATGTTCATGGTGGTGTCGCGAACAACGGAGCTCGTGGAGAAGAGGATAATGGTTTTGGTGAAATTACGCTTGAAGAAGTGGAAAGGATGGGAAGTAAACTCCATTGTCAAAAAGCAGCAGGAATAGATGAAATTAGACCTGCAATGGTGAAGTATAGTGGGAAGGCAGGGATGAAATTGCTTCATAGAGTAGTAAAATTAGCGTGGAGTGTTGGTAAGGTACCTTCAGATTGGACAAAAGCAGTAATTGCACCTATCTATAAGCAAGGGAACAGGAAGGATTGCAATAACTATCGAGGTATCTCATTGATTAGTATACCAGGCAAAGTATTTACTGGCATCTTGGAAAGGAGGGTGCGATCAGTGCTTGAGAGGGAGTTGGTTTCAGACCACAGAGGGGCTGTCAGGATCAGATTTTCAGTATGCGCCAGGTAATTGAAAAATGTTACGAGAGGAATAGACAGTTGTGTTTATATTTCGTAGATCTAGAGAAAGCATATGACAGGGTACCGAGGGAAAAGATGTTCGCCATACTGACTATAGGATCATAATAGATTATTAAAATCCGTCAAAGGTATTTATGTTGACAATTAGGCTGCAGTGAGAATTGATGGTAGAATGAATTCATAGTTCAGGGTACTTGCAGGAGTTACAAGGCTGTAATCTTTCACCTTTATTGTTCGTAGTTTACATGGGTCATCTGCTGAATGGTATAAAGTAGAAGGGAGGGATTCAGTTATGTGGAAATTTAGTAAGCAGTCTGGCCTATGCTGATGACTTGGATAAATGGCAATTGTACCCAAAGCCTTGCAACTTGACAATGGGTGCAATGAGTATGGTATGAAAAGTAGCCTTCCGTAGGCGAAATTGATGTAGGTAAGAAATTCAACAGAATAATTCAATTATTGAATGTCAGAGTGGTGATACAGGTAGATAATTTCAAGTATTTCGGATGTGTGTTCTCCCATGATGTTTTTTTTAAATAAATGCTGTTTGCTCGAGGCGTCGACCTATAGAGATCTTTTGCCCCTACTTGTGACATGAACCTGCGTGTAATTGGAATGGAGGAAGTGTAGAATGTTGACTGTGAGGAAATGAACGTTAAGGACGACACAAACAGCCAGTCCCCAGGCCAGGAATATTAATCATTTAAATTAAAAATCCCTGACCCAGGCGGGAATCGAACCCGGGGCCGCCGAGTTACAGGCGGACGCGTTGCCCTCTACACTGCGAAGCCGGACTCTCATATTGGCAATATAGTGAGATTGAATCAAGGTGCAGTAAAGCTAATACAGTGAACTCGCAGTTGTGACAAGAGTGTTCTGCAAGAAAGAAGTCAGCTCGCGGACGAAACTATCTTTACATCGGTCTGTTTTCAGACTGACTTCGCTTTATGGGAGCGAAAGCTGGGTGGACTCAGGATATTTTATTCATAAATTAGAAGTAACAGACATGAAAGTATCGAGATTGATTGCTGCTACAAACAGGTGGGAACAATAGCAGGACAGTACTCGGAATGAGGAGGTAAAGGTTAAGTTAGGAATGAACTCGATGGATGAAGCATAAACCGGCTTCGGTGGTGGGGTCATGTGAGGCGAATGGAGGAAGATAGGTTACCTAGGAGAATAATGGACTCTGTTATGGAAGGTAAGAGAAGTAGAGGGAGACCAAGACAACGATACTCAGTTTCTAACGATTTAAAGATAAGATGCGTAGAACTAAATGAGGCCACAGCACTAGTTGCAAATAGAGGATTGTGGCGACATTTAGTAAAATCACAGAGGGTTTCAGACTGAACGCTGAAAGGCATAACGGTCTATAATGATGATGTGCGTATGTATGCATAATAATAATAATAATAATAATAATAATAATAATAATAATAATAATAATAATAATAATAATTTGCACGCCCCATTAACTACTTTCTATATGCTTGAAGACGCTGTGGTGCCGGGCGTTTCTTCGCTGGAGTTCTCCTACATGCCAGGAAATCTAAAGACCCGGAGCTGGTGTACTTGATTACCGTCAAATATCACTGGTTTGCAAAGGATGTTAAATCAATAAGCAAAGTCATTTTCGTATGTCAGTAAAAGTTTTGAAGAAGAAGAAAATAAAGGCTTCCACTATCCGCAACCTTGACGCTAAATAGGATAGTGTGGTTTGCTGTGTGCTCAGCCACCTTTGCTCGTAGGAATTAGCCTGATAGGCCTGCTAATTTTTTGAGAAGGCTAGATGAACCTTTAGGTTATATGTTTCTCTGTGGGTTCTACACGTATACGACAAAAACCAAAATCAAATAGTGAACATATTAGAAAACCGTAGTGCGGAGAAGTGCAAACAATTTATTGTGAGACTCTCTCTTCTAAATTTTTTGACTTCCGGTCTGGAATTCGAACCTATGCCCTTTCAGTTGAACTGAACACACACTTAACACCTCAGCTGGGAGTTCCTGACATTAAATACATATTATTATTATTATTATTATTATTATTATTATTATTATTCATCTGTTTACCCTCCAGGGTCGGCTTTTCCCTCGGACACAGCGAGGGATCCCACCTCTACCGCCTCAAGAGCAGTGTCCTGGAGCTTCAGACTCTTGGTCGGGGATACAACTGGGGAGAATGATCAGTACCTCGCCCAGGTGGCGTCACCTGATATGCTGAACAGGGGCCTTGTGGAGGGATGGGAAGATTGGAAGGGATAGGCAAGGAAGAGGGAAGGAAGCGGCCGTGGCCTTATGTTAGGTACCATCCCGGCATTCGCCTGGAGGAGAAGTGGGAAACCACGGAAAACCACTTCCAGGATGGCTGAGGTGGGAATCGAACCCACCTCTATTCAGTTGACCTCCCGAGGCTGAGTGGACCCCCTTCCAGCCCTCATACCACTTTTCAAATTTCGTGGCAGAGCCGGGAATCGAACCCGGGCCTCCGGGGGTGGCAGCTAATCACGCTAACCACTACACCACAGAGGCGGACATTATTATTATTCATCATCATCATCATCATCTGTTTACCCTCCAGGTTCGGCTTTTCCCTCGGACACAGCGAGGGATCCCACCTCTACCGCCCAAGGGCAGTGTCCTGGAGCTTCAGACTCTTGGTCGGGGGATACAACTGGGGAGTATGACCAGTACCTCGCCCAGGCGGCCTCACCTGCTATAGTGAACAGGGGCCTAGTAGTGGGATGGGAAGATTGGAAGGGATAGGCAAGGATGAGGGAAGGAAGCGGCCGTGGCCTTAAGATAGGTACCATCTCGGCATTTGCCTGGAGGTGAAGTGGGAAACCACGGAAAACCACTTCGAGGATGGCTGAGATGGGAATCGAACCCGCCTCTACTCAGTTGACCTCCGGAGGCTGAGTGGACCCCGTTCCAGCCCTCGTACCACTTTTCAAATTTCGTGGCAGAGCCGGGAATCGAACCCGGACCTCCGGGGGTGGCAGCTAATCACGCTAACCACTACACCACAGAGGCGGCATTATTATTATTATTATTATTATTATTATTATTATTATTATTATTACTATTATTATTCGATTGGACACAGATTTGAAGCACGGCACTTTCATCCGAAATCATCCTATCCCGAATTTGAACCTATTTTGACTCCCTGAGCTTATTACAGACCGTATCTAAACACGCACACGGCTGTGATCTATTAGGACTCCTACCAGAACGTGAAGAGTGTGGAAATCACCTCAAAATAAAGTTTCAAGTTTTGACAGTTCGAAAACATGGTTAGGAGAGTTATGGGGTTGGAACTGAAATGTTGTGGAGTTATTGTGTAAATACGTAACTTCATGTGATGTAATTCATTTAGAGTACACCTGAAATGAGAAGTAGGATTGTTACTAGAGCAATTTTCCACATGGGTTGCAAATTAGGCAACTATACTTTTAACAAGAAATACAGTGAAATTGAAGTGTAATACTTAATGTCGAGTAGTGTTTGTTATGAACGAAAATGGTAGGTTTTTAAATCAAAATTTAAAGTGTTAGGATTTTTTTTTGAGAATTGGTTTTACATCGCAACGACACAGTTAGGTCTTATGACGACGATGCGATGGAAATGGGCTAGGACTGGAAAGGAAGCGGCCGTGGCCTTAATGATGGTGTAGGCCCAGCATTGGCCTGGTGTGAAAATGGGAAAGCACAGAAAACCATCTTCATGGCTGCCGACAGTGGGGTTCGAACCCGCTATCTCCCGGATGCAAGCTCACAACTGTGCGGCCCTAACCGCACGCCCAACTCGCCCGGTTGTTAAGAATTGGACTGTTTTGAACATACATGCAAGGTTATTAGCATTTCTGTACGACTTGCTGGTGTCCCAGTATCATATCTGTCTGGGACAAGTGATAGTCAGCTTGCATTTGGGAGATAGTAGGTTCGAACCCCAATGTCAGCAGCCCTGAAGTTGGTTTTCTGATGTATCCCATTTTCACACTAGGCAGATGCTGGGGATGAGCCTTAATTGCCTTAATTAAACCTTTTCCTATCCTATCATCACCATATGACCTGTCTGTGTCGGTGTGACGTAAAACAAATAGCAAAGAAAAAAGGGAGACATATCTGAGGGTTATTTGTGCGATTTAATTGCACTAAATTCAGTATCCACTTTTGAAAGTTTGCTGTTTAAGTTTGGAGCCATAGAACACACTGGCTACCTTTCTTTCATGTAGGTGTGTTAACGATATTATTTTTGACGTCATAAACATGGCTAATCCGTGGCTCAGGCGGCAGCGCGTCGGCCTCTCACCGCTGGATACCGTGGTTCAAATCTCGGTCACTCCATGTGAGATTTGTGCTGGACAAAGCGGAGGCGGGACAGGTTTTTCTCCCGGTACGCCGGTTTTCCCTGTCATATTTCATTCCAGCAACACTCTCCATTCTCATTTCATAGCATCTATCAGTCATTACTAAATCACTTTGCGAGTGGCGAACCCATCGTACTAATAGCCTATATCTGTTTCATCCATTCCATTCCTGACCCGGTCAATGACTAAAAACAGGTTGTAGGTTTTCATTTTCAAACATGGCTAACACACTACACTTGGAAAGTGTTAAAAGCTGCGTATTCCTTATAATTGGGAAAATTTCACAATTTTCGCATCGAAGTTTATGTATATGAAAAAATCAACTAAAGTGATCGCCTTTTCGAAATTTATCGGTGTGTCGTAAAGTGTTATCTGTTACCGGTACTACTTTTGGTGTCGACGGATGGGCAATGAACCTATTCCAGATCCTTGAGATGTGGGCGAATCACAGAATGTTCACGATCACATTGGTAGAGCAGGTGGTCTCCCATACCGGGAAAGCACATGAAGTCTAAACCCTCGAAAACGCAGGAATGTTGTCTGTCTCGGTCACATCTTCCAGAATGACAATACAGCCTGATATTACTGATCACAGACATCCGCGATAAGCCTACTCTGATACGGGAAACACAAAATAGGAGAACTTACTCTATGATGGTCGCCAAGTAGAAAAACCAGCACTGGGCCTCTGCGGAGGCCACACATCACCTTCTGTGAGGAGACGGCACCAGAAGAAGCAGCATAAAAAGAGGTAAAATTCACCCAGTATGTTAACCCTTAAATGCGCAATGCATTATTTCTTTTAAATACGATGGTTTCTCATTCCAAAAGTAATACATTATTAACAAAAAAATATTTGTCAAAATTAATAATTTTTATTTGTTTGTATCAGTCAAAATGTTAAGAGTTTTGAATGCTTTATGTACCGGTATGTGCAAAACTGTACAAGTACTGTAGCTACTGCCACACTTCAGTCTCAGAGATGTCCTTGCTCACGAATTCTCTGAGGTAAACAACATTTTATTTGTTTTACCTTAACTGTTTAAAGTGTATACTTCACTCCAGGTGATTAGCACGAAAAAATACAAGAGTATCCATTTTTAATACACTAGTGATCCCTAGCGAGTTCGTCTGCATGGTGGAAGTAAATATGCACTTGCAAAATTGTAAAGCAGATATATAACAAGCAAGTAATTTCTCCTTTGCACATTGCTGTGCATTTAAGGGTTAAAAGCAAATCTGAGACCCATTCTAGCAGTGATTGATTTTACCAGAACGAGCGGAACTACTGTATAATAAGTGACTTACCCTTGGCTGCCCACGTGGTTCCATTGAGGAGAGCCGCAGCGTACTCCATCAACTGGCGGCGACATTCCCCGAACACGTTCCCTGGAGGAGTCATGTTCCAGCCATGAGGGTTGTAGATGTTGTTGAGCCACGTCAAGCTACTGTCAGTAACAATATCCTCTTCGTCCTGTTGGTTCGATGGCATTGTCGTCAAGTCATCCCCGCTAGATCCTTGGGAGACATGCGACAGATCTTCAGAAGAAGAAGGCACCACCTCAGTTGCGGGTGCAGTGGTTGTAGAGGTAGTTGTTATTATTGTTGTTATAACGCTGTCCTCTGTGGTCGCATCAGTTTCTATGGTGGTTCCTTCGGTGGTTACTGTTTCATTCAGTTGTCGAAAACTCAGCTCTTTATCAGAGTCAGAATTATAGTTTTCATTGTATATTTTTTCACCCGCTTGTGTGGTACTATCAGTAAAATCGTCATAGATAACTTCATCGTTAGTTGAATATTCTGTATCGTAGTCGTCAGCACCTCCGGAACCAACAATCACACAACAAGCAACAGTCAATGTAAACCAAATCCTGTATTTCACCATTGCTGTTTAATTTTATTCAAAATTCCAGATGTTCTTCAATTAAAACTTATAATTTAAATTACTTTTTCCAAATCTATCACTACAAAATAAATAAAACCAGTCTGCTAAACCACTGAGTACTTAATAGTTCAGTTTCCTATTTTGATTAACGAAGGAAACAATTGGAAAGCACACGGAGCGTACCGGCGCGGCGCGGCGATGTTAAACTTTCACTGAGCACAGCTGACAGCTACTGGCAGGAGATCGCAGGTGACCACACGCTGCTGTAGTGTGTGCTAACTCAGAACAATTTCTCTTCCACTGCCAAACCTCGGTTCTTTCTGCTCGGTGAACGCTAGGCACGGTCACGTGATCAAACTACTGTGACGTCACTAGGTACCTAGTCCTCTCAAACACTCTCTACGAATAAACGAAAGTAGAGAAATAAAAAAAATATATAGATTGGAAGGGGAACATGAAGGTCTTTAGGTAGGCTTGGGACATGTCTTCTTCTAACCGCACTTAGTGAACAATCTTCTGGTCCTATTATGTAAACTGTTAAAGCAGTCCTAGGCCACAAGCCCTAGAGCTTGTTCCTTGGAAGAAGACAAAGTCTTCAACCAGATTTAGAGAAAGTTATCTCTTTTCCTCACGGTCATATACACTCAACTCCGAGCCGTTGTGACTGCATTTATCAAACACATATTGAGAAAACAACTACAGTATGTCGAAGTTTTCGGAAAATACACTTTTAGGTGGACGCCTTGCTTCGTTCTTACCTTTCTTCTTTCTTTACTCACAAGTCTTCCCAGCCCTAAGTTTGCAACATCTTTATAACACTACTCTTTTGTCGGAAATCGCTCAGAACAAATCGCTTCCAGAGACTGCCTACGTAGTATATGCGGCCAGGAACAGTTTTCCCCTGGCCTCGTACTTCCTGCTAGACAGTTCGAACCTGCTAAAGACACCCAATTTGAGTATGGTTCCAGTGTCTGGGACCCACACCAGGATTAGCTGACACGAGAACTAGGAAAGTTTCAAAGGAAAGCAGCCCGATTTGTTCTGAGCGATTTCCGACAAAAGAGTAGTGTTATAAAGATGTTGCAAACTTAGGGCTGGGAAGACTTGTGAGTAAGGAAACGAGCTGCTTGACTAAACAGTATGTTCCGAGCTGTCAGTGTAGAGATGGCGTGGAATGACGTTAGTAGAAGAATAAGGTTGAGTGGTGTTTTTAAAAGTAGGAAATACCACAATATGAAGATAAAGCTGGAACTCAAGAGGACCGAGCAAGAAGCCGCGCGGTTTGGGTCACGTAGCTTGCACTCGGGAGATAGCGAGTTCGAACCCCTCTATCGGCAGCCCTGAAGATGGTTTTCCGTGGTGTCCCATTTTCATACCAGCAAATGCTGGGTCTGTACCTTAATTAAGGCCACGACCGCATCCTTCCCATTCCTAGCCCTTTCCTATCATATCGTCGCCATAAGACCTATCTGTGTATTCGAAAGTATTCCATAAATTTCCACGTTCTTTGAAATGATTTAATAAAAGCCCATATAAACAACTGATAGGGAATCTGCCACCTGCGTGAAAGTTGTAAATGCAGATCAATGATTGATTGATTGATTGATTGATTGATTGATTGATTGATTGATTGATTGATTGACCTTACCTGGCGTTAGTGTAGGCTTTTCTCTCTCTATTTACAACTGTCTAATGTTCCAATGAAATGGCGTATGGCTTTTAGTGCCGGGAGTGTCCGAGGACATGTTCGGCTCGCCAGGTGCAGGTCTTTTGATTTGACTCCCGTAGGCGACCTGACAACACATACACCCAGCCCCCGTGCCAGCGAAGTTAACCAATGATGGTTAAAATTCCCGACCCTGCCGGGAATCGAACCCGGGACCCCTGTGACCAAAGGTCAGCACGCTAACCATTTAGCCATGGAGCCGGACAATGTTCTAATGATTACCAAGGACTGGTGTTCCCGGTTATGAAATGTTGATAGGTATCTGTCACTATCAAGGGAAGCAAACGATTTAAGAAATGAAATTTACGTCACTCAACTGTAAAAAAATCTGTGTGAATGTTAGAATGTATTTGAGCCTTTTAAAGAATGGAAATAGATTGAGGAAATCTTATCAGGTGAAATAAAGTTGTGAAAACTCTAGGATTTAAGCAATGCGTGTCCTTTAATTAATAACATGTAATGTAATTACAGTCAAAACTAACTTATTATCAACGCAAAGAGTTTGAGAAAAATTAACAGTTATGACCCACATCACATAAATGCACAGGTCGTAACCTTGTGTAAAAAAAAATAATGTATATATTTTTAAAAATATTTTCCCTGTAATTTGTCACTTTTTTACAGCACGAAAAATATAGAATATGTCTGTCTGTTAGGTCATCAGCCCAGAGGCAGGTTGGATCCTCAGATAGCACCACCAAAGGCTATGTAGTTATAGGAAAACCACAAAAACCAATGGCAAAGCCCAAATGAGGCGTACTAGGCAAGATGAGGAGTGAGGTAGTTTGCCATTGCTTTCCTCACTGGACCAGAAGGTGCTACTGCAGCACGACTGATCCTATGAGCAACACCTTTCATAACACTCAGACACACTGGTTGTGCTTAGCACCACCCATACCCCAGCAGCTTCCATATTGTCACAGCCATGGATGAGACTGGGACTTCGGTTGAAGCTATACTTTGCTCTGGCCTGTGCCAAGAGACGGATACAAAAATACTGCATCCATCAAGAAATGGCAACAGGCACATATAGAATATATTTTTTGTAAAATGTTATATCCTTGGGTCTGAAAGGGTTAGACTGATATTATACTACGAAGGTAACTTATCAAAGATTATTTTTAAAAATATATAACAGTGTAATGGGAAAATATTTTTATAAAATTTCACTGATGGAGAGGTATGCTCATAATAGACTGAGAGCTGTCCGACTCCATCACTAAATGGTTAGCGTGCTGACCTTTCGACCAAGCTGTCTCCGATTTGGTTCCCGGCTGGGTTGGTGGTTTTAACTTCCATTGGTTAATTCGGATGGCTCGGGGACTTCAACTCGAACGACCTGTACTAGGCCTCTCCAGAGGTCGCACGCCACACACAATCCAGGCAGATGTTGAGGGAATGTTTTTTTATTCCAAATTCCATATTACATTCTGTTGTCCTTGTCGTAATTAAGTTGTGATACTAACGCCAGTACTGATATTAACTTTCTGCAATTATCGATTATTATTGGTCTTACAAATTAGAGGCTGCCTAGTCGAATCGGTTAAAGGTGAACGTTCACCCGGAAGGACGTGGGCTCGATTTCCTTTCAGAAAGTCAAAAATTAAGAAACAAGATTTGCACTTCCGGAAAGGCACGTAGCCCTGGCGTGGGTTTTACTCAGCCTGTATCAGAAAGTAGTATACTGTATTTTACTAACTCTGTGGTTGTCCGTTGTCTTAGCAATTATTTGACCTTTCAGAAGAGCAAGATCACATAACAATGTGTATGTTTACATTTGAGTTATGAAATCCTGATGTACTTCCATCATAACGCACTGGTTCAAAATGGTCATTTTAATGAGCTTATGCTCACAATGATGCGGCTAACTTCTTGGCAGGAAATGCGCTGTCATGCAGCACGGAAATTCCATGAAAGTAGCTCGCAAGATCCAGGTTGTCAGGGGTCAAAGAATGAGGGCATTCCCAGAAACATCTAGAATCGATTTCCAATCTGGGCTTTCTTGATTAACTTATTATCTAAGTGCCTGAAAACTTAATCTCCTGATGTTATAATTATTTAAATAGACGCAAAAACCTAGTGTTAACACTGCGCTATGTCTTCTGGTGTAGGCCAGAACAAATTTGTTACGTTCATCCATCTGTCTCAGTCTCATCCTTGGCATTAACAACATGAAAATGAGCTATGATAGTAATGCCATTCATGCAGCCAGTTCCTGTTCTGAATGGTGTGAAATTTTTGCTCATAGGGTCGGTTGGTGGACTTGGCATACTGATATGTAATAGCAACTTCTGGCTCAGCGAGGAAAACAATGGGAAACTACCTCACTTCTCATCTTCTCACTTCACGCATCTTCAGTGACACCTGAGCCACCTATGACGGCTGATAGAGGAGTTGTTGAGGTCCAAACCAGTCCCCAGGCCGAGCGCTCAACATGTACATGAAAACCCCTATAAATGACTCATTAAAAACAATCATTTCTCATAATCATTAAGACCGTTTGAAAAACAAGGTGTTTTATAAATCAGAACTACAATATAATACTGAAATAACTCTTCCTCTTGTTTTGTGAACAACTCAGTGACTAGATCATAAAAATACTGTAGGTTGTTATTCAGTTCTAAAAATCTCAAGCTATAATAATTGCTTTCATAAGAAACCCGAACTTGCTAAAATCTAGCCATGTACAGTACCTCTATGCTAAATAACGACGCTATTTCCTACTGCACGTCAGGGGCTAACTTGCGTCTTGTAGTGAACGAGATGTTAAATTGGTATGAACACGAAACATGTTCTTACAATAAAATTTAGAAATATCTGTATAGAAACACTTCTCAATACCCTTTACTTCTACGGTCGGGCTCACACGGGAGAGCGCTGGCTTTCTGAGACCAATGGGGTGTTCGATCACGGGTCATTTGGTGGTATTTGAAGATTTTCAAATACGCCAGCCTCGTGTTTGCAGACGATTTACCGGCACGTAACAGTACTCGCGTGACAAAACTGTGGCTCCTCCGCGTCGCCGAAAACCGTAAACATAGTTCTTGGGACGTAAAACGAGTGACATCATAACTCGCTCGCTACTTGACCACTGTTTTCCTATGTCCGGCTCCATGGCTAAATAGTTAGCGTGCTAGACTTTGGTCACAGGGGTCCGGGTTCGATTCCCGGCACGGTCGGGAACTTTAACCATAATAGGTTAATTCCCCTGGCACGGGAACTGGGTGTATGTGTTGTCTTCATCATTATTTCATCCTCATCATGACGTACTGGTCGCCTACAGGCGTCGAATCAAAAGAACTGCACCTGGCGAGCCGAAGTCCTCAGACACATCCCGGCACTAAAAGCCATACGCCATTTCATTATTTTACTGTTTTCCTATGTTAGTGGACATAACATGAGACAGTAATAAGAAACTAGATTGGACTTCAAATATCTGCATTAGATTTGTCTTTAATCTGCGAAGTAACACTCATGTAGCACCATATTATAGTGAACCCTTGAACTTACCATTCCATCGTTGGTCGGCCACGGCTGCTACAGTAGAACAATCTAGAACTCTTAAATCATGGGTCGTTGCGGGAATAAATTCGGTCACGATCTTAACCAAACGATGGGGTTCAGAAGAGAGCCTAACTACTTGAAATGAGGAGCAAAATGTGCTTACTAACTTTTATTAAATTGAAATAGCACGATAACATTATGAATTTAATATGCATTCTTGAAATAAAAAAAATTATAAATTATTGATTTTTGAACGTTTCAAACACAGTCACATTACATAGCGTTGATTTGTTTCTTACAATATCGAAGAGTTGCTTCGGAGAAGTTAATATATTAGTGGACAGCGAAACTGAAAAATTGAAAAAGGGAAGACCTGAAAAACCGGGCACCTATTATTCCAAACGAGAACTGAGAGTTAATCCACACGATCCGTGGAAAATCTGACTTTCAACAAGTAGAACGCCTGATTTTCTCTCAATTAAGGTTATCCACCAGTCGAATACCCTTAACGGATACGGAACACCCGCCGAATGGACCCTTAATCGAACCAAACTGACTATCAGTTGCTTTGGATAGGTTGCGAAATATTATGTGAAAGCATGGTGTTCACTACAAATTAACAGCATCATTTACAATTGAAATAAAATCCCACCATGTATTTGTCATTCATGACACCCTTAAGTGATAAGATAATCCCGATGCTAAATGTGCATCACCCAAAACAGCTGTTCGGAGGGAACCAACAACAACAGGATCCGTGAGGATCTTACGTTATGTCGTTCTAAAGGAACAAAACTGCGAAATGCAGGAAACACTTACTAATCATGCATTTAGAAGAAATGCCAAACACTGAAGTTAATTAAAAATGGAAAGTCACTTGAAAAGTATTATTATCAAACCGATTTTCAGGTTAGAAAGGGGTTTGTTATGCTTAATAAAATTACCAGTCCACGCTAAAATTTACTACAACTTTAAGGAATTCTTTCCCTTGAAAAACAATGCTACCCGTACAGATCTATCTATTTACTGTCTGTCCCAACACACTACTTATAAAATGATTACTTAATTAAATTTAACGATGAATAAAATGAAAATACAACAAGGGTTGAAAATAAAATAGTGTTACTGGCTGACGAATCGAAACCGCATTCGCAACTCAAGTCTCACACTAATACGCTGAGTGTCAATATGCACACTATCAAACGAAACGGACGTCAAAACGATAAAACAATTAAGTCCGTAAAAATAAATTAACATCGAAGTCATTACAGCTTAACACGCACGGAGAATCCCAGTAAAAATATTTAATCTATATCGGGCCGATATCCAACATTTGGACAACCCTCACTCGTCGATAGCGGTCCCGTTATCTCAATGGAGAGCTACGCATTGACCCTCTTCATAATCATATCATACTGTAGATGCTACCTTCGTCCAGGCCACTTCTTAAAAAAAACAAAAGAAACATCTAATCTGAGACTTGAGTGTGTATAGCTGCCATCCCAGACCTATCGTTGGGCTCACTTGAAATCTGTACATCCTAACACTAATCACTATGTACATGATACCTTCCAAATTCTATCGTCGGGCGTGAACTAGGACGTCTCATCATCAGTGACTCCAAGAATAACATGTGACGTCGTAAATCTATCGTCGGGCGTCACAGTGGGTCGTACTACGCATCCCTTAACATATAGGGCGAACTAGCAATTTCAAACAACTCCGACATTTACTACTAAATCTGGTCAGACAAATAACGCACGACGGAACCAACGTCTCTTACTATCAAATGAATGCAAGTCGAAAAAATACAGTAAGTCTCTACCTCATTACAATACGTGAACTCAAAAATAAATATACGTGACGAACGATTCTCCACCTCGAACACAATCTCAGCCTGTGCACTGAAGTTTTAGGGAAGCAAATAAAATTTCCCAACACACGTTTACCATTTAGTGGATGCCTACAAAATAATAATCATCACTACCGCCTTCGAAACTCTCCAATCGCCTATCATCAATTCCAACTATTTTTATCAATGACCTATCCAGTGAACAAATTCAATACAACACCAACCGTGTGTCCAAAGTGCTCTTTTATCCTTGAGGTCGCATCATTTTAATATTCATACAGGCTTTACGTAACAAAATCACTGGACGTTTACTACCAAGATATTAACCTTTTACTAGAGTCGTTTTCACTTGGGATCTTTCTATAAATTTACGGTGCTTCACACAGTAGTCGTCTCAAATTCGGATTGATTGCGGAAAACTATACAGTCTGCCTCAACACAGCCTGTTTCCTAAATACTTCCTCTTCAAAAATATAGCCTGTCTCAAACTCATTCTCCTCGCTTTATTCCAGCGGTATCACTTAAAATCCAGGCTTCATTTCATCCATCTCTCTCATCTCTACATACATATAAATTCGTCGCTCTCAATCCCCTTTCTCTTATATTTCCAAGACACTTTTTCATAATTCAATCCGCTGGTGAAAACAACCATTATTAAACACATCTCTTACTTTACTATTATTACGACTTTCAGACCTCGAGAATCCAAGAGCACACAGCGACTTTTCGTATCATTGATATACACGATGTCTCAAAATTTCCTTCCCATTAATAACGGTAACTATCAAATTTCACCGAAATTATCTAAATATGCCTGCGATCCTTGTAAACAAATAAATATACTGGTTAAATGCAAATTTAACATAGAAAAATTTCTTTATCCCGCGGTAGACATTATTATTATTATTATTATTATTATTATTATTATTATTATTATTATTATTATTATTATTATCGACAAACATTTCTGAATTCAACTGACATTTGAGATTAAGATATTCGCCACGATTAATTTACACTTGTAACTTTCCAACAAAATCCACGCTTTGGACAATATCTCATCGAACATTAACACCAAAATTTAAACGTCGCATTTTACCGTTCTTGACATGAAATTTACACACTGAAATTTTCACACGCTGACCCAAAATTACAACACCTTTCGCCTGATAATTACGAATATCAACCCGACAATCATCTTGAAAATTTTGTTGGGACAGAACAATTTAAACTAACTACAACATAATATAAATATAGACAGACCTGCACATGGTACCATTCCCAGCCTTCTGGTCACATCGTCACCAGCAGACCTCGGGCTTAGCCGCACATTTTCACAGATAACATTTTCATTTCCAAAATCTCACTCATACAAACACTACCCTTCTCACACACGATATTAAAATTACCACATAAATCAGGCACTTTCTCTGTAATTTGCACCACGACTTCCCTCGTTCTGCAGTCGGCTATGACTGTCTGACTCGTTCCCAGAGCTGTCTCTCTCCGTTACTCCAATAAACAGGTGTTCAACAGATAAAGGGAGCAGAACTACTCTGAATAGCTTCCCCAAACCCTCTTCACTTTCAAGCGTACATGAGACGATATAAATAAAACCTGCTGTGTATATTTCAACCAGCCTACACTTTCCTAGTTCGTCGGCTAACGTTCAGAACTTTTCCAATCACTTTCTCTTCTTACCCGAGTATGTGGACCTTAGCCACGGACCTGTATTTAATTATTTGTCGATCAATCTGGCGCGAATTTCCAATGACGACGGGCACAAGCTCCCGCGGCTTCAAGTTCCAGATCGACACTGAAAAATCTACGGTGGGGGGTTTCTTTTATAATCTCAGAAGGGACGCTATCCCCACTATGAGGCTTGATAGTGTAATCTGCTAATTTTGCGCCTAATAGACCAATTTTGATGAGACTTGTCCCAGACCTCCGGACAGGCTTGCACTTATTTTAGATGTTAATCTTATAATTTTACTACACTCACAACAGGGGAAATAAATTATTTTTGCCCGTGCGTTTCGCGCGTTTTCTTCATCCCCTGACCTTGGCACGTGTAGCTAGTTCACTGATCTGATACTGACATGTACTTAGGCTTAACTGCATTTAAGTTTTTCCCTGGGGGCTCTGTCTTCACGTAGGGTGTACGAATAATTTAACTTATTTATTTCTTTATTTGCTGTATTGCCAAAATCCCTCGTTATGTAGAATTCCATGAATTTAAAGAATTGTCGGGCACTCGAGTTCCACCGAGGTGTCCCGGTATTTCACGAGCTTGCCGTGAGATCCTTCCCACGCGACATCGGGGCTCTTAGGAGCGCAACATGGCTGCCCTCAAACATAAAAGTAGTTTCTTGATATCAAATAAATATTGAGGAAAAAAATGTTTCTCTCCGTAGAATTATGGGTTCAATAGGGATCTGTCAAGACTTCTGAAATACACTTACTAACTCTTCCCCATAAAGTACTTACTTCAGGTACCAAATTCCTGTAATCAAATCATCACCCATTACCACAGTATGAGATCCCACACCTCTCCTCCCACACCCTACACCACGCTACCTCGAACAACCTCTCTTTCATAATGATTGTTTGGTCACGGAAGTCCGTCTGTGCCAACATTGAAGGACGTGACTCCTCTTAAGATTGCCAAATGGACTTGCTTGGTTCATCATACTCACCTGTGTGTATGAGCAAGGTATGAATGCATGAGTGAATGGTCAAACCTAGATTATAAATAAATATTAGACGGAGAGGAGGACGGCCAACATTGAGATGGATCGACTCCATCAAATCCAAAATGAACATGTCACTGAAGGATCTGAAGGATTACCATTACGGTTAGTTTCAGAAATAAAGATGATTATTATTATTACTGAAATGAAATGGCGTATGGCTTTTAGTACCGGTAGTGTCCGAGGACATGTTCGGCTCGCCAGGTGCAGGTCTTTTGATTTGACGCCCGTAGCCGACCTGCATGTCGTGATGAGGATGAAATGATGATGAAGACGACACATACACCCAGCCCCCGCGCCAGTGAAATTAACAAATGATGGTTAAAATTCCCTATTCTGTCGGGAATCGAACCCGGGATCCCTGTGACCAAAGGCCAGCACGCTAACCATTTAGCCGGACATTATTATTATTATTATTATTATTATTATTATTATTATTATTATTATTATTATTATTATTATTATTATTATTATTATTATTATTATTATTATTATTATTATTTAGGTCAGTGATCGACAGATTTCAGGGATTCCATGACGAACCAAAACTTAACCGTGGGTGGACGGACGAAAGAAGACAGGCTGCCAGAGAGAGGATGCTGAAGTTCTGGGCTGTGAGGAAGGCTTCCAGAAACATGTAATTGTTATCTAACGTGGTCTCTAATGGCCGTAAACGAATATATATATATTATTATTACAGTATTATTATTTCTTAAATGTTTAATTATGTCCGCCTCTGTGGTGTAGTGGTTAGTGTGATTAGCTGCCACCCCCGGAGGCCCGGGTTCGATTCCCGGCTCTTCCACGAAATTTGAAAAATGGTACGAGGGCTGGAACAGGGTCCACTCAATCTCGGGAGGTCAACTGAGTAGAGGGGGGTTCGATTCCCTCCTCAGCCAACCTAGAAGTGGTTTTCCGTAGTTTCCCACTTCTCCTCCAGGCAAGTGCGGGGATGGTACCTAACTTAAGGCCACGGCCGCTTCCTTCCCTCCTCCTTGTCTATCCCTTCCAAACTTCCCATGCCCCCCACAGCATGGCAGGTGAGGCCGCCTGGGCGAGGTACTGGTCATCCTCCCCGGTTGTATTCACGACCCAGAGTCTGAAGCTCCAGGACACTGCCCTTGAGGCGGTAGAGGTGGGATCCCTCGCTGAGTCCGAGGGAGAAACCGACCCTGGAGGGTAAACAGATTAAGAAGAAGAAGAAGAAGAAATGTTTAATTATAATCAAATACCGTATGTAATGATAATGATGATGATAATAATAATAATCATCATCATAATCGTATGTCCTTGGTTATCGTGTGCAGGTGCTTTAATTTAAGACCATCTGGCTGCCTAATCGTCAATTTAGACGTTCCGTTTTACTCTGGCCCTACTAGATGACAGAGTTTTAATTAATGTTGTCAGGTGTCACCGGAGATATTTTACACGCCGACATCGTACGACATGGAGTGTCGACTGGACTTTTGTCCGCCCTTAAAAAATCCGACTTCCTCTGCCGGGTTTGAACTCGTGAACTTGGGATCCTGAGGCCGACACTCTACCACCGATACGACACATCTTAAGACACGCAAGACTTGAGTTAAAAGTGTAGAGATAGTCCACGGCATGAATATGCCAAACAGACTAGAGGACGTGTACGATGTAGGCTAGTAATTACGTAGCTTTCAGTGTGTTTATCTGGTAAAGGAGCATAAATTATAGAAACATACAGGCTACTTTTATAGCCATGTAATGAAACAACAGAATGCTGCACATTTCAGGAAAGTGACATCGACATATATTTTCCCACACTCACACAAATATTCTAAATTGGCAAGACAAGAAAACAATATGATGTTACTCACACTGTCGTTGATTAATAGAAACTCCTCATTGCGACTGATCTTCAGAGGTAATAAATTAATAGCATCAGAAATAATTTAGGCAGCACAGCTAGAGAAGGTCGCCGAATATTGTACACTGGTCGTCAAACTAATGCAATGTCTATCGCAGTCAAATCATGTTCAATTAAATTGTTACATACAATTTGACGATTTATTGATTCATCACAAACATTGTTACGATCTAAATTTGATTTCTGTAAATCAACTTTGTGGTTTAAAACACTACTTCTATACACTGCTGAAACTATGCTTCATCACACCATCGACACTGCCCACATTTTTCTTCTTGATTAAGCAGACCGCTTCTGTGGTGTAGTGATTAGTGTGATTAGCTGCCACCCCCGGAGGGCCACGTTCGATTCCCGGCTCTGCCACGAAATTTTAAAAATGGTACGAGGACTGAAACGAGGTCCACTCAGCCTCGGGAGGTCAACTGATTAGAGGGGGTTGGGGCTGATTCCCACCTCAGTGGTGGTTTTCCGTGGTCTCCCATTTATCCTCCAGGCAAATGCCGGGATGGTACATAACTTAAGGCCACGCCCGCTTCCTTCTCTCTTCCTCGTCTATCCCTTCCAATCCTCCTCCCCCCACAAGGCCCCTGTTCAGTATAGCAATTGAGGCCGCCTGGGTGAGATACTAGTACTCTTCCCAGTTGTATCCCCCGACATAAAGTCTCATGCTTCAGGACACTACCCTTGATGTGGGATCCGTCGCTGAGTCCGAGGGAAAACTAACCCTGGAGGGTAAACAGATTAAGAGGTAAAGAATATTTAAGTAGAAATCGTCTACGATAAGCAACTGTTTGTCATTTTGGCTGACCATTTCATAACACTCCAAGTCCCTAATTTGGCAATGGTTCATGCTCTTCTCACTGTATTTGTAATATATCCCTACAACTGCTGTGCTAGATCATTGAGTCGAAATACTAACAAATGATCAATCAATCAGTAAGCAATGTAATTCAGTTCAGATATGGCTCTCAAGACCGGCACCGATCGACAGGCCACAATTCTCGCTGCTTTGTGGCTGAATGCCGACGAAAGAATTGGGAGGGGGACGTGCAATGTCGTGTGCTATTTTACATAGTTAATGTGAGATTATTTTAAATAAAAATAGAAATATCTTTTAGTTCCTGAAATGGAGGTATTCAGGTACGAGCAGACGTGTGTACATTAGGGATCATTAGCCCAGTTAAATGAAATACCTTACTGCTTGTTAGGAATGAATTAAGCCACACATAACGAAATGACAATTTCATCTGTTAATCTGCAATCAACATTACACACCTCGACATTGAATGAAACATTGAACATTATTATTTATGCTTTTACTGAGGGAGTTGGCCGTGCGGTTAGGAACTCACAGCTGTGAGCTTGCATTCGGAAGACAATGGGTTGGTGCCACCACTGTCAGCAGCCCTGAAGATGGTTTTCCATGGTTTCCCCATTTTCACACCAGGAAAATGTTGGGGCTGTACCTTAATTATCGTGATCTCATGATCACCATTCAATGCTCCCAATTTGAGGGCCCGGGGGAAATGAGCTGATGTGATTGATACAATCGCCTTGAAAATACTGAAATAGATGCAATATTATAGAGGATAGCCTACTGTCTTATTGTATGAGTCGTGCGAGACGCCTTCTGCCTAGCTACTAAGGACAGTCTTCTTATAGCAAATGAAGGGTGCGACAACAACTGAAGCTTGTTATATTGGTACATGTGTAGCCCTTTTGTATAAATAATCTCTAATTACGTCCATAAATGTTCTCACACCAGGCGTTTTCTCGCTAGCTGAGGTCACGCCCTACGATATATGGATGTGAGGCAAGGAAATGATGGAATAACGCAGGGCACTTGTCAAGGACTAAATTAAAATCACCATTTCTATCTGTCGTGTATTGAAATTTATTTCGGGAACGACTTTGCTGACCTACCTGTTATGGATAAGAATACTACTACTAGAACAATCTATTACTACTACTAATAAATAATAATAATAATAATAATAATAATAATAATAATAATAATAATAATAATAATAATAATAATGCCTCATTTACTGTGTGCAGGCTTTTTAACTCGACGCCATTTAACCCAGGCTGTCTGCGAGTCAATTTCGAAATTATGTTCTACTCTACCAGATGGAAGAGTAAAACGGTTGAATTTTTAATTAATTTTGTCGGGATCTTTGATGTTCCAATATCGTTCCACACGGAGCGTCGAATGTACTTTTTTTCACCATTGAAAAATCTGTTTACTTCTACCGGGTTTAAACCCGTGATCTTAGGACACGGAGACCGACACTCTACCACTGATCCGCAGAGGGAGCCAGTTTATTATGAATATTTTCTGGGCTATTGAGATTGGCTCCTTGATTATGACCATGGTACTGGCCTTCGGTTCAGAGGGTCCCGAGGTCCGATCCTGGCCGGTTCGGGGATTTTAATTGCATATGGTTACTTCTTCTGGCTCGGGAACTGTATGTTTGTGATTGTGTTAATATAATTCTCTTCGTCTACATACAACACAACATTTTTTGCTACTTGTTTTACGTCGCCCCGACACAGATAGGTCTTATGGCGACGATGGGACAGGAAAGGTCTAGGAATGGGAAGGAAGCGGCCGTTGCCTTAATTAAGGTACAGCCTCAGAATTTGCCTGGTGTGAAAATGGGGAAACCACGGAAAATCATCTTTAGGGCTGACGAGGTGTGGGGTTCGAACCCACTATTTCCCGGATGCGAGCTCACAGCTGCGCGATCCTAACCGCACGGCCAACTCGCCTGGTACAATACAACACACCAAACTATCAGTCACCACAGAAACACGAAGTAATGAATACATCTCTGAACACAGACAAGATAGAAGGAAGAGGAGGAAGAGTTGTGCCGAGCGAGTTGGTTGCACGGTACGGGTCGCGTAGTTGTAAGTTTGCATTCATAAGGTGGTAGGTTCGAAACTCACCATCTTCAGCCCTGAATGTGGTTTTCCATGGTTTCTTATTTTCACACCAGACAAATTCTTGGAATGTACCTTAATTCAATCAATCACTACTGATCTGCATTTAGGCTGTCGTTCAGGTGGCAGATTCCCTATCTGTTGTTTTCCTAGCCTTTTCTTAAATGATTGCAAAGAAACTGGAAATTTATTGAACATCTCCCTTGGTAAGATATTCCAATCCCTAACTCCCCTTCCTATGAACGAATATTTGCCCAAATTTGTCCTCTTGAAATCCAACTTTATCTTCATATTGTGAGCTTTCCTACTTTTAAAGATACCATCCAAACTTATTCGTCTACTGATGTCCTCCCACGCCATCTCTCCACTGACAGCACGGAACATACCACTTAGTCGAGCAGCTCGTCTCCTTTCTACCAAGTCTTCCCAGCCCAAACTTTGCAACATTTTTGTAACGCTACTCTTTTGTCGGAAATCGCCCAGAACAAATCGAGCTGCTTTTCTTTGGATTTTTTCCAGTTCCTGAATCAAGTAATTCTGGTAAGGGTCCCATACACTGGAACCATACTCAAGTTGAGGTCTCAACAGAGACAAATATGCTCCCTCCTTTACATCCTTACTACAACCTCTAAATACTCTCATAACCATGTGCAGAGATCTGTACCCTTTATTTACAATCATATTTATGTGATTACCCCAATGAAGATCTTTCCTTATATTTATACCTAGGTATTTACAATGATCCCCAAAGGGAACTTTCACCGAGCTCGATAGCTGCAGTCGCTTAAGTGCGGCCAGTATCCAGTATTCGGGAGGCAGTAGGTTCGAACCCCACTGTCGGCAGCCCTGAAGATGGTTTTCCGTGGTTTCTCATTTTCACACCAGGCAAATGCTGGGGCTGTACCTTAATTTTTTTGCTAGCGGCTTTACGTCGCACCGACACATATAGGTCTTATGGCGACGATTGAAATAGGAAAGGCCTAGGAGTTGGAAGGAAGCGGCCGTGGCCTTAATTAAGGTACAGCCCCAGCATTTGCCTGGTGTGAAAATGGGAAACCACGGAAAACCATTTTCAGGGCTGCCGATAGTGGGATTCGAACCTACTATCTCCCGGATGCAAGCTCACAGCCGCGCGCCTCTACGCGCACAGCCAACTCGCCCGGTGTGTACCTTAATTAAGGCCACGGCCGCTTCCTTCCCACTCCCAGCCCTTCCCTGTCCCATCGTCGCCGTAAGACCTATCTGTGTCGGTGCGACGGTTTAAAAAAAAAACTTTCACCCCATCAACGCAGTAATTAAAACTGAGGGGACTTTTCCTATTTGTAAAACTCACAACCTGACTTTTATCCCCATTTATCATCATACCATTGCCTACTGTCCATCTCACGACATTATCGAGGTCATTTTGCAGTTGCTCACAATCTTGTAACTTAATTATTACTCTGTACAGAATAACATCATCTGCGAAAAGCCTTATCTCTGATTCCACTTCTTTACACATATCATTGATACATATAAGAAAACATAAATGTCCAATAATACTGCCTTGAGGAATTCCCCTCTTAACTTTTACAGGGACAGATAAAGCTTCACCTACTCTAATTCTCTGAGTTCTATTTTCTAGAAACAGAGCCACCCATTCAGTCACTCTTTTGTCAAGTCCAATTGCACTAATTTTTGCCAGTAGTTTCGCATGATCTACCCTATCAAATGCCTTAGATAAGTCAATCGCAATACAGTCCAACTGACCTCCTGAATCCAGGATATCTGCAATATCTTGCTGGAATCCTAAAAGTTGGGCTTCAGTGGAATAACCTTTCCTACACCCAAACTGCCTTCTGTCAAACCAATTATTAATTTTGCAAACATGTCTTATATAATCAGAAAGAATGCTTTCCCAAAGCTTACATACAATACATGTCAAACTGACTGGCCTGTAATTTTTAGCTTTATGCCTATCACCTTTCCTTTATATACAGGGGCTACTATAGCAACTCTCCATTCATTTGGTAAAGTTCCTTCATGCAAACAATAATCAAACAAGTACTTCAGATATGGTACTATATCTCAACCCATTGTCTTTAGTACATCCCCCGAAACCTTATCAATTCCAGCTGCTTTTCTAGTTTTCAACTTGTGTATCTTACTGTAAATGTCACTGCTGTCATAGGTAAATTTTAATACTTCTTTAGTATTAGTCACCTCCTCTATCTGGACATTTTCCTTGTAACCAACAATCTTTACATACTACTGACTGAATACTTCTGCCTTTTGAAGATCCTCGCATACACACTCCCCTTGTTCATTAATAATTCCTGGAATGTCCTTCTTGGAACCTGTTTCTGCCTTAAAGTACCTATACATACTCTTCCATTTTTCACTAAAATTAGTGTGGCCACCAATTATGCTTGCCATCATGTTATCCTTAGCTGACTTCTTTGCTAGATTCAATTTTCTAGTAAGTTTCTTCAATTTCTCCTTACTTCCACAGCCATTTCTAACTCTATTTCTTTCCAACCTGCACCTCCTTCTTAGTCTCTTTACTTCCCTGTTATAATATAGTGGATCTTTACCATTCCTTACCACCTTTAAAGGTACAAACCTATTTTCACATTCCTCAACAATTGCTTTAAACCCATCCCAGAGTCTGTTTACATTTTTATTTACCGTTTTCCACCGATCATAGTTGCTTATTAAAAACTCCCTCATGCCTGTTTTATCAGCCATATGTTACTGCGTAACAGTCCTAATTTTAATCTCTTCCTCTCTTTCACATTTATTTTTAATTACCACAAAAACAGCTTCGTGATCACTAATACCATCTATTACTTCGGTTTCTCTATAGAGCTCATCTGGTTTTACCAGCACCACATCCAGAATATTCTTCCCTCTAGTTGGTTCCATCACTTTCTGAATCAGGTGCCCTTCCCATATTAACTTATTTGCCATTTGTTAAAGCCGGACTTTAATTTGTTAAAGCCAAGGCTACCATTTCCACTGATCAGGTGTTCAGCATTGGCAGTGACAGGGGCCAGGGCAGTAGCTTGTGAAACAGCATCGACAACAGCAGGCTACTCCGGTGGCTTCACGTTCACTAAGCCGCCTTCTTCTTCTTCTTCTTCTTCTTCTTCTTCTTCTTCTTTTCTTCTTCTTCTTCTTCTTCTTCTTCTTCTGTTTACCTTCCAGGGTCGGTTTTTCCCTCGGACTCAGCGAGGGATCCCACCTCCACCGCCTCAACGGCAGTGTCCTGGAGCTTCAGACAATCAATCAATGAGAGCCAATCAATCACTACTGATCTGCCGATGGTCGCTCCGCTCCTAGTCTTAGCCATTCCTATCGCCGAAAACCTATCTAAAAGTGGCAATCTAAACTACTAGGAAAAAATGAATATGTCTAGGAATCAGACGGTGGCCACTGGCATTATTCGAACCGTCTGCCTGATAATTTCTTTGCTTTTCCACTCAAAAATAACCAACTCGCAAGATTCCAACTTCGCATTCCCAGACTGTGGTACTTTCTAGTCCGGTGATGGAACGTGTATTATTGTTCCTGGACACGAAGATGGATGGGAGTTCCTTGCTGCACAAGTAGCGTCTTCGATTCTCATCCAGAAGCCTCGTATTCCATCACCAACTCGTCCAAGGACTTTGATTGTACATTGAGGGCTGGAACAGGGCTCGCTCAGCATAGTGAAGTCTACTGCGGAGCTATCTGCTTTGAGAAATAGTGCACCAGGCAAAGAAGGCTAAGTACGTGACACTGCTATATGTGCTGGTGATCTAGCTGGGCAACAGTAATCTTGGCAGGTCAAGGCTACGAGGATTTGTCCATTCCTACCAACACAGTCAATTCCTCCAAATATTGTGTTAAATCCGCCACAAGATCTCAACAAATATAGTGTTAACTCAACTTCAGTATCCCAACAGTTATAGTGTTAACTCCGCCTCTAGAGCTCAACAGTTACAGCGTTAACGCCCTCTCAAGATCTCAACAGCTATAATGTTAACCCCGCCTCAGTATCTCAACAGTTATAGTGTTAATTCCATCTCAAGATCTCAACAGCTGTAATGTTAACCCCGCCTCAAGATCTCAACGGTTATAGTGTAAACACCGCCTCTAGAACTCAACAGTTACAGAGTTAACTCCACCTCAAGAACTCAACAGTTACAGTGTGAACTCCGCATCAAGATCCCAACAGTTATGGTGTTAACTTCGCCTCTAGAACTCAACAGTTACAGTGTTAACTCCCCTGATCTCAACAATTATAGTGTTAACTCCGCCTCAAGATCTCATCAGTCATAATGTTAACTCTGACACAGGATCTCAACAGTTACAGTGTTAACTCCACCGCAAGATCTCAACAGTTACAGTGTTAACTCCACCTCAAGAACTCAACAGTTACAGTGTGAACTCCGCATCAAGATCTCAACAGTTATGGTGTTAACTTCGCCTCTAGAACTCAACAGTTACAGTGTTAACTCCCCTCAAGATCTCAACAATTATAGTGTTAACTCCGCCTCAAGATCTCATCAGTCATAATGTTAACTCTGACACAGGATCTCAACAGTTACAGTGTTAACTCCACCGCAAGATCTCAACAGTTATAGCGTTAACTCCACCTCAAGATGTTAACAGTTATAGTGTTAACTCCACCGCAAGATCTCAACAGTTACAGTGTTAACTGCACCCCAAGATCTCAACAGTTATAGTGTTAACTCTACCCCAAAATCTCAACAGTTGTAGCGTTAACTCCACCTCAAGATGTTAACAGTTATAGTGTTAACTCCACCGCAAGATCTCAACAGTTACAGTGTTAACTGCACCTCAAGATCTCAACAGTTATAGTGTTAACTCTACCCCAAAATCTCAACAGTTGCAGTGTTAACTTAGGGTGATCAGATTACAAGCATGAAAATTATTAGGCCCTATTTAAGATTAGAATTTCTTAACACGAGCCACAGATCTCACGGAGAATATAATTTTTTAATAGAAAAGTGCTAAGAGTGGAAAGGAAGCGGCGTATGAAGCAAGAAAACCTCATTCAATCCTCTGGGTGGAATATAGAGTACATTCACGGTAACGCCTGCCTATTGTAAATGATGACTAAAAGGGCAGACTCTTTAACCTGGGAGCTTGAGTTGACAACCACAGGGATTCTTTATTTTCTTCCGCTTACTTTTTCTAGGCTCCTCACTTTCATTTTTCATATTCGGTCTCCCTTAGTCAACTCTTTGTTCTCCTCCGACCCCGCCGGTGTTAAGTTTGCAAGGCCTAAGGACTCCTCCGACTCCTTTCCCTTTCTTTTGTTGATACGGAAAGATTGGACCGCCTACCTGTTCTCTTTTGGTTAGTTTCAAGAAAATAATAATAATAATAATAATAATAATAATAATAATAATAATAATAATAATAATAATAATAATAATAATAATAATAATAATAATAATAATAATAGCCGGGCTGAGTGGCTCAGACGGTTGAGGAGCTGGCCTTCTGACCCCAACATGGCACGTTCGATCCCGGCTCAGTCCGGTGGTATTTGAAGGTGCTCAAATACGTCAGCCTCGTTTCGGTAGATTTACTGGCACGTAAAAAAACTCCTGCGGGACTAAATTCCGGCACCTCGGCGTCTCCGAAAACCGTAAAAGAGTAGTTAGTGGGACGTAAAGCAAGTAGCATTATTATTATTATTATTATTATTATTATTATTATTATTATTATTATTAGTATTAGTATTAGTATTAGTATTATTATTTTAATAATAATAATAATAATGAGAGTTTAGCGAACCACTAACTAATTTTACGGTTTCGTACAGGACGTTTTGTCCTGTAAACCGGTAAATTTACCGGTACGACTATGACGTATTTAAGTACAAGTACTTTCACATACCACTAGACAACTAGAGCTCTGCCGTCTGAGCTAATAATCCCAGCAGTGTAAGAAGGCGCTGGTTATCTATTTGTACTTTCCCTTAAAACAAAAATGACCACCGCCATCAAAACCTCATTTATCTTAATTTTGAAAACATAATATTTTCGATGAGAGTTTCCTGAACTATCAGCGTAAATCAAAAATATTCTTGGATTCTTCGAGAGAAGAAAATTAAATACACTGCCTGACAAAAAGTATTAAGCACCCAGAAGGAGTGGTCCATATTATCCCATTTCGGTATACATGCCTACCATTGATGTGTGAGTAAATGATTAGATTTACAAGGATCTGTAATGTGTAGAACGCCCACCAGGGTTCAATCGTGATGGCAGATAAGTTGTTACCAGTCAATCACTGTGAGTCAGATAAGCAAGACGTGCAGAGAGGACCCGCGATGTCTCGCAGACAGCATATCCACCAACTGACAGCATTTGACAGAGGCCGCTTTGTGCGACTGCGTGAGGCTGGTTGGTCGTAGCATGCAATTGCCAGGCATGTTGACCATTCAGATGTCACAGTAGCCTGATGTTGGACTCAATGGATAAATGAGGGCACCCTATCACGTCGTGGAGGTTCGGGTCGACCAAGAAACACCACCCCGAGGGAGGGCCGTCGCATGGTGCGCCCAGTATTGCGGGATCCCATAACTTCGGCACCCGCCATCCGCAAATATGTACTGGAGACTCTACAATATCCTGTGAGTTTCCGCACAGTGTGTCGACGACTCGCACCCACCGGGTTGGGCTCCTAGAGCCCCATCAACACCAGAACACCAACGCCTGCATCTGGAGTGGTGCATTGCCCGGGAGGCATGGACAGAGGACGACTGGCGTCGCATCATATTCAGTGATGAGTGCCGCTTCTCCATATCCTCTGATGACCATCGTGTGCGGGTTTGGCGGCGTCAGGGGCAGAGGGCAGATCCTGTCCATATTGTGGAAAGACACAGAGGCGTAATCCCTCGCATCATGGTGTGGGGAGTCATAGGATATGCGTTCAGGTCACCCTAATAGTGCTTCGGCAGACTTTGACTGCTCAGCGATACGTCACAGACATTCTCCGTTTGCACGTCCTATACCTTATGACACAGCACCCTGGAACAGTGTTCCAACAAGATAATACACGTCCACACACAGTACGTGTGTTTATAGACCGCCTAGAGCATGCTGAGGTCCTCCCGTGGCCAGCAAGTTCCCCGAACCTCTCCATCATTGAACACGAGTGGGATGACATTGGAAGGGGACTCCATCCCAGTACCAACCTGCGGGATCTGGAGGGACAGCTGCAACAAGTGTGGACGAACTTTCCTCCAAAGACTGTCTGACACCATTCCGAACCGCATAAGGGGCATGCATTGCGGCCAGGAGGAGGGAAGGTGGGGTGCGACACTCTACTGACCTGGCGCCAACATTCCACCTGCAACTGCCAACGGCCTTGTCTCTTTCATCCCATATTGTAATCACTTCAAATAAAGACACAGACTCTTTCAGATATGTAGTCTCATTCACTTTCAACCACTCCTTCTCGGTGCTTAACTTTTTTGTCAGGTTGTGTAATATGTAGCCCTGGGTGAGATCACAAGGAAGCTCAATAAGAAAGTAAGACATTTAAGTTGGTTATGTAGCTTGAAAACTTTTCACTAAGTGATTGCAATATTTAAAGTTCTGAAAGACAAAACGAAAGCTTGAGTTCTGAAATAAATAAAGAGTAAATGTGATAATACAAACTGTAATTTACTAAAATGAGTGAAAATCGAAAGGGTTTGAATTCGTAGAATTTTAATTTTTATTGAATCAAGTTAAACAATAAACATACTCTCTAATACTTGTAGAAGTGCTTGGTCTGATGTCAAAGGAAACAAGCTATTAGTTTTACATGACTGTTGATATTGTGATCATAGCCATAGGACCAAGAGTTTTATGTGGAATTCGAACAGGGACGTGGCATTTCGTTTTAAAAATCTTACAAGCATTGGCCGTGATTCAAACCTCAGCCGTTTTGATGAGAAGCCAGTGACAATGTCACTCGTTTATCACTTCCTCGCAGCTCGAGATCTATTTCTTACTCTAAGAGTTGTTCACTGGGAGCGTGGACTAGTGTCTAAGTGTATTGGACAACATCAACACACTGACGGCAGTTCATCGCTCCCACCGTCAGGCATCTATCCTAACGCTGAGCACATTTCTCCACATCCTTCATAATGAAGAACGTTGACTGTTGGTTGAACCATTCTTCTACAGTATCAGAATCCGCTTGATTGGTGGTGAAACTCTCAATGTTCTGGGCATTCTTCAGCAGATCAAAGATGTGATTGTCTGAGGAGCTGTAAGAATCCAGTGAAAATAACGCCGACTGTCCGTTGTTGCGATGGCAGCATGTTGACGTACGTTACCACAGAATACAAGCACACTTTGTGACAGTTTTCCCGATCATAGCACGTTCTTTGTACAAGAGTGGTATTTCTACTCAGACTCAGTCTCAGAACGACCACGCTCTGGTCTGTTACAGCTAACACCAAATTAAGCAGTGCTACTACCTCTTGGCTGTCCTACCAATTATTTTCAGTGTTGCCAGCTCTGTCTATACTTCAACTGAACAATCCTTCGCGAATATATTTCGTCTCATAGACCGTTTCACCTTTCAACGTCCAAATTGCAAGATGATAAACTAGGTGACCCTACACGCCTACATTTGCAACTAGCGATGTGGTGTCCTTCGCTTCTACTCTTCTTACCTTGATATTATTAAAGAATGAGTTTAAAAATTGGTCCATTTCTCTCTCTCTCTCTCTCTCTCTCTCTCTATCTCTGTCTCTGCTTCTGGTTTACTTCGTAAGTGCGGAAATCTCCTGGGAATTCTATCTTTTTCCATCACATGACCTCAGCATTAAGTCGGAGCTTCATCCATCGTGTTCATTTATCTCTTCCCAACTCAGTGTTTATCTCTTCTTTGCGAATGCCCCCTGTAATTGTACCATTAATCAGTCTTAATATTTTCATGCCGATTATCTCCAGTTTGTAATGGTCCGATAATTTATATCAGTTATTAACTATAGATCATTCCATGTTAAGAAAACAGTAATGCTCTTATGGACCTACAAGGAGTGAACACATTCCCTCTTAGACACCCATAATTCCTCGTGATTAAGGAATATTATTGTGTGCATGGTATTGTATTTTGAAAGAGAGAAAAGGGATTTTTTGCCCGTGAGTTATTAAAATAACTACTTAACATATTCTGTTTCATAAATACATTAGCAGGGAGGAAGCACAATTGTCGGAACAGCCATCGCTTTGTTGCCTTCCTTAACTTTCCTTCCGAGTTGCTCTGGCACATGAAACTCGTAATCCCTTACACTGTGAATCGCCGCTAGCTTATTATTGTTGAAGAGAAGTCAACTATTTGTATTTATTAGTGTGTGTATGTGTTCTAATATTTTCGTACTGTACAGTAGTTGTTAAAATGTGTTAATGCTGTCGTGTGCAGCGATACATCATGGCATGACTTGTACTAGTACAGAAATTCACTATGATTTTTATCTATATTGGCTTTCTTATTTATCACTTTTTTCACAAGCGTATTTAATTTTTACCATTCTTTTGGTGGGGTGGTACGACAGTTCACTGGTACCTGGCGTTGTCTGGGCAACTTTATTGAATGCAAGTAATTGCACCCCCCACCCCCACCCCCACCCCTCACTACCATGGCGCTACAGGCCTTGAAGGGCCTTGGCCTACCAAGCGACCGCTCCTCAGTCCGAAGGCCTGCAGATTACGAGGTGCCGTGTGGTCAGCACGACGAATCCTCTCCGCCGTTATTCTTGGCTTTCTAGACCGGGGCCGCTATCTCACCGTCAGATGGCTCCTCAATTCTAATCACGTAGGCTGAGTGGACCTCGAACCAGCCCTCAGGTCCAGGTAAAAATCCCTGACCTGGCCGGGAATCGAACCCGGGGCCTCCGGGTAAGAGGTAGGCACGCTACCCCTACACCACGGGGCCGCACACTACCATCACGACTCTATAAAAATTATATGTTTATTTTCTGACCCAGTTTGCCTTGAATTTCAATACAGATGTGCAGTAGTTGTCCGTAGTTGCTGTATAAACCTAAATAAGCCCCCTCCAAAACCCCTGTATCCTTGATTTCATAAAAAATGTGTTCAGCTTAGTTTCTTCCCCATTTATCTTGAAATGAAATACTGAGTTTCACCAACATATGTGCCGCCGTTTCCCTGTGATGCTGCTGAGCAGAGGTCTCCAATATGACAACCATGTTGTCATAAGAACAATGCTGTTTTCTTAACGTGGAATCACCTATAGTATCATATGTATTGTATATAATGTCTAGGCTTGTATTAATCTGTATAATTTATATACCGTACTGTTTAGTGTCTGGTTCCTTGGCTGAATGGCCAGCGTAGTCGTCTTCGGTTCAAAGGGCCCTGGGATCTATTCTCAGCCGATCAGATGAGTTTAACTTCATATGATTAATTCCTCTGGTTCTATGACTGGATGTTTGTGTTCATCTCAATACACTTTTCTTCATCTACATACAACACACCACGCTGCTAACAATCACAGAAACAAGCAACGTGAGTACATCCCTCCACATAGGGTTTGCGGCAGGAAAGGCCTCCGACCGTAAAACTAGGACAAATTCCTATCAGTGACTACCCCAGGAAAAAAGGCCAGGAGGAACAATGGTTTTTTTTACAAGCTGCTTTACGTCGCACCGACACAGATAGGTCGGCGATGGGACAGGGAAGGTCTAGGAGTGGGAAGGAAGTGGCCGTGGCCTTATTTAAGTTACAGCCCCAGAATTTTCCTGGTGTGACAATGGGAAACCACGGAAAACGATCTTGAGGCTGCCGACAGCTATCGAGCTCGGTGAAACAGTAGTAGGCCTATTCAAATATTGTAACTTAAAAGGTAATGATGTTGCTAAATACAAGGAAAGGAAGTATTGAGTAAGGGCAATCCCTCGTATTAAAAGCCTGCTAATGTTGGAAATAACGAGTGAAGTTTGGAATATGCAAATGTCCTGTTCAAGAGTAAATGGACTACATCAAACTGTACGTTTGTCTGGAACTTGTGTAGCGTCTCTGAATTTTCACTGGTCAGTTTGAGAAAATATATAGTAGGGGTGATCATTAATTCATATTTTATAAAGAGCTATCGTGAGTACACTGATCTCCGATCACGTCGCCATTATGTCCGAGTGAGGTCAACTCAGACAACTTCGTCGTAGTTACTAGACCGAAGTAAATTACAATCTTATGTATGTATTTACATACATACATACATACATACATACATACATACATACATACATACATACATGCATGCATGCATACATACATAAATACATACATACATTATTATAGACTGTTATGCCTTTCAGCGTTCAGTCTGCAAGCCTCTGAGAATTTACTAAATGTCGCCACAATCCTCGATTTGCAACTAGTGTTGTGGCCTAATTTTCTTCTATACCTCTTTTCTTTAAATCGTTAGAAACAGAGTCTAACCATCGTCGTCTTGGTCTCCCTCTACTTCTCTTACCCTCCATATGTTTTTAAATCTAAATAAATTTAAATGAGCAGATCACCAGATTTTCTTTAGTGAGCAGCTCTGGTCACGTTTCCTCCAAGGTGGTTAATGGCAGGGGAAAGAGTGCACTGGAGTAAATATTACTATTGAGCATTACGTATATTGAAAATGATATGACAGCATTAAAGGATATTTTAAACTGAACTGAATTACGTATACAAAGTGATTCGGAATGGATGCTACAACGCTCAGCATGTTGTGCGGGACGACAAAGAGAGGACCCATTTCCAGAAATGTAAGGTTTGGGCACTGTGGGGCGTCAACGTTTGACATCGCTTAGGATATGGTGTGTTCCGTACTTGGTCAAGATACCTCCACCAACTTAACCAGAGCATCACTACGTGAATTAAGTTACAAAAGGGGATCGAATCGTCGACCGCCAACTTGATTAGGGAGCCTGCACTGTCGGTGCAGGGATTGGCGCACATAGACAAAGACGTTACCGTTTTGCGTACTAACTAAGGTATGGTGTGCGAGACACCTGGATTATAAAAGGAGGACCTTATTGCAGGAAACCACGCAGCGACTGAAATACTGAGCACACAAATACACGTGTTTGACCGTGTACACCAATCTCGCACCTCAGATGAAGACTTTGTAATCAAGTAGGAGGTCAACAATTAGAACCCCTTTTATAAGCTTTATGTGATGCTATTGTTAGGTTGGTGGAGGTTTCTCAACAACAACAAAAAAAAAAAGGAACGCATACCGATCACCATATTCGAAGGTTTTCAAATTCCGACGCCCCGCAGCACCCAAATCATGCATTTTCAGGCATGGATGCCCTCTTGGAAGGCCTGTGATGTTCACGACGTACAGCACTAAGGGCTACATCATAAACCCAACTGTGCGGTTCGAACACCACAAAGGTCAACCAGAGGAGATAAACCTAGAGAAACAAGGGATCTACGAACCCACAATCCCCTAATACAAATCCAATTATCATCTCCAAGGGATTGATGTAGCATGCGACACTTCACCGACACATGGAAGCGTTTCCAGCTACTGATGGAGGACATTCGCGAAATAGTTACGAAAGCCTTTCGTAATTTTATCATTTTTGTGTTTTATTCCTTTGTAACGTCTACATCGCATGTAATCTGTTTCACCTTGTTTTTGATGGCTGTCTGTTAACACACGAGGTTGGTTTTGCCTTTTTAAGTAATAAACCTGTATAAGTTATATATCGGTTTGCCTCCCCCCACAACATGATAAGCATTGTTGCATTCATTCTGAATCACTTTGTATAAATTACTTAATTAACCTAGTAACTGCTTACAGTATCAAGCGTCAAAGATTTGAATACAATGTCTTCAAGCAAGGCTGAGGGGCATCCTGCCACGTAGAATATTATATAATATTTTCATGTCTTCAATTTCCACTACCAGTTGGATAAATGTTTGAGACCATACAGCGTATTAGTTGTCTCAACAGAGGTCAGCACTATAAAGTCCACAAGAAGTAGTACATACTTCCCACAGACATACACTTACCCCACACCACCTTAATGTTATTTCTTTTGTATAAACAGTCGATTATATATCTCCGTTTTTTCGATGGATCAGTTTAGTATAACCTATCTTCAAAGGCACATTTTCAGGTGTGAGTGAGGTAAGATCTACCACCAGAATTAGATTTCTGAAACATCGGACACGACGTAAGATACATTAACTTCAACTGTGACAAATTTAATTTCATTTTGAATTTATGTTTCATTGGAAGTTAGTCTTCCTGGCGTCGAACATACTTTCTTTCTTTCCTTCTTTCTTTCTTTTTTCTTTCTTTCTTTCTTAATCCACTTAACGTCCAGCGTTGGTTTTTCCATCGAACTCAGCGAGAGATGTTGGTAAATGAGGTTAAAAGTCAGGTTGTGAGTTTCACAAATAGCAAAAGTCCTCTCAGTTTTAATTACTGCGTTGATGGGTGAAAGTTCCTTTGGGGGATCATTGTAAGTATCTAGGTGTTAATATAAGGAAAGATCTTCATTAGGGTAATCACATAAATGGGATTGTAAATAAAGGGTACAGATCTCTGCACATGCTTATGAGGGTGTTTAGGGGTTGTAGTAATGATGTAAAGGAGAGGGCATATAAGTCTCTGGTAAGACCCCAACTAGAGTATGGTTCCAGTGTATGGGACCCTCACCAGGATTACTTGATTCAAGAACTGGAAAAAAATCCAAAGATAAGCAGCTCGATTTGTCCTGGGTGATTTCCGACAAAAGAGTAGCGTTACAAAACTGTTGCAAAGTTTGGGCTGGGAAGAACTGGGAAAAAGAAGACGAGCTGCTCGACTAAGTGGTATGTTCCGAGCTGTCAGCGGAGAGATGGCGTGGAATGACATTAGTAGATGAATAAGTTTGAGTAGCGTCTTTAAAAGTAGGAAAGATAACAATATGAAGATAAAGTTGGAATTCAAGAGGACAAATATTCATTTATAGGAAGGGGAGTTAGGGATTGGAATAACTTACCAAGGGAGATGTTCAATAAATTTCCAATTTCTTTGAAAACATTTAAGAAAATGCTAGGAAAACAACAGATAGGGAATCTGCCACCTGGGCGACTGCCCTAAATGCAGATCAGTATTGATTGATTGATTGATTGACTGATTGATTGATTGATTGATTGATCCCACCTTTACTGCCTCAAGGGCAGTGTCCTGGAACGTGGGACTTTTTTGGGTTTTGGATACAACTGGAGAGGTGTACTAGTACCTCGCCCAGGTTGTCTCACCTGCTATGCTGAACAGGGGCCTTGTGGGGAGATGAGAAGGTTGAAAGGGAAGAGGGAAGGAAGCGGCCGTGGCCTTAAGTTAGGTATCATCCCGGCATTTGCCTGGAGGAGAAGTGGGAAACCACGGAAAACCTCTTCGAGGATGGCTGAGGTGGAAATCGAACTCCCCTCTGGGGCTGAGGCTGAGGCTGAGACTGAGTGGACCCGTTCCAGTCCTCGCACCTCTTTTCAAATTTCCTGGCAGAGCTGGGAATCGAACCCGGGCCTCCAGGGGTGGCAGCTAATCACACTAACCACTACACCACAGAGGTGGACGCGTCCAACATTTACTTTTTATATTTTGTATTGTCACAAGCTGAAGAGTTGGGGGCTGTTTGAAACCAAGTGGTGTGTTAGTTGCCACAATAGTGGATAGTACTATAGAGTTCCACAGCGTACTGCTCCTCTGCTCAGAGAGCCTAGGGTTCGATTCCAGGCCAGGAGGAGATTTTAACAGCGTATGATTAATTCCTCTGATTCGGAGACTAGGTGTATGTGTTCATCTAAATACACTTCTCTCATGTACAATGTATTGTACACACATTACACTGCACTGTGCACTCAAAGAAACACGCAGTAGGGAATGTATTCCTCCGCATAGGGTTGGCGTCAGGAAGGATATCCGGCTATAAACTGCGCCAAATCCATATCAAGTGCCGACCCCAATAAATTGGGGTTAAGACCAGGCAGACTGAGCCTCCGTGGCTCAGGCGGCAGCGCGCCGGCCTCTCACCGCTGGGTTCCGTGGTTCAAATCCCGGTCACTCCATGTGAGATTTGTGCTGGACAAAGTGGAGGCAGGGCAGGTTTTTCTCCGGGTACTCCGGTTTTCCCTGTCATCTTTCATTCCAGCCACACTCTCCAATATCATTTCATTCCATCTGTCATTCATTAATCATCGCCGCAGAGGAGTGCGACAGGCTCCGACAGGCGGCACAATTCCTATCCTCACCGCTAGATGGGGCTTCATTCATTCCATTCCTGACCCGGTCGAATGACTGGAAACAGGCTGCGGATTTTCATTTTCACCAGGCAGAAGTAGAAAAAGAAGAAGAAGACTATTACAAGTTTAACAGTATGTTGCGAGTCCAGTGTTGTTCAGTTCTCACCGGGGACTTTGAGGATTATGAATGAGGAGGAATAGGAAGTTTTTTGAACTGTTGACAGCAGAGCATGTTCCATTGCCTCGAGCATACCACATCGTGCACCTGATTCCGTGCGTTCACTCCACGCCTAGTGGACGGCCTTCGTAGAGCGGTCAGCTTGTGAATCTCGGTCAGCGAGCGGGAGAAAGGAAGTTTAGTTATATCATAGCAGGGTTTATGATTGTTACTTTACAACTCCATGCACTCGATAGTATAATGTACGTTGCACAAGCTCTTGAGTGCACTCAGTAGGACGCGGGAAGTAGGTTGAAGAGACAGTTTCACTTGGGCACGCATGCGACAAATTGTTTATAAGGTATGTTAATAATGTATTTCAGTCCGCCTCTGTGGTGTAGTAGTTAGCGTGATTAGCTGCCACCCCCGAACGGCCGGGTTCCATTCCCGGCTCTGCCACGAAATTTGAAAAGTTGTGCGAGGACTGAAACGGGGTGCACTCAGCGGTAGAGGTGGGATCCCTCGCTGAGTCCGAGGGAAAAAGCAACCCTGCAGGGTAAACGGATTAAGAAGGAAGAAAAGAAAGAAAGAAAGAAAGAAAGAAAGAAAGATCCTATTGCTCATTTACATGGCTTTTCGTACGTTGGGTATGGTAGTCACCACCTCAGTGGAAATACCGGTATTTTCCTTTTATTCTAGAGCCTGCGTTATGGTATTTCTTCTTCTTTTTCTTCTTAATCTGTTTACCCTCCAGGGTAGGTTTTCCCCTCGGACTCAGCGAGGGATCCCATCTCTACCGCCTCAAGGGCAGTGTCCTGGAGCTTCAGAATCTGGGTCGGGTATACAACTGGGGAGGATGACCAGTACCTCGCCCAGGCGGCCTCACCTGCTATGCTGAACAGAGGCCTTGCGGGGGGATGGGAAGATTGGAAGGGATATACAAGGAAGAGGGAAGGAAGCAGCCGTGGCCTTAAGTTAGGTACCATCCCGGCATTTGCCTGGAGGAGAAGTGGGAAACCACGGAAAACCAACTCCAGGATGGCTGAGGTGTGAATCAAACCCACCTCTACTCAG